>NW_028327180.1:16192500-16883750 GCF_987537825.1 Furipterus horrens
AGGCAGCCATGGAATGAGGTGCTGGCTTGGCAGCTAGGAGGCAAAATTTCTGGGAGGAAAAGTGGAAAGATGCCAGCAATTAACGTGTTGGTTTGTAAGTTTCCCCTGCATTTGCATCCGAATTCCTGATTCCTAGAACCGAGATCATCTACCTTTCACATTTGTTAGGTTTACTTCAATTCAATATTTTAACTGTGATTCCTCAGAAAGACTTTAGAACTCACCTAGCAACCCTGGCAGGATTTTTGTCTTGCAACTAGAGCTGAAATGATTGCATTTTTAACCCAATATTGAATGCAATTTTTTTTTTTACCAGTACTTAAGACTGAGAGTTTCTTTTATTCACCTTTTTAATGATTGGGATTGAAGAACAATTGAGAAACTTGCACTAAAGACTAGTGTGAAAACATTTGAACACAGCTGCAGCCATATCTTTTCAGCTGAATCTTAAGGGCAGTTTATAGAGCTCATGGAAATATAAGAAATATTAGTATCCTTTTTTTCTTAACATGGATAATATTTATTGTCTCTGTCTATAACAATGAAGAGTGAGCCAAGCTTTTGGTATGGACACAAGGATGGCATACACTCTTGTTTAAGCAGTAGATCCTTCACATGCATCAGTGGTACCACTGCAAACCCACATTTAATCATCAGATTAAACTAACCAGAGTTCCTGGTTGGAAGCTATAAGTGGAAACTAACAGAGATAAGTTGAAATTTGTTCATTCACTCCGAACATATTTTATAGAGCTCCTACCATTTATCACTGTATATATACTTTTCCAAGAGATGGATATATAGCAGTGCACTAACCAGACAAATCTTCTGCCCTTATTCTAACAGGCACAGTGAGAACAATTAAGCTTTTGTGGACTATTATAAATAGAGTGGTCTTGCTCTGACCAGTGTGGCTCAGTTAGTTGAGTGTCATCCCATGAAGTGAAAGGTTGCTGGTTCAATTCCCAGTCAGGGCACATACCTGCGTTGTGGCCTTGGTCTCAGTTAGGGCACATGCAAGAGGCATCCAATTGATGCTTCTCTCTCACATTGATGTTGCTCTCTCCCTTTCTCTCTCCCTTTCTTCCCCTCTCCCTAAAAATAAATAAAATCTTTAAAATATATACAGTAGTCTTCATATATGCTATTCTTTTTGCTTCAGAGACTTCTGACACAGACTTTGACTACCTCTTAGTTTCGTTTTATGTCTTCATTTAGACAGCTCTTCTCTGGAAGCCTCCCCTGACCCCAAGTTCAATATACCTGCTTTTCCCATGTGCTCTCATGAAGCTTTGCATTATTCATTTTTTAGCTCTTATGCTACATTGTTTTCTTTACCAGATTGTAAACACCGAGAGAACAAGAACTATAAATTTGTTGTTTATCTTTGTACCCTTAGCAACTTGCACTGTGTGTGACACAGGATAGGAACAATTTTCTCAGTGAAAGAATGACTTAATGAAAAGTCTTGTTCTTGCACATCAGTCCCTTAGATGGTATACAAGTAATTTAAATTCATATTTCCTAATGTTACATATTATGATGGTTTTTTTGAAGAATCCACCAAGGATGTGAGACCTAAGTTTACCAAGGGTCAAATGCATGTAGTTCCTAGTCAGTGTTTCAGTGTGGTGAAGTGAGTGGCTGGCAATATTTTTAAAAGTCCTTACCTACTGTGTGTGCATGCACTTGTATGTTTGAAGATGATAACTTGAATTAGCCACATTTTGGTATGTAAAACCCAATGTATACCTCATAGCTCAACACCTGCAAATATATAGCATAAGACTATCGAGGAATGATATGGCATAAAAGCAATGATATGAGAAGACAATAGTCATAGTGATAGCAACATACTGTTATTTGGTCTTATTATGTACCAGGCAATGTTATAAGCACATCATACATACTCACTCACGTTTATATACCCACAGCTCTATGAGGAACTGAGCACCAGGGAACTTCAACTTGACTACATAGTGAGTAAACAGTAGAAGAGAATGTGAACTCCAAAACTTGGTCCAGAGTTCACATTCTACATTCCACTTCTCTGATTTGAAAAACAAAATTTATTTATTTGAAAACAAAACAAAATAAAAAATAAAACCGCTAAAGGAATAACACTTAAATTGGACCAAGGCATTTTCTTTATGTTTTAATGGCCAGTATATGAAAAACTACCCCTGATGCCTATAAATATATATATATATATATATATATATATATATATATATATATATTTTTTTTTTTTTTTTGTTAAGGGGACTAATTGCTTCTTAGACAGATGGAAGAAGAGTTCAGCTGAGGGGCAAAGTATTAGAGTACATAGCCTGTGTGAGAGAAAGGGCAAGCTTGGCATACAATGATATGGCAAAAAGACTTGCAAAAATATGTCAGAGAGATAGCAGGCAGGTGACTAGCATCCCAAAGTCCACATGACTGGGGCCAACATGGGACATGAGGAGAAGGCAATGAAAAGAAAGATGACAGTTGAACAAAAACCTTTTATCTTTAAAAGGAAGTTTTGTGCAATGCAATAGGAGGGGTGAGTCACAGTGCTGGCATTAGATGGGTAAGACATTGTAGGTCACAGATCATTGCTAGACTAAAAATTTTAATGACAACAAATTAATACCAAACACTATTTTTGAGAAAAATAGTTATCGATGATCACCCTTTGATGAGCACTTTACAGAGCCAAAGTAGATTTATTAATAACTTGCAAATGTTGAAGGTTTTTCCCATAATTGAGAGCTAGATCTAGTTGTGAGAAAAAAGCATATTTGTAAATGCCTTCAGAGGATCTTAGACACTAATATGTATAATGAATTAAAACTGGAACATAGGCAATGTGATTTTTATGGTAAGGTTGAAATACTTTATTGAGAAAATTTAAAACTGAATATATACATTTCTTCTGCTGTAATGATACCATATATGCTTTTCTGAAAAACCTTGTATTCCACAGACTCATCTTTAAAAAATAACAAAGCTTAATAGAAAAATAGAATCCAGGCAGGCCATTTCAAAGCTGTACAACTTTATAAGCAGTGCATAGCAAAAAAAAAAAAAAAAGTCCTAATTACTAACGCGAATGTAGTTAAAAAGACATAAAATACCCTTAAAATAATGCTGTAGTAAATTTTAGAGATCCCCCTTGGTGAATAAAAAAGGTAAATGTAAAAAAAAAAAAAAAAGAGGGAATATATGTAGCTGGATGGAAGTGAATGCCAGAGCAGATAGAAGCTTCTGAATCATAGAAATAAAGGAAGAGCGATAACTTTCAGGCTGAGAAACAGTTTCAGACTTGGCACAAAATGCACGAA
Organism: Furipterus horrens; assembly: GCF_987537825.1. NCBI lineage: Eukaryota > Metazoa > Chordata > Mammalia > Chiroptera > Furipteridae > Furipterus > Furipterus horrens. The sequence goes on from NW_028327180.1 coordinate 16,195,827, forward strand.
AGGAGGCAAACCTCCCACCAAGCACTTCCAAGACAGTGCTAGTTTCATTGGGTATATGCTGTTCTTTGCAACTTCCTGCAATGAGCGGTGTTATTGTATTGTGTTCAGCTGCTGTTACTAGGTGACACAAAATATTAAGGGACTGGGAAAATTCATGTATGAAGCAAAGTAACTTTTGTGTATAAGCTGCTACATTGTAGAGAATCTATTAACTATAACTTTGTATCCATCCATCCATCCATTTATCCATCCATCCATCCATCCATCATTCATCCATCCTTTAATCTCTCATCTCTCATCTATTCTATCTACCTACCTACCTACCTACCTACATATCTACTACCTACCTACCTACATATCTACTACCTACCCACCTACATATCTACTACCTACCCAGGTAACATGAAGGACTGAGGATATTCTTAGAATGTCTTCCTTTTGGAGTGCCCAGAAAATGGCGACCCCTCCTCTCGCTCTAGCTCAGTTGGAAACTCCCATTTGAATCTGTTACTGCACAAAGCTGTTCCTCATGTCTGAGATGCTTTGTCTTAATTGCTGATTTTGGAGGTCAGAAATCATGTTGATATTTTTTGATTCAAATATTTTCAAAATTGACATTTTTTGATTAAAACTTAAAACATCTCCAAATACTCATGATTATAATAAAATTAGTCTCTGAAATTTCAACAAAAGCCCTAAAGAATATGGCAAATCTGGAATAGATATTTATCCTATGAAATTAAAGTAAACACAGGCAATTTTCTCTTTTGTATTGAACTAAATTGCTGTTAATGCTTTTTCAGTTCTATTTTTGTACTAAGTGACTAGGTTATATGAATTTTTCTTGCATGCTACTTCTAATACATTGGTAAAACCATTTTGAGTGAAGAATTACTTTTCTCTATAAGTTAATTATTTCTGAGGAGTTAGCAGATGCAAAAAATGACAGGAATATTATTGCTTATGGTTAGCTTTTAGCATATTTAACATGTGTAGCTGAGATAATTAGAATGAAAAGAATGCTCTTTTTATTTAATGAATTAATGGAATGGGCACCTAGAAGTTGCACTGCATAAGTTCAACCACAGCTGCTTAAACCTTCCATAAATCAGCTAGATTGGCTCAGCAAGTTCATAGCCAATAAGATAATAATGTCTTCCTTTGCCTTGCTTTTATCTTTTGAATTCCAGTTACATGCACACACTTGTTTGATATACAACTTTTTTTAAAAAGCTTATATGAATGATGTAACATAATTTTATTCTAAATATGATCTTGACAATATGCATTCAAATTTGATTCACTGATGTGCAACCTTGCATGTGACATCTGAAACCAGAAATTGTCAAATGTTATACCAGAAAGGTAAAATTAGCATTCACTCAGGGCAACTTGATATGGCAGATGGGTAGGAGGAGGGCTGTTATCCTTGAGAAGAGACTAAATATATTATAATTTGAATGTATACACAAACTGGATAAAGATTTTCATAAAATAAATTCTAGGCAAAGTCTATTTTCCACACTCATAATAACTAGTTAAACCCCTGCCATCACTTGTTTCTTTCTGTGCTTTCATGAATTGCTTTGCAAAGCTTCCATGCATAAAAATTGTCTCATAGAATTTGTGTTTATTGAGCACATGCTTATTTCAAGACACTGTGCTAGGCTCTATAGAATATGTTGGTAGATCATTTCAATAATAAAGGTGGTAGTATCATAGTGGTAGTAGTAGTAATTATAATGATAACTGCTCATAGCTTTTGAGCACCTACTATGATGTACCAAGAACCCTTTGCACGCATTCTGACTTTCAGACAGAGATACACACAAAAAACACATAGACACACACCACATAGTCAACTAACAATAAATGGCAAGTGACTGATGAGGAAAATACTTGTTCTTGAAGATCAGAAGATGCTTAATGCCTGAAGGGTAGAGAAGGTGGAGTTCTTGTCAAGAAAATGGTTCTTGAGCACAAAGCTCAGGAGCGTAGATTTGCTGCTATGTAAGTTGTGGGGATCCATGGAAGGTTGTGGATACAGGGAGTGAGTTGAAAGTAATCACTTTGGTAGATTTATATCGTGACAGCACAAGTGGGGGTGGATGGAGGAAAAGTAAAGTCTGAGAGACTAGGGGGGAGACTGCATTTGTCTAGGACCCAACATGAAGAGGTCATGGCAGGGAACTCCTTTCGCCATCAGAGGTGAGGAGAGAGGAATCGGTGATGACTCTGACTTCTTGGCCTTGATGATGGTCAGGAGAGGACCAGTGTATGGGAGACTGGAGATGAGTCAAGTTCTAGAGATGTTAGAGGGATGTAGCAGTGAGATGTCCCTGCACAGAGGGCTGTGGAACATCTTCTGACATTTGTGGGAAGGGCTGAGTTTTGGGACTCATCAGCCTGGACCTGAGAGCTAAATTGGAGAGACAGACAAATTTTGTTTTCAAAAAATATGGAGTAAGACACATGGACAGCCAAGGAAGAAACTTGAGTAATGGTGGAGGCTGAAGAACTAAAGAGAGAATAGGATAAAGAATGGTCAGAGAGGCAGCACTGAAACAGGCAGCACAGGGTATGGGAAGGTGGGGGACGGTTTCCAGAAGGGACGTGCCTCCAGTAATATCTCACACTGCTGAGAATGCATAGAGAAGAGGGGCTGCGTAAAGGTGAGGGAGCTGTCATTGCAACATCACTGGACACCCGAGAGTGCAACCTCAGTGAATGGGGGAGGGGGTTAAGACCGTATTTTACACTGGATATTTCTGTTAATCACAACAAGGTCCTTGATGCTGTCAGTTGCTAGCATTTTGATAGTTTCTAAGTGGGCTAGGCTGTCTGGAAAAATATCAGCTATGTCTTCAGGCTTTAAACCATGATGTGGGTGATGATAACGGGGTGGGAAAGGGCACTACTGCAGATTCTATTTTAAATCCTTGCATGAGGATATGTTTATTGATTTGAGAGAGAGAGAGAGAGAGAGAGAGAGAGAGAGAGAGATGCGAGAGAGCAACATCAATTGGCTGCCTCCTGTACACACCTGACCCAGGATGGAACCCATAACTTAGCTTTGTGCCCTGTAAGGAGATTGAACCTGCAACCTTTTGGTGTGGGGGTGACACTTCAACAGGCTGAGCCACCCGGCCAGGACAGTCTCTGATTCTTGAATTCCTAGTAGCACGAAGGGTTACACTGAATGTTTTTACCCCTCATTTGCCTCCCTCAGTTGAAGAATTTACCTTTCCAGTAATATTCTCCTCACTACTCTTTACCTCTGGGAGAGTCATCCCCTCTCCTTTTAGTGTCCCTACTCCATTGTCTATGTATTGGTTCCATACCCTGAGGATCATTTGGGATCAGTGCAAGATAAACATTGCCAGTGATTTTAAGTAGTGTGTAATTCAGGGAATTGGATGCTCACAGGGTAGGAGGGACAGAAGTTAGAAACCCACTCCTGGGGATTCTTTATATTACCAAATTAGAGAAATAAAATAATGTAAGATGCTTAAATTTATTTAATAATATGCTTGAAACTGTTCTTCCTGAGGGAGCTATAGAGTACATATAGGCTGGTGTCATACCATATAGTATTTAGTCTTTGACGCAAGTCTTCCTATATAAGCGGCTTTTAGCTTTTATTTATTTATGTTCTTGAAACTTTTTAAAGCAAATATGTCTTGTTTATGACTCTTGGGATGTTGACAAACTTAAAAGCATGAAAATGTTTCAATACGCTAATAATGACACTCAAAGGGATTAAAATTCAAGTACCAGCATTCCCCCAAATATACTATTCTGTTAATCCCAACCAAAGAGCAGAACAAACAAACAAACAAAAACAAGAAAAATACTCTTTTTAGGAGCTACAGGAATTATAGGCCTATTCAACAGAGTATTAGAGAGTAGCCAAATATGGCTATTTAAATTTAAGTTAATTAAAAGTAAAGTTAAAAAGTTCAGTTCGTCGGTCTCACTTGCCACAGTTTAAGTGCTCAGTGGCCAGTGCACAAAGAGAACATTTCCTTGACCGGAGCAGGCTCAGTGCGATGGCACGGGTATAAGCTATAAAACCATCTCAAGTGCAGCCTGGTATCATAACCAGATGTGGAGTGCCATATATAGATAATAATTTCATTTTAAGGATATAACAATATTTCAAGACTGCTTTTGTGCTTGTTAAATCTTGTTACAAGAAGGCTTATTTCCTACACAGTCTTGGGTTAAATTTTCTTTGACAGTGCACGTAAGTTTTGCAAATAGCAAGAGCAGTTTTCCAGACAACTATGAGTGGGGGAGTGGGGGTGGGGGTTGCATTGGCGGAAACAGCAAATGAAGATGTATGAAAACCTTAAAGCATGAATTTGGTGGGATGCGGTAGGCTGCTGCTGTCTGAGTTCACCCTGTCAGTCATTTTCCTTGAGTTCTCCCTAAGTTCTGATGAGTCCCAATACCTAGCCCCTCCCAAAAATGTCAGAAGGTGTTCCACAGCCCTCTGTGCAGGGACATCTCACTGCTACATCCCTCTAACATCTCTAGAACTTGACTCATCTCCAGTCTCCCATACACTGGTCCTCTCCTGACCGTCATCAAGGCCAAGAAGTCAGAGTCATCACTGATTCCTCTCTCCTCACCTCTGATGGCAAGGGGAGTTCCTGCCATCACCTCTTCATGTCAGGTCCTAGACAAATGCAGTCTCCTCCTCAGTCTCTCAGACTTTACTTTTCCTCCATCCACCCCCACTTGTGCTGTCACCATATAAATCTACCAAAGTGATTACTTTCAACTCACTCCCTGTATCCACAACCTTACATGGATCCCCACGACTTACATAGCAGCAAATCTACACTCCTGAGCTTTGTGCTCAAGAGCCATTTTCTTGACAAGAACTCCACCTTCTCTACCCTTCAGGCATTAAGCATCTTCTGATCTTCAAGAACAAGTATTTTCCTCATCAGTCACTTACCATTTATTGTTAGTTGACTATGTGGTGTGTGTCTATGTGTTCTTGTGTGTATCTCTGTCTGAAAGTCAGAATGCGTGCAAAGGGTTCTTGGTACATCATAGTAGGTGCTCAAAAGCTATGAGCAGTTATCATTATAATTACTACTACTACTACTACTACTACTACTACTACTACCTTTATTATTGCAATGATCTACCAATGTATTCTACAGAGCTAAGCATGGTGTCTTGAAATCCTATGCACTCAGTAAACACAAATGCTGTAAAGCAATTTTTATGCATGGAAGTTTTGCAAAGCAATTCAAAAAAACATAGAAGGAGTGATGCAGGGACTTTTATCTAATTACCGTGAGTGTAGAAAATAGTTTTTTTGTTTTTTGTTTTTTTATGGATAGTTAAAGCTTCTTGTGAAACCTGAAGCCAAGTCTGTGCCCAGAGGAGCCCATGGCTTGGCCCAGCCCGTTTTACAGGGTAGCTCCATGAAAAAGTAGTACTGTGAAATGGCAATGACTAGGCGTGTGTTGGGAAGAAGTAGAGACTGGAAATAACAGGGGTGCCACCCAATTTAAAGCAGCGATTTTCTGTTGGGTAGCGAAGGATGGAGAAGCTGAGAGTGAAACAGGATTGTGATACAAAGCTACAAACAGCTGCATGTTGTGGAGAATAATCATATAGATACATGCATTTAGTAAGTTACAAATCACAACATATATAGCACTGACTGAAAAGGAGGCTATATGGTTGGGGGAACAAGGAACGGACAGTTCCTGTAGTCATTGCATCAGATTTAAAAGTTGCTGCTTTCTGCTAATGGTTATGGTCTTGGTTTGGTTCTCTTGAGGGCAGAACATGCTATGGAGCATTGTGATAGACAGTTTACTTGAATGTTGACCACAGAAAGCTAGGGAGGGAGTAAGGGTTATGGGATGGGGTGAGGAAGACAATATGAATGTAGATTATTATGGTCACTGGTATGAGCAAGGGGGCCTCTGTTCGGTTGGACCATCCACAATTCTCCTTCTGCTGGACAAGATGCTAGTTGTTATCGCCATTTACAGAGGGTTGTTTCAGGGGTCTTAACTCCCCAGCAGTGTTCCTAGGAGCTGGGACAGGATGGGGGAAGGTCAGAGGCACATCCTTGACATGGGATGCTGTTCATGCACAGGGAGTCTGAAACACACAAACCTGCCCCTCTCACCTGTGCCTGAAATCAGAGGGGCCTGGGGAATGTGACACAGGACACAGGTAGCATCTGCTACAGCCACCATTGACTCAGAATAGCCATTGAGCGTCAGACACTGGACTAAGACAAAGCCTACACCTCTTACCAGTTAGCCATACAGCTCCCCCTTTTGAAGTGAGTGTTCATGTCTGCATTTTGCAGAAGAAGATGTGCAGACTTAGAACAGTTAAGTGACTCGCTCAAGAACTCAAAGGTATCAAATGTCTAAGATCATATCCTGGCCTGTGTTGCCCACATTCATAGCTCCACTGTATTCACCCTTTGGTAAAATGCTTGTCTCTAAGCTTTGCCCTATGTCTTCTTACAATTTTTTGGTAATTCTTTCTTCCACCCTTTTTTCTCACCTTTGCTCTTTGTATTACCACATTCTGCAAGTTTTGGCAAACATGCACAGCTGAGTAACCATTGTCACCATCATAATCGATGTACAGCTGACCCTTGAACAACACAGGTTTGAACTGAGCGGGTCCAGATATACACAGATACTTTTCAATAGATACCTATATAATGTTTTTGAAATATGGTCTAGAGTCCGCAGACACAGAGGACTGAATATATGCATTGATCTACATCATTTTATACGGGGAAGTTGAGCATCTGCAGACTTTTGTATCCATGGGGATCTAAAACTGATACCCTGAAGATACTGAGGAACAGCAAAGTTTTAGGGAACTCAAACTGATATCTTAACAATATTCCTCTCATTTTATTATTTTATTACTATTAGTCATCACATAAAGGGACTGAACATAAGCAGTATAATGAAAGGAAGACATGTTTATTAATGTGTGACTGCTAAATAAGAAATTGTGGACACTTCTGTTTCGAGTTTACTTATATATATCAACAAAATGATACAATCTTGTGTTGTTGGCTAGGAGAAGGAAAAAATGTGTGTTAACCTGGAGGGAACAGTGATGGCTGAGTGTTGCGGAAGTCCTCTCTAACTTTGCTAATGTCCCTCCTGTGTGACTGAAATATCTCTATCTGTCAAATATAAATTATGTATCACTTGTAAGTCTTTAGGGGATCCAGGAAGTTGTTAAAAAGTCATTACTTCTTAAAATGTTTTAAAAGTGAAACATTTCCTACTCCTAAAAAACCAAAAAGTGGGGCTCTTTTAGGAAACCCATCTAGGTTATTATATTATTTAAAATATAGAATAGGGAAACAGGTCATGAAGAATGCGGGTCTCTGGTGTTGAACATTTCAGTATTTCTTGAGTTCGCGGGTTTTTCAGTGGCAATTTTAAGTGCAGGAAATCTCTGAATGTCTCTGCTTGGTTTTGAGTTAATAACTGACAAAAAGTATCAATCTTTCTGATATAGGAGCGGCTTTCTTCAACATTGGTAACTTAGAATTTTGTCACATTTACATCTGGGTGCCAGGCCTCCTTTCTGCTGCTCATGCTCCAAATTCAATTTTCAGAACTCTGCCACTTGCCAGCTCAGCATTTCAACCTTTGTAGCCTGTTGCTGGCTTCCTGGCAGGAGGTCAAGCCCGTCTAGGCAGGACGTCAGACCAGTCCAGATTAAACCAGCTTCACCGAAGAAACAAGCCCGTGCAAAACAGCAAGATCCTCGTTAATTTTAATTAACAGTTCCAAACAGAGTTACACAACAAGGTCATTTTCCCTAAATGAATTATTAGAGATAATATAAGGAGACTTCTCCAAGCAGTATTTAAACCCCAGGAGTTGGCAAAAACTGTCCAAGAGAATATCTGTCTTTCCAAGTGAGTCCACTCTGAAGGTTGAAGCAAATGCTCCCCGAAAACACTGAAGTCATGGTTTATGCCCGTTTCCCCCTCCCCCTAACATTCCAATTACAAAGCTCAATGCTTTTCAGAGCATGCTATGCAGTGGTGTTCTCACCTGAAAAAAACCACACACACACAATGACAAGAAAAATTTCAATAGATTGGAAAATCGTGTTTACTTATTTATTTATAAATTGAGAGTACCCAGTGTCTTCCAGAGAACCCTAAACAATGCTCCTTCTAGATGTTCAGTTGCTTATCTCGTTATTGACTTATTCTGCTTATTAAAAATCATTTGGGGCCCTGGCCAGGTAGCTCAGTTGGTGGAAGTGCCATCCCCATACGCCAAGGTTATGGGCGCCATTCCAGGTCAGGACACATAAAGGAAGCAGCCAATGAGAGCATCAATAAGTGAATCAACAAACTGATCTCTCTCTCTCTTCCTCTCTCTAAAAATCCAATATGTAAAATTAAAAAAAAAATCAATTGAGCACATTTTTTATAAATGAGGGCTTTTTTTTTCATTTATTTTGTCTTTCATTAACTTGTGCATGATATCTTAATCTTCCCCCAAAGCAGATAATATTGTTTCTGTGAATAGGCTTTAATTTATAATGAAATGTACAGAGTATAGTATTTTTCTAACATTTGAGATCACACCTTTATTGAAATACTATCAAAATAGCCAAATAAAATTATCAGTAAAGAAGTGCTAAAATGTTTTAACTTGGGCATATAAATATAAATATCATACTAAATTGACAGTAATTCAATCTTCTCTATAAACTGTCAGAAAGTATTTTTAAACCCTAATCACTTATCTGAATAAATACAAATGTGCATGAACAGTGCTGGCTCCTTTGGCAGCCTGATATCGTAGTGAAGAGATAAAAGCACTTAGCTCAAAAGTTTATCTAAGCAACTCAGTTAGATTCAGAGTTACTGTAACAATTCCTGTGAAAAATCAAAACGCTGCCAAAAGCAGCTGAAGCCGCTGACCCAGCAGCCTCGGGCAAAGAGGCAGCGCTAAAAGCTGCAGGGGCTGAACTCAACATATGGTATCAGATTACTATTAATCTGCAGAAACAGACCATCAGCAAATTGAGAAAAGAATCTCTTATTGCAAGCCTTTGAATTTCATCCTCACTCTTCCTATCTTATTTGTCTTCTGGTGTTTGCCTTTTTGTCACGTAGGCATAATGATTTTCATAATGAAAGGACTCCCCGTGTAAATGCTTATACACATGTTCCCATCAATAAACAGTCACATTTCAAGCCGACAGTGACATATTTCTGTGTATATGTGTGTGTAGATAATCTGTAGATATGGCTATAGCTATATAGCTATAATATTTTACATATAAAATATGTGTGTATTTCTAAGTATTACATATTGAATATATTATATATATTTAAAATCAGGCAATGCTTTTCTCTTTTTGAGTTCATGTTTAACTTCCTAAAGAATTTGCTCAAGGTGAACTTTACTCAGTGTGCATAATAGTCTCTGCACATGTAAGGAGATGGTCTACAGGTTTCAATGCATTTTGGTGGGTTGTTTCACTGTGCGAATTGCTTGTTGATGGTTTTGTCTCTGGCTTTCTGACTTCACTGGATGTAACATTTTGGGTGAGCTTTTGAGACACACGGATACATAAAGATGGGGAGAGGAAAGAATAGTTTGTTAGACTGACTTTGGCATAAGATCATTTAGAAGAAAAGAGGTTACAATTTATTAAGAGCAAAATAACCTGATGGTTGGCTAATGATATAATAAAAATCGAACCAAACCAAACCAACGAATAGATTTGTCTCAACACAGGCAAAGTTCAATTCAATCAAAATGAGTTCAATTAGTAGTTTTATAGAAATAGTTTCATTTACCTATGGTGTATTATAATAGGTAATGAGTCCATTCCCCAAACCATCAAATACCCAATATTTACATATTATACCCCTTCTCATTTTATGTCGAGACACACCATTTTTGTGTCTGTTTCTCCCATCAGACTTTCGAGACTAGGAAAAGTCTGTCCCCGCCCCCACCCGTTTCCAGTGATTAGCTCAGTGCTCAGCACATTGCAGAAAGCCCTTGCATGACTGGTTGGTAAGCAAGGTGGAAGGCAGAGCAAGCAGTAAGTTGTTGAAAGCAGCTGAGGTAGGACAGAAGCTGCAACTCTTAAGAGATCTGGGTCATACCGAGGCAGGGCCTTCCATACAATGACTGAAATGAAGTTCTTTGCTGTTAATCTCTATGGCTCTAATTCCCTGTCCAATTCATCTGGACTTATGAACCTCTGAACCTAGGATGAAAATTTACCGTGAATATAATTTCCCCCTTATTTTTAATTACTTCTTCTGCCCTAAACTATGGTCTTTAAAAATGTGAAAGCTTTAAGTAGAGACCCATATCAGTCTTCTGTTTGATTATAAACCACTACTAAGTGAGCATCCTTCTCTGTAGGATGAGTAAATAGAAAAACCATCAGACTTATGGAAAATCATTGAAACCCAGAGAGAAAAGGAGTGGGGAGGGGGAGGGGAGAAGGGAGAGAGGGAGGAAGAGGAGAGAAGAGGAGAGGAGCGGAGAGAGCACGAAAATATGAATGAAAATGAGGATGTAGAAGCCATTATGGAAAAAGAAAACAACCTATGATATTTGGAAGTACTGTATGTAATTCATAGGCAATCTAATTGTTTAATTAATAGATAAAATGGAATCAGTAGGAGGAAACTAATGAAAATTGAGTAGATGTAGTAAAAGACAACATATATTTAGATATTAAGAGGAGAAAAATAATGGGAGATATGGATGACCCATCCAAGAGATTAACCTATATAAAATGGGAATTCTATAAATAGAAAAATAAAAAGATGAATGAAGAGCAATGGTCAAAAGAAAAAAGGAAAACTTCACAGAAAAAGGGATGATCTCAGCCTCAAAAGCTAGAATGTGCATTAAAGTTTATTATAGGTCAACTTTATGAAACCAGAACCACACTTAGATGTTTTTATGCAAACCTTAAAAATTCAGGATCATGTAAATATCAGGAAAAAACAAAGAACAACAACAAAAAAAATTAACTAGGTTTCCCAAGTCTCCTAGAAAGGATATTGATTGTCTTTTAATTTCATTGTTATTAAGCGTTAGAATATAAAAGTGTAGAAGTTAATGGTCAAGTTCATGGAGAGTAAGGAGCCACACTGCCTGATTTCAAAACCCTCTTTGCTGAATATTAATTATTGGAACTTAGGCGAAGTCCCTATTCTTTCTGTGCCTCATTTACATCAATAATACAATGCAGATAATAAATGTACTTTTTAATAGGTATTGTTAAGATTAAATAAGTTAGGGTATTTAAAACATTTAGAAGAGTATTTGAGTCATAGTAAGCAAAATATATGTTCTTTTTTTCTGCTTCCTCTTCCTCTTCCTTTTCTTTTCTTCCTCTGTCCCCATGCTCCCTCTCTCCCTTCTCCACCTCATCCTTATGCTTCCTCTCATTCTTGCTATTTTCATTATAGAGCTTTGTAAGAACTTTATACTTAGTCAAGTTACCAATGTGTGAAGGCAACTGAAAGGCATTCTTTATATATATATATATATATATATATATATATATATATATATATATATAAAATAAGCTGTCTTGACAACTTAACTAATTTGAAAATTCAAGTTATTACAAAATAAATAAGTGTCAAAGATCAGAATTCTTGACAAGGGAATGAGTGGCTACAAAGGGCCACTAGACCAAATGATTAGTAAAAAATTATTAGACTAATAATTTTTAAAGTACTGCATGAGTTAAATATTTGGTTTCCTTTTAAATTACATAGCTTATATTGTGTAAGATTAAAGAAGAAAAATACAGGATTGATATTCTTAAGTTAAAATCTAGAAATTAAAGAGTGCTTGAAATCAAAGGCACAAAGCATTCTACTCTTCATCTAGTGGTTGTCAACAAACAATTAGTTTGCTCTTAACTCTTCTGGTAACTAATATAGTTTTATGACTATCTTTGAAAACTTGAAGGTATTTAGTTAAGGAATAGATGTAGGTTTTCTCCTTTCCAAATGAAAGATAATAGACAACAGCAAAAACAAACAAACAAACAAAACACCCCAAACTTCCAAACCAAATCTCTATTCAGGAAAATAAAAATAGAGAAAACTGGCAAGCAAATAGTTTTAAAGAACAAAAAGAAAATACATATTGATAGAAACATGACCAAATATTAGTTAAATGAATAAAGGTCTATTAGGTAAACATCTCAATTAAAAAGCAAATCAAGTAATATGCTATTTATAATTTTCTCACATAAAATACATGTTTTTGGAAATATTGGCAAACAAACGCAAGGCAAATATGAATCAAAATAAAACAATATCAGTATTATATAAGGTGGAATTTAAAGCAAAAACATTAGATGCTCTGAAGAGGTTCGTTTTAATCAAAAGGTAGTAGTATCAGTAACAAAGATAAAAACATTTGGAAACCTTAGACATAATTAATATAGTATCACTACTAAAGAGTGTAACTGCTTTTGGAAATTCAAAGTCGTTTTAGTGAATTTAGTTATTATGAAATATTTTAAGTACTATGAAAGATCAATTAAGTTATTAAGAACATAAATATTTAATCTCAATATCATTGTAATCTCAATATCATTATAACAAGAAAAATTTTAAATAACTTTTTCTAGCTATCAAATAGGCAAATTAAAAAAAATAAACTATAATAACCAATGTAACAAGTGTTTGTTGAAGATGGACCTTCTGTGGCTGGTGCCTCTGTAAATGGATACAATTTATGAGAAAAACTTAGATCTTTCAGGAGCCTTAGACAGGCTCATATTCTTTGTCAGAGTATTTTCAATTCTTGGAGACACATTGGACAAAGATTTATATTTGTGCACATTAATTGCAGAATTCTTTGAAAAGAAAAACAATGTAAATAAAATATCCATTAGTAGAGGAATGATTAATTATTTTTGTCATCTCTTAAATATATTTGAAAATATCTATAATAATAATGTTGAATAATATTGATTGACACAAAGAAAAGGAAAAATTACCATAATACTTATTACTATTATAAAAGAAAAATTATTACACAGGATTCAATAAACAGTATGATACTATCTTTTGTCAAAATATAGAAGTATATAGAAAATGTCTAAAAAATAAATATAATGAAATATTAACAGTGTTATGTCTGAGTGATTTTACAGCTAATTTTTCATGCTCTTTTTTGCATATTTTCTAATTTTTCATTAAGAATATACTCCTCAAAGTGAAAAAAATATTTAGAATAGAAAGAGCAAGGAGAGAATTGTCAGACAAATGTGCTAAATAGACTGCTTTGAAAAGTACTTTTCTGAAATGTTCTCATGTTTTTTGATATTAAAGAAATAGTATCCATAAGAAAACATATTACTCTGTTGTATTCCTTCCCCAAGATCTATAAACGCTGTGTCAGACTGAAAAATAAGAACATCAGCCAAATAATCATGTTTCTCTATCATATTAATAAGTATTTGCATTTATATAGAACTCTATATTAGGAAACATTTCCACAATCATTACCTTATTTAAGTTTCACAACTCATCTCTCACAACAAAGGTGGTACCATGATCTCTAATCTACAGGTGAGGAAACTGAGACTGGGAAGGATAAAAGTGAACACAGGCGCACAGATAAAATCTGAGCCCTCTCCAGCACTCCACCTGCATGGTTTATGCTGGTATTGGGAAGTACGGCCTGGTGCTCTCACTCAGCGCCCCCTCCCTTTGTGTTTCTTTAGGATTGACATTGCTATTGTGTAGACACACCTAAGAAAGATGCAGAAACATTTTATTCCTAAGAGGAATATAAAAAACTAGAGTAGCGCTACAACACTGTGGTTGGTTACCTTTCTAAGGAAAATTCATACTCATTTTGTTTTCCTTTTCATTGAGCTACTGATTTTGAGGCATACAGAATTGAGGTATGATTGTAAATGTACACCTGTTATCTGTTTGTTTGTTTTTTAAGGAGTTTTTTTTTTTTTTTTTTAAGCAGTTTGAGATGCCGGCAAAACTGAGAAGCAGGTTCTACACCTATTATCTTGAGGTCTCTCTACATGCTGCAAGTCACAATGGAAAGTTTGCTCTTTTGTGACTGAATTTAACATTAAATTTATTAGGGACTTTGGTCTACATGTAAAACTCAGCCGGGTAGCAATGGGAGAGTCACTGGGTATTTAAAGGAAGCATATTCAGCATTTTGTCTGGGCTAGAAGTCAATCAGAATGCAATCATTCACTAAGACTCCTGAAAGCAAGAGCCACTGCGCTGTGCCAACATTCATCAAATGAAGGGCCAGGAAAGGTGAGAGCCAGGACAGACCTCACAGAGGCGGTACAAAAGTCAGCTCGGCTCAGTTTCAGCGCAGCGATGGCCGCCTTCCTCCGAACGATACCACGCTCTCAGGAGGGAATCGGAGAGGCAGTTCAGACCTTTTCACTGGGTTCATTCTCAGCAGGAATACCCCATAAGAAACAAACTACGATACTTACTTTCCTGTTCTCAATTTTCACAAGCATGGTCAGAATACAATGTGTATATTTTGCTGACCCAAGAAATCAAAGCAGCAAGAATTAAGAGTAGTGATTATTTGGTGTCATGTTGAGAAAGAATAATGAAGTAGGACAACTGAACAGCTTTTTAGGAAGAAAGTTAAAATCTTAGCTCTGCCTCTCACTAACTATGCATTCCTCAGCAAATTCTTTACTTTTTCTGATTGTTGTCAAACTTATCTGTAAGCTACTACATAATTTTGTTGTAAGAAATATATAAAATGAAAAAAGTATACAGTAAGTGGTGGCTATTATGATGAGGATGAGAATATTCCTTCAGTTGAAATTTGGATGTGGACAGCTATGATTTTAACAAAGTTAACTTTGGAAGCAAACGATAACCATCAAGAACATAAAAAACTCCCAAGAACCCTTTAGGGAATGGGATTGTCAATTCCATGGGAGTCATTATGAAGTAAAAATGATGTATGCTGCTCACATAAGCCTAAGAAAATGTTTGAAGCTCACCTGTCAGCATGGAGACATCCAGAATAATTACTGAAAACAAATGGAGCTCTTAGGAGTCCAAGAAGTATTGACAGTGGAGTAAACTACTAGAAGCAGGCTTGACTTCTTGTAACACTCACTCATCTTCGTAGTTTTCAGGCACGTAAACCTGTGTGTGTGTTATGAGGTGGTTCAGTTATAGAAACTCAACTGTTTATTCAATTTTCCCCAGGATTAAATGTAAATGTGATGTGGTTTGTTATAAATTAAAATGATATAAGCATAACGATGATGTGAATGCTATTCTCAACACGGCAACATACTTGGTAGCTATTCTCACTGCAATTTACCACTATCACTGAGTGACCCTGCGTCATTCCTGGAACAGTCACGTAGCAATGAGAACTGCAGTTGAGCTCACGGGCCGTTTCTATCACTGTTCATGAGGAAAGCCCAGGGTACAAGTTACAATCTGGAGTTTCCCCTTTCACTCAGAAGCCTATAGCATGCAAGCCTGTAATTCTGGTATGCATGACTTCATGGGTGAGGCATCGGAGTCTTGCTTCAAGGGTGGGATGCAATGTTACTGTACAGCACGTGGCCACAGTGTTGCTGGGCAACAGGATTTGTTTTCCGCTGCTGGGATTCCCACTTCTGCTTCCATAGACACTTGTTACATAGTTTATCTGTGTGGCGTGTTCTAATTCTGTTTAAGGAGGGCGGCTGCCAGCAACCCAGGCTTGACAAGAGGTTGGGGAGGGGCTTTGGTTATATAACATCTCTTTTTTTTATAAGGGTAAGGAATACTATTAATCTTCCATTATGAAGGTGAATTTTACTGATGCTACTCACACACTCTTGCTTGCCACCACCTGTTTAAAAGTCTCCAACCACTGGCTCCTGTCCCACTCCTCTGTGGGTGTGCTAAATTTTAATCTCTGAGCAGTTCACGTAAAAGCAGCTGGGAGAGGATAAAGGGATGACGTGTGTGCCTGCGAGGATGGTGTTTCCTGGAAACATATTTCAAACTAGTCTGACAGAAAGTCACTTACTGGTTCAGCATGAATGTGACAACGTTCTTTAGGACATTGATCATCTCAGCCAAAAATACACAAATCCAGAAATGCTTCCATACACTGTCCTGTGGGGAGTTGGAGCTATTTCCATATGATGGGATTAGCGATTATTGTGGTTGGAAGGAGAAAAAAAATCAGAACTTGATATTACCTCAGAAAAGCACATTTTTACAGTTGTCTCTCTCTGCTGCTTTGAAAGTACTGTAACGATTTGACTCTACCCGCAGCTTTCTACACTTGTACAGCCACACCGCAGGGGTTCTTTCCAACTCCTTATTCTCTCTCAACTTCTACTCTTCCTCCACCACTGTAGTGATTTAAAACACTATGAACACATTTTAGCATTCCAGGCATAATAAAATTTTGATTCGTTTATGGATTATAGAACAAGAATATAAATTTTTAAAATTAAAGACAAGCCGATTCCAACCAAAGGAAGACATGCAAAGCACAATTTCCCCATATCCTATGACACGTTGGATCTGCTAGACGGCAGTGTGCAGGAACATGTTTAACATCTGGCTCTAGTCGTAGATAGAATGCTGGTTTGTATTGTTTGCCCCCGCCATGGCCGATTTCAGGCTACCAACCCAATGTCACTTCTTTTTAGCACTAATATTCCATTGTTTGAATATACCAAAGTTTATTTATCCATTTACCTATTATAGAACATCTTGTTGACTTCCGAGTTTTTCATTTTTGAAGGATAATATCACTAGCTACAGAATTTTTGGTTGGTTATTTTTTATCTCAATATTTTAAATACTTCACTCTCTTTTTGCCTACATGGTTGTTGAGGAGAAGTTTCATGTAATTCTTATCTTTGTTCCTCTTCGACTAAAGTATTTTTTCCTCTGGTTTCTTTCAAGATTTTTTTCATTATCATCGATTTACTGTAGTTTAAAGATGATACGCCTAACTGTAGTTTTTTGTTTTGGACACTTATCCTGCTTGGTATTTTACTCTACTTATATTAGAGTTTCATAATAACTACTAATATTACTAGTTATGATTACTGAAAATACTGTAAAAATTTTAAAGATGCTATCTTAATTTTTCTTGTGAATATTTTATTTTTGTTCTCTAGTTAATTTGACTATTTTAATGTGAGGACTCAGAAAGATCCAAATGCTGTACCACTGTCATAATTTTTCCAGAGTGCATATTTTTTTCCTTCTTAAAAGATATGGCCATTTTCTAGGTCAATTTATACAGATCTAATTCATTCTTTTTAATAGTTGAGTAACAATTAGTTTAAAATATAATTTATTCAGTCATTTTTTAAATCATAAGCTTTGTCATATATATTAAAAATATTTTCTCCCAGTTTATCTTTGAATTTTGACAGAAAGGTTGTATCTTTATGTACTCAAGTTCATTGATAATTTTCTTTATGACTTCTGAGCTCTGAAATGTTTTTTTTTTAATAATTATTTTTATTAAATTTATTGGGATGACACTGGTTATCAAGATTTTCCATATTTAAAGTGTGTGCCTCTACGATACATGATCTGTATATTGCATATGTGCCCACCAACCAAAGTCAAATAATCTTCCATCACCATATATTTGGCCTGCTTTATCCTTACTACACTCACTACCCCAATTCACTCTGATAACCATCATCCTGTTGTCTGTGTCTGTGTGTTTCAGTTTTATATGATACATATACATGGTTCTTAACTTCTCCTAACTGACTTATTTTACTTAGCATGATATTCTCAGTGTCCATCCGTGTTGTTGCAAAAGAGAGTATTTCATCTTTTGTTATGGCTGAATAGTATTCCATTGTATATATGTACCATATCTTTATCCAATTATCTACTGAAGGACACTTTGGTTGTTTTCATGTCTTGGCCAACATGAATAATGCTGCAATGAACACTGAGGTACATATATCTTTGAGAATAAACGTTTTCAAATTTTCCAGGTAGATACCCAGAAGAGGGGTTGCTGAGTCATATGGTAACTTTATTCTTAATTTTTTGAGGAGCCACCATACTATTTTCCATAGTGGCTATACAGGTTTACATTCTCACTTATGATTAAAACACTCAACAAAATGGGTATAGAAGGAATCTACCTCAGTATAATGAAGGCTATATATGACAAACCTTCAGCTACTTATCATACACAATGGTAAAAAACTGAACAAGACAGGATGTGCAGTCTCACTACTCTTACTCAACATAATACTAGAAGTCCTATCCACAAAGTCCTTAAGTCATTATCAAAGTTACACAAATATTTTTAAAAAATATTTTATTACCATACTCACTTTTTAAACATTTAATTTTGAAATTTATGTGTGATTGTGATATCAAATTGGTATTAAATAAGGTATAATTTTATTTTTCTGGATGGATAGTGAATACAGTATTATTATCCAACACATTGTAAAATCATATTTATTATATATAAAATTCATATTTACTTGATAAGTTTCTAGGCTCTATATTCTCCTTTTTGACTATTCTTGTGCCAGTATATTCTATTATAGTAACTTGATAGTAATGCAATATATTAAGTAGGACAAGAGTCCCTTTACTATTGTATTTTAAATTTTTAGTTATTGTCAATTTTTTATAAATGCCTTTGTGCATGCAATTTAACATGTAATTTTTACATTATAAAAATTTCTTATTATAATTTAAATGCATTAAATGTGATAAATACATTAATTTGGGGGAGATACACAGTTTTGTATAATATGCTACCACTCTAAAGTTATTCAGGTCTCAATTCTGTAAGTGTGCATATATATAAAGAAACAGAATTTGCAAGTTTCTTTTATGTCCATGCAATATTTTATATAGCTGTTCATATACTTGGTTACTAAAAATTTTACCTTCTAAAAAATAGAGTTTTTTTCAGAGCATTTTCTCTGAATACTATCAAAAAAAGAGCGTAAACAACAATAAAAAGGTGTCCAGCATAATTTTCATATACTGCCAGGGAAGGCACACATTGATTTAACAACCTGGAAAACCAACAGATTAAAGCTAAATACTGAGTGTACACATACCCAACAACTTAATTATAAGCCATGTGTACAGATGGGTACCAAAACACAATACAAGAGTATACATAGTAGTACTATTTATAATTGCCCCAAACTGGAAATAACCAAACTAGCCTCCAGAAATAGACTGCATAAGTAAATTTTGGTATCTTCACACAACAGAATACCATACAGCCATGAGAAAAAATAAATCCATTGTTACATGGAAAAACATCCATGACTCTCATAAAGACAATGTTAAATAAAGGAAACCAGATAAGAACACATACTGTATGATACAATTATATAAATTAAAAAACTAGGCAAACCTAATTTATGAAAGTGGGATAGCAGTGGCCTTGGGGGAAATAGGGCCTGGGAGAGAACACATGATTATTGCTGTACCAAGGTTCTCTCTGCTGATCACTTTGTAAAAAGTTATTAAATGTACATTTATGATTTAAACACTCTATTGTGTGTATGCTATACTCTCATCACAAATATTATAGGATACAAAGACAATATCATACAAATGTCTGTCTTCCCCACATTAATGTATTTATCAAATTTAATGTATTTAAATTACAACAAAGAATTTAAGAATGTGCCCAAGATATATTGTTAATTGTATTTTTTAAACAAACAAGCAAAAAGCCACTCCCCAATTCACACAACCAAATAAACATATATATAAATTTCAGTACACAAATAAACATTTTTCTTCATATGAAACAGATGGCTTTCATTGTTATTCATCAATTGTTTCTTTTTTACCTCATTCTGTATCAAATGGGTCTGAAAGAATTACAATGTCAAGAAAGATGAATATTAATGCAGAGGAAGGAAGTCTCTAGTCCTTGCTGCTTATTTATTTATTTAAAATTTATTTATTTATTTGTTTGTTTGTTTATTTTTAGAGAGAGGGGAAAGGAGAAAGAGAGGGAGGGAAACATCACTGTGTGGTTGCCTCTCACTCGCGCCCCCAACTGGGGACCTGACATGTGACCTAGTCATGTGCCCTGACTGGGAATCCAACCAGTGACACTTGGTTCATAGGCCAACGCTCAATCCACTGAGCTGCAGCAGCCAGGGCCTGCCTGCTTATTTTAAAGGCATCAGGCTGACCCAGGACTGTGTGAACAGTGTCCACAGGGAAGAGCAGAACTTCCAATTGACTCACGTGGTTTAAGGTTATAAATCTGAAGCGCTTGCTCTAATGTATCTCATACCTTGCTTCCCAATATCCTATAAATACAATCCCATGATCCTTTTCATCAGAGAAGGAAAACTCTGACTCCAAAAAACCTCCGCTGCCTTGCGGCATACCTCTTCAGGGGAAAGGCTAAGGGAGTAAACCCCGACAGAAAATCCGGAGCCGGAGTCCCTAAGGCGGTTTGACATTGTAGTCAACACCGGCAACTCCTGCAGCGCACCTGAAGCCAAGCTGTATTGACTCCATCTTTCCCTTGGACCCTTCAGCTGCGAAGAGAGGGGGGGTCTGCTGCATGGGCAACAGCAGACCCTCCATATCACCCTGCCCAGGCTCTGTAGCTTCAGCTTCACTGGAGAGGACACTCCAGCGTCATCGCAAGATGTCGATTCAACACGGGAGGAGACAGATACCGTGTCACTCCCGAGTCGGACTGCACAGCCATTCTCGGCGGTGCAGATAGACTCTTAAGAAGCTACACCATCGTCTCTCGAGACGGACGGCTGCCAACGAACGATCCTTTTCACATTCAGGACTTCTGAGGTGAGGTTACGCACTTCCTGTACCTCTTCTCTTTTGACCACGATTATACCCTTCGAATTACATGTACTGCTCATGCCACCCTGAATGCCTCCCATCATCCTACAATTTGGAGCAGCCTCCCTCACCCTTTTCCCAATGTTTCTAGATTGTTCTTGGCCCTGAAAAGAGGGTCCTGGGCTGAGGGTGAAGATCCTTTTTTTTTAAACTTCATTTTAAAATTCAGACAGATAGAAAGCTACAAAAATAGCAGAAAGAATTCCTGTATGTTTTTCCTCCATATTTCCCCAATTAACATTTCACTACATTTGCTTTATTATTCTCTCTCACTTTCTCTCTTTCTGTATCCTCTTTGTTCTTGGTACTTTTGTTCTAAAATCACCACAAACACTGAATAAACAAATACGGAGTTCCTAGGGAAAAGACAGGGTTGGGTTCCCTTAAGCCTCTGCTCACAACATTTCTTCAACAGATCAATACAAAACCCTTTTAACATGTATTTCTGTTTAAAGACACTTGTAAAAACATTCATATTGTTGATTCATTAACATTGAACTCATGGCCAACAGTATTACCACAGCCGCTGAATGGAGCTTATCTAACACATGTCTCTTCGCGGTAAGCACATCACAGCCTTGCAGCCCCAGGGCACTAGATAGCATTTCAGCACTATGTCGGGGGTCATTTTAAACAGCGAAATCACCACCGCCAACAAGAAAACACAAAAATGCAGAACATGTGGCACTAAAGCGACCACATAGAGGGCACTTGTTTACAGTATGAGAGCAAAAACAAGAAAGCAGAGCACCATTTGTTGGACTTCAATTGTAAGTGCATGTTTGGTGACTCAAAATTTTCACCACTCCATACATGTCCACGAAGGACTGCAAAAGTGCCACAATGTTATTGTGGTTATCAACAAAATTTAGTGAGTAAGTTAAATTTCAAATATGGAATTCATCAATGAAAAGGAACTACTGAATGTAGGCACATATATCTCTATTAAATACACTAAAATATTTAGGTCTAAAGGAGCATTATACCCATTATATTTCAGGATGCCATCCGGAATTACATGTTGTGTTTATCTGTTGTGTTTTTAAAATTTCCTTTAATCAATAATAGTTCTTTAGTCTTTATCTGCCTTTCATTGATGCCACCTTTTTGGTGGTATCAGGGTATAGAAGTAAAAAAGAGAAAGTTGTAAAAGGTATAAATGAAGGAAGATGATAGGCTACTCTTTATTAAATGTTATTTGAGTCTCTCGATGATAATGCAGAGGAAATATAGCAATGGTAAGTAAGAACTAATATTTAGTCACCTATAACACTAGTTTAATTTCATTATTTCTGAACTAATTCCATCTTTATGCAAATGAGGACAATGAGGGTCAGACTAGTTAAGCATTTGTGAAAGGTCATGTAGCTAGCAGTGGTGGGATTAGATTTCAAAGCAAGTAACTAAAGCACTAAAAAGCAATGTTCTTTTAAATATACATCCTTGTATATTTAATTGGGTGCCATTTTAATAATTAATAATTAAGATGGTACCCAATGAAACATCAAGTAATCTCAGGGGCTATATGATTGCTATATTACCCTTACTTTTAAAATCCCTTATCTTTAAAAAAGCATACCACAAAAACAATATAAGAAAAACAGAGTAGGCTTTAACAAAATAATTATAAATCCAAACAGGACCATTAACTTTCCAACGAGAGTGACCTAGAAGCAATCTCATCCTTTTCCCCATCAGCATTTCCCATGAGCATGCATTTAAGTTTATTGTTAAATGTGTCTTTTAAAAGTGGTAAAAAGCGGTATTTCCAAGTTGCTTTCAGAGTCTCCTTTAAGGTAGGGGATATACGGATTTGATTAGTCTGCGGTCTCAGGCATGGTGGAAAAGAAGTTGCATTTGAATTTAGAGAAAGCAATTCCAATCCAGGAAAAAATCTATCTGCTTAACTAGAGTACTTGTTTTTTGTCCCAGGGGGCTCGTGAATACACTGGAGGGTCAGGATGCTCTGCGTAAGGGGAAGCCAGCAGTATGTGAGAGTACCAGGCTGTAGATGGGCTGTTGATGGGCTGTTGATGGCACCCGAATATTTACAGAACAGGCATGCATGCATAGCTTCCTGATTCTTTTGCCTTCATTTGGAAGCACAGAATCAGAAACACAGATCTTGGGAGAATTTAAGAAAACATACTGTCTAACCCTCTAATTTGGGTATTTTTTCCTATTAAAAAATTTTTTTAGAAAGCTAACATTAAGTGAGCCCTTATCATGTGCTAGATGTGTTTCATGACTTAATTTTCATAATTCTCTGAGGTAGGTATTACTACTCACAGGTTATAAATGGTGAAACTGAAGCTCAGTAACTTGTCCTATGTCACAAAGCTCATAAGTGATAGACTGAAGTCAGGTGTCAGAGGTAACCAGGAAGTTTATGCTTATTTCATGACATCACTGATTTTCTAGGTATACTATTTCCATCCTCTCTGAGGAACTAGTTACTGTGCTAATAGCTATTAATAACTACTACTGGTCTAAGAAAAATTCTGAATTAGGTGAAATCTGCTCTTAAAATCCCCATAGTCATCATATTAAACCATACCTTTACACGTTTGATTCATATGTTGTGGCCCATTATCTTTGAAGATTTATTTCCATTACCTACCACTCTAATGTTCTCAGATCCAAAGGTGTCACCTAGATAGTCAGATAAATTAATACCTGCAAATGTGAAAATGGGAAATAAATAGATGAGCACCTTTTGGAGAACATATGCATTATTTTTTCCCTATGACAGAATTAATATTGGTGCCTAATTCATTGAGGTGAGATTTCTTAGGAAAGCCTGTAGAAAGGTGTATGGGATCAAAATTGCAAATGAAGTAGAGAAAGGCACATCTTTGAAAATGGATAATTAATGCTGAGTTGCTCAGCTCTCCTATGCTATCTGTTTCATATCTCCTACCAGGTTAACAAAATAGGTACAGGAATTAAAAATGGTCCATCAGAGAATGTAAAGGAAGCCTGAGCTCTGAATGCAAACAAACAGGTTATTGTTATGATATTGGACATGGAGAAATTTGATAGTACTTTTCTAAAAGGTTTTCAGTATCTTTCAGCACTGATATTGGAAAAAAGGTAAAAAAGTAATAGCGGATGCATCAGAGTTTGAATAAAGCAGCCATAATAGCTTCAACTGTATGTTGAAATCAACTTATAATCACTAAACCCACAGAATTTCATTCATTTCATTGTGCAGAAGAGCTTCAAATGGCTGGAGAACTTATAATGCCCTTACTTTGTAATATGGAGACATGAAAAAGTTTTGTTCTGAGCATAATGTCTGAAGATTACTGAATATCAATGGAAAATACACATCTAAAATCCATGTATTTGACATCTATAGAAGGAGGAAAAGAATATTTGACCTATTTATTACAAAGCTTTAGATACAATTAATTAACCTATTTATAGAAACGTGGAAACAGGAAATGGAATGGGGAATTATTGTTATCAAACATATTTTATGGTTAGTAGTTTCAAAGGAAAAAATTCATACACATATACATATAAATATACATGCACATAGATTTTTCTATTATCTAGTGCCAAATTGAGTGATGAAATATGGTAGAGAGCAGAAGAGTTAACTAGCTTCAAGGCATCATCATACTAGTGGAGAGACAGATGGATTATGTATGAAGGACAATGACTGTCATCTGAGAAGAAAAGAATTGGATCTCTCTTCAACTTATATAAAACTAAATATCAGATTAATTAAAGAATAAAAAGCAAACAACAAAATAATAATAACCCTAAAATATAGAATGTAAAAATGCAGGAAAAGGAGACATAATAGGGAATACAGTAAATAGAAACCCATACAGAGATAATTTAAATACGGGAGTTAGCAAAAGAACTTAAGAAATACCATCGTGACTATAATACAGAATATAAAAGAAAAGATGAAAAGGTAGACATCTCAACAGAGAATTAGAGATTATACAAATAATTAAATGGCCATTCTAGAGTTGAAATATACAATACTGAAATTTATAAACTCATTTGTTTGTATTAACCATAGGTTGGATACGATAAACTCAGTGACAGGTTAAAATGAAATATGGAGAAATAGCAAATAGAAAGAAACAGAAAGGAGTGCAGGAGACATTGTGGATAAATACAAATGACCTAATAGTCATGTAATTATAGTTTCAGGGAAAGAAAGAAGAGAACAAGACAGAGCAATATTTGAGACCTAATGGTAAAGATTTTGCCTAAACTGATGAAAGACATCAACCTATAGATTAAAGGACTTTAGTGAACCCTAAACAGAAAAAGTACAAAGAAAACCATAATTAGGTACATCATATTCAAACTGTTAGAAACATAGATAACGGGAAAAACAGTTGTAGAATCAGCTGGAATGGGAATTAGGCTGCTATTAAAAGAGGAAAGATCAAATCGATGACTGAGTTTTCAACATTACTATAGAAACCACAAAACAATAATATGACACTTTTTAAATGCTAAAAGAAAAAAAAAAACTGCCTACTGAGAATTCTGCATTCAGTTAAAACACCCTTCAGAAATGAAGAACATACTTAATGATGAAAAGGCAAAAGTTTTTTCTCTAAGATCAGGAACAAGACAAGGATGACCACTCTTGTCATTTTTATTCAACACAGTATTGGAAGTCCCAGCAAGAGCAATTAGACAAGAAAAAGAAGCAAAAGACACCCAAATCAGAAAAGAAGAATGAAATTGTCATTATTGGCAGATAATGCAATGTTATATATAGAAAACCCTAAATATTCTACAAAACAAACAAACAAACCAAAAAAACCAAACACTTAGAAACAATAAACAAATTCCGTAAAGTTAAAGAATACAAAAATCAATATAAAAAATTTTTGTGTGTCTATATACTAATAATTAAATGTCAGAAAGAGGAATTAAGAAAATAATTTCATTTACAATTGCACCAAAAAGAATAAAATTACTAAGAATAAACTTAATTAAGAAGTGCAATAAAATTGAAAATTATAAGACATTAATGAAAGAAATTGAAGACACAAATAAATGGAAAGATAGTCCATTCTCAGTGATTAGAACAATTAATATTGTTAAAGTGTCCATACCATCCAGAGCAATCTACAAAGTCAGTGTAATTCCTTTTAAAATTTCAAACTTATTTTTCACAGAAATAAAACAAACAATCCAAAAAATGTATATGGAACCACAAATGACCTAATATGGCCAAAGCAAGCCTGATAAAGAACAAAGCTGGAAGCATCACATTCCCTAATTTCAAACTATATTATAAAGCTATAGTAATCAAAACAACATCACATTCTCAGAGACACATAGACTAACAGAACAGAGTAGAGAGCCCAGAAATAGACCCACATATGTATGGTCAATTAATCTTTGACAAAGGAGCCAAGAATATACAATGGGAAATGGAGAGTCTTTTCAATAATGGTGTTGAAAAAACTGGACAGCCACCTGCAAAAGAATGAAACTGGACCACTATCTTATACCATATATAAGAATTAACTCAAAAAGGATTAAAGTCAAACATAAGACCTGAAACCATAAAACTCCTAGAAGAAAAATAGGTGGTAAGCTCCTTGACATTGGTTTGAGGATGAGTTATTGGATTTGACACCAAAAGCAAAGGCAACAAAATGAAAAATCAACAAATGGGACTATATCATACTAAAAGGTCTCTACACAGCAAAGAAAATCATCAATTAAATGAAAAGGCAACCTATAAAATGGGAGAAAATATTTGCAAATCATATTTCTGAAAAGGGGCTAATATCCAAAATACATGAACTCACACAACTCAACAGCCAAAAAAAAAAAAAAAAAAAAAAAGATTATAAAATGGGCAGAGGGTCTGAATATATAATTTTCCAAAGAAGACCTACAGATGGCCACCAGAAAGATGAAAACTTTCAACATCACTAATCGTCAGGGAAATGCAAATCAAAACCACAATAAAATATCACCACATATTTTATTAGAATGGCTATTATCTAAAATACAAGAAATAAGTATTGGCAAGGATGTGGAGAGAAGGGAATTCTTGTGCACTGCTGGTAGGAATGTAAATTGCCGCAGTCACTATGAAAACCAGTATGGGGATTCCTCAGAACTTTCACATGACCCAGCAATTCCACTTCTGGGAATATATACAGAGAAAACAAAACAGTAACTTGAAAGATATGTGTCCCATTTTCATTGCAGCATGATTTACTATGGCCAAGACATGGAAGCAAAATGCGTCCATCAATAGATAAATGGAAAAATAAGATGTCATATGTATACAAAATGGAATATTATCCAGCCATAAAAAGGAAAAAATTGTCATTTGCAAAAACATCAGTGGATATCAAGGGCATTATTCTAATCTAATCCTGTGTTATATATTGAATAATAAATATATGATATATCAAAACTTATAAAACATAAAGCAGTGTTCAAGGAAAAATTTTAGCTTTAAATGCATATATTAGAGAAGAAGGAAGGTTGAAAATCTATAATCAAAACTTTTATCTCAAGAAGTTAGAAAAGGAACTAGAAACTAAACACAAAGAAAGTGAGAGAAACGATGTATAAATAAAAAAAAAGAGAGAGAGAGAAGTAGCTAGCAAAGACACAGTCAAGAATATTGACAAAGCCAAAAGTTCTGTGATGATTAATGTGTCAACTTGACTGGGCCACCAGGTGCCCAGATATTTGGTTGTACATCATTCTGGGTGTGTCTGTGAAGGTATTTTTGGATGAGATTTACATCTGAATCAGTAGACTGAATAAAGCAGATTTCCCTTCCCAGTGTGGGTGGGCCTTTAATCTGATAAAGGCTATAATAGAACAAGAAGGATGAGTAAGAGAAGCTTTCCTTCTCTCTCTGCCGGACCCTCTCAAGCTGGGACACTCTGCCTTCACACTTGGACTTAGACTAGAATCCCACCATCTGCTCTCCTGCTTTGAGGTTTACAGACTGAGGAACTATACTATCAGTTCTTAGTTTCCAGAATGCTGACTGAAGACATTGTGACTTCTCAGTCACATAATCATGCAAGCCATTTCCAACTGGATTTGCTCTTCTAGAGAACCTTGACTAGATTTTGATACCAAGAGTGGTTCTTCTTGGGAAGTCTCAGCCTTCATAATTGCATAAACCAATTCCTTATAATAAACCTCTTTACAGGAATATATATTCCTTATTTGTTCTGTTTTTCTGGAGAACCCTACTAATACAAATTTAATCTTTAAATACTTCAGTAAAATTTTTCAACACTTAGCAAGACTGATAAAGACATAAAAGAGAAGAAAAAAATTACTGTTAGGGATGAAAAGTTTTTATCAGCACACATACAGGATGTATGAAATTAAATTTAAAAAAAAAATAAAGCATGTTTTGTACCACTCTTCAAGAGTAAATTTAATACCTAAAATGGAATGGAAAAATATCTTGAAAAACACAATATACCTACACTGACACAAGAAGTAATTGAAAAATCTCAATAGTTTTTATCTGTTAAATAAATTGAATCCTCAATTAAAAATATTACCACAAATAAAACACCAGGAATTCCCCTTACTGGGAAATTCTCCTAAACAGTTAAAAGTAAAGAAGAAAGATTCTAGAAAGAGATACCACTTCCTGTTTTATGAGACCAACATAATCCTAATACCAAATCCTGAAAATTAAATATTAAAAGAGAGGAAAATTAGAGGCTTATGTTCCTCATAAAAATAGATGTGAATTATTAAACATAAGATTAACAAACTAAATCGGGTAAAATTTGAAAAGGCTAATATATCGTGATTAAATGAAGTTTATCCAAGGGATGCAAGGTCAGCTTAACATTAAAAAATTAACCAATAACAATCTAATTCATCACATTAACAGAATGAGAAAAAAAATCACATGATCATCTCAATAAATATACAAAAAGCATGTGATAAAACTCAACTCACATTCATGATAAGAACTTAAAGGAAATTGTGACTACAAAGGAGCACCCTTAACTTGATAAAGAGCATATATAAAAAATGTAAAACTACCCCATAATTAGTATTAAACATTGAATACTTCCCCACAATCTTATTTTGGGAAGAAGACAGGATGTCCCCTATAACCATTTCTGTTCAACATTATTTTGGAGGTCACATTCAGAGAACAAGAGAAAGAACTTGAAGTGTAAATACCAGGAAGAAAGAATTAAAGTTAATATTTTTTTAGGTCACCTGATTATGTATACAGAAAATCCAAAAGAATCTACAAACTGGTATATTTAATATAAAAATTTAGCAGGGTCTTTGGATGCGATGTCAATATAAAATTATTTGTATTTCTAGTGTATTTTTGGTAATAAAGAAGCCATACTTGCAATAGCGCCAAAATTAATAAAATTTATAGGAATAAGCAGTGTGAAATATGTACAAGAGTTCTACATTGGAAACTACAAAATACTGTTGAGAAATTAAGGAATATCTAAACAAGTAGGATGACATACCATTTTCATGGAGTGGAAGACTCCCTACAAAAATTTTTTTATTCAAGATAGATCAAAGATCTAAACATAAAAGGCAAAATAATAAAGTTTCTAGAAGAAAGTATAAGACTCTCTCCATTACCTTTAGGCATGTAATTTTATTAAATAAAATACAAGAGCATTAATATAAAATGAAAGATTGATAAATTGAACTTCATTAAAATTGAGAATTTTCAGTTTTTGAAAGAGACCATTGAAAGAGTGGAAAGGGAAGACACATACTGGGAAAAGATATTCATAATGCACACTTCCAACAAAGGCTTGAATTCAGGATATATGAAGAGTCTTAAAAATTATTAATTAAGAGACAAATTACCTTATTACAAAATGGACAAAAGATTTGAATAGACACTTCACAAAACTGGCTTCAAAACAAAACCAACAAGGGCATGAGAAAAAGTTCAACATCATTACTCATCAAGGAAATACAAAATAAAACCAAATGAGACTTTGTTACACACACACACCAGAAAAGTTATATTTAAAAGATTGCCAATCAGATGGTATAGGATATTGGGCACCTAGAACTGATATATATTCTTTGTGAGAGTGTAAATTAATACAACCTCTCTGGAAAATGATTTTGCAGTATCTACACATTTTATCTATCCTATGACCAAGCAGTTCTTGTCATAGTACAAACCCAAGAGAAATGGTTGTATATATCTACCAAAAGACACATAAAGTAATAATTTTAGAGAGCTTTACTCATAATAGCCTTAAAGTGAAAAGATCCATATCTTAAAATAAGTTGTACATTTATATGTAAAAAGTAACCTAAAGACTGAAGAACTTCCATTCTCTATGATATAATTAAGTCTTATATATGTTACCTTGAGTGGAAACAGCAGACAATAGTGAGCTTGTTATCTAAACTATTTACCCAAATTCAAGAATCCGAGATAATATAAGATGACAGAAGTCAGAGCCCTGATTCCTTTTGCGGATGGAATGAGGGACCCATGGGCATTATTTGCAAAGGGACACAAGGATGCCTTCTGGGATGTTGTTATCATTTTGTGTCTTGATAATGGAGGTATATGGTTATGCAAAAATTCATCCAGCTGTACACATAATATTTGTACACTCTACCACATGTATGTTATGACTTGTTTTAAAAAAAAATGCAAACAGGAAATTATCAGAAAAACAAATCCAAATGGCCAACGAAGTATAACATGCTCAAATTTGCAAATAAGGAGATTCATGTAATGGTAACAGTGAAACATCACTTTACATATACAAAACTGCCAAAAAATTAAAAAGCAGGTAAACACTTTACTGGTTGAAATTAAATTATTACAATAGCTTGGAATGCAATCTGGTAAGGTCTATTAAGTTAAAAACATATATACTTTTGACCAAAGATATCACATCAGAGAACCTCTCTCACAGCCAGGAAAAAAAGTTCTAATAAGCAATTGGTATCTATAAAAGTTATTGATTGTAGCATTGATTGTAAACAATAAAAATGGAAACAAAGTTAATATATGAATAGAGTAATTGATTTAAAAATTTTTGATACATACACAACACCATAGCAAGTAATAGTTAAATAGGGTGAGTTAAAGTTACATAAAGTTAAAGTGATATGAATGAGAAATGGAAGATAGTGATATGGGCATATTTTTATTATATTTTGGTAGAAAATAATAAAAATTAAGTATTCATGTATACTTATGTAAAATTGTATGTCTGGCTGGTTTGGCTCAGTGGATTGAGCGTCGGCCTGCGAGCTAAGTGTCGCTGGTTCGATCTTCCAGTCAGGGCACATCAGAGAAGGAAAACTCTGACTCCAAAAAACCTCCGCTGCCTTGCGGCATACCTCTTCAGGGGAAAGGCTAAGGGAGTAAACCCCGACAGAAAATCCGGAGCCGGAGTCCCTAAGGCGGTTTGACGTTGTAGTCAACACCGGCAACTCCTGCGGCGCACCTGAAGCCAAGCTGTATTGACTCCGTCTTTCCCTTGGATCCTTCAGCTGCGAAGAGAGGGGGGGTCTGCTGCATGGGCAACAGCAGACCCTCCATATCACTCTGCCCAGGCTCTGTAGCTTCATCGAGGCTCTGTGGCTTCAGCTTCACTGGAGAGTGCAGATAGACTCTTAAGAAGCTACACCATCGTCTCTCGAGACGGATAGCTGCCGACGACGACGACATAAGGTATATGCATGTGTTATAAGACTATGGGAAAAAGTGGACAATGTATTTTAAACATGAATAAAATGTTGAAATGTGTGATGGGGGACTGGAGATACTGAGTAGGAAGCTAAGTAAGATAGGTTATGCAAAAAATCCATTGTATATGTACAGAACTAAATTTAGGTATTTATGTCAGGTTATTTCTATGTGTGTACATGTAAAAAATATTCAAAATTGGCATTCATTTATAAAAATTACCAAAAATTAAACACACTATTATTTCATTATATACATCTAAGTATTTTAACTTATTTAGTAAATCCATTACTGTCATTGTTAGGTTACACAATTGTACATTTTTTCCTTTTATTTTTATTTTTAGTCCTTTTGTATCTCAACTTTAAAGTAACAATGAGACATCACTTTACCCATATAAAACTTCCAAAAAATTAAAAAGCAGGTAAGCACCTTGCTGGTAGAAATGCAAATTATAACAATGGTTTGAATTGATTCATGGTCTTATTTTTTAAATTATATTTTGTTAAAAAATAAGAAAAATTCCATATGTATGTATATTTGTATGAAACTGTATGCCTATGTATAATTGTACATGTTTGTGTGTTATAAGAATATGGGAAAATATACTTTATATTTCCTTCTAGATAATGTATCATGATTTACTCATTTTCTGAATGATGAATCATTTATTTTTTAAGGTCACGATTATATTAACATTCTTGCCATATCCATTTTTGCCCATATAGTATTGCTCCCTCTGTTTTTTAAAAATCACTTTATTAGTTTATATTTCTGGGAATGTGGTTATTGAGTCAAAGGTTATAAACATTTTTATGACTCTTGGAATGTACTGCCAGATTTTATCCCCAAAGTAGGAAACAATGAATTGTAACACCAGAAATGTGTGCCCTTGATTTTTTCAAATTGTGCTTTTTAAATTTTTTGCTACTTCAATAGATGTGATAGGCATACTTTATTGTTTTAGAGATAAGGATTGATTTTTTTCAACATTGAATCATTTTTTATGACTTCTAACTACGTTTTGATGTGGGCTTTGGCAGTGCTCTTCGTAAGTTGATATTTAAAATGTATTTTAGATTTTTACTATTTTGAGAGCCTATGGGGATTTTCGGAGAAATAAAGGCATTTGATTTGTGCAAAGGGAGTCGTGCCTGGACACTCACAGTGAGGGGACAATGAGGATGCTGCACAACTAAGGGGAGATGGGAAATCTCCATGAGAAGTGGAGCACTAGGTAGTTGAGTAGCTGGGTTTGAAACAATTACCGTGCAATGTACTACACAATATTGTATGTATATGTGTGTGTGTGTTTTTGGTACACTTGTTTGGTTTTCTATAAACTGTAAAGCTAATCTATGATATATGATGCTGTAATGGTGGCTACATGACATGTATTTGACCAAACTCATAGAATGTATAACACCAAAAAAGAATCTAATAGAATCTATGGACTTAATAACAGGGAAGGCTATGCATAGGTGGGGGCAGGGGTTACATGTTCTTTCTGCTCAACTCTCCTGTGATACTAAAGTTACTCTTTAAAAAATGTCTTAAAATACAAAACAAAAGAACAAACAACAACAACAAAAAAATACCCTTAAACATGGACTCGTGTTTTCTAATCCAGACTGATGCTATTACATGGCTCCCCAACCAAAAGATCGAAAACCTTTAGCAGCTATTTGGAAAACTGAAGAAGAAGATGAACACAGGTTCCAGATGAAGAAATGTTCACTTGACATCCTGAGATACAATTTTAAGAATTGCTCTATAGTTAAGATATTCTGGGTGTAGCAGCAGCCAAAAGACCCACTTGGCAGTAAGTAAATTCATGTAGCTCTTTTGAAGCTAAGACATCAGTAACCCATTGAGCAAAGAGACAGTCATGAGAAATGATTTGTTTTTAAAATGGTCCCTAGAACTACAAAAATAGGACAGTCCTCCTATGCATCTGCCCTTGTGGCAAGAATGTTAGTCTACCTCTGATATTTTTAACCTTATCTATATACATGACAAATAACTCCATTGGTAGTGTTATCTGTGAACACCAACTACAAAAATACATTATATATGTGCACCAACATATTTGCTGAATTTTAAAGTATGCAGTGTGTGAGAATTGGAGTGAGGCTGTTGTTTATAACATATATCATTAAATGAAGAACAGATGATCTAAGAATGAACATTTGTTGGAATGATCTCTCTGGGCTTAAATATTTATTTTACTTCCTCTACCCCCTCCATTTTTGACAAAGTAGTATATTTTCCAAAATGTACAGTATCAAATCATGGTAAGTTTATGACAAAATCACCTCAAATTACTACCATAAATTATTACCTCCTACACAGTCTTTTTTCTGCAACATGCAATTAATTAAGAAAACAATTTATTCTTTCTAATTAAGGAGCTGGTTTTAGAGTCTTATTTTAGATTTTAGAAGGAAGGCTGATTTCTAGGGAAAAATAATACATGATTGCCCTATAAAATGTACTGTGGTTTCATTTCTGTATCCAGTGTTTAATATACAAGGTCTGTCCAGAAGGTATCCAGCGATGTAATATGAAAAGTAGAGACATTTATTGGAGAAGATACAAGATACAAATGTACATAGGAAAATGAAACTTCAGTCCCCTTCCAAGTAAGCACCTTGGGACCTTGCACTATTCTCTCAATCACGGTCAGCTGTTGTATTTTCCTGAATCTCATTGATGATCCCTTTGGAAGGTGATTTTAGTTTTGGGAAAAGCCAGAAGTTGCAGGGTGCCAAATATGGGCCGTAGAGGGGCTGAGTCACCTGCGTGATTTGATGTTTTGCCAAAACACTGCACGAGACGTGTTGCATAAGTGGGCGCGTTGTTGTGATGAAGCTGCCATTCAACAGTTGCCCATAGCTGCAGCCCTCTGAATCATCCAAATAGTTTCTGTGGAGGAATGTTCAAGCTTAACTCAAAATTGAATGCAGATCTGTTGCTCTACTTGCTCAGTTTCTTTTAATGCGATGGCCACACAGTACACATGCTCACTCAACTGCATCTACCGCCCCCACTGACTAGTACAGTGAAGTCGTCACTGTTCACACATGCACATTCCAGTCCACTCTCCTTGGCTGCCAGGTTACATCGATGCCACACAAACCGTTCTCATTATATTAACAAAGGCTGGACTTTTTCCGGACACACCTCATATGATCCCAAAGAAGGGACATGCATTGTCCTGTTCCTCAGGGTAAATGGGAACCCAGTGCTGTAAAAGTTCAAGGTTTTGAAGAATCTTGAAGAAACACATGTCTCAATAGGGAGTTTACCTGGCAGATTTTTTTGGAGATACACTTAAAAGAGTTGTTGAGCTCCAACACGCAGAGTTCATCAGAAAGGACAAAGATTTACTTTTTCTGTTAACTCCTGCAGGGCATGGTGAGGATCTCATTGCCCGTTTTAGAAACTCCCAGGTTTTTTATTTGTTCTGATGAATTATTTCACTCAAAACTCATTTATCCTTGTGGTGCAATGATTCATCAATTTATTCACCCATCTATCCATTTATCCTTTCAACTACCCATACACCCAAATCATTTTTTAACCAACCAACCAATAAACAAATAATTATTGAGCACCTGCCTGCCCAATTAAAACAGTGTCAGGTCTTTAATTCAAATATGAATCAGAAATGACCTTCACTTTTGAAAAGCTCACAGGTCAACACAGTTGTATAAAATAACATTTATTTCACTGCCTAAATTAATTTTTAAAACCAGATCATGTCAAGAATCTTCAAGGGGTCCACATTGCTATCAGAATAAATTAGTCATTTTGGGGGTGGAAGTCATCTCTGAATTCATCCCCAATTACTCACTTTTATAGCCTCACTGTGACCCACATTCCTTCCCAATGCCCACACTTCGTGTTTCTCAAACATTGTATTTTCTGGTTTCTTTAACTTTATTTATGTTGTTTCATAAATTCTGAGTAACCTTCTTCCAATTCCAGGACACAAATCAAATTCTTCCTCCTTCAGGGAATTACTCCATTCTTTACAATCCAATATGATGTCCTGAGGAGGTCCAGCCTTAAGTCTTCTACAGCCAATTATCAGAACAATCTTCTGAAGCACAGACTTGGTGATGTCACTTCTCTGGTAATGGCTTTCTGTAGTGTCCTTAAGAAAGAGTTCCAGTTCTTCAGCATGGCATCCAAGATCCTTATGGTCTGGCTCCTGCTTACCTCTCCAGTGATGTCTCACTGCTCTCCTGCCTCAGCAATGCAGAATCAGGTAATGTTCCTGGAGCACATGATCTCCTGCATACGCAGTCCTACCTTTCCTGAAATGCACCGATTTTCCCGCTCTATGTGATAACCACCTCATCTTCTTTTAGGTCTCAATTTTGATGTTACTTCCATCCCTGAAGATTGGGTCATATATCTCCTGTGTGTTTCCATAGTGTCTTAGAATTTTCCTAGCAAAGCACAGCAGGTGCCTTGTCATGTTCACATTAAATAGGTACTAGTAATAGGTTTTCAGTGAATGTTAGCTAAGGACGTTAAGTTGAGCTACCATTATTTTCTTCAGGAGATTTATAAGCTGGATAGGGACAGTAATGCAAATGGCATGTGAGAACTGCCCCAAAATGCATAGGCTAATAATCCCTTATAAAACTTGATTATTTGTTTAGATTTTCTCATAAAATTGTTTTCATATTCTTTTCAGTCCTGATGCAGCTTATTTATATCCTTAGTTATCGGGCCTCTGTTCACCTGGTCCTCAGGTTCTCCTCCAGGTTGATCGTTCTATAATTTAGTTGTAATTTTGGTGTGGTTGTGTGAGGAGGAGAGCACAATGTCTAGCTACTTTGCCATATTGACCAGAACTCCTTTATACAACTTGATTTGAAGCACAGATTTGATAGGGTAAGAAGAATAATCTTTTGACCAGAAATACAGTATGTATGGACTCAAAGAGCCAAACCACTAAGTGCTACTAAACCAATTAATAGTTGTGGTCCAAGAAGTTCTTTTTCAATTTTGTTTATTCTTGGAGGAAGGATAACTTTCTTTATATATCAAGCAACCACTCGTCGGCAGCCGTCCATCTCGAGAGACGATGGTGTAGCTTCTTAAGAGTCTATCTGCACCGCCGAGAATGGCTGTGCAGTCCAACTCGGGAGTGACACGGTATCTGTCTCCTCCCGTGTTGAATCGACATCTTGTGATGACGCTGGAGTGTCCTCTCCAGTGAAGCTGAAGCTACAGAGCCTGGGCAGGGTGATATGGAGGGTCTGCTGTTGCCCATGCAGCAGACCCCCCCTCTCTTCGCAGCTGAAGGGTCCAAGGGAAAGACGGAGTCAATACAGCTTGGCTTCAGGTGCGCCACAGGAGTTGCCGGTGTTGACTACAACGTCAAACTGCCTTAGGGACTCCGGCTCCGGATTTTCTGTCGGGGTTTACTCCCTTAGCCTTTCCCCTGAAGAGGTATGCCGCAAGGCAGCGGAGGTTTTTTGGAGTCAGAGTTTTCCTTCTCTGATGTGCCCTGACTGGAAGATCGAACCAGCGACACTTAGCTCGCAGGCCGATGCTCAATCCACTGAGCCAAACCAGCCAGGGTAACCACTAAACTCTAGTTTAATCAACAGAACTTTCCATTAGTAACTGTGCAAACAGTGAGCATGACCCTGGGGACAGAGTCATTTTTGCAGGTATTCAGGTTCTAGAAGTTACTGTTAAAGGAACAGAAGGGAGCCAATATCAGTGTGTCAGGCTCTCTGGAGGTCACTGGTGTGGAGATCTTCACAAAACATGTCTGATTCACAGACCAGAATAAAACAACGGGGGAACCTTTATAATTTGTGCACATGTATGAGGGAGAGGGGCACTATTAGTATTCTGGGGATATGAAGAATAGAATCATCATATCTTGGACTTTATAATGCAGCCAGATTTTGTAATCGCAGTTTGGGGAAGACTGGGGACCTCTGAGTTGCATATTATTAATTAAGCCATATCAAAATTCCCTTTGTTTTTCAAATAGTCCATAGTCTGCACACTTAAAAAGTAAAGCAATATAAAACTAAGGAGCATAGGACATTAACAAATTACAGGCAATTTCTTTGTCTCCAAGAAGGCCCTCACTGAAGGAGATGTTTACTTGACTCTTAATCTTCCAAGGGGAAGAAGAGTCCCTAACTTCTTTAGGTAACTAGTTCTTTTGTCTCCTTTAAGTAATTTAGTTTACTTCTGTAATAGTCCTTCCTGCAGCAATTTAAAATCCTATTTTCTTTTTGTGGCCTTGATTAAAATGACAGCATTGCTTAGTGTGCTATGATAAATAAAGCAAACTTTCAATTATCTGTGCTAATGGGTTGGGAGAGTGAAGAAGAGCACGCACAAATGAAATCTAACGTATCCTCCAAACCTCATTTTAGCTATTTGTCTTGACTTTTTTTCTCCAACGAACCTTTCAAAGGCCTGCCAAAAAGCAACATGATGATTTGAATTTCATACCTTTTCTTTTTCACTTGTTCATTATTTGGTGGAGGTGATGATGCTCATTGAGATCCCCAAAGGAGACAAAGAAGTCAGGAATGTGGATAAATTGGAGGTGACGTTCATGTATTTATAAAAGTTTTAGTTTTCTGGTTTACCAATCTGCACTCTCCAATTACTCTACAACTTCATTTAACTTTGTTTAAATCATGAAATAATTGTGCATGCATGTCATTTTGAGTGTGAGAAATGCACACTCTTCTAAACAGTATTTTTGCATTGAGCTATGGTAATGTGGCCAGTGGGAGCTCAAAATCCCTGAACGACTGTGGCAATTAGGTGCTACAGAAAGACCGAATTTACTACTGTGTAAAAAATGAGAAAAGAAAATAATAATTGCTTCTTATTAATTAAAAATGCAGCCGAGTAGTGAAATAAGCCATAGAAAAACAAGTACCATGTGATTTCACCTATGTGCGGAATCTAATGAACAAAATAAACTAACAATGTAAACAGACTCATAGATACAGAAAACAGACTGACAGCTGTCAGAGGGGAGGGATTGGAGTGGATGAAAAAAGGTGAAGCTGTCAAGCAAAACTCAAAACAAACAAACAAACTCATAGACACAGACAACAGTATGGTGATGACCAGAGGGAAAGTGGAGCTGGGGAGGCAGAAGAGAAAAAAGCAGGGGATAAATGGCGATGGAAGGAGGCGACTTTGGATGGTGAACACACAGTACAATAAACAGATGATGTAGAATTGTATGCCTCAAACTATTTATTAACCAATAGCACCCCAAGTAATTCAATAAAATATTTAAAGAATGTAGCCAATTAAAAGCACGGTGATTTACATAAATGGAAGAACCTAACATTTTGCATTTCCTGACTGATAGGATTAAACTTCCAAAGAAAGTGTGAATTAATGCAAATGTTAACATGGCATCTCCTAAATCCTTTTCTACTTTTACCACCAAGAAGAGAATATAGAAAAGTAAAAATATATAATGAGAGGCCAGTCTCAGCTTGTTTTGTCATTTACCCAAGAAATACCAGGCATGCTTAGAAACTGTGGAAAATTTAGCACGATTTCAGGTAGGCAACATCTATACTGATCTCTCTCTCTCTCTCTCTCTCTCTCTCTCTCTCTCTCTCTCTCTCTCTCTCTCTCTCTCTCTCTCTCTCCTGTCTGTCTCTCCCTGTCTGTCTGTCTCTCTCCCCACCCCACTCCCCACCTGATTTGATCTCTAGAGTACAGACCTGATTTCATGTGAGAACACCATGCATTTGAGACACTGATAGGAAACTTCTGACTGGCTTTCCTTTTTCAGAGGCTGTTATATATTTGGTGGTCCCTTTCCTTTTAATGAGACATCTCTCTTTATTCCCTACAGGATGGCAGCCTAGTTTCCCCCTGTCATTAGTAAAGGGTTTGTTTCTAATAGGATCTAGGTCCTGTGATGGGGGTTCACCTTCTTCAGACTAGTTTGCTTTTCATCTGGACTCCCACGCTCATCGCCCTGGGCTAGGAAAGCTCAGGTCTCTACAGAGTTGCCTTAGCGTGCCTGTGACCCCGTATGGTCAGGCATAATGCAAAAAAAGAAAAAGAAAAAGAAAAATTCAGCCCCATTGGCCCTTGAGCCCCACAATGCTAGGTTTATGGTTATAACTCTGGCTGTGTTTACTGTAAACTGCTTAGGGCACTTGGACATTTGGATTCTAGATGGATGCTTATTTACCAGATTTTCTTTGGAGGTGGGTATAAGGAACAGCGCTGTAGAAGTTCTCTACTTTTCTCTGCTTTGCATGTTTTGACACTGCTTAATAAACATTCATGTGCATTTCTTCTCGTCTTTACCTGCTCATTATTTATTGAATATCTCACTGACATTAAATATTTTCAAACCAACAAATGCAAATGCCTAGGCTTATTTTTATGAAGATTCACTTAAGATACAATTTTCAGAAGTGCTTTGCATTGTAAAGCCTGGAGTCATCTGTCAAAAATAAATGCCTAACTACGAAACCAAAGATACAGAAAAGTAGAAAAAAACAGTGTTTGAAAAATAAGTCTGTGGAAGAATGCAAGTTACAATGACCCGTCAAACACAGTTCTTTGCACACCGTCATGTGCAAACTCTTTATTCAGTTTCATATAACTTTTAAATAGCTTCCATTGCCTACCTTCTCCTGACAATAGATGTATTTACATTTTTAGTTATCAGACATGAAAATCACTTGTGAAATATGAAGTTTAATGGTCCAGACATGTTTGGATGTGTGTGTGTTGCATGTTGTTGAGTTAGCTCTGACTCCTGGTGACCCTTTGCTGAGGGATGTCCATGGTGTGCTCTCCTCAGCGGCCCTGCTCAGCTCCTGTAGACTCAGGCCCATGGCTTCTTGTGTGGAGTCCACCCTGTTGGTAGCTGGTTCTTCCTCTTTTCCTGCTGCCTTCTGTTTTTCTCATCATTATTATCTTTTCCAAAGAACCCTGCCTTCTCATGATGTGCCTGAGGTAAGATGTTTTAAATTTCGCCATTTTTGCCTCCAGCCATGTTTCAGGCTTAATTTGCTCTAGGACCCTCTCGTTCATCTTTCTGGTGGCCCAGGGTATCTGTAGAGAAAACCTTCGACACTATGTTGGGATGACTCCCTGATAAAAATAGCCATGGTTTGTGGCCTATTGGTTCAGGGTCTCACTCTCTCGTAGGCACTGAGGGGTGTGTCTGTCCCCTTCCGTGATCCAAGTTAACCTGAGTCCCTCCATCAAAGTAAGGACTCCTGGTTGAACCCTCCTCCTATGGTGTGAATTTGTGGTCAAAGGTGACTCCCTCTGAGAGGTGGGCAGGAGTGCCTGGAACCTCAGGGTGCTGGGATTCTCAGCTCCCTTGTGCTGTTCAACTCCTGTTTTTCCTTCTTCGCTGACACAGTGCTGCACCTTTCTTTCTTGTTTGTTTGTTTTTAAATCTCACGATTCATCAGAAGCCTTATGTCAGTCCTGAAGGTGCTATAGTTTTTAAAATTATATATTTTTTATTTCTTAATTTGAATAAGTCATTTTTAATGTTTCAGGAGCATTTGTAACTTGCTACATAGCACAGCCCCCAGGCTTTTATTTCCTCTCTCAGCACTCTTCCCAAGGGACCTGTGGGCTCCACAAACCCCTGCTGGTCATTCCCTGTGTGGCGTACAGAAGAACCTATTTAAACGCCACCAACTACTTTTTCTTAGCGGCTTCCCATCCAAAGGGGCCTTTTTCCAGGTTGCGTTCTCCAGGAGCAGATGCTGAGTCAGAGACTGAAGTGAAGGATGTATATTATGGGTGAACACCTGTATCAGGAAGCCGGATTGGGCAGAAGGAGAAGCTGAATTGCAGTGATGGCCAGACATCCCATGGGAGCTCTGGAGTTTACATAGTCCCTCAGAGTTGCCCAGTGGTGGGCTGAAGTGACCCTTATATCCTTGCTGCAGTCAGTCACTGGGTGTGGATCACCTCTGGGAGGGCATGGCCTTGGCTGAGGAGGGTCTCTGAAGCTGAGGCAAACTTTGAAGCGGGTGACTCATTTGCTGACAGTATTCCCAGCCGTTGGGGCAACAGTTTCTTCCTAGAAGGGTATTTGGGCATCATGTCTCCATGTTGCCTGAAAGTCTTTTTGTGAATCTGGCTCTCAGGACATGCTACAAGTATCCCATGCTTTCTCTAGGTAGAAATATGGACAGAAATAATAGGTATGATAATTCTCTTTTGAGGGGTAGGGTAGGAGGAGGCTTGCATATTGCAGGATATTTACCAGCATCCTTGGTCTCCACTTACTAGATGTCAGTAGCAGCACCCCCTTCCTCAAGTTGTGACAACCAAAAATGCCTCCAGACATTGCCAACTGTTCCTTAAAAGACAAAATTGTCCCTAATTGAGAACCACTGTGTTCTATGGACAAAAAGGCAAAAGTATAATTTTGCTTTTATAATTTAAATTAGTTGATATAATTTAGCAATATAGAATGCAATATTTTCTTTCCTTTTTTTTCTTGAGTGTTATAAATTTGCTAGGGTATGTTTTTTTTTTTTTCTTTCTTTTGCTCTCTTTTGCTTAGCAATTTGAGATTGCAGGCTTTATCATTTCCCTTGCTTCTCCAATCTGGCTTTGGTATATCATGTAACAAGGGCAAGTCCTATCCTGGGTGAGGCATTGGGTAGAGATGATTTCTAACAGTTGTCATTGAAGT
The DNA here is from genome assembly GCF_987537825.1 of Furipterus horrens. Lineage (NCBI taxonomy): Eukaryota > Metazoa > Chordata > Mammalia > Chiroptera > Furipteridae > Furipterus > Furipterus horrens. The sequence continues at coordinate 16,238,157 of NW_028327180.1, forward strand.
AAAAAGAAGAAAGAAGACTCAATAAACTGCAATGAGACTTTTTTTTTGTCTTGCCTTTTCCTCATCGCCATATGTGGATGACTTCAACTTATGTCTAGGCATAGATTTAACAATCGCCAAAAACTGATGTTGACTTCTTATATATTTTTCCAAGGTTGTTCTGGAAGAACAGTTGCTGTTTCCCCCTTGACAAATGTAGAAGAAGAAGGCCCAAGAAAACAGAAATTTTGGTACATCTAAATGCTGGATGCAAAGTTTCCATGAATGTTTTCTCCATGATTGCTTAGGAACTGATGATTAACCTAACATGATATGTTAAATGTTTCAATTAATGACATGAACTAGATGCCGAGATATTCTCCCAAAGGAAAGAGAAAAGATTTTCTCTGAGTGGAAAATTCATATTTGGTATGTCTGTGTGAAATATATAAGCTACAATATTTCCAGTTTGGAGTAAGAGAAAGATTAAGGCAAAGAAAAATGAGTTAAGTAATATAACTACATAGTATTTTTATTTGGGAGAGGACAAATATATTTTAATTTTAGCAAACAACTTAATGGTGAATTTTGAAGCCTATGTACTTACAAATACTTAAAATTGTTTTTCAGTATGTGTCCCTTTACAACCACTGGCAGGTACTTCTCTTTGTCAGTAACTTATAATTCTTTCTTGAAATCATGAAGTTCCATTAAATTGACAGGTATTATGAAGTGTGTTCAGTGCCAGGGATGTAAGACTAATACAAAACCCCTGCTCAAAATTTTCAACTTAAAGTACTGCCAGAATAGTGATTGTTTAAGGGATTTGAAATTTATAACAAATCTTGTTGAAGACTTATCTGAGAATAGACAATAAGATTGCTCTGATAGAAATATAAAAACATTTTTAATTGCTTCAGTATGACCCTGTTGACTACAGCTGATATGCAGAAGCCACATACATTCTTATTCATGGACAAAGGAAGCACCTGCCTACAGAGTCTGATTGGATTGGCTCAGAGAAAGGAATCCAGCCTACACATATCCCCGCGTGGAGCATGTCCCAGTGCTTGATGGCTTGGCCAGAGGTGCTTTTGTGGGGAATTAGTTTGTGGGGGGATTAATTTGTGGACCGCAACGTCTTGAAGTTACAAACCTGTTTGCATAGTTATTATGCAGTGGTTTAATAAACCCTTTAGATTAGAAAGGGTCCTCATATTGGAAAAAAAGGTTGGGACTCCATAGACGTTTATGTCAAATTCAAACATTATTTAGAGCAATAAATGTAAGTTTTGGTCTCCCTATGGATGACTTGCTAAGAATGGGGAATACAATCAAGGGAAATTAGCTGAAAACTCAATCAACTAGTAACCTCCACCATGCTGGACGGATTCAGCCATGCTCGCCCTCACCTCAGGTCAATGCTACGGCTGTGTCCCTGCCCTACAGACACCTTTCAGACCCAAACCACTGCAAGCCCACTTTGGCCTGGTGAAAACTTTTTTCAAAGATGTTTCCCGGCAAGGGGAATTATGTTTTGTAAAATATTTGAAAAATATTTGTAAAAATATTTACAAGGGATTTATATGATAACATTGTCAGATATCATTCCAATTTTTCTTAGGAATAAGTTTTTAAAAAAATATCCACATTGTGTTATTCTGAGCTTTTCTGAACCTCTTTAACCTCCTACCTTTTCATTCCTAAGGTCATTATATGTTACCAGGTTCTTCATGTATTATCTCTACAGAAAAGTGTACATATCGTAAGTTTTCACAAACTCAACACACCTATGGAACCATCCTGGATCAAAAAGCAGAAAAAATTTTTATACCAAGAGGCCCACCATGCCTACTTCTAATCTAAGCGTGCCCCTCAGGGTAAACGTTGTTCTGACTCCTGCAGTACGGAAGAGCTCTGCTGAGGCCAGGACGGTTTGCTTCATCAGCACTTTGTCTGTGGACAGCTATGCTGTTTCAGCCTTGCGGCTGCTCCATGTCCTACCCGGAGGTAGGATGCTGCCCGAGGAAGGTCTACCAGACTGAACTGCACCAATGGTGTGGTTGTGCTCTGGGCAATCATGGGAGAAAATGGTATCATGGGAGAAGGACTAAGAAAAAGTGAGATGGGCAAAGGCCAAAGAAAAACAGGGGTCCTGCTCTTCACCCCTCTGCTTAGGAAAAGCCCTGGGGAATAAAGTTCTTATTCCTTTCTGCAGCACTCCTCTTGAGACCTCTGCCTGGTTCTTATGGTTGACTTTCCCATTTGCACTTGCAGAGAAAGACCAAGGGTTGCTTTGGGTACAAAATAACTTGGTAAGTTTTGAAGACATAAATACTGAGACGTATAAGAATGCTGTGCTTACATGTGCATTTTACATTAGTCCATTTCCAGGGGATGTCTTTTTCAGGGAGGAACAGGACCCGTATTTTTAATTCACCAACAGATTATTCATCACTAACAAGAGGTCCAAAGACTGGGATTGCATCGTTAATGAGGGGGTGAGGGTGAGGGTGAGTAGAAATGGATAACTTCAGGTCTGGACTCCTAATGACAAGTAAGAACTGATGAGAAAAAAAGGCTGAGTAACTTACAGGAACACCCACCAGCTCTCATTTGTTAAAGGCTGAGGTAACATTATCATTTTTTCGTTCTCTTTAAAGAACATCAATCTAGGATGCCCCTTATTAAAGATGGGAGGAGTCAATGACAGTGTGACTTATCCAGCGTAAGCACAGGCTGAAAGCAATACCTCCTTTTCTTATCTGCACATAACGCTTGGAAGGTCCACTCGCCAGAAGAACATGACTCAAGGAAACTCCTCAATAGCTTCAAATGCTTCCACGTCCATTTATTTGAGACAGACTCCATCCTTCCAAATGTGGTAATGGTGTCAGGTGTTAGAACATGTGACTTTAAGGCAAATTAAAGGAGCTAGTATCTATTCTGTGTGACCTACTTTTACACGTCTTCCTATGTCCTTCCCAGCAGAGCTGGGGCTTGAAATGGAGCCAGGGGAAATAGAGCTATGAGAGGCTAGAGACTCACTGCTCCATGTCCCCAGAGATGCAAGAAAACATCCATACCTGCCAGTTGGAAGTGGGTTTGTGTGTTCAGTGAAGTCTTGGTAGTTCCTAGGCTGCAAATAAAGGCCCACTCAAGTCTTAGGTCTGGGGTTTTTCTCTTCAGGTTCATGCTGAGCCTTGGGAATCTCACTCAAACCACATAAAAAGTATGTTCTGAAGTTCATCCATACTTACAGCTTGCTTTCTTGAGACTCAGTTCTCTCTGCCTTCTCAATTGCGATCTATACATATTTCTTTGCACCCCCATGTTCGTTCCTACTCAAATTTCTTGAACTCTTATGCCCTGTAGGTTTCTTTTGACTTCTGATCTGATTCTGTCCATCTGGTATTCAATTTAGCTCCCACTCTGTGAAGATATGTCTCCCAAGGGGAAACAGACAAATCCTGGTCTCTGTTCCAGTTACCCCCAAGAGGGGTAGCGTAAGCTGTGTTTTAATGCTGGAGTCTCCCTCGTTCTCCACCCCTCCTTGCTTCCTTTTATGGACAAATTCAGCAAATGGTCGGCCATGGTAGTGACAGATAAATGCTACTTTCAAGCTTTTATTGCATTATTATTTAGAGTGAATGCTATACGATAACACTTTACTTTAAGGAAATCTTATCTGTTATTTATCTTACCAAGGATGGGAGTGCAATGCCAGAGTCACATCTTAGGATCTGCTCTCAATTAGTCTCTTTAGGACTGACTCTTAGCTGTTTCGTTTGCTTGTTTGTTTTTTTCCTGAGTAACCACGGACATAAGTAAATAGGGGAAGATCTCAAACCTGATGAGAAAATGAACTCAAGAAGGATTAAAAATGCATAATGATATATATTTTTTTGCTTTTAGGTGTCCATATCCCACCTGTTCATTAACTAAAAGGAAGATGCTACAAATGAATGAAACTAGAATGAAAATTTGGCAAGATACAGTATTTTGAAAGAAAACCTTTGTTTCTTCTTCTTCTTCTTCTTCTTCTTCTTCTTGTTCTTCTTCTTCTTCTTCTTCTTCTCCTCCTCCTCTCCTCCTCCTCCTCCTTCTTGTTCTTGTTCTTCTTCTTCTTGTTCTTCTTGTTCTTGTTCTTCTTCTTGTTCTTGTTCTTCTTCTTCTTCTTCTTCTTCTTCTTCTTCTTCTTCTTCTTCTTCTTCTTTTCTTCTTCTCCTCCTCCTCTCCTCCTCCTCCTCCTTCTTGTTCTTGTTCTTCTTGTTCTTGTTCTTCTTGTTCTTGTTCTTCTTGTTCTTGTTCTTCTTGTTCTTGTTCTTCTTGTTCTTGTTCTTCTTGTTCTTGTTCTTCTTCTTCTTGTTCTTCTTCTTCTTCTTCTTCTTCTTGTTCTTCTTCTTCTTGTTCTTCTTCTTCTTCTTCTTCTTCTTCTTCTTCTTCTTCTTCTTCTTCTTCTTCTCCTTCTCCTTCTCCTTCTCCTTCTCCTTCTCCTTCTCCTTCTCCTCCTTCTTCTTCTTCTTCTTCTTCTTCTTCTTCTTCTTCTTCTTCTTCTTCTTCTTCTTCTTCTTCTTCTTCTTCTTCTTGTTCTTCTTCTTCTTGTTCTTCTTGTTCTTCTTCTTCTTCTTGTTCTTCTTCTTCTTGTTCTTCTTCTTCTTCTTCTTCTTCTTCTTCTTCTTCTCCTTCTCCTTCTCCTTCTCCTTCTCCTCCTCCTCCTCCTCCTCCTCCTCCTCCTCCTCCTCCTCCTCCTCCTCCTCCTCCTCCTCCTCCTCCTCCTCCTCCTCCTCCTCCTCCTCCTCCTCCTCCTCCTCCTCCTCCTCCTCCTCCTTCTTCTTCTTCTTCTTCTTCTTCTTCTTCTTCTTCTTTTTTGCCATGTGAATGAACTCCAATTAGCTGTTTACAACATGTTGCCAAGTGGAACTCCTACCACAGCTGTTTTAATGAACATCAAAGACTCATTTGTAGGTAGTCATTTTTCCCCCAAGGATATTGTGAAAGTGTATTTTTGGTTAGTTTACCATTTCCCCATGACCAGGCTTATGCCAATTTACTTGGATCCTTGCTACTCAAAGTATGCTTGCCCATTGGTGGGATACGTATCAACAAAGAACAATGCAAACTCTCTGGACTCCATCCCAGAGCTACTGCATCAGAATCTGCTTTTAACGAGAGTCCCAGGGGATTCCTATGAACATTAAAGTTTGAAAACATGGATCTAGAAGATCTCCCACCCTAAATTACCAGAAGGGTAAACTTCACATGAAATTATCTCAGATTCTGAATTAGTGGAGTCAAAATTAATCTTTACTGAATATCGTTCCCATTTATAAATTGCTGTTTTGATTATATTTTCATTATCTAATAAACAAACTTCTTTTATAGAATACCTTATTTCACAGGCTTAAGTCATCTCCTCTAGGAACAACATCTATTAGAAGCTAGAGTCACACTGGAATACTCTTTTAATCCAGTCAGCATAGCTGGGCTTTGTCCATTGGGTTGTATTTTAGGGAGATTTTGACATCTTGGCATTTTCTTTTCTCTGGAGTATTGTATCTTTCCTCTAATTGTGTGTCAAATAATTTCCTCAAGGCTTCAGGAAGAACCTGTATATCGTGTTTTTATTTCCTGAAATAAGAACTCTCAACAGCCTTAGAGAAGTCTCCTGATATGTTCAGTGGACAATATTTGGAACCTATTTGATGAAGTAGAAATTACTTCCATGCTATAAAACACATTCAAAGACAAGTTCCAGCTCTTTGTTCAAACAGAAGTGAATCTGTGTAGTAGCAGGAGAAAACTGTGCTGATCATAATGTATTCTTTACATTTCTTATATCCACTCTGTGTTTGATCTTTGTGCTTCATACAATAGCTTTGAGTGGTTCAAACATGTGTAAGCCAAAAAAAAAAAAAAAAAAAAAAGAACCCAAAGAACTCCAAGGCAAAATAAAAATAGTACAAGCCATATTTGCCTGATACCCCTTAAAAAGAACAACTTATTGATCCATTTGTGAATCTGTATTTTTTCCTTTAAAGATACATAACATTGTAGCTATCTGGATGGCATCTTTGATCCTACTTATTTATAAATACTTCCTGAGGTAAAAAGAGTTCAGGATTGCCACTTTACAAAAAGAAAACACCTTTGCACATTAATTTATTTGCATATGAATCTCAAAGTATTTCAAAATACCTGATGGCAGATATTTTCATCTGTTTATTTCACTGCTGTACCCTCCAGCACCTAGGACAGTGCCCCACATACGGTGTATGGTCAATACAGAATAAATGAAAGAATCAGCTTAAAAATGTAAGTCTCTTCAGAATTAAACTTTTGGAATTAATTCCTTATTAGTAGTATTTTTTTTGCAAAAAAAATCTTTGACTAATAAGATTCTCCCTGGACACAAGATCTTGTCTAAACAACTAAATAACAGAAGCCAAAGATAACTGTGATTCTAAAATGTTCTATGTAGGAATGGCCCAAACAATGCCCAGTTTACCTAGAGTGCATTCATTTTATGGCTTTTCCCTATGATGAGGTGGTAGCTGACGTGCTTTTCTCTCGAAGTGCCTTCTCTTGACATTTCTTGATCTGACCCCACCACACTGACTTATGTTAACAAAGCTGTTCACAGAGATTCTTTTCACCCATCACCTTCCTGGCCCTGAGACAGAGCCTTTTTTTCCTTTTCACTTCAACTCTGATCCCCTTCTCTCTACTTGATTGTCTGATGATGTGACTCTCTCCTAAATGTATCTGACAGGCTCCCAACCTCCATTTTATCTCCCTTTGCCCTAGGGAACAACACACTCTATGTCGATGGTGGGGTGTACAGACAAGTACTTAGAAAGTGAAGGAGTGACATTCTTCCTTCTGGGGAGGGTTTTGGAGTATGAATAGGGTCTAAACAAAGGGACTAAAACATGAAAGAGCATGATATGTCCATTCATGTTGTTTAGTTTACATGACTAGAAAAATGGCTGGATTAGGCAAAAGGCTAATGAAAAGACAGAAAAGGAAAGTGAGAACCACCTTGCCAAAGACTTAGAATTTAACATAACTGGGACATCCATGAGAGTCTGAGCACATGACTATGTTCTGAAGGTACAAAACGGAATAAAAGTCAGTACCTATTTTTAAGATGCTCTTGGTTATATGGATGAGTCAGATAGAAAGTGATGTAGAAATGCACTGTGGGCAGAGAGAGCTACCTGGACAAAAACACAGGCTTGACAAGGCTGGGATTCAAAGGAACAAGAATAACCCAGCGCTGCTGGATGTGTGATAGGGATGGATGGAGATAAATCTTGGAAGGCAGGTTGAGATGAGATTGGAAGAACATTGTGTATCATATTTAGAAATTTGGATTTTCTGCTATGATTAACTAGGGCCTACGAGGATTTTAAATTGAGGAAGGAATATTTCAGAGGTTTAGATTCTCTTCTCTATGAACATTAGAGAGAAAATAAGTTAGAGAGGAATGGATTAGTTAACAATGCTAAACACTGCAAAGATGTTAAGAAGGATAAAAAACTGAGAAGAAACACTTCTAGGCTAAGTTCCATGGGGGCAGGAACCATATTTGTACCTGGCATATATTAGGCACTCGATAAATATTTGTGAAGTGATTAAATGGGGATACATTTTGGATTCACCTTGAAGGACACATATGGCTTCTGTTCTTCAATTGACTTTTGTCTGTATATGGCATTACTTATTACTCAAAATGTAACCCATGTTAGATATGAATATTTCTCTATTTTCAAAGAATGAAGAAAAAATTAATCTACAAAGAACATAATCCAGTTTTTCTAGTTAAAAATTAACATATTCTATATGATAAAGGGTTTTCCCTCATCATTTTTAAATAAGTATATTATGTATTAAACAATGGACGATGAATTAGCACATACTTGATTTCTTATGTCATCAGCAGTATGTTTCTTTTGACCTTTACAAGTTAAATTCAAAAGTTAATTCAATTTTCCCTTAAAGGCTATTAAGGTTCTGAGGCAGGGATTTAGGTTGCATTCAGAAAGATGTTAATGAGTTGGAAGTGGATCAAAAAACATTTACTACTCATTTTTAAATTGCTCCTGATTTATCATGACTTTCTCTCTGATATTTTCATAGTTTGTCCTCTATCAAAATTAAATTATATTAGCTGATCAACTGCTCTACTAATTTGAAAGGAGCCAAATCTCTTTCAAGACATACTTTACAGATAATTTAAAAAATACACTTGAAAGGAATTTGGCTAGTATTTTTTCATTAAAGAATCTTTCAAACTGTTACAAAACTAAATATTATTTTTAAATCTCCACTATTTTGTATTTTTTAATAAAAATACACAGACTGTCTTATTGATCATGCTATTACAGCTGTCCTAATTTTTCCCCTTTTGCCTCTCTCTAACTGGTACCCCCGCTCCCTCCAGCAACCTCCCCATAGTTCATGTCCATGGGTCATGCACATAAGTTCTTTGGCTTCTCCATTTCCTATATTATTCTTAACATTCCCTGTCTATTTTGTACCAACCAATTATGCTTCTTAATCTATGTACCTTTTCCCCCATTCTCCCCCTTCCCCTTCCCTACTGATAACCCTCCAAATAATCTGCATACCTATGATTCTGTTCCTGTTCTGGTTGTTTGCTTAATTTGTTTTTGTTTTTAGATTCAGTTGTTGATAGTTGTGAGATTGTTATCATTTTAATGTTCATAATTTTGATTTTCTTTTTCTTAAGTAAGTTCCTTTAACATTTCCTGTAATAATGGCTTGGTGATGGCGAACTCCTTTAACTTTACCTTGTCTGGGAAGCACTTTCTCCGCCTTTCCATTCTAAAAGATAGCTTTCTGGACAGAGGAATCTAAGTTGTAGGACCTTGCTTTTCATCACTTTGAATACTTCTTGCCAGTCCCTCCTTGCCTGCAATTTTTCTTTTGAGAAATCAGCTGGCAGTTTTATGGGAACTCCTTTTGTCGGTAACTCTCTGCTTTTGCTGTTTTTAAGTTTCTCTCTTTATCTTTAAACTTTGGTGTTTTAATTATAATGTGTCTTGATGTGGTCTTTTGGGGGCTTGCTTGTTTGAGATTCTCTGTGTTTCCTGGACTTATATGTCTATTTCCTTCATCAAATTAGGAAAATGTTATTTAATTATCTTTTCAAATAGGTTTTCAATTTCTTGCTCTTCTTCTTCTCCTTCTGGCATCCCTGTAATTCAGATGTTGTTATGTTTGGAGATGTGCCGGAGGGCTTTTGTACTATCCTCATTTTTTAAAATTATTTTTTCTTCTTGCTTTTCTGGTTGGATGCTTATTTTTTTATATGTTTCAAATCATTTATTTGAATCCTGGTTTCATCCCCTCCACTGTTAGTTCGCTGTAGATTTTTTCTTATTTCAGTTACCGTAACCTTCATTTCTTCCTGGGTCTTTTTTATTTTGTTGCCATACACAATGAGTTCTTTGAGCACACTGATCACCAATATTTTGGATTCTGCATCTGACAGGTTGGTTATCTCCATTTTGTTTAGTTATTTTTCTGGGGTTTTGTTCAATTCTTTCATTTGGTTCCTATTTCTTTGTCTCCTCAATTTGGCAGCCTCTCTGTGTTTGTTTCTGTGTATTAGGTAGAGCTGCTTTGATTCACTGTCTTAGTAAGGTGGCCACCCACTTCACTGCTTTGTGGCTCTGTGTGTAGGGAAGAAAGCTCAGAGAGGGGCGATCCTGCTGCCTGGCTCCTGGAGGTTTGCCTGGCACTCACCCATTGCATCTGGCACCCTTCCAGCTGTTGTTCTGGTGCTGAATCCCAGAGTGGGTAGATCTTCATACATTTTAGCCTGTGTGGGTGTTTTCCTGAAAATCCAGCGGTTTCTTCCACCACCGCAACCTCCACTGGTTTTTATAGCTGGAAGTTATGGGGATTTATCTTCTTGGCGCTGGAACCCTGGGCTGTGCAGTTTGGCCTGGGGCTGGGATCACCAACTCCCAAGGTATCCCTCCCAATTTTTATCCACCACACATGATTGTAGGACCACCTATTCCAATGCTGCAGCCTCTCTGGGCCACACTATGTCTCTGCACCTCTCTGCCCATCTCCCTGCATCCACCTCTCTTACTCATCTGGATGAATGTGGCTTCTTTAAGTTCTCGGTTGTTGGACTTCAATACAGCTCAATTTTCTGACATTCCTGGGTGTTATTTGTTTTGAGGTCTAGTTGTAATTCTTTCTGTAGTTGTATGAGGAGATGAAGCATATTTACCTACACCTCATCTTGACTGGAAGATATTTTGTACTCTTTAAGCTTCAATTTAATTTCCACATTCAATAGGATGATGTTTAGTTTTACATTCTCTTTGAAGGAGAGGTTTATGGAGGTAATTAGTAGACTGGAATTTTAGTTGGTTAATATAAACTAATTCAGAGAAAATTTTGTGTTTGAACATTATATACAGGTACTCCTCTACTTATGATAAGGTCATGCCCTGATGAACCCATCATAAGTTGAAAATATTGTAAGTCAAAGGTGCGCTTGATATGTACACCTAACATACTGAACATCATAGCTTATCCTAGCCTACCTTAAATGTGCTCAGAACACTTACATTAGCCTATTTGGGGCCAAAATCATCTCACTGCCACTGCCCAGTATCACAAGAGAGTATCATACTGCATATCACCAGCCCAGGAGAAGATCAAAATTCAAAATTTGATGCACTGTTTCTACTGAACATATATCCACACCATCATAAAGTTAAATAACATTGTAAGTTGAACCACTGTAAAAAGTATTGCCATATGCATCTAACTACAAATTAGTATGGAATGTAAATGGTGGTGTTATATTATTGTTTTGAGCTACTTAGTTTCTCCCAGAATCAGGCTCAGAAAAGAGGATTTGTGGCCCAGTGACTTAATAAGGAGGCACTTCTGGTAGAAGCTGGTGAGGGAATGAGAAGGTGGGCAGGGAAGCACCAGGTCAAACAAAGGGGGAATTTTAGGTAATGTCCTTCTAAGTCTCCGCTTGAACCTAAAGAGAAGCTCTGTAGTATTAGTTCACCTCTGAATGTCACACCCTAGGCATACAACTGGGCTTTCTAATCCCGCATCAGCTTGTCAAATGCTAAATATGGTTGTGGTGATGGTGGGGAGAGAGGGGCAGGCAAGGGGGATACATTCTCAGAACTTCCTTCTACTGCATGCAATATGCAAGGCAGAGCTTTCAAGCACCCGAAGGTAAGGCTCTGAGGAGATTCTTGGGCTCTGGCCACTGAAATCGAAAGGGGTGGGTGTGGTGTGAGAGCGGGGCAACACAGAAATGGTGGGAGGGCTTTGAAGTGAACTGAGTGCCGCAACAGCCATATGCTTTATATAGTCAAAACCTGATTTTCTCAAAAATGGTTCAGTTTCTAAATTCTAATTTCAGTTGAGTTTCTGATCCAAAACTCCATACAAACAAGGTTTTAATAACTACTAATAGCACATTTGTTGCTCGGTTGCTAAGTTAAAAATGTCCTCTTTTCTCTATAGACAAGAACCAAGTAAAAATGCATTTAGAGACACACCAGCAAGCTAGAAGAAAATGCTCTTTATTGCTCCATTTTTATTTAGAGAAGCTTCCTGTTCTAGCACAAACTACACTACATGATGTGTTTCTGTAGTAGTGAGTCACCAAAATAACATCCATATTACATTTGACAAGTGACTATTTTTCTCATTCAAAAGAGTTTTTCCAGATCCACACAGAGTTTGGTTTGCTTTTATTATGGGCGGCCACTTCTCTTACTTTTGCCTTGCTGAGATATTTGTTAGTGCAAAGATGAAGAAACCATCCATATAAATGCATTTGGTCATCAGATATTAATCAAAAGTGCTTTACAGAAATCTCTAAATCATTAGTTTCTATTTATTAAGAGTACGAGAAGGAAGTTGGTACAAAAGTTTCTTCATGGTTTGGAGTAACTGATGGCAAGATTAAGAGAAATAGTTTAAAGGATGTCTTGGCTTTGCTTTTATGACAGGAGAGTTATTCCAACCTCCAGTGTCATCTGAAAATCTTCATATTTTGATGAAAGAAAAGTGCAACAGATATCTTAACATAATAGCTAGTACTTATTGCTTCAGCCGAGGGCACCTGGGGTTTCAGATATTTCATTTGTGCATTGACAAGGCATGGCCAACAGGTGAATCATATTGGACACTGGACATCGTATCCAGTTCAGAAAGGCAGGCTCAGCATCTTCTGCCTTTTACTGTACAAAACAAACTTAAAATCAAGGCGGATTTTCCTTTCTGGGCAATTGCACAATAGCTTTGTCCCTCTGGAATTCTTCCCTTCCCCCACCCTCATTCCATTCTATATTTATCCAGCGTGAGGAGAAGGGAGGAGAAGGAGGTAAAATGGACTTATTTCTCCTGGAAACATGACCTTGACTTATCCTGGAAACATGACCTTGACTTAGCTTCCAAGAGGAGTTTACTAGCTTGCTCAGGGCAGGTAGTTTAATCACTTACTTGAAGCAATGAGATTTTTTTTTTTGTTTATGACTATTTTCCCTCACCCTCAAACCTTAGCAAAATGACTTTAAATGACACTGAAAGTCATATCCTTCTTATTGCCCAAAATGTTGGTGCAAAGTAAGGTATTTGTAAAGAAGCAGAGGAAGTAGAGAGAGAAAAATGCTTCCAGATATCTCATATGAGCGGTGCACTACACCTGGGCAATTCATATAACTTCAAAGTTTTTGCCATTTAACATAAAAATATATTTTGGGTTCTCTCTTCATTTGCCCTTGATATCACCTCGCTTTAACCCAGAGTAATGCACCACACACCGAAAGGAACTTGGCTGTGTTTATCTTTGCCAATTTTGTCCTCTTCTTTCCAAATTTCAGTCAGAAGTCACAAATTTCAGATGAAGATTTTACATGTGAAATATACATAATCTAAACACTGAGAAGACGAGAGCCAGAGGTAATGTGACAGCTAAAGAATACGTAGAGTCACAGAAATGGACAAAGACACCCCTCTCCCTGACCTTGCACTGCCCCATTTATCAACATTTTACTTTCATAGCAGAGTGAAAGCGATGTTAGAAATGACAGGGGCTGCCCTGTGCTCTGACACCATGGTGGGAGAACTCCAATGGGAGAGCTCACCCTTCTTTTCCTCCTGTGTTCCATCTCCCTTCTCATTCCTTTTGATCTAAGCATCTTGTTTCTCATGCCCTTGTGGTGATTTTTATGGAACATATTTTGGATACCACCGTATCTACTAAGGCAAAATTACAATCTGACAGTAGACAAATCATTGTTCTTTTGAGCATCTATTTCCATCACTGTAAAGCAGGGAGGCCAGTCCTTGTCTTCTCACTGCCTTATAAGAATTTAAGGGGGAGGAAGAAGAAAGTACATGGAACGTTCTTGACATCCAGGGAAAAGGTGCTGCATCCCAAAGGTTATCTACCTATCTCATGGGCTATGTAAGATAATATGTGAAATATTCATGAAAAACAAGCAGCATATGCATTTGAGCTGTTATGATTTATGTTCTGTGTAGCTTAATCTTAAGCATTTACTTAATATATTTACTCACTTCTTTACTAATTCTATAGCAGATTCCACAGGATATTGATTCAAGAGATGGCATTAAAAAATTCCTGAGGAAATACACAGTCATCCAACAAATATTGCACACTAGGTCTACATACCACCACCAGACTGTCTATTGTAATTGATATTTTCCTTCCAGGGAGGAGGGAGTTGGGAGCAGTGGTAGTGAAGGAGAGAGCAAAGAAAGAACAGTGTCAGAGAGGTTGATATTCACATGATTCAAGGTCTCCTAACATTCAGGGTGCTGAATGCGCCTCCAAACTTTAAAATACCAGTATGTCCCCTTTGGAACGACTGATCAGTGGAATGGATTTGAATTTCTCTGTTTGCTACAAAATGGGAGGTGCCTCCACTATTTAAAAAAAAAGTCATACTTTCGTGGAATTTTACTTCAGGAACATGGGCCATCCAGATTAACCTCCTCCAAGATCCATTCACACACCAAAGCACCATACCAATGTCTGCTTATTGAATGTTTAAAATTTACTGTAATTAGCAAATTGCTTTTTGATAGGCTAACAGCACAACACCGACTAATTTAATCAATACAAATATTTTTCTGGGAAAGCCAGATAGCCCACACAATCCAAGAAAGAGCTAAACCAGCAGATTCTGAGGAAGACAGGAAAAACCTGCTCCCATCTACAGAGCAAGAATTCGGAGATCACTGCTTTGGCTAGGGCGATCACTCACATGAGTTTCTGTGTTCTGCTCAAGTTTCAATTCCTTTGGTGAGGATATAATAAGATTAGTTCAGATCAGGTGCTCATCTTGCTGTTGGTGGTGGTTGTGAAGAGGTTTCTGGAATTGGCGGTCCCACCAAAGACACAGTAAAACTGATTCCTTAAAAGGTAATAGGTATATTTTATAGCATATTGGACTCCCTGAAAATTTGTATGCTGTATTTATCTATACATTACTGAAAGCCCATGTAAAGGAGGTAAGGGGGGAAAGTGGTCTGTATATCTGAGTTTTCCTTGATAGGGCTACTAAATAGCTATATGACCTGGATAGGGACCTTCATTTCTCAGGGTCTCAGTTTTGAGAGTTTAAAAAGGGGGGAATGTATAGGTCTTTTATTTTCACTTATTTTTGTTTCTACTTAAATTACACAATTGAATTAACTATGTACCTCAGTGTACGGTACAACGCTCCATGCTTCTAAGCAAGAGGCCTTTCTTGTTTTACTTTATTTTCTACTTGTATCTAATTGCCATTTTTATCACCCCATAGACAACCATTCTAGCATTTTCAATACATGCTGTTGTGTATGTAAAACATGTAAATTGTCCAGTGTATGTGTGTATATAAATGCACATATTCATAGTATCTACAGGTTTCACCCACTGCCTGAGAGAAGAGCGTTCCTATGAAACCTTTTATAAACCAAAACAGCATAAAGTGAAGAAGCAATTACTGTTAACTTATGTGGAAACATTTTTGAGTGTTCCCAGACCCCTGAAATAACCTACCAAACCTTATCACATAGCTCACAAAACTGACAGTAACACTAACATGTAGTAAAAGCAGGATGATATGATAAATACAAATAGTTTCACTTACCAGTATGAGCTGCCGCTGTAATGGCTTCCTGCAGAACAAACACCAAAAGCTATTTTCGCCTTTGTTTTTTTTTTTGGTAAATGCGAAAATCCTCTTAGGATTTTTTTCAGCCGAAGAAAACAGGTACTTTTGTAAAAGTGAAGTGGTTTAAATCAAATTTTCAAAAAGCGGGAGATACCTGTAAATATATATACATTAAACTGTTTGTGACTGATTTCATGCTTATTGATCTCATTCTGTGTTTTTCTTTGAGTGTTTTCATGCGACTTCATGCTTTTAAGGGCTATCCCCATTGGCCATGTATATCTAGTATATTCTTCTAAATTGCTTTGTAGCATTTTATTACATGCACCACTATTATTGTATTTATTCCTCTAGTGTAAATGCATAAAGCAGCTAAAAAATCCCACAAACCCTGACCAATTGCTTGCTTGTACATGATTTTTGTAGGTGTTTCAAGAGCTTCTCTGGGATAGTCCTATTATAGTGAGACTAAGATTTGAAAGTTCATAATTTCACTAAGTACAAATTGTCCTCTAGAAAGATTTGACCATTTACCTCTACATCAGCTCTGCATAAAAGGTTTTATTTGTCTATTTCTTCAAAACTTGGTATTCTCCAACTGTCTATAAACATACACATATACACATAATACATGCATACATAGAGTTTTTCTCCCTGATCACCAAGATATTTCTCTACATTTTTATTCTATTTGCTTTATTATTTTAACTTTAATATTCCAGTTTTTCCATTGAAATAAACCTTTGTTTTTCACTTTGTCTTTCTCCATGCAAACTGATTTTTTCAAGACCATCTACCATTTTTCATCTTTTTCAGTTATTTTTGGTGTCAACTTTGTAATATAGTAAGTCACATAATTATTGGCTGATTTTGAACATTCTGTTCTGTTCCATTGAACTCTCTGTTTTTGTATCTATACAAACTGTTTTCAATTATTGTAGCTTGTGTCATGCTTTAATATCTGAAAGGTTCAGTCCCTGCCCTTTGATTTTTTCCTTTCAAAATTGACCTAATGTCCAACTAACTATTCATAAAAATAAAATATGCCCTATTAAAATAATTCCAGATAAATAAGGGCTTAGAAGTAATAATAAATAAACATTTGCTGAAAATCTGTGAGAAAATAAAAAAACCCAACAGACAGATAATTGAGATCTTCCTAGCAAATGGAAATCCAGAGGCTATAAAATGAGTGACGGAAAGAATTGACTATATAAAAGTTTGAAACTGTCATATGACAATATATTCCATAAAAATCAATAGGCAATGATGAAACAAGAAAAACACATTTGTAATTCCAACAAACTATTAATTTCTATATTATTCAAAGATGTACAGCTTAATAAAAATGAACATAGAAATGAAAAGACAATTCAGAAAAGAACAAATTTAAATAGCTAGCAGATATGAAAACATGCTCAAATTCAAAAAACGGAGAGAACCACATTAAAGAAATAATGAATTATAACTTCATATGCATTGAATAGGGATAAAAAGAAAGGAATAGTATGATACATATTGGTGGTAGGAATGCTATGTATAGCATTTTGGGAAAGGAATTTAGCAATATCTGTGGTAATTAAAGATTCATATTCTCTTTTACTCAATATTTCTAATCCCAGAGACCTCACTATTATGAAAATGAAAGTATAAATCTTGACCATAGAAAGTACAAATTTGAATAAATTATGGCTTAACAAGGACCTTATTAAAGTATTGTTTATACTCACTAAAAAGTAATAATAAAAAAATATGACTGAATGTATATAATTTGATAATGATTCAAATACTACATAATATTCTACAGCCATGAGAATGAATTAGGACAATATATTACATGTGTGTATAATATATGATTATGGAAAAAAGAATGTGAGCATGGCTACATGGAATTGGAGATGACAGAGAAAATATATGCATGATAAGAAGAGAACATATAATATGATTTTACTCATATAGGATTATGTGTGTACCCCTATAAAATTATACATGCATAGGTAATGTAACAATGGATGGTACAGAGTGTTAAAGGGAGTTATAGTAGGGTGTTGAAATTTAAGATAACTTCTTTATAATTTTGTATATTGCTTTAAGTTTTTACAGTAAGTATGTTTTATTTATATAATATGAAAAAAAAACCCAATATTTTCATTGTGGGATAAATTTATGAAAATACAAAGCAAAATAAAAATTGACAACTATTTATGAATTTTTACTCTTCCATGTAATGCTATAAAAAGTTTATCAATTAAAAAAATATTCCTATTGGCATCTTTATTAGCATTGCATTAAATTCAAGAAATTAATTTTCATATTTAATATATTTATAATACTACATTGTATTTTATATTTACTTTTTCTAATTAAAAAAAAATTTATTGTTGTTCTACTACGGTTATCCTAAATTTTCCCTCATCGCTCTCTACTGCCTGCTCCCAATCCCAGAATCAGTTCTGCTCATTTCTTATAGAGAGTTAAAACCTTTTCTCTATAAAGGTCATTTTCAACTTTTATTAGGATATTTTCTAAATACAATATTGTTTTTGTTGCTATTATGTTTTCTTATTTTTTATTTTACTTTTTAGTGAATTTTGAGGTATAGTACTTTTCTCTTTTATAAGTTGATATTTATTTTGTAACTGTGCTGAATTATTCATTAGTTCATGTGGTATTTTTATTTGTTTCCTTAATTAAAACATTTTTATTGTAGTAAAATACATACATATAGCATAAATTTGCTACTGTAACCATTTTCAAGTGCACAGAGCAGTGGTATTAAATACAATTAGGTTGTGTAACCATCACCACCATCTGTCTCCAGAACTCTTCATCTTGCAAAACTGAAACTTTGTACTGTTAAACATAACTCCGGCATTTTTTTCCTCCTCCCAGCCACTGGCAACTACCATTTTACTTTTAGGTTCTATGAATTTGACTGCATTAAGTATCTCATGTAAATGGAATCTTACAGTATTTTTTCTTGTTGTGTGTGTGTGTATGTGTGTGTGTTTGTTGTTGTTTTTTGTAACTGGCTATTTCATTTGGTGTAATATCTTCAAGAGTTCACCATGTTGTAGCAAGTGCCAGAATTATCTTCCTTTTTAAGGCTGAATAATGTTCCCTTGTATATAGCAGTTCTCCCTTATCCAAAGCTTTGCTTTCTGAAGTTTCAGTCACCTCTCGTCAATGGTGGTCCTAAATTCTGGAATTAATTCATAGTTTTTAAATTGTATTCTGTTCTGAGTCACATGATAAAGTCTCTTGCCATCCTGCTCTGTCCTGCATGAATGTGACTCAGTCCTCTGTCCGGCACATCCCCACTGGGTACACATTCCCTGCCTGTTAGCCACTCAGAGGCCATCTGGGTCGTCAGATCCACTGCTGTGCTCACACGGTGCTTGGGTTCAAGAGTAGTGATGCTGACAATTCGGGTACACCAAAGAGAAGCTATAAGGTGCTTCCTCTAAGTAAAAGGTGCAAATTCTCAATTAAAAAAGAAAAAAATTGTATGCTGAGACTGCTAAAGTCCATGGTGCGAACAAATCTACATTTGAGTATGTAAGAATTCTACATTACAATACTTTGTTGTGTTAAAAGGAGAACACAATTTTCTCTATAACCCATTTCTTTCAGTTGTTCAAAGCCTTCTGAAATACTCTCTTTTAGGTTTAAATTACCCATGCTTGAAAAATGTGTGGTCGAAGCCCAGAAGTAATTTTATTTTGAAAAATTGAAAATACCAATAAGCATCATGGTCTCTATTTTTGTTTCACCCAGTACCATTTTTTTTTCTTTTAAAACCATCACAAATACATACAGAAACATACACAAACTTATATTTAGGTAGATTATTTGAACATTGTAAAGTCAGCAGTTTTCAAAATTCGGATTCTTTCTGAAATAGAACGCAAATCAATATTCCTTGCTGTTTTCTCCCCTCCTGCCCTCCGTTCATTTGTTTGTTCATTTGTTTCTTCCTTCCTTCCTCCTTTTCCTTCCATTCCATGAATATCTAGTCAGCATGTTTGATCTGATTGAAAGATAACTGCTCTCACAACCCAAGCAATGGGGAACTACTAGAAGGACACATGTGGTCTGGAACAAGAAGAGGGGACCCACTGTGAAGGAAGAGTTCTGAATTGCTCTTTCTGGATCTCTCTCATGGAGTCCTAGCTTCTTTCTGGGCATCTGTTTTGGCTCCTTTATACCTTCTAGCAGATCCCTATCCTTAAACCTTCTCCTTACATCAGAGTTACAAGGTCATTGCAGTCTCTCTGGCCCTCTGTACATCAGGACTGTTCATTTTAACCTTATCCTTCGGAAACAGAACACGCCTGCCCACACGTTGCAGTGATATCCACCTTGATGCACCTGGTGTCAGGTAGGTGCCAGTGAAATCATGTAGCACTGGCTATGTGACTGCCTTAGTTTCAAGAGCTGATGGAGGCTGCATTGAGTTCTTCATGTCTTTAGAACAAATAAGTACTTATGTACATATTTTAACCAGGAATGACAAATGGATGCACATGTCCATCTTATCATCGTAAATTATAGTTATTGGAGATTTCCCTGGATTACTCCATAGTGTTAAACGTGATAGACAGCACAGGTAGGGTACAACAGTCTAAGATACTCCCCAGGGGTATTTATCATAAATTTCTTAGTTAAATATTAATACACTATTTTATCTATTCTAAACACACTGCATGAATCTTACCATACACAGTTGCGACACCTCATACCTTAGGAGTTTCTGTTTACAATTTCATTGGGGGTGAGGGTGGGAGGGGAGGTTGGTTGGGGAGAGAACATATAGTTTTTTAAATAAAAAGGAGGAACAAGGAAGTGAAAGTGTCAGATGCTTGTTCTGTTTGATCAGCACATGTATCGTCGTCGGCAGCCGTCCGTCTCGAGAGACGATGGTGTAGCTTCTTAAGAGTCTATCTGCACCGCCGAGAATGGCTATGCAGTCCGACTCGGGAGTGACACGGTATCTGTCTCCTCCCGTGTTGAATCGACATCTTGCGATGACGCTGGAATGTCTTCTCCAGTGAAGCTGAAGCTACAGAGCCTGGGCAGGGTGATATGGAGGGTCTGCTGTTGCCCATGCAGCAGACCCCCCCTCTCTTCGCAGCTGAAGGGTCCAAGGGAAAGACGGAGTCAATACAGCTTGGCTTCAGGTGCGCCGCAGGAGTTGCCGGTATTGACTACAATGTCAAACCGCCTTAGGGACTCCGGCTCCGGATTTTCTGTCGGGGTTTACTCCCTTAGCCTTTCCCCTGAAGAGGTATGCCGCAAGGCAGCGGAGGTTTTTTGGAATCAGAGTTTTCCTTCTCTGATGTTCCCTGACTGGAAGATCGAACCAGCGACACTTAGCTCGCAGGCCGAGGCTCAATCCACTCAGCCAAACCAGCCAGCACATGTATAGAAAGGTAGAAATACTAGATGTGTCTTATCAGATGATCTTTGAAGCCTAGGGTCCCTTCACTGACTATTCCTAGCAGACTTTTTTCCTTGAGACTTGCTCCTCTTAGCTATTTTCAGTTGCCTTGATTTGAATCCCTAGAAAGAGGTAGTTGTGACCTTTGACTGGAACTCACGGACCATGTTATTCCAAACAGGCTGTAGGAAATAAATGGAGATTTATTTAAAAAAAGGTCTTACCCCTGCCACTCTGTGCTTTCACAGGCCCAGAGCCACAGGGTAAGTAGGACCAGGAGACAGATAGAGCAAGAGGCCAACCTCTTTCCCAAGTAGGGGGTTTCTATTGACGGAGCAATGAAGTCTTGGGCTACAGGCTTTGGAATTCCTGTGGCCTGCCTGATTAACCAAGGGGATCATGTGGAAATCATAACACTATAGCTTGAAAAACTCCATCGAAGTGCTAATTTTGGATTTATGTAAATGAATCTGGTATTTGCAAATGCTCTGCAATAGCAGAGGCTCTGGCCTGAGTGCATTTCTATCGCAGGAAGATTCACTGTGGCATAACGGAAAAAACCCTGGAACAGCCATCCAAGCGTCAGACCCTGGTTTGTCTTGAGGAGCTGTTTGACCTTCGGCCTTTATGGGGCTGGGTTTTTCATCTGAAAACTGCAGGTGCTTTTTTTTTTTAATACCTCACTCTTCCTTCTGTGAAATTATAAATAGAAACCTCACACATACAAGATTTAAAGCTGAGTTGGGATACTCATTAAGATTTCTCCTATAGCCATCTCTGAGCCTCCCCTGCAGAGCCCAAGGACTCAGGAAACCTTTTGAAAATGATTAGTTTATCTCAGTAGTTCATGGGTTCTGCTTCCATAGATTCTGATTCAGAAGTTTGGGGTACTGCCTAGGAATATGAATTTTAAATGTCCCTTCTCCCACCAAATGTTTCTGATATAGACCTTGAAGATTTAGTCACTTCTGAGAGTCTCTTAGGCTATAATCACCTTACTTCAAAGTTTTATTTTCTGTGTATGTGTGTGTGAGGATCAAATAAGATGATGTATATGAAATTATGACTTTTAAAAAGACATTTGCTGAAAGATGATTTAAATACCTGACAGACTATAGAATACTATATTATTCCAAAAATAGCTTCATGTAAAATACAATCCAAAGAGTATAAAAATAAAATTAAAAAAAGAGTCTTTAATTCCAGAACTTCTCAAGCTCTTCTAGAAAGAACAACTCATTGGGTGTTTTTCTTCTATGAACAAAAAGAAAGTGGTAAACATGCAATCTGATTGATTAAAGTGATATACTTTTTAAAAAAAATAGTACTTATTTTTACAAACATTCTTTTGGGGGTTTTCTATGTACTGGGGAGAGGGATAAAAATATCTTCCCTGTTAAATATATGTGCATTACAAGAGGTAGAGGGTCTATAGCTGATTTTCATTCAGTATAAAGAACATTCCTTCTTTTGAATGAAAAATATTTGTGCATATTTGAAAAAGTCCAACTCTAGGATATATTATGATCAGTTTGATACTCAAAACACTTTTTCGTTTCAAAGTATCTGGACCTTTATCCCCTCATCTATAAAATGGGTGACCAGATCACCTCACTGTCTGTCTTGCGTGCTAAGCATACACTTCTGTGCTTTGTAAACAGCACCTGAGAGGGGTTATATCAAACATATGTGTAGCCAGGAAGAGGTTGGGGCTATTGTTTGACTCACAGTCATGTTAAGCTTTATTTTCACAGCAGTCAATATTCTGATGATTTTGTACAATTGCCTAACCTAATACGGTTATTACTTAGCCTACAACTGGAAGAAACACTAAGCCATTAGTCCCAAACCACGTTCCTCCTGTACCTATTAAGTAGAGTTCTACTGATTAGCCAGGTTTGGAAACCATTGCACAAGAGAACCATTTGTTGAAAACAACTTTTGCAGGTATAACTATTAATTCTAGTCAGTCCATCATTCACAGTTATGCACAGTGAGTTTTTAAATATAGGTGCTGCACCCGGGGTGTGTGTGTGTGTGTGTGTGTGTGTGTGTGTGTGTGTGTGGTTTGTCAATGGTGCCCTCACTGTTTTTAATAGTTCTAATACTTGTTCACATGTGGTGTTTCAATGTAAAATATGACATCTTCTTGCAATATATATAATACCACTTGCTGCAACAGAAATCTGAACTTTCATCGCATATCATGCCAAGTTCCTCTTTCTAATGATAATATGCTTTTGATTTAATCTTTACAAAGTAAAGACCTTCCTATAATCTTATAGCCTTGGAGAATAGAAGTACATATACAAATAAGTTGGATCATATTCAATCTCAAAACATAATCAAATGAAAATCCTTCTAGGAATTTAGTCAATATGCCTAAAGTTCCTACGCCTACTGATTCCAAAAAACCTCCGCTGCCTTGCGGCATACCTCTTCAGGGAAAGGCTAAGGGAGTAAACCCCGACAGAAAATCCGGAGCCGGAGTCCCTAAGGCGGTTCGACGTTGTAGTCAACACCGGCAACTCCTGCGGCGCACCTGAAGCCAAGCTGTATTGACTCCGTCTTTCCCTTGGACCCTTCAGCTGCGAAGAGAGGGGGGGTCTGCTGCATGGGCAACAGCAGACCCTCCATATCACCCTGCCCAGGCTCTGTAGCTTCAGCTCCACTGGAGAGGACACTCCAGCGTCATCGCAAGATGTCGATTCAACACGGGAGGAGACAGATACCGTGTCACTCCCGAGTCGGACTGCACAGCCATTCTCGGCGGTGCAGATAGACTCTTGAGAAGCTACACCATCGTCTCTCGAGACGGACGGCTGCCGACGACGACCTACGCCTACACTACTTTAGGCATATGCCAAGGTGTATTTTTTTGTTTTTTTTTAAGAGAGAAGGGAAGGGAGGGAGAGAAACATTGAAGTTAGAGAGATACATCAATAGGCTGCCTCTTGTTTGCGCCCTAACCAAGGACCAAACCTACAACCCAGGCAGTTGCCCTGACCAGGAATCAAACCAATGACCTTTCACTTTGTGGGACAGTGCCCAACCCAGGGAGCCACACCGGCCAAGGCGCCGAGGTGTATTTTTGTATAACTCCCTATCAATACCACGTGATAGGTTCTGAGGGCTTAGATATTCCACCTCACTGTAGAATTTCTTTGTAGATGAAGGAGACTAAGATTTAAAGGGAAGTAAAACAGAAAAACATGGAGAATAAAAAGCTTCTATTGAAAGAATTTATTATACATCAAGGCTATAAGTATTTATTATAAAGCCTCTAAACATACGGCCCTCTTTAGACCCTGGCATGTTGGAAAAACTGACTTAGGACTTTTTAGTAGATTTTTAAACATGCCTTTGACTATCTTTTATGCTTCCTCCTACAGCCTGAACATCTTCCTTGCACCTGTGTTTTTGAATTTCTCTTACAACTGGCTTTGAAAATGTTTTTGTTGGTTGTGAGACAGCTGGTAACCTTAACTTTTACCTCATTTTGTTCTTCTGAGCTCATTGTTTTGATGGCAACCAGTGTCTGAGTTCTGTTATTCTGAGTCCAGCACAAATATGTACCATGGGCACTCTGAGAATTTCCTCAAGTCTGATCAATATTAAATCGTAATAAAATGTCATTTTAGGTATCACATATGTTATCACAAGAATCAGAAAAAAGCTTCAATCAGAAATTTTGAAATATTATTTTTTATAGATTAATATCTTAGGGATCATATTAGCAAAAATAGAAATCTACTCAAGCTGGCGTGAAAACAGGGTGTGCATCTCATAACCTTCACTGGGGGCTAGAAAGTCAGATTTTTCCTTTTTTACCTTTTTCTTGTTATTGGACCTAATATCTTGTCATTATAGTCTCTCTGGCTGAAAATTTCTAGGAGAGACTGACTGGCTCAGGTGTCATGTCACCAAGTCACTCTGCCTGGAGCTGGGGTTGGTGGGGAGCAGATAGACAGAACAAGAAATGGTATGCGACTGGATGGACGTGACAAGTATTTCTGGTAAATGACTGTTGCTGCTTTTTGAATTTTGGACTTAATATTTATTTTATATATTTTTCTAATGTACTTCTAAGATTAAAGCATTGTTTTAAAACACCTATATTCGTTTCACCTTGCTAGCATCCTTGTTTTCTTATAATTATTTTCATTTGTTTCCTTTTGGATGCTAGGCTAGGCTTGGGCCAGACTGCCCCACACCCTTGCCTCTCCTTTCTTCAGCTCTGGCCCGCATCCCAGGGGTAGCTGGTCGTACTGCCAAATTACTAAGCCTCATATGAAAACTTCATTAGCTGATAAAAGGCCCCCACAAGAAAGTAGAGGGTGGGTGGAAGGGAGAAACATGGGTTTCCCTTCTTTTACTTCCATGGTTATCATTTATGTGGGTATCAGTGCCTTTGCTTCAGCCCCAGCTCCCACGGGCTACTGTGGTTCCAGCGTCTCTCTGTTCCCGCCTCTGGCTGTCCTAACATGTCTCCTTTGACTTTTCGGCTTCGGGGAGAAACTGCTTCCTGCTACAGCAAGTCACTGCGGTGGCCACACAATCTGTACCCCCTTCGATTTCCCATCTCGCACTTCAGCTACCAATTCTTGATGTTAAATTCCCTCTGGTTTAAAAGCTTACAGTGGTTTCTGTTTTTCTGTTTGGACTAAGATTGATACAGATTAATATCTGGATGCATCATCAGTTTAAGATAGTATCTGGAAAAAATGTGTTATGGTAGTAATTCCACTTGTCTCTTGCATTCTTTATATTAATGAACTTATTTTTTAGAGCAGTTTCAGGTTTACAGACCAATTAAGTTGAACATCTAGTTCCTCATATATCCCCTTCCTGCTCTCACATGTATTTTCCTCTATGATTATTTTGCATTAATGTGGTACATTTGATAAGATCGATGAGCGAAGAGTGATATACTACTATCAACTGAAGTCCATAGTTTACATCAGAGTTCACTTTTTGTACGGTACATGCTGTATGTTTTAATAAATACATAATGACTCGTTGCTGCCATTATAGTATCATAGAAGGGAGTTTCATTGCTTTAAAAACCCACTGCATCCCTTCCTGTGCTCCATTCTCCTCCTGGAACTCTTCACCCTTTATTGTCTCCCTAGACGGCCTTTTCGGAATAACATAGTGTTGCCATCAAACGGCATTCCTGATTGGCTTCTTTCCCGCAGTAATGTGCAGTTAAATTTCTTCCATATACTTTTGTGCCTTGATAGCCAATTTTCTTTTATTATTTCATTGTATGGATGTACCACAGTTTGTTATCCATTCACCTGCTGAAGAATGTCTTGGTTGGTTTCAAGTCTTGGCACTTATGAAGAAAGTGGCTATAAAGATTTTTGTCCAGGCTTTGTGTGGACAAATTTTCAACTCATTTGGGTAGATACCAAGGAATGCAGTTACTGGATGATACATAAATGCTGGAGGATTCTTAGTTTTGTACAAAACCACTGGACTATCTTTCAACGTTGCTATACTGTTTTGTATTCCCACCAGAAATGAATTAGAATTCCTGTTGGTTCGCATTTTGCCAGGTTTCTTGTCAGTGTTTTAGATTTTAGTCATTGTAATACTATTTTTAAATTTTTTATTTGTTTATTATTTTATTTTTTCTTTATATTTTATATACAATATTATATTAGTTATATTAATTCTAGGTATACAATACAGTGACTGAACATTTTAATACTTTACAATGTGATGATAACCCAATCTTATATTTTTCTGGTGGTGTTAAGATTTAATCAGTGGTTGTGGCATGTTTTGTTATTATCACTATGGGTTGTCTTTGAAAAAGTTGATACCCACATACTTCTTATGGTTTCTATTTTTTTTTTCTTGATCCCTGTTATCCTTTATTTCTTACTTGGTAGTAAAATCAGGAATCAAGGATGATGCTGTGTGATGTGTGCACACACATGTGTATGTACCTAAGCATGCATACAAAGAGAGAATAAAATATATTTCGTATATTTTCTATAAGCAGTATCACCATCCATGTTTACTTTGGTAGATATGTAGACCAATCAACCTAAATCATAATTTACTATGGTGATCTGTAACTCATGAAAGAGAAAGAAGATTGTTCTTTTTCACTATCATTTTAGAAAATGTTCAAGGACTTAATCTGTTTTTGCAATGTCTTCTGTGTCAATTCCCGATGCAGCAACCTCAGCTCAAGCCTTCATATCTCACATGGTTCAGTCCAGTAGTATGCTGAGTAGTATTCCTGCCTACGTGCTTTTATTCATTCACTCCATGAAGAAAATGTTATCAAGAACCTACTATGTATCAACAATGTGCTAATTGGTAGGGATATACTGACCAGTGAGCTATGGTCTCTGCCATCACAATATTATATTGTAAAGTTATAGTGCAATATAGTATTATATTACAGTATAGTATTACATTAGAATATAATAGGAGAAAACATTAGGTAATGATGTGATCCAAATGGAATTTGGTATCTTAAACAATAGAAGTATCAGACAATAATCATACATTTATTTGTGAATACCTCCAGGCAATTAGTTTTTGATGAAAGCCAGGTTACTATGACAATATTTTCAACAAAAAGGTGAGGATCTTAACCAAGTCATAGGCAAAGTCTTACAATCATCTCAAAGTTTAGCTTAATAGGGCACAGTGCAGATCACAGTTTTTCAAAATCCTTCAGTGGCTCTGCATTTACCATTAAACTAAAACCAAATGCCTTTGCTTGGAAATTAAGGCCATTCAAGTGCTGACCTTTGCCTCCCTCTTCAAACTTCTCTTATTTTATTTCTGCAAACATATTGTACCTTCTAATCAGACTAGGCTATTCACTACCCACCCCCCACCCCCGAACAGGCCCCCATATCCTTCTTTGCTTGTGCTATTCTGACTATAAAACTTTCTCCTGATCTCTATGTGTCAACAGTGTTATCTTTCCACTTCAAATAACAGTATATCCATGAAGATACTGGGATCTCTCTAAACACATTCAATCTCTGATTTCCTCAGTCCTTTTAGCACCATATAATTTTCTCTTTATATTTTATAGGAAGATGATCATTGGCCTAATTTGCATAGTTGTCTGTCTTCTTTATAGAGTTTCTTTAGGGCCTTTGCCGATACAGGATCTAGCACAGGGCTGTGGCCATAGCATAATCCCAATGATGTTTGATCGATAAGTGAAAAGAGCATTCCCCTTCTCTGTATACTAGCTAGGTCTTGATATTTGCAGTTTGTGAAGGTGTAATTCTTTGGGAAGCATAAATCTCACTACTCTTCCAACCCAAAGGCCCAGATTTAACTGAGCAATAAAAATAAATACCTACTCTCACTGTTCTACAGAAGGAAGCAAGTCACTCTTTAGAATATTGCTTGTTCACAGGTTTCAAGTCATGTAATTTACAATGCTCTATAAGTATCCTGCATCCTGACCTATAAATTGCTCTCCCCTCTGGATCCTAGGGTTCTATCCTGTGTCTAGAGATCCTTGGGACTGTGGAGAGGTAAGTTAGAAGTCTTTCCTGTTTCAGGGAAAGCAAAGTGGGTTCCATCTCTGGGGACCCCTGTGGGGAGGAGGCAGTGTACACTCAGAGTCGCCACATGGAAATGGCAAAAACAGACCATACATGTGCTGGATCATGCAACTAGAAACCTGTTCCTTGAGGTTTCTAAATGTCAAGCCGAGATTCATATGTGAGTTGTTCCTGAACACAATGTGCCTGCAAAAGTGCTAGGCGCTTTTCCATCTATTATTGCTTTGAAATAAGCAGGCTACCCAGTTTTCTAGCAAGGAGACCATTTGATGAGCGTAGCTCTGGGGAGAGATGGTTGAAGTATGGCTGAGTACACAGAAGGGACCCTGTGGAGAAGCTATATTTGAGGCAGAAGGTAAAGAGGGACCATGATGTGGGAGAGAAAATAAATAAAAGCATTGCTTTAGGAAAATTTCCAGAGCAGTGTTTTCCCTAGCATGGGGAGTTGACATGAGAAATGGACCTTAGTAAAGAGGGTAGACACTTGAGATGAGCTGAGAAGTTCTCCTTTGATCCCCGGCACCATGTTCTCTGGGGCATGTTACCACCCCTGCTGTGTCTGACTTTGTGTGCTCTGCCCTTGAGGTCTGGAGCTGCACTCAGCTCTGAAGCTAGAGATGAAGGGGCCAGAGGCACACACGTGGCAGGTGACCCATGAGAGGGAATGCAGTCAAGACAGGAGATTTAGGACTCAAGGACTAGAACTTGAAAGTGTCTTGAAGACATAAGAGATAAAGGAGTCAGCAAAGAACCAGAGGGCTTTGTGACAAGATCAAGAGATAAACACCAGTCAGCTTCTGTAATATGAGCCAAACTGAGTGAGTTTTAAAAAGAAAGGAATACTCTTTGCTATCAAGGAAACGGAGCCTGTAAAGAATCTAGGAAGCCTATACCACAACCCCCCATCTCTGCTCACCCTGCATAGCTACTATATTTTTGTTGCTGTTGTTTTGAAGGACCAAATATATGAAAGGTACCATGATGTCTTCACATATTATCTGAATTAGATATCATCAACATCATCATTTATTTATTACAGATGAGTAAACTAAACTCACAGAGGTCAAATAACTTGCCCAAGTTTACACTGCTATTAGATCTGGGATTAAAACCCATGTTTGTTTGTTTCCATAGTCTGAGTTTTTAGTATCATTATTATTTTATGGCACTTGAGTTTTTGTATCATCTCTGCCCCCTCACCCTACCCCCCAAAAACAAAATAGTTAAGTCTCTTTTCCTATTGCTTCTTTGATCTTTACCACTTTATGAACATTGTGGGAATACAGCACAGATTAACGAAAGAGTGAGAGAAGTGGAGTGGCAAAGGATGGGCCATTGGAGTGGATGACAGCGGAGTAATTGTTACCTTATGAAATCAGATTGCAAAGGCATTATTTCTGACTTAAGCTTGGTTTCCTTATTCCCTCTCCCAGGTGGTCTGTAGGCATTTCCAGATTCGCATGTCTATTTATCCAACCGGCCTGTGGACTATTGTGTCTTATGACTGCAATTGCTAAGTGTAACATTCTAAATTTAGAATGATTTTTGACTCATTGGTCCTCCCCATTTACTGAACAGGCTGTGTGCATTGGAGTTTCCTACATTTTTCTAAATGCTTTGTGGGTTGAACTTGGTGAAAGAAAATTCAAGGAGTGTTGAGCGAAATGAAAGTATTTTGCACACTCTGAATATAGTATTTGGTTTGCCCCTCCCTGAAAGGGACTTACCTACAGACTAAAGGTAAATAGAGTAGAGAACTGCAGATCCTCAGGCAAATGTGATCTGCAAAAGGTCTGAATAGTCAACTTCATGTCCAGACGTTCCTGTGCAAATTAAACAGTTGAATTTTCCTCCAGGTAAGTGAATGTTGGAGGCTCTTTAAAATCAGGGTGGTGAATGGTCTTTTCATTAAAATAAAATAAGGAGTGTGTACAACAGAAGTTTTCATTTGCATAAACCACAGGGATCAGTGGATTCACGTTGCTTCTCAAAGATGAGGAAATTGAGATTAGTTAACTGGCCTTAAACACAAAACTAAGAAAGGGGGAGCCCAACTAGACTCTTGTCCTATTCTATTCTCTAGTTACCATAGCAAATGGCCACCCAAGAACTCTGTAGTCCCTTCTCTGAAACAAAATACTGAACTTTTTAAATGTTTCTAATCTTGGGCTATAAAATATACTTGGGATATTAATACAACTGCCCACTTCTTGATGCATATATAGTAGAATAACTGGAATGATAAAGAACATGGTTGTAGAGCTAGACTGACTGACTTAATTGACATTTATTGAACTCCTGTAATGTACCAGGCACTGTACTGTGTCCAATGTATTAGCCCCAAGGAACTCAATGGTGAACAAGGCATGAGCCCTAAATACCAGGAATATCAAGGTGAAATTGGTGTCTTGATGTGCTACTTAGAAGCTTGACATTGACTTAGTTACCTAAACTTCTGGAGTCTCAATTTCTTCATCTATACAATGGGATAATAATATAGTATAGAATTATTGTGTAAAGGTATGCACAAACATCACAGTACACACAAGCTCAGTAAATGGTAGCTATTATTAGTAGTTTCATTTTAAAGCAAGGACACTATAGTGCAAAAAGGCCAAGTCATGTGGTTGTTGGCAATCTGATTTATCCACATCCTGATTTAAGTGGCTGGGCCTCTGAACATGCTGAAGGATGCACCCTTCACTTAAATTTTTTGAATACCATCTTGTGCAATAGCTGATTTCTGTAGTATTTTTTACATTGCAATCTCTTGGAATGTGGAAGCAGGTGACTAACTACCAAAGATGATTTAACAGGTGTTAAAGGAAAAAGAAAAACTGATTTTCTGAAATCAAATCCTTCATCTCCTGCAATAAAAGTAACTTTAGAGAGCGTTTAATGTCTCCTTCCCATTTGGTCATTTGAATAAAGTCTTTGTGTTGGCTTTTAGAAAAGCTATCTGGTGGTTCATTTTAAAGGAAGCTTATTAAGTATCAGATAATCATCACATCCAAGTACAGTCATGGTTATAGAGCTCTCTGTTTTACAAGACCATACATTATGGAGCCCATTCAGATAGTACGTCCTCTGTACACTAGCCTGGTGGGTTTGCTTCTGGGTGAAAAGGAAAGAAAGACGAAGTGGTAACGGGTGCCTCTTCAGTCATGTTCAAAAAAGAGTTAAATTGAAGAGCAAATGAAATTTTAGTAAGTACTGATATTTTCTGTTATCCCATACCAAACTTCATTTTAGGAAGAAAAAAGTCAGTTACCTCTTTAACGACTGAGTTTTAGTGCCCTCCCTCTGCACCAAGGTGAGGCGGAGTCAGCCTCATCGCCGCGTTCCCACCTCTCTCCTTCTTCTGCGTCCTCACCGTCCATCCCCTCCCCAGGGCTTCTCCTGCCCCGGGATCACTGGGGAGCTTGCTACAACCATAGATGCCTAGGGCACATCCAGACCAACTGAACCTGATCTTTGGGGGGTGGTGTGGGGTGGGTTTGAGAGAGCCCGCAATTTAAACAAGCTCTCCATTATTTTCCCATAATAAATTTTGACAACAGCTGTAGGCGTGTCTGTTTATTGCCTCACTGTGGTCCGGGTTTTAAACCAGTGGTTCTCAAACCTGACTGCCTGTAAGAACCACCTGGGAAGTTTTGAAACACTACAGCTGCCAGAGCTCCACCCCCAGCGATCCTGAAATAATTGGTTTGGACGGCGCCCAGCCGTCCGTATTTTAGCCAAATAATTTCCACTGGAAGCCAGAGCTGAGGACTACGGCAATCCTTCCGGGCTCTCCACCTAACGTTGCCACGATCCTCCCTCTCTCCCTGTATTCTGCCTCCTTTCTAGCACTTTCCAGCTTGCTGCTTCCTTTACTTGCCTTGTACATCCTTAATTTCTGACAGATGGGATTCACAGACCGTTTGGCATATGAGAAGGGATACCGTAAAGCACCAAAAGCAGGAAGTCACTCAGTATTTAACATCTCTATTGCTTGCTCATAGCACCCCGGAAGGCTGTGTTCCAGTCACACTCCTGTAATTCAAATGACCCCCTTTGCACCTGGCTCTGTGACTCTGATTATAGAACTGACACACCTTAAAAATGAAACCACGGAAAAGGAGGGATTGATCCTATTGCTGCTGCTGTTTCCATTTACTATTAGAACATGAGGGAAGGACATGGGACACATATTATCAGACTATATCTCATACCTCCTGCAACCTTAGGGGACTCAGTTTGAAAATTGGAGTTGGTCCATTTTCCTCATTCCATGATAGGTGGAGATTTAGTTCCTCTTTTGGATTTTAGTGACCATTATTTCATTCATGATATTCATTCAGTAAACAGTTATTGAGCACTACTGAAATGAGAATGATCTATAACCACATGAATACTATGAATGAATCTTACTAACATAATATTGAATGAAAGAATCCAGACACAAAAGCAAACGCGTTATATGTTTATGTAAAGTAAAAGCAAATACAAAATTAACCTATGCTGTTATAAACCAGGATTATAATTACCCAGGCGGACGTATTGACTGGAAGGAGCACAATGAGGGATTTCTTGGGTGCAAGCAATGTTCTATTTCTTAATCGGGTGCTGGATACAGAGTGTGTTTGATTTGTGAAAATTTATTGAGCTTTTTTACTTATAATCTTAACATGTTTTATAACTATTTTATATTGTGTTAAAAGTTTTTAAAAAACTATACAAAAAAAAAAAAAAAACTATTCCACAGACACTGCAAGATACTGGTGACTGAGACATACACTCATAGCATATGCAGTTGAGTACAGTGTCCAGGAATGTTAGAGCAAATACAACATCACGTGGTTTCCTGGAGAAAATGGCAGCTAAGAGATCTGAAGTATGAATAGGAGTTGGCTAGTTTAAGGGGTGAGGACAGGGAGAGTGTTCATGGTAACAGGAACAGCATAAACGTGGCTTGGAAAAACGAAAGAGGATGTGAGATGGAGGAACTGAAATAATTTTTCATGGGAGAATATAGTAAGGGGGCAAGAGATGAAAGATGAGACTGGATAGATAAGCAAGGGCCAGATCAAAAAGACCTCTATAAGCTATTTCAGAAGTTGGACTATATATTACACTGAGGTCACTGAAAAAGAATGGAAGGGGACATTGCAGAGTACAATCCTGATCAGATGTGGTTTTAGAAAAATAACTGTCACTGAAGGGCAAGGAAAAGAATGTTTAAGTCTACAAGCTGGGATGCCTACAATCCAGATGAGAGGTAAGAAGGTCTAGCAATGATGCTGGTTGGGGGCTGGGGAAAAGGAGTATTAAAAGGCATTTAAGAGGTAGATTTGCCAAAATTTGGTGCTAGATTAGAAGTGAAGGTGAAGAAGGGGTCAAGGGTAAGCAGTTAGACAGATGGTGACTGCTGGTGGGAAGATGGTAAGTACAGCCCTGGCTATAGAAGGAATGAGACCAACTCCAGCAGAGAATTCTCTTACAAAGGTGCGTCTGCTCCGCTTCCAGTCCTCCCTGAGAGCAAGGGGTATTTCGAAACTACCTCATTAATGGTGAAATGGGAAGAAGCTATTAGGTCCATTCTTGGGCAACTTGGGGCACGTCTCTTAACCACTAGGTTTCTCAGCTTCTTTCCCTATAAACTGACGACAATTAGCAAGCCCCACCTATCCATTGGTAAGTAGAGATGACAAAATGAAATCCTAATTGTAATCGTGCTACCTACATGCAAGGAGTTATTATTCTTGTTACTATGTTATCATATTAAGTCTTAGAGAGCATTTTCCAGTCATTTCTTTTACAACTGGTGCTACATGATATAAAGTGTCTCTGTTCTAACATCACATTCAGGTTAAAGGCATTTTGGTATCTGAGGGGAAAGGGCTGGCATCAGACCCTCCTTTGTTTTTACCTTTGAGATGGGATCTTTCTGTTCCTGTCTTTGCCATTTTGGAATTCTGGTTGCTCCCTTGTTTCCCACAAATTGCCCCGAAGTTCATGCTCCTCTTGGAGCTGCTCTCAGCATATTTTATTTATACAACCGGCACCCCCGGTCCCATGGGCTGTATCTGCAGCCTTGGCCTGCAACCTCCTAGACTGAAAGACCAAATCACTGCCCACAGGTTGCCTCTCTCCCCGCTCACTAATGAAGAAAATCATAAATGTCGCTTTATGATCACTCCCAAGTTTTGTTCGTTGTGTGTCTAGGAAGGTAAATACAATTCTTTCTTTCATCACATATGTTTCAAAATTGCTCCAGCATGGAAGGTCAGGTTTATGTCTAATTGTGTTTTATCTACAATTTAAACTATAAATCACAAAGTCAGAAATTAATTTTTATGGCTGCCCATGTTTCTAAGTTATTTCAGTGTATGGCATTTTTTGGGGGGAGAGTCTGACTCAACTAAGATTTTGAAATAATTTTGTAATCATTTTATACCACTATAGGAAGTTAATTATTTCAAATTTTAGGCAAAATATAAAATACTATTTAATAGAAATATTAGTCATTAGAATCCATTCATATAGTTCTGTCCAAGATACAATAAATAACTTGTTAGCTGTTGAACATATAGTATTACATGGTGTTAGGAAAGAGTTCATATGACTGAAGAATTTATTACATATTAATTTACTTTCAGTAACTCTGTGTATCCAAGTGCCAACCTAAGTATTGAATTTGTGCCATGCTCAGAATTTCAGATATTTTTAGGCCATTTTTTTTTCTCACATCTATCCTCCAATGAAGGAAATCTTTTCCTTACCTGTGTCCCGACACTTCTTTAATCCATCCTGTAAGATTTTCAATGCAGTGACTTTTCTATTTTTATTTTTAGTATTTATGTTTAGTTGCTTTTTAAATCTGCTTGTCTTTGCTTTATAAATTATGCTATTTCCTTTGTTTCTTTTAACATTTACAACCATGTTAGGGTGCTTTTTACCTGGAATTCTTAGGTTGTGAATGATGCTGTTCGGTGTATCAGCAGATTCTTTGCTCTGGTGGCTTTTTCCCTTCTGCTTGTAATTTTCACTGTGACCTCTTCTTTCATGTAAACTCCACCACATGCCCTGGCTGAGGGGCTCAGCATTCTGTGGGACCCAGCTTCCCCAAGACAGACCCTTCGCTTGTACTTTCCTATCTGCAGCTTCCTATTTTCAGACCTGCCTACATCTGTACTTTGTGAGTAACTGGTGGCACTGATTTCGGAACCCCTGTTCCACGGAACTAGACTCTTCAATTTCCATTTCATCCATATAGCTGTGCATAAGAAAGGGCATACTTGCAAGCTTCAAGTCAGAATAGTTTAGAACACAATTATAAGGAGCTTTAAATATGACCATTGGATGATTGCTTTACTGTCCATACATTGATTGATCACATATAGGTTGATCATATACTATGTGCTGGGCCCCTTCCGGTCATTGGAGACAAAGATCTGAGCAGGGCTTATCTAGTAGAGGGGATTGACAAGTGAACAATTGTCAATTGATATATATGATAAGCACTATTATAATACAGAATTATTATGACAAAATGTTCTCAGAGAACAGGGGATAATTACAGCGGTAGTCTACGGATACTTACTTTGTGCCAGGCACCTTGGTAAAAAGGGAGTTTTAGTAATAACCCTGAGAGGCAGCTGACAGTGATAGACACGTTAATATTCTCATTTTACGAATGAGAAAACACCGTTCATCCTGTGAACAGGAATTATAGCCCTAGTAAGTGGCAGAACTGGTTTTTTCAAGTGTCTGTCTCTGGGCTCTAAACCACTCCTTACAAGGAGGAGAAACTGCTAGGACTTCACAGAGGAGGTGGCAGCAGCACTGGCCCCAGGGTGAGAGATATTAGCAAGTTAGTGGTGTTCTTGGAGGGCAGAGGAAGTCACACCTGCACCGGGCGGATCTAGAAACGAGAGGCAGCTAGCTGCAGTAGGGGCATCGAGAATACAAAGGTGGGTGGGTAAGGAGTGGAAGAGGAATCTAGAAAGGTATCATGGGGACCAGACCCTGAAAGCTTCACAGCCACTGCAGTCTCTGGAGCAGACCAGCCAGGATTGAAAAGTTAAAGGGTTGGGGGTCGAACTGAGGTTAGGAATGAAGTATACCATTGATGTGTATTTAAATAAGGAAAATGTGAAGGTAAGATACTGGCACCACGCATGAATTCTTTGCTCCTGATTGCCTCTTGTGTATTAGTACCACAGAGCTCCCAGCAAAGCAGCAGGCTGCACCCACCATCCTGATCGGTGTTTACCCTGTAAACACGTAGTGCCTTACAGCTCGGTCCTTCCCGCACTGCAGAGCATCTGTTTCAATTTATTACTGGACTCCACCTCAAGGGTTTCAACCAGTAGCTTAAAAAAAAATGATATGCATGGTTGAAGTTTGCAAGGAAGAACCCTCCTCCACTGCCACCACCAAAAAACCTACGTGTGGAGAGGATATGCTCTATTTAATGACTTAGGCGACCAAGCTAAAAACACAACACTAATGCTTTGTGCTAATATTTAGAGTGGTGCCCGTGATCTGACATTTCAGCCCCAGCTGCCTATGGCACGCTTGGTCCTCATGTAGGTAGAGCGTTTCCCTGTAAAGCATATCACTCAAGTAATGTGTAGCATTTGGGAACTTTCATTAATTCAATAGTGACAATTTTTCCAATTTGTATGACAAATAATGTTTCGAGGCATTTTTTTGTCTGTGGTCACAATGAGGTTCCTCCTGCTTTAATAGTGTGTATTTTTGAGAAAGTGAAGACGTGAACAGTGACTTACTGTGGCTTTTTGTTGATACAGATATTTTCCTCTTAGGTACATGTGCACAGTGACTTAAACAGTGAGTGTCTGAGCACATTATTTCACTTGAAATCCCAATTTAAGTGTCTTGTAACTATCATGGGTTTAGTTGAACCTGTGTGCTTGGATTTGTGCTCACTGCCAGCCATTCCTTTTACTGCAGTGCTGGCTAATCACTAAATTCTTGTATTTATTTCCATTTTGCCAATTAGCTTAAGTTGTTAGTGCAAATTTATATGTCCTGGTTCTTCTAAGTCCTTGCCAATTACTTTGGAACATTGAACACTTAACTGTGCTTGCTCTGGGGCACTAGCAATGAAACAGTAATTAACTGAGATAGCTGCCTCTTTTCCTTAAAAGCTAGAGAATGGGATTGTATTCCAATAAACAGGCTTAAAGCAACATGGAGGTAACTGTTCCGAAAGCAAGTTTTTCATCCTAGCTTACATGTAATTTGTTTTTTACATTAGTTAAACACTACAGAGAGGAAAACAAACCAAATTATGCTTTGTCAGATATAATAAAATGTTCACAGATCAAACTCGGCTCAGCGATGCTCTACAATTTACATGATGTTTTAAATGAATCATAAAATGTTAATCAGGTAGAAATCTTGACCAGAAATTCAAGTAATCTGATTCAGTTCTGCTATAAATATAAAGCAAATGGAATTTTCTTTTCTAATTACATTTATCTTTTAAAAATCCATTTATAGTTATGGAAGAACAGACTTAGAAATAATTTTTAAAATACTTTAATCTCTTCCATCACCTTCAACATTTCAATCATTTTCCTATGGAGAAAAGTGAAATGGGGGACAAATTAACCCCAAGGATGCCTCAATAGTTAAATTTCAAAGATACTTATGAACAATCCACAGATTAGCAACATTTTCTAAGTCTCTACTAATGTATCTAGATAAGGATATTAAAGAACTGAAAAGATAATAAGGAATTTGTATGTATATATATGTATACACACAATATAGGCATCTATAGTGTATCTATGCATCTAGTATGTGTCTATGTATATATTATATACATATAATATGTATGTTTGTATCTAATATGCATACATGTACATAAACACAATGTCCCAGGAGAATTGATTGCAAATACTGGCATCTCTGTAAGGATGAGCAAGCAGAGAGAAGTAACGGGACATATGAACGGGTCTGCAGTTCACAAGAAGAGGGTGAATGTGGGGAACTGATTCTCGACTCCTGATTCTAAGTCCCACAAACCTCCTCCCTCAGTTATGGTCTCTCCCAGATTCAGCATCCATCTGTGACTCTTCCTTATTCACTGAACCCTGTTCTGGAGCGAGGAGGCGTATTTTTTGCTTTATGGAATTCTCCAGCCCAATGTCTTCTGAGGTCAGGGGTTAAGGATTTCTTTCCCTGGATCCCAGTCCTGCAGGAAGTTCTCCCTCCATGGACCAGGGGGAAGAAGACTTGAAATAAGTGAAGAAAATTGAAGGGTGCTGTAAAGTCTCCTGTTAAAACTTCTACCATAACCACAGTTTGAGAAAATTGATGGGTGTGTTTCCTCACTGTACCTTTAGTGCCATGGATGCTAATAAGAATAAATGTCTGCCAAGAGCCTGGATAATTTAATCACTGCAGTAGCAGAATTCTAAGATGGCCTCCACGATTCTTGCCCCTGGTAAATACTCCCTGCACAATCACCTGTCTGTGAGTATGGGCAGGATCTGTTAATATGATGAATTTTCATGCTTGTGATCAGGTTACGTGACAGAGACAAAGAGGCTTTGCAGATTTTCCTGGGCAGGTCTGACCTAATGAGTGAGCCATTTGAAAGAACTTGAGGTATTAATGAGATTATTTTGCTGGTCTAGAGGAATAAACAAACATCTATGCTGTGAACTGTCTGTGCAGAGGAGTGGTCTCTAGGAGCTGAGGATCTCAGTCTTACAACCACAAGGAGCTGGATTCTGCCTGGAAGAAGTCTCTGAGCCTTGGTAAGATCTCAGTCACAGCCCACACTGTGGTTACAGCCCATAAGACCCTGCACAGAGGACCTAGCTAGGTTGGGACCAGACCCACAGAGGACACGTATGGACTCATACAAACTTGAAAAATAAATTTATGTTGTTGTAAGAGGCTAAATTTGTAGTCATTTGTTACACGGCAATAAAAAATAAAACTTTTTTTTAACCTAAGGTATTTAAAGATGCTTTTTATTTGTTTTCATTAAAACGAATAGTTTATTAGGATATCTGTATCTTTGTTTTCCTTAAGATATTTCCCATTTCCCCCTCAACCTCCAGAAGAGTATGACAAAAATCACTCTCCTACTTCATCTTAATAGAATGTAGAATGAAATGTATCATCACATGCTCATTCCTAACTGGGCATAGGCAAAACGGAACTAATCTCCACACTCCAGCCCACACATTCATGACCTCCCCCTCCCCCCACACACCTGCTCTTCCCTCCGCCTTCTGAAGCAATGTCCTTTGATGGCTACCCCATCCTTCCCATTACTTAGTACAAACACCTTGGTTCACCTGCCCCCAATGCTCACAGCGAACAAGCCCATCTTTGTCTACCCTATCCCTCTTACTCTGCTCTGTTTTTCTCCCCGACCCCGGCGCTTACCATCTTCTCACTCATTTATACTGTGTATCATCTGTTACCTGCCTCTCCACATTAGAATGTAAGATTCTCCAAGACACGAAGACAAGGACCTAAAATAGTGCCTCCATAGAGGACACTTGAGAAATATTTGGTAATGAATGATAAAATAACAAACTCTTCAGTTAGCTTATATTACCACCTAGAAGTAGCTAGAAGTATCCAATAATCAAGGAATTTCTTGCTGACTATCAAATTTAGAATAGTTCCATAATTGCTATGATTTGGCTTTCACAGTAAGAGTGAGCTGGGTTAGGTTGATTTCTAGAGACATCCTGCAAGTGAAATTAATTATAAGGACTAGAAGAATGCTCTTTAATTTTATTGATATATCTTGATACATCTTTTATATGTAACTTTTTTTTATATGTAACATTTTGAGAGATGGTGGATATAGAGAAAGACATTGTCTATGGCCTTAAGGAAAATTCAGTTTATATTTTCTGTCATTCTTATAGTTCAGCAAGATCACTTAATTTAAAGACCCTAGCTTCAACCTGATAATATTCTCAGGAAGACTGACTAAATTCTTTCTGCTTAAACTTACTCAGCCTAGCCATAGGAGCTAGGTAGGATTAGTCTGCACTTATTTCTGCCCCATAAGCAAGAAAATAAATGTAATCAAATTTCTCTCAAAAACTTCTTAGAACATGGAGGAAAGGTAATCATAAGAAAGAATTTATAAGACATTTCATTTTATTTATTTTTTAAATTATTTATTTACTTATTTGTTTGTTAGTTTGCTTATTTATTTATTTATTTTTAGAGAGAGGGGAAAGGAGAAAGAGAGGGAGAGAAACATCACTGTGTGATTGCCTCTCACTCGCGCCCCCAACTGGGGACCTGACGTGCAACCTAGTCATGTGCCCTGACTGAGAATCGAACCAGCGACACTTGGTTTGCAGGCCAATGCTCAACTCACTGAACCACAGCAGCCAGGGTTCATTTCATTTTCGTTTAAGATAATAAAGAAAAAGGGCTCTTGCTGGTAAAGTAAATTGTACAGATTATTTGTGAGATGTAAAAATTGGATTTTTATAATTAAAAGTTGTATTGCTATTTTACTATTTCCCAGAAGGACTGACTTCTGTTACTGTGGTTGATTAAAATATCTGAATCTCAATTACGTAGTTTTGAGTAATACTAGTTAATTTATTTGTGCTTTACTTTATAGGGCCAGTATTTCAACTTCTATGATATAGCAGATGGTTGGGATTTCAGAACAAATGAACAGGGGTAAAATAATTTAACAATTTATATATAATCTATAGCTTTCTAATCTGATGTAAACAGCTGGAAATTCACATACACCTTCAGAACTGGAAGGAATTTAGGAACCTCCAAAACACTCATTTACTAATTGACATCAAGGGATTTGCCTGAAGGGTCCCCATCACACAACTATTTGATGACAGAGCCAGTACTAGAATCCA
This sequence comes from Furipterus horrens, assembly GCF_987537825.1. NCBI lineage: Eukaryota > Metazoa > Chordata > Mammalia > Chiroptera > Furipteridae > Furipterus > Furipterus horrens. Next base: position 16,279,225 of record NW_028327180.1, read on the forward strand.
GGAGTGATGGCTGTCTGGGCAGAATTGTTCCCAATATACTGTGTAGTTTTCCTTGTTATTTCTTTCCTTCTTAATCTCAGTTTAATTTTATTACTGCTATTATCATTAGAATATAATTTCTGTAGTGTTTAAGACCACAGGTAACTGAGAAGTCAAGCTAGTGTGGAGCAACAAAAATTCTGTCCTGGGGCATACGCTTTCACTTTTGGCTGCCAAGCAATAACCTTATACATGCACAGTATAAACAAAAATCTTATACACGTATAATAATCTTATATAAGCAATAATCTCATACATGAAAGATTTCCTGCATCCTTCATATTTTCTATAATGAACATATGCTATTTTACAATGAAAACTTAATTTTATAAAACATTATTAGAATGTTAACTATTCAATATGCATATGAAAAACTAAATACAACATATAAAACAAATAGTATAGACTAAAGTAGATTTTGTATTTATTTTTCTCTTTAAAGAATAAATTCTGTCTTGTTTAATGGCCTATGTTACTTTTGTTCTTAGAGAAAAAGCACACTAAAATAATTTTTGTGAATAGTTGTCCTTCACTTTTTAAATTTCTTTTGTAAAATAGTCCTTGTCTGAGTATATCTTCTTGTTCTTCATATATTCAAAACCAAATCTATCAAAAATTAGAAACAGGTAGCAGTTTACTGTATTTTTCCCACTTGTGGAAATTTTTTTCTTGTTAAATTTCTCTGCTCATCTATGGTAGTTACACTAGACCTAGGCTCCATCCTTCTTCATAGCAACTGCATGAAGGATGGTAAAGGTTAGAATATATTTAGGTGCTCTGTTTTTTGTTGTTGTTGTTGTTGTTTTATTTTTCATTTTAACTTTCCAGAGTCTGAATTTTGGGCTAAATTAGTTGGCTACATTGACCTCTGACCTTCTACTTTAATTTGGCTGAAGAAAAGCATTCTTATTATGGAAAACTAATTCCTATCAGGAAACAATTCATGTTCCAAGAACTATCATGTTTCAAACATTGTGAGTGGAAGCATGGAGTGGTGCTGCTGATCAGTTTGGATAAATGTGGAAGAGAAAACAAAGTTCATGAATTATTCTGGGGAATAGAGTCTCCACATTGGCTGGAGGAAAGAAAAAGACCAAAAGAGGAAGAAAACAATATTCTGGATAAGAAAGAGTAGGGGACGTCTTGGAGGCACATAGGGAGAGAGAAAAATCCACGAAATTGCTGACTTTAGTATCCTGTTCCCTGTTGAAAGGAGTGGGATTGGGGGTGAAATATCCTTGGATGGAGAGCAAGTGAAATTACAGCCCATCCACTCAGGAACTTCTGGTGGAGGAGTCCAGCAGGAATGGAGTGGACAGATAGCGATGTACCTGGAATTAAAGCGAACTTGGTTCCAGAACTTGGTGGGTACTAACTATAAGCACATAGCTCTAAGAGGATTTTTGCAACCAGAATTCATCTTGAAGAGATGGCAAGGTATAATAGAAGCTATGGGGAAACATGGGACTCTGTTCAGCCTTAAAAGAAGAGCAAACATGCGTGAAGACCCCATAAGTCAGCCCCAGGAGGGACATGATTGTGGGAAATGTAAACAGGGTGTTTATCTGTTAGGTCACTCTGGCCTTTTTCTGTCTAGACATAGTCTATCTAGTTGGTATTAAATAGGTTCATTATGACATCTCATCTGTTATCACCCTACCATCAGTCCTTCCTGTTCGGTTCCTCTCTCCTCACTAGATTTCGCTAGATCCTTGAGAAAGAGACCGTGCACTGTGCTTTGTTCCATACCGTAGCCATCCCGCTTCAAACTGCACTCCACCCCCAACCACGGGACAGCATTCCTCAACTCCATGCCCTGCCCTATATTTAACCCCTTGGATTCGTCATGATATAATATTCTATGTAATTCACTATATGTTATGTTTATAAGCTAAATATCTTGATTAGTGACATTTATCTATGGTTATATCATTCTCTTTCCCTTGTAAGCAGAGCTGCAAAGCCAGATATTTAAATTAACACAGTCTCTCAGGAGCAGGAACAATGTGCATGGGCCTAAAGGAGAGAAAGGGCATCAACGAAGTTGGGGCTGACCTGGGATGGGAAGGACGGAGGCACAGTGAAGAGGGCTTTCTGCTCTAGTCTATTCTAATTCAAGGAGGCCCAGAATTTCCCTCGGTGTCCTGAGCTCATACTGAGGAGCCCTTGGTTCTAGTTCTGTTCTGAGACATTAAACAGATCATGGTTTTAGTTTTATTGCCTATAACATGGGGATAATAATAGTTTGCCTCTATAGAAGAGTTATCTTGAAAATATTAAAACATTCTTAAAAGTTTAAGATATTATACATTTGTAAACACATTATTATTATTGGAGATTTTATTTTTGAAAATATTTTCTCTAAGATATCCTATTTCTACATGCATAATAAGATTTTAAAGCATAATATACAATTAGGTGATACTTTGCTTAATATTCATATGAAATATTTCCTGGTTTAGAATATCAATTATTTTTGTAAAGTTGTTTTTTTTTTTTTTGCATTTTCTGTATAACTTTGTATACTTTGTTGGCAATCAGAGAATGAAGTTTGACTCTTTGTGATTATTGCTTTTAGCTGAGAAAATACTGGATTCGAAGTAAGGGGCTGGGTGGACGTTGACTGACGGGTCCGTGGGGAAGGCTCAGGCGGGTGGTGAGCGCGGACGAGGAATGAGTTTGTCAGGAACTAAACCATCAGGTGCACAGGCCATAAAATGAGGCCAGGAGGGACAAAGTGTTCCTGATGCCAGTAGTAAATCCGTTTCACATAAAGTGAACTGTTTGCTTAAACTTTCCCATGTTCTATTAGACCTTTGACGCTAAGAGCCAACTCAATATAGAAATTAGCTCACCCAGAGCCTGCGGGGCAGAAAGATTCAGAGTACAGATTCAGAGTGCATCAAAAGTGTCTTTAGTAAGACAAAGCTCCATGAAATACTTGGTATCTTGCTTTTTAAAACTTTCTAGTTTGAACAGAATTGCCTCTTCGGAAGTTACTGCTCTTTTAACATAACATTTAGAATAGAGTTCTTACCTGATGAAATGCATATGTTCAGCTCTCTGACAAATCTATGGTTTTTTAATTTCAATTTTTAAAAATTGTTTAGCATTCATTGTACCATTCCTCATGGATATTTCATGTTTTATTTTTATGTTTATGTGGACTTTTTTTCTACTCCCTTTTCTCCAGTGAAGAGTGTTTCCCATAAAGCTGTCGTATAGAGAAAAACATAGTTACTAGGAAGCTGGAGACATGATGGCTGATGTTATTTGGGAGGATACAGAGGTCTCTGATTATAAAGGAGAACCATTTTTCATTCTCTTTGTAAGTGAGTCTTCTTTATATACAGATGGCAAGTTTAGTAACTTGGTAGGAATAAGACTGCAGAAAGAAATATGAAAGTTTAACATGTTTCCTCAGAGTGATATAAATCTCAAGATACTTTTTCATGCCCACCTATGTCTTAATCTATGGTGAAAATGCTCTTTGAAACTTACATGGTACAGATCTTTTGGCTTGTACAATAAAACTAGGCAGGCTTCCTATGGCCTTGGTCTCATCACCTGCGTGGGATGACGGATCTCTGTCTAATATCTCTTCATCTTCACATATGGCTAAGTAAAGGGTCAAGAGATATTTATTAAGATCCACTAGGTACTAGGTATTTTACTAGGTACTTTTCCTACATTTTCTCATTTAATCCTACCATTCTGATGCAAGAGATTGCCATTTCAATAAAAACTAGGAAATATTCTAGACAGTGGAGAAGATGGGATTTGAATCCTGTTCAGTATCACTCAGTTCTTTCTATTAAAATATTTCTGGTGGATGAAGAATAGAATAGAATATATAGAATCAATAAATATATCGATTTCATATAAACCACACAATGAGTACTTTTTTTGTTAGTTTTATGAATACTTTTGAAAAATCTATAAATGGTAAAGTTTAACAAAATGCTTTTAGGAGATTATTCTGGCTTTTGAAAACAAAATGTGCTAAACACTGCTTAGTTTTATCATCAGATAGTTTAATCTGTGCCTTATTATTTGGGTTCTCTGGATGGTGTTGTTAATGTCTACACACTTTATCTTAGTTAAAAAAACTTACTGAATAGATAGCTTGTATACAATATTGTACTAGGATGGGCAAAACTGTCATTATGAAGCTTTCTACATAACACAGTGGGGATATTACCAGATTTTAAAAGGAAAACATTTTGAGTAGAAATCTTAAATGCTCCTACAATATTCGAAATTGGCAGCAGTAAATCCTATCAACAGTATGTTACTTTTCAACTTTAGATATCTTCAATCTCCAGTACCCTAAAACTCTTTAGTAAAGTCACAGGGCCACGCCAAAGAAAATTTGCATCTTCTGAGATAATTGAATTTTCATTGTCACTAGGATCCACTTATCAATTCTGGACAAGGGCATATGGAATTGACTGATAACACTCAAGAAAAGGTTGTGGACATTTGGGTTCACACATAAAGAAGGTGACAGCAGAACTCAAGAGTTAAAGATTTTAGCCTTAGTTATAGTTGATAGGCTTACTTGATTAATATTCTGGAAAGCTGTTATTCCAGGAACTGGAATGCATGACCACATGACTCCAGGAAGTGGACAAGCAACTCAACCTTGTACCCCAGGGGGTCTGCAAGCAGGGAGATGGTACCTGAGCCATTGTGTCACAGGGAGGGAACACCCATTATGCAGGTAAGGGATGCTGATCAGCAGATAAAGAAGTCTTAGAAAAGCAGCTGCAGGGATGCAATGCTTACCCGATTAACCTTTTCTGCAAACCCCTTACCTACGTTTTTCCAGTCCTTATAAAAAGGTTGGCTTGAGATGGGAGGTTAAGATGGGCTTTAGGGTACATAAGCACCATATTCTCAGATCACTTGTGTTTGAATGAAGCTTCCACCAAACTTCAATCCTTGTCTCTGCGTATTGGCTGGGTAGTGACAGACAGCACAAACAGTGACTTCATGGTTTCGAAGGCAGGAGCCATGCCTAAGAATGGACGGGCATCCTATTAGGCTGAGAAGCCACATCTCGTAGTCCCAAATATCTTTTAGAAAGCAAAAGTGGGTTAAAAAAAAGAGAAAGAAGTGTTCTGGGAGAGCAACCTGTATGATCTGAGATTTACTGAGGCAATTATTATGTCTGGGTTTTCAAAATGCTAGAAAACTTAATTATTACCACTAGGTACTTATAGCTTGGACAGTGGGGATAAGGACAGGTTATTTAATGCTTCTAAATATGGATTTATTGTCCATGAGAATTAGGATTCAGAGCCCTTTCCATGTAGTGCTTTTTCCTATGCTATATTATTTTTTTTAAGAGGCAAAAAAAAAGTTAGGTCTCTTCCCCTGAAATACCTCTTCATTAATTACTATTAGGAGCAGGACATTTGATTAGGTGGGCTAGTCAAGTATAGTAAATGCCACTCTACTTTAATACAGGTTGCTTAGAAACATAGTGTTTGTGATTACTATCTTAATCGTTATCTGCACATTTAACACTGCCAATCTCTTATCTCACAGAGGGCGTGGGCAAATCTTTAAATGACTCCAGTTTTAGAGATTGGGACACGGGGCATTAGACATCAGCCTTTGCAGCAGAACTGGGCCTTGAACACAGACCAAGATAAGAGATTTATGTGAAAGACAAGACTTGTTTCTCAAACAATTGTGTGCTCATAAACATGATAATCAAATAGAGCTGACTGAGTTTTAGACATAGGAAGGGAGAGGAGGTATTCTTCCACATACTTTGTGATTTTTGTCCATAAGCCAACTTTCCAGGAAAAGTCTTATAAAGAGTTGCAAGAAGATGCCATATCAATGCAAGCTGTTAAGGGAAACAGCAATTGTTAAATCACCTATAAGACTGCGTTATTCATAAATGAGCCAGTTTGTTTTGAAGAATTCCATTGATCCAGTGAAACAAAATAACCAAAGTATTTGTATTTGTATGAATTACCTATGTTTGTATAGTCTAGGGAATATACACATTTCACAAAGCATACAGAAACAGATAGGAAGTCTTAAATATGGTTTAATATGGCCCTTCCTATAGTACCAATGAGGATATATTCATTCTTTCCCACTATATCTACCGAGTCCTTATTTCATGTCAGGCATTGCAGATGTGACTATGGATTAGGTATATGGAAAAACAATCCAACTATTTTTTTTTAAAGAATACTTACTAAATGCAACATTGCTATTGAGACAGACTGTTCAAAATGAAATAGGATTATTTGACCTTGGTTGCCATGTTAGCCATCATTGCTTATTCTATAAGGTATTGGGTCCATCAAAGCAAAGACCCAGGAGACCTACATATTTTTAGGTTATAATCACAAGGAATTTTAAAAATTGTTTCATAAATATTTAAAATCCTCTTTGTTCTTGAGACACGCTCAAATGCTTGCTGCTATATATTTTCTTTTCTTTTGTTCTCTTTTAGCAGGGAGAGGCTACGATTGATTCAGCACTACTTTACCAGAATAAGTAAAGGTCAATTTGCCTTATGTGACATTAAATTAAACCTGAGAGATAACAATTAAATTTTAATGCTTCACTTTTGAGATTGCATCTGTGCTAATGTTTAAATAACAATACAGGGTGGGGCAAAAGTAGGATCACATTTATTCCTATAGAAAATAATACAGTAATTAATAAATAATACAAGAATTAACTGTATTTCCCTTTCTCACAGCTGTAAACTTTTGTCCCAGTTTTCTTTTAAAAATTTATTTATTTATTTATTTGTTTATTTTTTACTTATTTTTAGAGAGAGGGGAATGGAGAAAGAGAGGGAGAGAAATGTCACTGTGTGGTTGCTTCTCACTTGTGCCCCCAACTGGGGACCTGACATGCAACCTAGTCATGCGCCCTGACTGGGAATCGAACCAGCGACACTTGGCTTGCAGGCTGACGCTCAATCCACTGAACCACAGCAGCCAGGGCTTGTCTCAGCTTTTTATGTAAACTTTATGTCTGCCTTTCAGACCCTGGTTCTGTGTTTTGGTTTTGTTTGGTTTTAGGGTTTTGTTAAAAGCTCTAACTTTATTTAAACCTTTTCCTTTCCAGAAAGGTGAGAGTATGGCTCTAAACCTTACTTAGCTTAAAAAAAACTTGTGCAAATCTTACTTCAAATTTACTCACTTATTTATTTTACTGGTGTAGATGAAGACTAGTCATAAAGGCAAATAATATAATGTTACCTGTGGTATTCTTTTAGTGTATTTGGTAGAAGTATAGAATGACCACATCATGAAATATGTGCACATAATTTGTTTCATGTCTTTCTCTGCCAATTTGAATTGCTCTATTCCCCAGACCACTGAAAGTCAAGTAATATTTTGAGGATATTTATATGAATATAGATTTCTTTTTTTACTTTTCATATATGACAGACCAGCGGAATGGAAATTAATTTTTCTTTTCAATTTTTCTCTACATTGGTATATATTGTTCCTAAACTTTCTTTTTATTTATGGAGAGTTTCCTTATATGTATATGTATATATATATTAACTCTCTCCCTATATACAATGTATATATAATGCATTTTACTATACAGAATATATACATGCTTATTATATATATTGGGTTGACCAAAAAGTCCTTATGCTTTTTTCCTGTTATACCCAGTCTAGTGTGGCTCAGTAGATTGAGCGCCATCCTGTGAACCAAAGGGTCGCCCATTTGATTCCCAGTCAGGGCACCTGCCTGGGTTGCAGGCCAGGTCCCCAGTTGGGGGCACGTGAGAGGCAACCATACATTGATGTTTCTCTCCCTCTCTTTCTCCCTCCCTTCCCCTCTCTCTATAAGTAAGTAAATAAATAAATAAATAATAAAACATACATTTAAAAATATATAAAAGATACATTTTTTCATTTTCACCAACAACTTTATTGATTTGGATATTTTGAGTATGTTGGCTATCTTCTGCATGTTCTAATGTTGATTGTTCTCAATTAATGTCTCAATTTGATCACTATCAACTTCAAGTGATCTACTTGACCATGGAACATCATCTAGAAAGAAATCTCCAGCATGACACTTCGCAAACCACTTTTGACATGTTCAATTAGTCACAGCACCTTCTCCATACACTGCACAATTCTTTTTTTTTTTTTTTTTTTTTGCATTTCGGTTGTATTTTTACCTTTCTTGAAATAATAAAGCATAATATGCCAAAAATGTTGTGTATTTTCTTCCATCTTCCATATCAAAATAGCTACACAAAAATTCACCAATTTTGCTGTTTTTTTAAATGCACGCTGATATGACAGCTGTCACAATACAGTCTAACAAAATGGTTTCAAATGAAGTTAAAGACAAATAAGTGCTACCTGAGCCATCTTACAGATAAAACTAAATGAACTTTTTGACCAACCCAATAATATGTATATTATTATATATACAAACCCTGGCTGGTTTGGCTCAGTGGATTGAGTGTCGGCCTGCGAGCTAAGTGTCGCTGGTTCGATCTTCCAGTCAGGGCACATCAGAGAAGGAAAACTCTCACTCCAAAAAACCTCCGCTGCCTTGCGGCATACCTCTTCAGGGGAAAGGCTAAGGGAGTAAACCCCGACAGAAAATCCGGAGCCAGAGTCCCTAAGGCGGTTTGACGTTGTAGTCAACACCGGCAACTCCTGCGGCGCACCTGAAGCCAAGCTGTATTGACTCCGTCTTTCCCTTGGATCCTTCAGCTGCGAAGAGAGGGGGGGTCTGCTGCATGGGCAACAGCAGACCCTCCATATCACCCTGCCCAGGCTCTGTAGCTTCAGCTTCACTGGAGAGGACACTCCAGCATCATCACAAGATGTCGATTCAACACGGGAGGAGACAGATACCGTGTCACTCCCGAGTCGGACTGCACAACCATTCTCGGCGGTGCAGATAGACTCTTAGGAAGCTACACCATCGTCTCTCGAGACAGACGGCTGCCGACGACGATTATATATACATTGCATACACACAAACATGCACTCACTTTGCCTTTTGAGATGAGATAATGTAAGAAAAAAGAAATAGAGATGCTAACACCATTCCTTCTATTAACTTGGGTAAGTTTTAGAACCTCGAAGAACTTCAGTTTTTTTATTTGCAAAATGGAGTGAATCATATGTATCTTTTGGGGGGTTTATAAATACTGAATTAGTAGGAAAAACAAACAGATTCTGACAAATTATGGGCAATAAAAAGTGTCAGTCTTTTTCTCTTTACCGTTAAATACATTAGGAAAGCAAAGTAAGCCATTCTTGACTTTTTCCCACTAAGGGCCAGGAGAAATGGTAGGACTCTATTTTATTTTTTATAATGTGTACAGTTGGCAACCAGAAGAAATAGGATTTTTATGATGTTTCCTTTCAGAATCAATCTGCCTTGCTGTGAGAAGTCCAAGACGCATGAGAAGCCATGTGTAGGAGCTCTAGCTGACAGTCCCAGGAGCCCCACGTAGCCCCCATTATCAATGACCAGCCGTGAGCCATCTTGGAGGTCCAGCCCTGTCGAGATTTCATATAAATTTAGCCTCAGTGACCAACGAACTGCAACCACATAAGAAACCCCACGTTAGAACCAGTCAGCCTCCAGAATCATAACAGAAAATAGTAAAATGTTGTTTTAAGCCACAAAGTTCTGGGTAGTTTGCTATGCAACAAAAATATAGATATCCAGAACAGCATTATAAGCAAATAACATGGTGACTCAAGCACACACGCTCACCTAAAGATGTAGCATCTGATGTATTAAAACTCAAAATATTAAGCAATTTGTGTTCTTATAGCCCAAATGCTGTGTTTGATTTCCACGTGATTAGGTTTCAAAAATATATAGTTAGTGCATGGTGTTAGATTTGAGGGGGAGAATTGAAATATAGCATTTTGGAACTCTGAGTTTCATATGCCTCCATCCATTCATTTAAATATTGATTATGTACATGTGCAAAGCAATATGCCAGGTGTTGTGGAGGATAAAGGGATGAGTCACAAAGCTGCTCCAATATTAGCATTTTGGAAGACCCTCCCTTTTCCCTCTGAAGACAATAAAACACAGTATTCAAGTTTACTGCTGGGTTTTCATTTGGTGTTTTCTTTCTTCCCACCTTTTCCTTCAGATTGTTAGTATGAGTGTTTGAAAAGTGCAAAAATAAAAAAGAACTTAATTTGAAGGAAAAATAGTTACATACATAATAATATAGTTATCTTAAAAAACATATGAACTAGTAATACTAATAAACAACCTAGAATTTTGGTAAAGATTTTTATTTTAGTTGGCTCCTATTTTTTGATTCCATAATATTGTTATTCTTTCAGTGAGATGTATGTTCATGATCTGGTATAAATGACAGGATGGTTTATAGAATTCTTATGTAACCCAGATGCTTTAAATGTGATAAACCAACTGTTAATATCTTTGAAGTATTAGGACTTTGTTAAAAACATGGGCTTTGAAAGGTAAGAGACTGGACTCTTTCTGACTCTGACAATTACCATTTCTATTTTTGTTTTTTTAATTTTAGTTAAATTTGAAAACACTCCAAACCTAAATTACATTATTTATAAAGTGAGTATAAAAAGTTACTGACATACAAAGGATATTGTGAGCATTGGCTGCAATTATGCATGTAGAGTATGTACTTGCAAGGGCTCTAGTACCTAGTGAGAGAAACCACATTTAGCTGAGTTCATGGCCATCACAGATTACATTTTCTAGAGTATAAAAATATGGTGATTCTGAGGTTTCAATGCAATTTTATTAAGGTTCCACAGTCAGTGGGGAATTTAAAAATTATCTAGACTTATGTGCTTTTTACAAACATTTTTAAAGTTTAAAATATTTAAACACAGTGTAAGCTTTCTTTAAGTGAAGCAGAGAGTAGGAAAGAAGAGAGAAGTTAATTAAATATTTAAACAAAGGAAAGGAAGAAATTTCTACACATGAAGTTGTTGAAGTCCTGTTTCAAGTTGGTAATTATGACTTTTCTGCTATGCAAATGTTCAAGGTTCTTTATCTGATATAGTATCCCAAACCTTCCTTCTTGAGGAATCTCAACCTTTGTCTTTTTTACACTGATGCTATGGCCTCCCTACGCTGTTCGGAATCTTCTTCTCCATGCTCCTCCAATACGCCTTTAAGGACTGCAGCGAGGGTGTCTTCATTCACACCAGATCCGATGGCAAGCTCTACAACCTGGCTCGTCTACGAGCCAAGACCAAAGTCAAAGAGGTGCTCATCCGTGAGATGCTCTTCGCCGACGACGCAGCTTTGACATCACACTCCGAAGAGGGACTCCAGCAGCTAGTCACTTGCCTTTCCCACGCATGCAAGGAGTTCGGACTAGCCATCAGCCTGACGAAGACGAATGTTATGGCTCAAGGCACGGGGACTCCCCCATGCATCACCATCGACGGGTACACCCTGGAGGTTGTCAACGACTTCACTTACCTCGGGTCCACCATCTCGAGCTCTCTGTCAGTCGACTTGGAGGTCAACCGGAGAATCGCCAGGGCAGCCACAGCTATGGCCAGACTGAACCGGCGAGCGTGGAACAATTCCAGCCTCACTGAGAAAACCAGACTGCGCATCTACCAAGCCTGCGTACTCAGCACTCTCCTCTATGGCAGCGAGACGTGGACCACCTACGCAAGGCACGAAAGGAAACTCAACAGCTTCCACATGAGGTGCCTGCGACGCGTCCTGCATGTCGCCTGGCAGGATAAGGTCCCCAACACCGAGGTGCTGAAGCGAGCCAACATGAGCAGTTTGCATGCAGTTCTTAGCGAGAGACGCCTCAGGTGGCTCGGCCATGTCAAAAGAATGGATGCAGGCCGTATCCCCAAAGACCTCCTCTACGGCGAGCTAGCAGAAGGCAAGAGGATGACAGGGCGCCCAAAACTGCGGTTCAAAGACATCTGCAAAAAGGACATGACACAATGCTCCATCAATCTCAACACATGGGAAGTTCAAGCAGACGACCGCCTAGCCTGGAGGCTCGCGGTCAGGCAAGGTACGTCACGCGCGGAGGCTGCGCGCAACGAGGAGGCGGTCCAGAAAAGATCGAGGCGGAAGCAGCGTCAGCAGCAGCAACAACAGCCATCTGCCTTCACCTGTACCAAGTGCGGCAGGGATTGTCACTCCCGAATCGGACTGCACAGCCATTCTCGGTGGTGCAGATAGACTCTCAGGAAGCTACGCCATCGTCTCTCGAGACGGACGGCTGCCGACGACGATGGCCTCCCAAATAATATTATCAATGAACAAGTTAGACCAGGAGCACCCCAGGACATTTTTCCAGTTCCATCAATATTTCTTACTTTCCTAATTGTGTAGCAGCAACTCTAATTCCTCTTGATAGTCAGGATCAATCTCAAAAGTCAACACCATAATCCGCTTACTGCTTGTTCACTTCCTGGCAGAGTGAAGAGCCTGAATTGGCCAGGTGGTGTCAATTTGCCAACTAAAGATTCCACTGTTGGAACGCTTAATCAAGCATTCCTGCCTTGATTACTGCGACAGCCCAATCAACAGCACCCACAGTTTCAAGGATGGAAAGCTAAATTTTGACTGTGCTTGTATTTTGTGTAGGGCCTTACGAAATCCAGTAATTTATCCCCTTTCTATTCAATTGATCATAGGCAGCTTTCCATGGTATTTTAGGCACGAATAGATGAAGGGATAGAAATGTGGCTCCAAAACTCACTTTTGTCTTCAAAACTTAATCAGGTACAGTTCTAAAAACCCATTTCCACTTGATGATGGAGCACTGTGGGGTACAGGTGATTTTAGAGACAACTGGGTTAGCACATCAATTTCATAATATGAAGTTACAGGTCTCAAGGTCACATGTTTAGTTCTAAATAGGTACCAGAGACAAAACAAGGATCTATTCTTTAAAATTAGGATAGATACTTGAGGAAAAGCCAATGGCTTTGACCACAAATCTTAAAGAGTTTCTTCTGTGATTCTCCTATGGTGACTGGCAAGCAATTTAATCATTGGATTTCCTAGGTATAAGAGCAAAGGAGTGGATGTAGTTCCAGCAGAGTCTGGTCAGGAGATACATGAAACAGGCACCTTTAATATATCTCATAAATGCTCAGATGGGATACTCCAAAGCACTTATATTTTCTCTGCTAAAGCTAGAATGGTTCCTATATTATGCTCTTTTGTAGTAGATAAAAATTATTGAACCTTATCACTCACTTTGGGAGAGCCTATGCTATCTTGGAAGCTCCTTCTCAATATTTTTTTTTGTTTACAGTTTACATTCAATATTATTTTGTAATAGTTTCGTGTGTACAGCATAGTGGTGAAACAATCACATACTTTACAAAGTGGACCCCCCAACATCGGAAACATCTTTTAGAGAAATTAAAATGAGACCTCTGCATTTTTGTGCTTTATCTTCTGTTTTTTGGCAAATGTATATTTTACCGAAGGTTTCTACTACTTCCCAAAAACCAGGATAACATCTATAGGAGGATGAAACAATCTCTTTCTCTAAAGCAAATCCAGCTTATCTCTTATCAAGACTCATAAGATGTTGGAATTTCCCATTTATAGGAAGTCTCAGGAGAGTGACAAATGTCTATTACAATAATGAAGGATTCCTGTTAGGTCTGAACTTGCCATCAAGAAGGATTAACAATTTTAAGGACTTATTGATTTAAATGAGGCTGAGCACTATAAATACACCTGACAAGCAGGATCTTAAAAAATAAAAACTACCAAGTAAGTGCATCATTTAAATATAAAACCCAATGTACTTTTCCTACTCACTTTTACCATATCCTCTGCTTCAAAGTTTTTAGTTGGTTTGCTGTGGAAAACTTAGTGTTCTTGTCATGGGCAGATTCAAAGTTTCCGAACAATGCTAGGCTCCCAGAGTCATTTGCCCTGGGGAGCTATGGGTAAGTGGTTTTACACCAGGGTGGTTGAGAGATGCCTGTTTTTGATTTTCTACTTCTTAATGACAGAAAAGAAGACAGTTCCAATGTGATCATTTTTTGTTTGTGTAGAGGTGAGGAAATGGTACCAAATTTGTCACTTTGTCCATCCTTTATTAAAAATTCCATGCCAACTCTTTCCTGTTTACTCAACAAATCCCTCACCTTTTTCTTGTTTGCCCAACACAGACACTTTGGAGTTTCTTTGTCTTCCTTCATATACATATTTCCCTAAAGGATTCCAAGGGTGTTTACATAAGCATAGTTTTTAGTGATTAACAAATAATACCCAGGGAATGCCATTATTTAAAACATTTTAAATTTTAAATAAGTGCAAATATTACTACAGGATACAGGTATTTCAAATTATGAAGACTATCTCATAGGTGTTAGATGACATAATACTCGTCGTCGGCAGCCGTCCGTCTCGAGAGACGATGGTGTAGCTTCCCAAGAGTCTATCTGCACCGCCGAAAATGGTTGTGCAGTCCGACTCGGGAGTGACACGGTATCTGTCTCCTCCCGTGTTGAATCGACATCTTGCGATGACGCTGGAGTGTCCTCTCCAGTGAAGCTGAAGCTACAGAGCCTGGGCAGGGTGATATGGAGGGTCTGCTGTTGCCCATGCAGCAGACCCCCCCTCTCTTCGCAGCTGAAGGGTCAAAGGGAAAGACGGAGTCAATACAGCTTGGCTTCAGGTGCGCCGCAGGAGTTGCCGGTGTTGACTACAACGTCAAACCGCCTTAGGGACTCCGGCTCTGGATTTTCTGTCGGGGTTTACTCCCTTAGCCTTTCCCCTGAAGAGGTATGCCGCAAGGCAGCGGAGGTTTTTTGGAGTCAGAGTTTTCCTTCTCTAATGACATAATACTATACTTGCAAATACATACCTGCACATGTCTACATTTAGTTTAAGATTAATTCTTAGAAGTAAAATTACTGGGTCAAAGGGGTACATATTCTCAAGGGGCCAGAGCAAACTCATCCCCATGAAAAGATGAATTTATAACACTACCAATAGTGTACAGAGAGCTTATTTCTTTAAACCTTTGGTAACTTAAGATATTACAAATAAACACCAGCTCTGATGAATTTGTTAGGTAATAGATATTATCTCCTTATTTTAAAAAATATATCACATATTTTATAGGTTTCTAATATAATTCTTTGATATTTTTAAATTGAAGTTTTTGTCTCATTGATTTCCAAGAACTTTTTATATACTAAGAATAGTAAGCATTTACTTTCATTTATATTTAAAATATCTTATCCAGGTTTTAACATGGATTTAGTTAGAAAAAAAATGTTTTAAATATATATGATAATTATATCAATATTATTATTATTATTATTATTATTTGGCCTGTATGCGTTGAAAGCATGCCTAGAAAGTTTTTATGTATGCTAAATTTATGTAAATGTTCCCCTGTGATTTCTTTTTGTTTGCTTTTTATTTAGTATTTTTATTGATTATGCTATTACTGTTGTCCCAGTTTCTTTTACCTTTGCTCCCCTCCACCCATTTACCCCTGTACCCTCCAGCAATCCTACCCACCCTTAGTTCATGTCCATGGGTCCTGCATATAAATTCTTTGGCTTCATCCTTTCCTGTACTATTATTAACATACCCCTGTCTATTTTGAACCTACTAATTATGCTTCTTAATCCCTGCATCATTTCCCGCTTTCTTCCCCTTCCCCTCCCAGCTGATAACCCTCCAAATATTTCCACATCTATGATTCTGTTCCTATTCTGGTTGTTGGCTTAGTTTGTTTTTTTGTTTTGATTTTTTAGATTCAGTTGTTGATAGTTGTGAGTTTGTTGTCATTTTAATGTTCATAGTTTTGATCTTCTTTTTCTTAAATAAGTCCCTTTAACATTTCTTATAATAATGGCTTGGTGATGATGAACTCTTTTAGCTTTACCCTGTCTGGAAAGCACTTTATCTGCCTTTCTGTCCTAAATGATAGCTTTGCTGGATGGAGTAATCTAAGTTGTAGGTTCTTGGTTTTCATCACTTTGAATACTTATTGCCATTCCCTTCTTGCTTGCAAAGTTTCTTTAGAGAAATGTTCCCCTGTGATTTCTTGTAAAACATTTTGTTTCATTATTTCAATATTATCCACCTTGTAATGTGTTCTGTGGTATATCTTTTGGGTAGTGATCCAAGTTTTTTCCTCAAATGATAAGTTGATTTTCTCAACTCCATTTATTAAATAAATTGTCCTTTCTCCCCTGAGTTAAAGCACTATCTTATTGCACACTGAGTTCTTATCTATGCTAATTCTTGGCCTGTTTGTCAACACACTTTCTTGTTCCCATTATTTGGTTTGATTCTGTGCCTCTACAGTCTTTTGATTATTCCAGACTTTAAAACATTTTATACATTATATTCAGGTCTTAATTTGATTTTGTTATTTGGTTGGAGAGAACATATTGTTTTCAAACAATGTTATTTTCTAAAATGACTCAATTAGTCAAAACTATTTAATCTGGAGTTTTATTACTAGGATATTGCTATAAAGTTGTTTTGAATTAGCTTTATATTCTTATTTTAAAATAATTGTTCATAGTATTTGTATTAATCTCCATTACTGTATTAGCAACAGTTTTAACAGTGTTTAATTTGTCTCAAGGCATTATCTTGACATATATATATATATATGTATAAAGCTCTCTCTTTGTTGCTACTGTATAAGTCTATATTTTGGCTAGGTATAGATTTGGGGAAAATATAAAATTTTTCTTCAAAAGTACCTGTAGATATCAGTCACTTTTCAGTATAATTCCTAATTCTGATTCATTATTCAGATACCTCTAAAATACTGTTTTATTTTATCTTAGAATGTTTTGGTATTTGCTCTACTGCATATCATAGATTATCACTTTATTTTTCTCATGTAAAATGACAATTTTAATACATAAGCAATTATTAGTTACCCCATTGTCTTTGACATTTTGTGTTCCTGAGAATGCATCTAGAGTTTCTTAAATTTTTTTATGTAGCATACGTTTTCTGCCTATATACTTATTCTTTGTTTTTGTAATTCATTTTTTTCTTTTTGAGGGAATTTAGAAACCTGGCCTATTTTTAGTATAATTTCCTGCAGCATTTAGAGTAACAATAGTGTGCATGCACTGCCGTTTCTAAAGGTTTTCTGCAATTATGCCCTTGATTTCTTCTTCTGTTTTAATGTTTTATTTTTTTTCTTGGAATATTTGATTGGGTTTCACTGCATTGTGGGAGATCCCCTAGATCAGTATCGGTCATCACCGTGCTTTTTGTTATACCCTATACCGGTGGTTCTCAACCTTCCTGGGGCCGCGACCCATTAATACAGTTCCTCATGTTGTGGTGAGCCCCAACCATAAAATTATTTTCGTTGCTACTTCATAACTGTAATTTTGCTACGGTTATGAATTGTAATGTAAATATCTGATATGGAGGATGTGTTTTCTATGTTACAAATTGAACATAATTAAAGCATAGTGATTAATCACAAAAACAATATGTAATTATATAGATCTTTTCCAAAGGTCTTAGGTGACCCTGTGAAAGGATCGTTCGACCTCCAAAGGGGTCATGACCCACAGGTTGAGAACTGCCGCTCTATACTGACTTGAATGCTTCTACAGAAATGCAAATTTTCTCACGGCACCCCCTATTTGATCCAACTCAAGGCACACCGCTGGACTTGCCCTCTCCTCTGCATTCAGTCTTGCTCAGTTTCACCTCGGTTTGATTTCACATTATCTCATTTGTTTGTCTAACAGAATAACTGCAGGTCTTCTGTGCCTTCAGTGCCTCTTTGCCTTCTTTCCAGACTCCCGTTAAATTTCCTACTGTAATTCATTTATAGCTACTGGTTTTTGAATAAAAGCCCGAGGCTTGTCCTTCACACACTGCACCAGTTGTGTTTAGCTCTTTCTTGTTAGATGTGGAATTGACATTCAAGTGACGCGTACAACTCTAAGCCCGATTTTGGAGGGCAGCAGTAGGTCAAGTAAGGTCAACTCAAATGGACTGTAAAAGAAGCTCTTACTCCTTTTGCCAAGCTTTGGAAGGTAAGTTTTTCCTGAATGACTTGAACCATGATATATTTCTCCATCTGTTAGAAACAGTGCTCTTAAAACCTCCATCCCCTCCACTGCTCTGGAGTTGTTATTGTCTCTGTCCCTCCTAGCTCTGACCTCACATCCCAGTGCCACCACTGCCCCTTCACGTTAAATCCGACCGCTGCTGCACATTACTGAAGTTGTTTATGAATCCAAGAATATCAGGATGGATGCATGTGAAAGAGAAGGCGGAAAGGAAGTATTTTCTTGAGGGCTAGGAAAGAAATTTGATGTGAACATTGATTAATATTCAAATTATTATTGTTGCAATTTTGCATCTCTTTCTGCGGCATGAGGGTGATGATGGCGTATTTGGGAGAGTGAACACGTGTATAGGCCAGAAGGTGGGGCAGACCGTCCTGGGCCTGGGGTCTGTAAGCACATTGTCTGAATGGACTGGAGATAGAAAAGGATGGGAGGACAGCAGAGGCAGATTTAATAGCGGGCACACTGGGCCCCGACTTCTGAAGGGCCCCGCAAAACCCCAACTTTACACTTTTTTTCTGACGACACCAAGTTTGGTTTCTTATGTGCAATTATAATTACGTACACGTTTACAATCGGCGGTAAAACCTGATGGTATGTTTATATTTGCTCATTTTCATTATTTCATTACTACACTGCATACTATACACATACTATACTGCATAGGCCCCGTGTGGCTGTGCTACTCCTCATCAGAGCAATAGAATCATATTTGCTACTTTGTACTCACAAAGGTCCTCCTGCAGTGCAGACTTACGATGTAAGTCTTTCTTTTTTTAAGGGGCCCGATATTTTCTTCTGCGCCCAGGGGCTCATCCGACCTTAATCTGCCTCTGCCAAGAGAGGTGGCTGAGAAGGTCGGGGGATTTATTCATCACTTATGTATCTGCTTGTGGAGTTTCACTTTACCCTCAAGGGAGCATTGCAATGTTTAAAGCAGTTGTGTGACGTGGTGAGACAGAAAGATCTCTCTGGCAAAAATTTGATTGGAGAAGGAGGAGACTGCTGATGGAGAGAGCACAGAGGAAGTCCCTGCAGTCATCCAGGCAAGAAAAAGGTAATAGCCTGAGAGAAGATGCAAAAGACCTGTGACTGGAATAGAGGGCAAGAGAAAGGGGGGTGGGGATTTAGGGTGATTTTAATGCATTTGGTTAATGTTACAGGATCAATGAGTGTGACATTTGCCAAACTAAGTTGGTTTGTTGGTGCTGCAATATGGAGTGATAATGAGTTCAATTCTGAAATTGATTTCATATAGATTTCATATAGACCATTTTCTACATAATGATCATGTTTACTTTAGTAGAACAACAACAACCAAATGTTTCCAAGAATAAAAAAAGCTAAAATTTTAGAATGCAGGTACTGCCTCTTTTAACAATTTGGATTGTGGTATACTGTTGTTAAATCTAATGAAATAGCAGAGAGATATTAACCAGCAAGATCAGAATTTTAGAGTCAGAGTGGAGTTGGTAACGTGGGGGAGTGAGAAGGAGCTTTGAAAGACAGGAAATTAATATCCTTGAATGGATTTTACTCATTAACAGTAGGATTTGGGGCAAGGCACTTAGTTATTTGCCTCCTCAGGTCCCTATTTGTAACAGATAGATAATATCATCTTTCAAATGATTTCACAGCGTCTTAAGATTTGAACTAGATAGTTGATATGAAATTGCTTCCATATGCTGGTTTCATATCTGGAATGATGAGAAATAAAATATTAGATATGTTTGGAAACAGCATTGAGGCAAAATTTTTCTGATGGACAACCCTAGTATGTAATAAGACTAGCCTTTGGGACAGAGAAATATATTTAGTTCAATTTTTAAAACCATCGTAGTTTGGAGACTAGAATGTTATAAATGTAAATTCTGACACATTATAAACAAAATAGAACTAAAGACAGTACTTAGTGCCAGAGAAGATATTTTTGTGATTATTTTTAATTAGCATTTTCCTGTATTAAAAACATAAGAATGAAAAAAAGAAAATAGTTTTGCATTCAATATTAATATAGTTTTCAAATCCTGGCTATGACTACATCATAAATATCATAGCCAAACTTCTTACAGAATTAAATGCAGAGCATTACATATTCTTCCAAAATTCACATAATTACGAAAGTGTTTTTCAGATGAAATAGAATTATCTCGTTTACTCTGCTGTGTTTACATATGTCTTTCATGAAGAGCTATTTGGCAGTAAATCTAGCTGTTCTTTGAATAGGCATACTAAAATACTTCTTTAGGATCTAAAGTTCTGCTAAAAGAAAGAAAATCCACACCAATTTTGCCTCTGAAAAGATATTATCACTGCTCTTTTTTGTTGGCCTAGAGACAAAATATTGGAGAAAATGGAATTTTACCAAAAGCAAGTTATGCATTCACTTCCACAGAATCTTATCCTACAGTTTTTTTATAACCCAATAAAAAGTAATGGATTAGAAAAAACTACCAATTTGCCTCCCAGCATTTTGGAATAAAGAAACTGATAGTTGTTTACCTAGTGGCAACGCTGAGTAAACTGCCCTTGGGTTGAAGTCCAAATGAAAGACTTAAACATTGTAAATTGTGTTTGGCACGGGAAGCCTTACAGGTTCAAAACTCAAAAGTAGCTGGCCCCACGTCTGATTGGTAGGTATGATTACCTACTGCCCATTCAGCACCTTAGTTTGAGTAGGTTTCATTAGCAAGTTTTAATATGAGGGTGTTCACATCTTACACAGAATCCATGCTAACTCTGTTGTTAAAAAATGGAAGCTATTTTCACAGTTGAATGGTTTTGAGAATAACAACTTCCCAGATTTTTGCCTGGGTGTCAAGTGCAAGGGATGAGTAGTCTAGCAGTTCAGAGCCAGTCTCTGCAGTCAGGCTGTTTGGGTTTGAATCCTGGGTTTGGCCACTAGTCACAACTATGTGACTTGAAACAGCTCCTGCCGCATAGGAAGTACTCAGTAGTTATAAGCTCTAGTTACTAGTATCAGTGAAGCTGATAAACAATGGAAAGGAAAAGGTTTGGCTCTCTGGCTGGGACCCTTGACATTGCAGGGATTTGGGGAAAGAACACACCGCTGTGGGGGCTCTGCCAAAGGGTGCCCTTCTTTCCTATGCTTAGGTTCAGTCTTGAAAAACCAAGAGGAGGAGGAGTGTGTCGCTATATCCCTAAAAGCTGTTGACTTAACCAAAAATGTCAGTTTGTTTCTTATTGGCTGGCTCCCTGTTCTTCCCCTTCCTGCCCTGCAGAATTTGCAAAACCCACGTGTCTCACTTGAGAAATACATGTGCCAAGTTTGAAATTTTAAAATTCAAATTCTTTCAATTTTCTTGAATCCACATAAATTCTGGCAAATTTTGATGCTGGTTAAAAAAAAACAAAAACATTTTGTTTGTTGGAATGCTATTATATTATAACTCTAAAAGACTGAACAGATTTTTGTAGACTTTCTAAATGTAATCCACTTCTAAGAAGACAACGAAGGTGAAGAATTTCCTCCTCAAGGGTCATGCTGGGGGAAGCTTAGAAAGTACTGAGTTTGTGCACATAACACACAGAAAAAGTTTCCTCTCATCCACAATTGGTTATTTTGTATACTGCCCTTCTCAAAACTTCCCATGAGACAACAGAACCTTGACAAAAGGAGTGATGAATTTCAACTGCAACCTATAATCCTCACATAACGCATTATGATGGATAGTTTTATATATCTAGTTGGGTACATTATACAGTATTCCCTGACTTATTGCAGGTATTATGTTCTAGACACCCCTGCGATAGGTGAAAATCCGCAAAGCAGAAACCTTACATTTATTTCATTATTTGTATATATTTTAAGGCTTTATAAACCCTTCCCACACACTTATAATCCATTCCCAGTCCCTTATTAATCTTTCCCACTCCCTTATTAACCTTTTCCACACTATTATAAACACTACTTATGTTCTTAAACATATTATACACTCCTAAACCTAAGTAACTTTAACAACATATGTATACAATACCGCAAAACCCCGCAATATAGCGAAAAATCTGCGATAAATAATTAAATATAATATATAAAAAAATCCCGTGATACAGTGAGGCCGTGATAAGTGAACAGCGATATAGAGAGGGACTACTGTATTACCCACTTTTTCAATCACATGCCGATCTAGGTGTTTCTGTCAAGTTCTTTGGTAGAAGTGGCTGACATCTGCCATCAGTTGACCACTTTCACTGGAGAAGACCATCCTCAATAATGTGGACCGGCCTCATCCCACGGGTGAAAGGCCTAAGAGAAAACCCGAGCTTTCTCTGAAGAAGTCCCATGTGAAGTATGCCGTGCCAGCTCCTACCCACCCAGACCCCACAATCCCATAAGGCAATTCCTTGAGATAAATCATATATATACAGGGCAACAGCAGACCCTCCATATCACCCTGCCCAGGCTCTGTAGCTTCAGCTTCACTGGAGAGGACACTCCAGCGTCATCACAAGATGTCGATTCAACACGGGAGGAGACAGATACCGTGTCACTCCCGAGTCGGACTGCACAGCCATTCTCGGCGGTGCAGATAGACTCTTAAGAAGCTACACCATCGTCTCTTGAGACGGATGGCTGCCGACGACGACGACAGGGAGTCCCCCCCAAAATGCATACACACTTTAAATAATTATAAAGTCGGTATTTATTAAAATATATTTCATTTTCAAAATGTAATAGAATCTACAGACATTATTTAATTGTTTTGTCAATGCCTGTTTTCAAACTGTCGTGCGTTCTGGTCCAGGCACTGCTGACAACGCAAAGCAATGGAATCGCAAACATCACAAAACAGCAAGGTGGGCGCCCCCCGCCCCCCCACCCAACTACCATCATGATGTTAGATCCTATGTTGATGAGATCTCGCCAAACAGGTGCATTGGACCAAGGGGTTTTGTAGAACACCCTGCGCACTCACCAGACCTCACACCACTCGACTTTTTTTTAGGGGGATACTTAAAAGACAAAGTCTATGCTCTGAAACCTGCAACAGTCGCTGCATTGAGAGCAGCCGTTGAACGAGAATGCACGCAAATACCAAAAGAAATGTTCCGTGATGTCTGCGATTCCATCGCTTCGTGTTGTCAGCCGTGCTTGGACCAGAACGGAGGTCAGTTTGAAAACAGGCATTGACAAAACAATTAAATAATGTCTGTAGATTTTACTACATTTTGAAAATGAAATGTATTTTAATAAACACTGACTTTATAATTATTTAAAGTGTGTATACATTTTTGGGGATACCCTGTATATATGAAATATATCTATATAGATATAGATATAGATATTTCACTCTTTTGCTGGTTGAACCCTGACTGATACACACGTCATCTTAATTGTGATATAAAACGCAAAGTAAAAGTTCCACCGACCTAAGACTTTCAATAAACTGCAACAACATACTTACTTTCAGAAGAATTTAAGCTTTTGACATAGTTGAGTTTTAACTCTTAGTGAAATATTACACAAGCACACACATAAACACTCAAAGAGCACACATCAGATTGAACACACCTATGTAACCAACACCTAGATCAAGAAACAACCCAATCTGCACACCAGAAGTCCCTTCGGGTTCCGGTCATCATGCCCCATCCCACCCTCTTTCGGTGGTAACCTGTGTCCTGGCCTCTAAACGCACAGATTAGTTATCAGGCATAAGACTTTAAGTAAGGTGTCTTGAAGCAAAGAGACAATCTCATTACTCAGAGCTAGCTCTCTGTTAGGATTCACTGAAATTTAGAGAAAATGAGTTTTTCTCACTATTTTAAAGTCTTAGTAGTTTTTGTTAAAAAGTGTATATTATAAATTATATTCCAACTAATAGTTAAAGGAAGCTAAGTCTACAGAGCATTGAGTAGGCAGAGTTCTGGCCTCACATTATTTAATAATTAATTCCAAAAATTAATTCTGTAAAATGAAAGTTTATGTTTCATTTCAAACTTCAAACCATGCCTTTACTGAATGAATATTCCAGCTTCTCCATAGAGATGCATAGATCATTTTCTTTGCAGAAAGAGGGCTTTCTATGATATACACCATAAGAAAATGTCCCAATTGTTGACATTTACAAGATCTTTTATTGGTAGCACTTTACGACTTTGTGAAGCTCCCCTAGGCTTCTGCAGCTGTTTCCCAGGATCACATATGCAATCAATCCACAAGTCTTCACTGGAAAGTTCACTCACAGTAATTTCCCACCTGATGCGCATTTTTAAGTTAAATAATATCAGAAGATTATTGGTGTAACTAACTTTACTTCAAAGCTCACATGACAAAAATGCTACCTCAGTGGTGGAAATAGAACTGACTCCCGTACCCAGAAAGATTTGCGGGAAGGCGGATCCTTAGGGAATTGTGCCAGGAAAGGGCTCCAGCACTCCTGCGCACACTCCCCTCAGCCCTGTCTCCTCTGGCCAGAAGTCTCCCAGGCACCTGTTTGAGCATCCCTTCTCAATTTGAGCCCTCAATCTTATCCCTCCCTTGGAGGGCATTACTCAGATCTAAATATACACCATTCCCTGGTCCCTTAGATTATTAAAAATTCCATGGTATTTGATCTATTGATATAAAAAGAAAAGAAAAAAGAAAGGATCAGCGGAAAGCTCTTGTTAAATAGCTTGGCTATTCTAGATTTCAGGGTGGTGATGAGAACAGAATCAGGTTAACCTAGCTGTTGAGGATTTCCATGTTGATAAAATGTTGTATTTATACCACAGTTATACAGGTACACATCTTATCTTTGCTAATACACCTCAGACTTCTTAAGGAAAAGATATCTGCCTCTGTGGAGCATAGAGCAGATGCTCAATCAATATTTGTTACATGGATTAACAATAATAACCATCATTTAATTTTTAGCATTAATTCATTAAAATTAGAGCAAATTAAGCATTGTGAGGATTTCCTGATCATTCCCTAATTTTTGAAAGGATGAGTAAACAGAACAAATCTAAATAAAGCCTTGATATGTCAACACCTGGGATGCTGCACATTATTCTGGTTATTTCATCTTAAACAGAAGATCAACAGAAACAAGGAGAGGGACTGGTTTCCTTACATAAAAAGAACAAGGAAATCATGAAAGAGTCATGACAAGGATGTGAGCAATTCCTACAAAATTCTTGATCTCATTTTTTCCTTTAGTTATCAACCTTCATAGCAAAAGTCCTTGAAAAATTATTCATTGTACATGGTTCTAATTTCTTTTCCCCATTCTCCCTCAATTCCTCCCCCATGTACCTTTTGCCCGCACCAGATCAGCTCTGAAACTGACCTCGGGGGCCACACATGTCAGGCTTCTCGTGTCTTGTCTTACCCCCCACCAGACAGAACTGATCACTTCCTCTTTTGTGAAGTTTTTGACTTTGTTTCTAGGACACTCTCTTCTAGGACAGCTCCCCTGCCTGCGCCTTCTCAGAGGTTTGTGGTGAGTGTTCCTCAGACACCTTAATGCTGGGGAGCTCAGGGCTCACCGCTTGCCTCTTCTTTGTCTGCGTTCATTCTCTTGACCATCTCCTCGGTCTCATTACCCAGGTTACCTTCTGTATATCGATGACGCCCAAATCTGTAATCTCAGGCTCACCTCTTCCAAGACCACCAGTTCCACTTGCCTATTCGAACTTTGACATGGATTCTCATGGGCATAACAAGGTTAAGGTGTCCAAATGGACTCCGTCTTCTCCCAAACCTCTCCTGAGCCTTCACTGAACACTTCTTTCTCACGTATTCCTGTTTATCTCAGCCTCAGGCTCAAATCTTGTCTTTAACTCCTCTCCCTCACACACTCTACATCCAATCTAGCAGCAGATCCTAGGGGCTCTATTTTAAAAATGTTTTCAGAACTTAACTGTCTCTCCTCAATTCCACTGATACCATTATCTCTCACTTAGATTATTGCCCCTGTCTCATAACAAGAGCATCTCTGCTTCACCCTTACCTTCCTATAGTCTTTTCTCAATGCAGCAGCCAGGGCCATGCTGTTGGAAAGTCATCAGATCATGTTACTCCTCTGCTAAAAGCCCTCTGTTAGCTTGCTCACACACTCAGAGCAGAACCCAAGTCCTAATATGGACCTCCAATGGCCAACATAGTCTGCCCTGCCCTTCCCTTATCTGTCTTCTCTTCTCTACCTAGATTTTTTCTTTTGATAATCTCTCCAGTTACCACAAGAAGTATAATCACAAACTTATTTAATAATTATTGCAATATAAAATATATTTAAAGCCATCTGTTCTTAATGAGAAAAGGAGCTAGGCAGCATAAAAATAAAATGTTTTAAATAACTGGTAATTACCATATGGAACTTATTCCTACTAATAGCTTCATTCAGTTTCTCATCATTTTTGCTTGGATTATTAGAATAACCTTTTCTTTGTTATCTGTAACCTATGTGTGAATATCTCCAACTTTTTCTGCACGTAGTTGCCAATGTAATCATATCACACACATTTAAATATATTTCATTGGTTTTCTGTAGAGGAAGAGGATGATAAAAGTGATGATGATAGTGATGATAAAGATGTAGAGTCACTTATTTTAAATCTGGAGTGAGCCTTGTTCTTTCCTTCAACCAAATATATATTTTCTCTATAAGCTTACCATATCAAGGAGACATTCTGAAGAATATCCAAGTAGAATATGGGTACATAATATTTCCATTGCTTGAAATATACTTCTTAGCTAAATATAAAGGCCTATGTTGCCATTATACCTTTTAAACATTACATTCTTTTAAAGGAAATAGAAACAAAACTGAAACCTATCCTGAAAATCATGATGTATTCCTATAACTCTGTGGACCTGCTCCAGTTTTGGTTTGGTCAGCATCTTCTTTGCTAAGAAAGTCATCCATGAAACCCATTTTAGATTGATCCATTTTTTTTTTTTTTTGATAAGCTACATGGTATTTTAATGATGCAGAACAGGGATAAGTTTTCTTGCAGAAAACACAAAAGCAGAAGTGTTTTCCAGATCTTTCTCTACTTGAGTGACATTCTTCCCTGGCCCAAACTCCTTTGGCTCATTGATTCTCTAAACAAGACCTCAGCCAACCTTCGGAGCAGCTGTTTCTGGAGTAACGGAGACTGGCAAGGGAGGGAATAACTGTGGCTTTAACAGGCATGCATTTGCTTTCCACCACATTCTAAATTGCCTTCTCTGAAAGGGTTGCTTTAGATGACCAAATGCATCTTGTTTTCTCTCGGTTTAAAAAAAAAGAAAGAAAATACAGCCGTATTTTTTAGACCATGATAACACAAAGCAGTCACTGGAAAAATTGGCTAGAGTGAGTAAGAGTTCCTAATAGGCTGGCCACTGTGAGCTGGGATATTTTTCTGAGAAACCCAGTGATGCCTGTTTCATTTTGGAATGGATTCTTTTCCCCCAGCGGCTCTCCAGAAGCCTCGCTGTCTGTTTCAATCACAAATCCCCAGTCTTCTCATCACAGACTCTGGGCTATAACTGACTTCTGGCAATTTAGGATCAAACCTAAAGCGTTTAGCTAGTGAATTGTACCATTTGTTGAACATGTAAAAATCTCTGACACTTGGGGCTGAAATTAACATGTCATTGAGTAAATGAGTGTGTTAATAGCCAGAGAATCTCATAAGAGAGATAAACAGTGTCTTACTTAAAACCCTAGAATTTTAGAGCTGGAAGGGAACTTAGTGACCATTTACTCTAACCTTAATTTTACATATGAGAAAACTGAGGCCAAGGGGGATTAAGTACTTGGCTCAAGATCATATTCGTCTTAAATAGAAAATCAGTTGCCTGAATCTCCCAAGTGCCTATTTCATGACCCATGATTCTCTTCTCACTCTAATTAGCTTTTGTAAAAGAGCAGAACTGGAAGCCAAACCACAGATTTTAGATGTTTAGTTTCCTTCCTCCGCTGTTCTCTTTTCACCAGTGGGTGTGGAAAGGGGGCACAGGGTAGGAGACAATGGTTTGAGCTGAGAGCAACCTGAGACAATATTACTTAACTTCAGTGTATGCAAGGGTGCTCCTGGTGCAGGAGGGAATAAAATGATCTTTTCTAGAAATACGTACAAACAGATATAAATTATGTGAGGTCCGTCTAATAGTAGAAGTAGAAGGCATGAGGGTGTTTTGAAATGCTGTTTTTAGTCAGTGGGCTGTGGCACATTGGACCACTGTCAAGAGGTCCTGGGTGTGTCATGATAGCCTTGATTTTTCAGTTATTTTTGGTCATGAGACAACCAGTGATAGAGATGCGTGAGCCAGAATAAACAAACTTAGAAGACCCTTTGGGAAGACCATGTAGACTACGTTTTTAGAATTAAGCCATTTATCATTTAGGGCGAAACACTGCCGTTTTATAGACAAACTTGATAGGAAGTGAGACAATGATATCTTTGTAGTCTTATACCTTTAATAGGCAGAATCAGCCTATTAAATGGGCTCTGTGGAGAACAGATGCCCCAAAACTGCTGCAGTATTCTCCCTAGAGTCTCTGGGACCCTAGAAATGTATTAGGATTTGAGTTTTCTGAGAGTTGGCAGTGAGGCTGATACTGCACTAGGACTGTAGATTATCTCTCTGATAAACATTTTTCCCCCTTACTAATCCTGAACATTCACATTTAATTATGTTGTATTCATGTCTTAATTATCAGGATATCAGAGTATCTGCCACATGGTAGATTCTTAAATGTTTTCCAAATGAGCGCAAAAGAATTATGAACTTGGATTTAATTCAGAGAGCCAGGGGAAAAAATGGAAGGTTTTAATTTTGGATTTGGGCATGCTTAGGGGTTGGACGATCTTTCCTGGCATACTTGGTCACATCACACAGAGGTTCATAGGAGTCCTTCTTCCTCTATTTCTTTCCATCTAGTTTGTGAACAAAAGAACAGATTGCTCATCAAGACATCAATAATAACCCACAATATTCTGTGGTGGCCAGAGACTAATGTTTAGATGTATGTAAATTAAGGAATAAAAAAAAGGGAAACTATCGAGGGTCACCAAATTTCCCATATCTGCTAGATTAATAGATTCAGTTGCTGTAAATAAACGTTTGTTGAGATCCCGCTATTTGTGAAATATTTGGCTTCCATAGAGAAGAAAGACCCCATACGTTCCATAAGAGAAAATCCAAATTAAAATCTCTGTTAAATTTTATTTTAACTCAAAAATTTATTGGAAAGGAAACAGGAAACTTCTACTTTCACACACTGTATGTAAAAAAAATTAATTGATTCCCCTTTTATTACTTTGAGCAATTTTTCCCAATTGACTGATTATACTAGCATGATTATTTAGAAGGACCCTGGCTCCAGTATGTTAGTTTTGGTGATGATGAAAAATTTCATATACCACATGAATATAGATAAGAATGTTCATAATTTACATCACATAATGAAAGTGAATTCAGCATTTAAAAAGTTGATTTGTTGGAACATCTGAGCTCACTGGAAGGAAATGCTGATAAAGGTAGAAGTTTTCAAAGCAGAAAGGTATCAAGTCAGTAACACCTCATTAGGTGCAAACACTTTGCAAGGGAGGAGAAATTAATGATATCTCCACATCTCGCAACATTTGCCTTTCTAGTTCAGGAGCACAAAGATCCTGTTTCTGTACTAAAATTCTCTGCAAAAATATCTTTTCCTGGACCATAGTCTTTCACCTTCTGGTAGTGAGAATATTTTAAAAGTTGGAAATTGGTGAGGAGTCACACTGAACCATTGCCAATTCTATATGGTATAGACAGGGATTGAGCAAGCAGAGTTACCTGGGCCAGGTAAGGAGCAGGGAGGGGATGGGAGTGGTCACAAAGAATACCAAAGGTCTCTTTTTTGAAAGTGAAATGTGGTGCTGAGCTGTTCTAATCCTTGGAAAATTAAAATAGGTATGAATATCCAAGCATTTGTAGGTAAGAAGTGTTTTTTAATTAACTAGCTTAACCAGCACAGGTTCTGGGATCCTTCCCCCAAATGAGCCCCCAAATGACAGAGAAAATAGGGAGATAGGGATGGATCTCAAACACCAAAACAAAAACCTTGAGAAATGTGTGGGGAGGCAGAAGACAGTGGGGTCTCGATGTGGAGGTGGCTAATGTGGGCCTGGTGGGAGAGACAAGCAGGGCTCTATAAGGGCCTGGCAGACAGGGAATTCTCTGGTCCTGCCCTTTCCTATTCCTCATGGGGCCCTGGGCAAGTCACTGTCCTGCCCTGTTGGAACTGTGGGACAGGAGAGCTGCCGTGCCAGCCAGGCACAGGGACGTGGACGTGACAGTGCTGGCTGTCTGAAGACCACAGTGTAGGCTGCGCTGGGCCGGGCCACTGAATAGCATTTCCTCCTTGCCCCAGCAGCCTACCTGCCCTATGGATGTGGCAACTACAAGAAAGGCTACAACAGTTATTTAGTTCACTTTAAAAAGTGGATTATGATATAAGCTTCAGATGCACAATATGATAGGTCCATATCAGTATACACTACAACGTAACCACTCCCAGAAGTTTAGTTACTATTCATCGCTACGTAGCTGATCCCTTTCAAACATTTTGCCCACCTCCAATACCCTCGCCCAGTTTCAGGAAGTATTAATTCTAACACTGAAGCCTAGTTTTCCAGTGTGTAGAATTCCTCCCTTAGGTATTTTGTGTAATTACTTTTTAAAACCCTAATTTTTATATCCATTTATGAAACAGTGATAAAAAAAAGTTTTTATAGAAAAAGAGTTGATTAAAGAACCATAAAAATTTCTGGTGCACTTCAAACAGATTGTTAATTAAAAACATGTATAGGCTTTTTTATGAACCAATCTATTAATATAAGGCTAGGGCCTTTTCTTTGGGCATAGTTCTCCAGATTAGAGTTCTGTCATCTTTCTTACACAAATCACATTCCTAGAGATACATATCATTTCAATTTTTGATTTTTAAATTGAAGTTAAAATTGTAAGACATTTAAAAGCAACCTAAAGGGATTCATTATATATATATTTTTTGATAATTTATTATTTTAAAAAATAGTTATATTGCCTATACTTTGGCTAAATTGTTTTTGAAAGAACTCAGATTTATTGGCTTTCTATCTCCCATTTTATTTTTACAGGAACAAGTCTATTCCCCTTCATTTATGTTTAATCATTTATATACTGTTTAATTCAATTATGCTTAATAACAATATTGACTGACATAAGTAGGTTTAGTAACAAATCAAACTAATCTTGGTAATTTTACTCAGTGGGTGGAAACAAAAGTGCATGGGCATGAGAACAGCCTACTAGTTTCAAACATTCACATGCGGTGGGTGACTGTTAACTTTACAGAGGAAATAGAACCAATTTTTTTCAGGTACTTTGTTTAAATAGATGTTGCATTTTATATTAGCACTTATCTGCTTATCCCAAGAGAATAAAAAAATAAAGGCACAGAAAAAATATAAGATTTATGTGTAAGGAAAGCATTATTCTTTTTTTAAAAGGACAATGTACAGATCAACCCATAACAGAAGAAATAAAAATAATAGAATATATAAAATAAATATATAGAAAATTAACTTTATAAATATCCTGAGATCAGGGAAGAATTGTAAATGTAAGAAAAACAAATGGGGATTTGGGGCATAAAATATTTAATTGTCAATGTGATAAAAAAGATAGTTTGAATAATAAAATAGATATAGACAAATAATAAATTAATATATGTTGATATTTAAAACATCAATAAAGAGTAAACAGTAGAATAAGAGAAAAGTTAGTAAATGTAGAAGATAAATTGTCAACATACATCAGAAGAAAAAAATAATAAATAATAGGGAGAAAATAACTGAAAACTTTCCCCTGAATATTAGACTTCTATAGCCAAATAAACTAATATTTAAATATTAAGATGAAATAAACTTGTCATCAGACATGTAACGTTTTAGGTAGTTAACCTCACAGGGACACTTTTTAAAAGAATTCTTACAGAGTATACTCTAATAAGAGAAAAAGTGAACCTGGAAGTGATGAAATATGAAAATAAGGACAACTTCATTGTTATAAAAATAAGCAATATGAACAAATGAATAGCCACAACAATCTAACAATATAATTCTAGATAACATCAGATGGCAGCATGAAAGTAAATTATAAGAGAGAGGTCAGAGGGAAGCAAGAGCGTAGAAATTTTTATATTGCTCATGGATAAGACTTGATATTTATAAACTTTAGTAGAACTAAGGAAAAAAAATAAAATTCCATTAGTTTCAGGTAATGAGTGGCCACCAAGAGAATAAAAATATAATGTACAGCTATTAAAATAACAGAAAAAAATTTGATTTAGTTAACAGAAAGTAATAAAAAGTAAATGAAGTTATTATGAAATAAAATAAAAAATAAGATAGCACAATAAGACCTAATATAATAGTAATCACACTAAATGTACATGGGTTAAAAATCATGATTCAATAACAAAGATTCAGATGAATTTATCAAAATAAAGACCTAGCAATACATTGCCTTTAAAAAAAAAGAAAATGTAAAACAATAGTGTACATAAAGTTTGAAAATGAAGAAAAACAAAGGCAAATAAGAATATAAAGGAAGTTGGGTAGCAATTTTAGAAATTAAAAATACAATTTGAGAAGTAAACTGTAGAAGGAAATATGAAGACTTTATGTACAAGTAAAAAAATAAAATAATAATGAACAAATATACATCTCAAAATATATAAACCAACAAAAAGATGGGTTAAGAAAATGGCTATATCAATAACTGTAGTTAGAATGTTTAACTGACAAATCCAGAAAGGGAAAAATACTGCCTAGAAGATTGGAGTAATAGGATCATATTATATGTGACTTTATATATATGTATAATTTTTCACCCAACAAAAAGAAAATATATTGTTTTTGAGCACATGTTATATTGATAAAAATTGACTAGGTATTAATTCAAAAATTGAGCTCAATACATTCTAGAAAATTCATACTATACATATTTTGTACTTTAAGAAGAATAAAATTTGAAGTTTATACTAAAAATGTAGTTAAAATAATTTGTGTATTTAAAACAATAAACATACCATTACATAACTCTTGACCAAGAAGGAAATCATAGAAAATTATTAACTATATAGATATGCAAGCAGTGCATGTCAAGATTTGTGGGATGCAGCTAAATCATTACTAAAAGTAGTCTTACTGATGTTAGATATATTTATCACAGAGTGAACACCAACAAAAACAAAAGCAAAGGAATTAAATATTCAACTCAAGCAGCTAGAAAATGAGCATCAAAATAAATTCAAAGAAATCAAAAATAAAGAAGCAATAGATAAGGGAAGAAATCAATAAAAGAGGAACAACAGAAACAGTAACAGAAAAGCTTGAAAACATGGTTCTTCAAAAAAGTTAATAAAGTATGCTGTGAAAACCCATCAGGAGAAAGAAAGGCACATTGCAAATATAAAAAGTGGAAACTAACTAGTGGAAACAGAAATGTAAAAATTGAGGAACAGTGTTTCAAACAACTATGTACCAATAATTCAAAAACCTAAAAAAATATGAATTTGTTATGATTTCCATGTGCAATTTAAGGTTGGTAATGCCTTTTTTTTTTTTTCTTGGAGAGAAGTTTGCTTTTGGTGGACATGCGACATTTCAAAGTAGTCTTTCATTCTGATCCAAAACATGGTCTTTTGCCAAGCCTGCTTTTGGGAGGAAAGTAGTTCAGACTTAGAATCATATCCCTAATCTCTCAGGGTTTATAAGAGGAGACAGATGGCCTTAGTATATCCAAACAGCTCTTAGTAAAATATTGTATGCAGAGAATACTAACCAATGCTGGTAACTGAACAAGAAAGTGAATTGTATATAATCATGGAACAAAACACAAAGAAAGTCCCACTGTCCTTAAGGGCCAAAGATTCACCATCAGAGAGGCAATGTTAACTCAGAGTGACCCAATCTTAGTAGGTCACCCTACGTTTGTGTCACTAGGCATTTTATTTATTGCTAACAAGACTGAGAGAAATGTGACTGGGCACTTTGAGCCTCGAAGGGGGTTTCTGATTGTGGGACCCTGTGAACCACTCCCCTGGATGCATTTTAGCCTTTGGTTACATGGCTTATTTCATTGTTTCAACCTCTCTAGCTTTCATATTCAGAAAGAGTTCTGAGCAGCTTTCTGCTGATATCAGGAACTTGGATCAACTACAAAGGGGTTCAGTCTCTCTGCTGGGAGAACTTGTAATTTTCTGAATATTTTTTTATACTCCAGAGATCTGAAGGGAATATTTTAGACCAGGGTAAAATGGTAACATTTATGAAAAAGATTGGATTGCAATTTATCTCAAAATAATTGGGACCCACAGATAGAAGTTCTAAAGCAGGAAAAAGAAATCTGCTCTCTTCAAAAGCATATGTAAGAATACCCACCCTTAATTTAATAAGGTGTTTGCCAAGATAGTACCATTATTTTACTTTTATATAATATGCCCAGTAGAATAAATTTTTGGCACATTTATAAAGCTAGCCACTAAATTAGAATAAGAATAGGACCATTTGTATCTGAATATTCAAAAGTAGCTACAGATAATAAAATAAGCTCTAAGGATAACCAGCCTTGTTCTCTGACTGGTTCTGGCTACAAAATAGCAGGTTATTCCCAAGAAGATTTTTAATTTATTTTGATTCTGACCTGGTTGTCTTCTAGGTTAATTCTAGTCTTGGCTCAGCACTTCTAAAGAGCAGTTATGAATATCACTCTCATTGACTTCATGCTTGGATCAATGGCTGTTTAGAGAAAAACCAGATGACAAATTAGTTCGGGGGTTGGACACCTGATAAAGTATATCAGACAAATCCTGACTAATACACAAAGAATGAAGAAGAGTCCATTTCTTTGGCACACCCTAAGCTTAATATTCCATAACATATGACTTGGAATATGGAGCCTAAATAATTTGTTTACTTTTCTTCCAAAACCTGCTACCTTTGTTTCATATTTTACTATAATGGGGCATCTGAGGATATCACTTTGCTTTAGATTAATGAACTTGGCTGATAGACTGATGGAGAAACAGAGTACTACTTTGTTAGGTAAAGGCATTTATTTCTCACCTCCCCAGAGAGAATGAATGTTGTTTTTTTATAGTACAGGAAAGTAATTAAACAACAACTTTTTTTCCCCCACAAATGAAGGGTTCGGGCTGAAGAAAATATCTAGAAATTATTCAGACTTACAAATATAATCATCCCAGAGTAATATTTTGCATAGACAGTGCTTTGAAGTTAACAGCGATTCTCATTTATTATCTCTCTTATTCATCCATTCATTCGTTCACTCATTTATTTAGAACTTACAGAGCACTACCTCTATGGCAACACTGAGTTGTTTTTTGATCCCAAACAATTCTGTTTGGGTGCCACCCACATTTAAGAAGTACATATATGTTTCTATGTGTGTCTTATGAGTTGTTTTGAGATAGAATTGTCTTATTGATCATTATTTTTATTCATTCTTTTTTAGGGCTTCAGATTTATGGGGCCCATGTGACCAAGAGCTTTGAACAATATCATACCTTGCAGGAACAGCTAGCTGCACACTCTACAAGTACCCAGTATGTACAAGGCAAATAGATGTTTCATTGGATTTAGCACAGACACGAGGTTGAACAAAATGTACTTTGTGCAACAGACAACTATGAATACCATGTACACTAGTTGTTACATGGGAAAATAGAACAAGTACTTAGAAAGATCACTTTAAAATATTTAAGAATACGCTTTCCTCTGTGTTCCATTTAAAATTAAATACCTGTGCCAGGCACTTTAATATAAATTCATTGTAGCAAATATCATTTGATTAATTATTTAGATTTTTATCATAGCCAGAGTCCCACTGACTGGTAATCGCTGGTCTATTTAACTATCTTTTCCTTGAAACTGTGCCTCTTAGAGCATTTTGTATCTTTCCATTTGTGCTTTTCTAGCATTAAGAATAGTATTTGGAACTTAACAAACTTTCAACATAGGGTGTTTTTTTTTAATTGATGAATGACTATATCATAAATCCATCAGTCTAAATTTTCAAAGACTATTTTTTGCCTATGGGTAGTGTCATTCAGAAGTTAGTATCTTAAAGGGTAAGATGTTTGTGTATACACACACACACACACACACATATGCTGTTTTTAATATCTGTATTGTATTAAATTCAGAGAAATCCTAATTTCATCAAGTTACTTATCAGAAAAAAGAACAAGTGGGACAACTAATAGAAAAACAATAAGCAAATCAAAAATTTAAAAAAACCAATATTCAACTACAAGCAAAATAAGGCTATTGCATCATTTGACCACCAGGCTGGTGCTCACCATCTCCCTCCCTCCATTCCTTCCTTCCTTCCTTCCTTTCTTCCTTCCTTCTGTCCTTCCTTCCTTCCTTCCTTCCTTCCTTCCTTCCTTTTTCCTTATTTCCTCCCTCCACTCCCCTCTCTTTCTGGTAAGAACATTTAAGATGTACTCTTAGCAAATTTCAATTACTTAAGTTACTTATATTTCAAACTTCAAATATATAACATAATTATATAATATATACTTATACCTCCTTTTTATGTTAGTTTTTGAAATATATTCAGAATGACTAAATTTGGACAGCCTATCACATTTTATCCTGAAATAATCTGATACATGAAAAAACATTTCTGAGTGGAGTAAAAGCAGGGTATCCAGATGTAGAAAGACTTCTTAAAAGGCACCATTCTTTCTTCCTACCCTAAAAGCTCAATGTCAAAGATTCATCAGCACTTCTTAAAATTGGGAGAATACAAGTGACATATCATTTCCATTTTTATAAGATGGAGCCAAGAAAGAAACCTAAAATGATGTAACTATTTGTATTCTCTGTTTTCCTGTTAAAGTTAGACCAGTGCAATTACATGGGCAGGAAAGGATACTTCCTGGTGCTAAATGCAATGTGCTTCTACAAAAATGCCTTAAATCTGATGTTAATCAGAAACTTTTTATTGATGCCCACGTTAAGGTTGAAGACTTGTACTGAGAGACTGGGTCAGTTGTGAATCTTGTCACCTTTGTGCTGGTGACAGACTTTGTTACATGTAAAAAGTAAATCAGTTTCAGAACATTTCAAATGTGTTGGCTAAACAGATATAAATGAAAAGAGATTGGTGTCCCTGCAGCTGTATCTTATGTATTCAAAAGCCCCTTTCCATTCATGGGAGGAAAAAAAAGAGTTCATTATGTATTTATGAAAAACAAAATTACCTTTTCATAAAAATCAAAAGCAATATGTTTTGCTTATACTAATGGGTAAAAGTAACACAACTTTTCCTGTAATAGTTCATTTACTCTGACATGATTTTGCATATTAGAACAACATGTCAAGAGGAGGTATAAATTGAAATAAGAGATAAAATTCTTCGAGTAAATTGTTTTCTCTATAGAGTCATAGGAATCAATTATTTATTATTCATTGAAATGTTAGTACTTCTAATTTATACAGGGGCTTTCATCTTGTGATTCACCTATAGGGCATGGCCCGGCAGTAAACCTAGGTACATGATTATTATTGCTGGCACTGTCTATTAATAGCTGCATACAAGTGACATATTTAATCGCTTTTGATTAAACTAAGTTTTCAATTATTCTTGGATATCATTTTCTTGAATCAACCTTCTAAATATTAAGAACAACAACCCTACCCTTCTTTTCCTCATGAACTTTTTTATTTGTCTTTGTCTTGTAAACATGACCAGAGTTGAATTCCAATTTCCTGATGGCCACTCTTCCAAATCAATGCACCCTTCTCTGAACAGGTAGGGATGGGAAAGGCAACATCCTTCCAATGAGGCAGTGCTTGGTAGGATGACTCCATTTCTGAACTTGCTGCTACTACCAGGGCTGATAATTAATACCAACCATGACAGCTTGTGGTGTGATTGGGCTCTTGTTCAACACAAATAATCATTAGCTGCTAATGACTTTAAATCACTGTGAACAAGGCAGGGATTGACCTTGTGACCTAAATGTTACAGGGGATGCTTGGATGTTCCAGGGAATTACATTTGTTACATCTAGTAACGGATGGAGTTAGGTGTCTGGATTGAGAGTTGGGATTTTTTGCTTAGTCACATAAATATTTTTATAGAACAAATACTAAATAACATTGAGGTCTCAATTAATTTAATTTAAACAATGAATATTTTACTTGATGTCATATAATGTATGTATAAAATTGGTGCTGTACAAAAAAGCTATGTGGGAAATTCATGAAGTTCTTTCTACAGATTTAGTTTACATCTTTTGTTAAATTATAGGAAGTGTCATTTTCATTTCTCTTTCCAAAGTGATTAGGGTGGTTAGTTTTTTCCCCCATAAACTCTGTTTGATGGCTCACTTTATTATC
The DNA here is from genome assembly GCF_987537825.1 of Furipterus horrens. Classification (NCBI taxonomy): domain Eukaryota; kingdom Metazoa; phylum Chordata; class Mammalia; order Chiroptera; family Furipteridae; genus Furipterus; species Furipterus horrens. The sequence goes on from NW_028327180.1 coordinate 16,317,737, forward strand.
TTGGCTAAGATTAGGATAGAATGAATGAATAGAAAATAAAAATGGACTCCCTCAAACATTTTGAAAGACTAAAAAATGGTCAACTGGCAATGTAGTTTTTTAGATATTTTGCATTTACATAGTATTTTGTATAAGTTACTTAATTTATACATATAACTATATTTAGAGACAGACCTATTAAAAATGACCTTAAAACAGCTAAATTAAGTAGAACAGAAATCTGATTTCACAAGAAGAATGTTTCTAGTAAAAAATATACAAGAAATAATAATGTAAGAAATATAAAAATATAATAAATAAAATATCTGAGACTCCCCAGTGGCATTGCTAAATAACCCTATTATTGCATTTCTACATGCTTTAACTATTAGACTGTTAGAGCATGTAAACTGGCATGGACTGGGGATAAAAGACTTAGGTTCCATTTTTATTTTATTTGCCCCTCATTTTATTGCATAACAACATCCAAAAGAGTCACCACACGTAATTCCTCAAAGATGGGTGATTACTGCCACTCTAGCAATGGTGACACTGGAGACACACAATTGTCACCACACCTATCAGTAAGCCAATATCCTTTCCAAAATGGAATTTTACTTTCAGACAAGCATGCTTGTTATTTTCCTTTGCTAAGATTTCCTATAAATATGTACACATTAAGAGATTATTATATATGGGACAGCCCTACCAATTATCAGTCTCCACTGAATGATAATGTGTAACAAATAAAAATGAAATGACTTGGAAATTTTCCTGGTTTCTTGTGAAATGAAAGAAAACCCAAGGAGACTTAAAGACAGGAAATAGGAATTCTTAGGTTTTCCAAAACTGAATTCAATAATGTTGATATTCTTGGATGAAGGTGAGGTTTAGAATTTTTATGGTAATGTTAAGTGTGTGTTCTCAGCTTGAAGTGTTTTATTCTAATTGGTTCAGCTAGGTTGTAACTTTTCTTTACCAACTGGGTAACCTGTTTATGACAAGAAGGTGCTTCAAAGAGTAGTAAAAACTTACAGGTATTGGTTGGCTGCCATGTTCCAGGAATTCAGCTAGGTACTTTCACACATCTTATCTAATTTCCACAAAAATAAAGTCCAAATCGATGGAGAAATTAAAAGCCGAATGTAAGTGTATCTCAGCACTCATGAGGTATGGGGCTGGCTCCTGGCAACGCTGTCCCTGTGTATCACGGGTCTTTCTAGCCTTCCTTTTTCTGTCTGGTTTCCTAAATTCCAGCTCTATGAATACCTGCTCTAAAGAAAGGATATGCTATTGGCTTTTTGTATCTTCTGAATACTTAAGCAATATCAAAGAGAAAAGTGCAAGATGTTTTTATGCTAATAGGTAAAGAATAGTAATAGTTTACTTTAGGACAACGCCCTAGTGCGCCCTAACACACGAAAATCCTGAATTCTCTGCAATATGAAGACTGGGAGTCATAGGCAGAGATGCGGATGGTTCGTAGTGGACCTGGAGAAATAGAAAACAATTTCCTCGGTTCTGGGTAAAATGATGGAATCATGGTCCCAGAAACATTCTACGGAGGTATGTGATTGCTCTTACAACCCGCAGGGCAAAACTATCAAAGGAAATGCCTACGTTAGTAGCAAATCAAAGAGCGAAGACACTTTCAGCATTTGTCCTTCTTTCATGAGGAAACCATAAATATATGTAATGCTTGTGTGTGTGTGTGTGAGCGCGTGTGTGTCCATGTCTGTACACTCACATCTGTGAGCCTGGATCTGTGCATTGGTGTGCCTGTGCATGGTTTGCCATAAAGAAAAAGAAGAAAAATTGAAGAAGACCATAATAATTGTCACTGAGTGATAATACCCCAACAAAAGAGAATCAGAAATTTTATTAAGCTTTATCTTGCCTGTGGACAAATTCATATCAGGTTAGATTTATACAAGAAAAATGAAGCAAATGTCCAAATGAAGTTATGGGGTGTGAAAGACAGGGAAGGACAAAAGAAGGGAAAATCATCTTAAAATTGTCAGTTTCAAGACAGGAGAATGTGATCAGAGCCACAAAACGTCTAAGGTATAACAAAGCTATGAGTCTAACTGGATAACTGGACCCTCGATGAATCTAGCCGGATCCTGTTTCTACCTGAGAACTGAGGATAATTTTTGAAGAGAAATGTGAGCCTTCTGACAGCTTAGATTCTTCTTCTAGGGCCAGCGCTATCATGCGATCAATTAAAGGGAATTGGCAGAGGTTTTGTGGCAAAAAACAAAAGCAGGTTTTCGTGCCACATATGCTGTAGGCTAAGCAATGGACTGTCAGCTTCTTGGGACAGGATGTACAACTGGGTATGTGCTAGGTTCGTTACAGAGAGGGCTGGGAGCATCCACCAGAGTTACAGTCAACAGTTATTAAATCTATTTCCTACTTAAGCTCTCTAAGGTCCATCACAATCCTCCTTCCTGAAGTGACCTAATTCTTCGACCGCGAATGTATGGGGTGACTTGCAAATCTTCTCCCGGTGTAATAACAGGACACTCTTTTCGTGATTACCTTTTCCTCAAGGGCTGGGTATTTTCCCCAGCTGGTTCTTCCTTAGGTCTTGAGAAATCAAATCCTGTCCTGGTTCTGTGTCTATCACCCTACTGCTTTAGAATTTTATTATTATTATTTAATATTTATGGATGTGACATCATAATCATTGTGTGCCTGTTGTAAACTTCCTTATCCGCATTTCGACAATCTGTACTGACAGGGCTACGGATGCTCTGTTAAAAAAAAAATTGTGCAGCTTTCAGAGAGACTTTCAGTGACATATTATTAACTAGTTGCTAATTAGCACGTTTTATCTACATCATTTAAAAAATTGATTTATGAGAGAGAGAGACAGAGAGAAAAAACATATATTTGTTGTTCCATGTATTTATGCATTCATTGGTTGATTCTTGTATGTGCCCTCATCGGGAAGGGAACCTGCAACCTTGGTGTATGGAGATGATGCTCTAACCAGCTGAGCTACCCGGCCAGGGCCTCTGTGTCATTTGGATGAACTGAGTCTTGCTTTTCAGTTCTTTGCAGCACGCATTATTATTATTACCATTATTGTTATTATTTGCCTCCCTTCAGAACACAGAATCACATTTCACTTTATGTAGTTGCATCTGAAAATAAAATGTCAGTCTTTTTCCAGTAATTAAGTGGGCTATTTCATTGTTCTTGTACTATCTGGTAAAATCTCAGAGTTTCCTTGAGTGTTATTGCAGAATCTAGCCCATGAGAAGTATTATCACAGGTATTTAAAGTTTTGTGGTAAGCCTAATGAAAGCTCATGATAATTTTGGTGATATTTTATTAGACTTCCCTGTAGTATAATTAAGACCCCCCCCACCCTGCTTTTAATTGAGAGGAAATTCTAAACTGTAACATCAAGAGCTACAACCACTTTATGAAAATGTTAAGACAACAAGACTAAAACACATACAGATTACTATTATGTAAATTACAAATTCACACACGCCCCCATGTGTACTCACTTGTGCAGACATACACACATCTGCAGCAGATGGGACTTTGCCTTGAAATGAAGCTACAGATTTACCATCAAGTATTAGGTATAAATCAACACCTTCTCTACCCTCCGTCCTCATTTATTTCCTCTGCTACTCAGGCCCCTGGAAACCCAGCCCACTCTCAGTATTCTCATCTCTGATTGGTTTATTCTTTCAGCTACTATTTCCTTTGGTGCTGGAATTCCTGGCCTGTCGCCACCATGCCATGAATGTGTGGTGTGACTTGCAAATCTCCCAGTATAATAACAGGACACTCTTTTCATGATTATCTTTTCCTCAAGGGCTGGGCATTTTTCCCAGCTGGTTCTTACTTAGGTCTTCAGAAATCAAATCCTGTCCTGGTTCTGTGTCTATCAACCTACTGCTTTAGTGTTTTATTATTATTAATTAATATTTAATGATGTGACAGCACTGTCCAGGACTACTTTTGCCTACATTTGAAATTACAAAGCTACATACCCTGCTACAGAGAGTGCCGGGACAGCCGTAGTTCCACCTGTCTTTAAGCCCAAACCACGGGGCAGCAAATCACCTTCTGAAAGCTTGTTTGCTCTCCATCCTTGCACAAGAAACATGCTCGAAAACAGCTAGAGATGTCTCCTACCTTGCATTTACTGAGTTTCCAGTGCTTACAAATGTATTATGCACAGAGTTCTTCATCTGTTGATCAAATAAGTAACATGATAAAAATCTCTCAATATAATGTTTAATTGAAATTTTTATTCAGATCAATGTAGTGTCACACATGGTTTTATGAAATAATACAGAGAGATCCCTTTTATACTTTGCCCAGTTTCCCCCAATGGTAACATGGTACCATTTAGGAAAACTATGGTATAATATCACATTCAGGATATTGACATTAATACAATCCACCAATCTCATGTGTGTGTGTGTGTGTGTGTGTGCGGGTGTGTAGGCTTGTGTATTCATCACCACAGTCCAGATAGTGACACTTGCTGCTCTTTCACAACCACAGCCACATTCTTCCTCATACTCCCTCCCTAACTTCTGGCAACTGCTAATCTAGCCTTCATTTCTCAAACTTTATCATTTCAAAAAATGTTACATAAATGAAATGATACGATATGAGATATTTTGGGACTGGGCTTTTCCTTTTTCTCCCATGCAGTTTAATTCCCTGGAGATTCACTTAAATTGTTTTGAATCAATAATTTATTTCTTTTCATTTCTGAGTAGTATTCCACAGTAGGTATGTATTTATTTATTGAAGGGTTTTTGGGCTGATTCCAGTTTTAGCTATGACAAATAAAGCAGCTATGAATATCTGTGTCTGTTTTTTTTTTGTGTGTGTGTGTGTGAACATAGATTTACATTTTTCTAGGATAAAAGCCCAATAGTGCAGTTACTGAGTTGTATGGTAGGCACATGTTCAGTTTTTAAAGAAACTATCAAACTGTTTTCCACTGTGGCTGTACCACCTCACATTCTCACCAGCCAAGTATGAGTGATCTCACTTGTCCAGGTTTCCATATGATGGCTAGCATTTGTTTTTCAACTATTTTTTATTTCAGTCTTTCTCATAGGAGCGTAGAGACAGCTCCTTGAGGCATTCATTTGTGCTTCCCTGGTGGCTAATGATGTTAAACATCTTTCCTGGTACTTAGTTATCAGCTGAAAAGTCTTCTCAGTGAAATGTCTGTTCATGTCTTTTGTCCATTTCTAACTGGATGGTTTGCTTTTGTTTTTACTGTTGAGTTTTTTAGACTTCTTTACATATTCTAGATGTATCTTTCGTCGGCTATGTTACTTGCATAGTTTTCCTCCCAGCCTGTAACTTGCCATTTCCTCCTCTTCACATGCCGTTTCACAGAGCAACAGGTTTTAATTTCTTTACATCATTTTAACAATCCCATAAGTGAGGAAAGAGGGAAATCACTGGGGTTTATTATGTAAGGACCATTTTGAAGATGTAACTTAAATTCCAAAGTCTACAGGAACTGTGGCCCCATATCTACTTCAGTATACAGATAATAACAGCTGTTGGCAAAAGAAGATATTCGAGGGCACGTTGTAATACATGGTTCTCTATATATTCACTTATTAATTCAATAAGTAATTACTGAGTTAGTCTTATCTTGTAGACCCTACACTGGTGGTGCAATGGTGATTAAAATCACAAGAGCGTATAACTGGATACTGAGGTAGAACACTGAAGTACTGTAATGTAATTTTTACAATAAGCCCATTTAACAGTGAAACTAAAATTGCTCTTAGGAAATAATGCCTGAGCTGAGGGTTGAGGGATGAGTAGGAGTTAACTGTGGAAGGCGAGGAGGAGAGGGGAGGCGGTGAGGATGGGAGGTAGGGGGTTGTATTGTACTCAAAGGCAGGCCACCAGGGCAGAGAGCCTGCAGTGGGAGGGCCATGGGGGGGCAGGGGAAGTGGAAGGCGTAGAAAGAAGAGAAGAACCGGGCCGCATGGGGCTGGGCTTTGGCTTCTATTCCACAAACTATTCAAAGGCTTGATAAGTTTTCCGAGGGAGAAGTGAGCAAGGATGTGAAACGTGCCTTCTGAAAAGCACACCTGAAATGCTGGGTAGACTGAGGACCAGAGGGAGCCAGGAGGGGCCGTGGGCTCCCAGTTAAGAGGCTTCTGTGGTTGTCTAGGTGAATGTCCATGGTGGGTGAACTGAGATGCTCACGATCTGCTCTCCATGAAGTGTTCAAAGGATTCATAGTCTATGTCAGACAGAGAAACTCAAAGTAAAATTTGGGCTGTGTCTTGTAGAATTAGGAATTCACAGAAATGGTGGGCCGCCTTTCCGACTTCTAGTGAAAGGATCACTGCAGAAGTGGTCTCTTCTTTGGCAAGGGACAAGGACAACCATATACGTGCCTGTGGGGCTGAGCCTAGAGGCCTTAGAGCTTTGCCTTGCCGCTAATTGCTGAGGTGACACTCCTCATACCTCAACCTTTCTGTACATGGAGGGCCACGAACCCAAATGCCCAAGTAGCTTTCCTAAGACCTAAGTCATACAAAAGGCAGTATGTTAGGAAAAAGAAGAAAGGCTGAGTAACCTAAGGGAGAAAGAGAAAAGCAAGGGAGGAAGGGAAACATAAACAGAGTCTGTGACAAATAAGAATGAGGAATCAGGGCGCGTATGTGCCAGGTGCATATAACTTCCTTGCTCCAGCCATGGTAGATGTCAGGGCTGGCAGCTTAGGGGAAGAAGACTGTGGAACCCCAAGGAGCCACTTTGGGGCCCCCGTGAGGGAGTTTGGGAACTGGAGGGTCCATGAGAGAACGCAGCAGTTACATTACAGAAGCCACGGGAGGGCTCAGCAGGAGGCGGGTTTGCTTAACTTGAACCAAAGATGAAATTTTACTCAAGTTCAGAGTTAGATTTCCACATCTTGTTTATCCCTTTCAAATCATAGTTTCCTTTGTGTGTGTGTGTGTTTTAATAATGAACTTAAAGAGAAAAACAATGCTCTAAAGCTTTGGATGACAAATTAACAAAACTTTTTTAATACTCTAAGTATACATGATTCAAAAACATAGAGACTGAATTTCTCAAAATGTCAAGCAAAATAAAAAAATAAATATGCAACGGATAGCAGTAAGGTCTTATCAAATATTGTATTATGTCCCGGATTAATATGTATGTGGTCCCCAGCTCCAGTTGTGTTTACCTCCATCAATGTTTAAAAGAAAGACCTCTTTGTGATCTAAAGGACAAATGAAATCTAGTTTACTTTGGATATATATTAATAAATATATATTCAAAAGGCCGATTCAATACTAGTGGTTTAGGCTGCCGAGTATACTTGCTTTGCTCCACAGAGAGACTATCTGGTTTACTCGGCAAGTTCAGAGGGACTCTCTTTTGATCATGTTGAGTGTTAGAAAACTGACCTTCTCATTTTTTCTTCTCCCCCTTTGGTCACCATATGCATATTCTCATTCTAGCACATGGGAAAGACTGGCAGAGCTGGCCATCTGGGCTTTGGGGCAGGAGGGGCAGCTGGCATCTAAGGGAAAAGATGCTGCAATACTCTGAAGGCACTTTAGGAGTAACTGCAATTGTGAATGGCTGTCTCAGGAGTGCCAATGCGGATTCCTCCCTATGAATACGACTCCTTTGTTATGCGTGGAAAATTCAGGGAGATGCTTACTTTTGACCCCGCATAACCACCTTTTGTACATTTCCCTCTTATAGTCTACTGAAGGCAAATTCTATTGGAAACGGTGCCCTTAAAAGCATCCACAGACTGGTGGTGGCCTAGCGGTGACACATATTACTAGTCGATCTGCAAACTGTAGTAAAACAAGGTCCACTCCTGTCATATTGAATCAGAAGGAGAGAAATATCTGAATATAGGAAAATCACAGAAAAAACAAACAAACTACAAACCAATGATATTTTTCTCTATCTCATCTGTTCCCTTGACATAATATTAGATTTATAAATGGTTTTATTGTTTGACTGCAGAATGTCTTTCTCTCAATACTGTTTTTACCCCAGGATTTCTAATCCATTTTATATAAAGTCATCTAATTTGGGAGAATTTTCTGACAGCACAGGATTCTCTGTTACTCCCAAATTTTCTAAAAACGCAGCTGTGTTGTGTTGCCTAAAGAGAGAGAGAATAAAATTTCCTGCGCGGGAATATACCAGTATGGGAGAACTCCCCCAGGATAAAGGATCCAGGGAGTTGCCACTGTTGTACAGTTGGAAATCACTCTTAGGAGCTGGAGAAAAATCGTGGCCCACAGTAAGTGAAGTGGAATGCCAACATTGCAGGACAGACAGTAGTCCAGGGATCAAAAGTCTGGGAAGTAGAGACACTAAGTCAGCCTGGAACACTGGCCTGGTGACCATATTGTAAGGGAAGTCCCAGAGGACACGCCATTTATCAAAGCGGTAAAGAATGCTCTGACAAGAGGCACCAACATCATGGCAGAGCTCTGTGGTGGCCATGCTCTGTAGGCCACGAATTGCCTCAACAGAACTGGGCTCCCTGACAGCAGGCAGAGTGAAATAATCTGGGAATAATATAGGCTAATTATTAAATGTCAAAAGCAAGTGGGGCACACTTACTGTATGAGATGCAAGGCCGGAGTGGTAGCTGAAGTCCTGAGATGCAGAGAGCTCTGGAGATGGTTAATATAATATGAGTCGGGGGACCCAAAATAAACCAGAATTATCTTCTGGTGGGTGGGCCCCTTGTGGTACAAGCTTCCCCCACTAGGTGAGTGTTCTAGGAACTTATCTGTATCAGAGTACCAGCTGGCATTGTTGTGAGAGGCTGCATTCAGCTTTTTTTGAAGACTCTTTCAACACATTTGCCCATTTCATGATGGGTGATTTATGGGTGTACCTGCCCACTCTGCTCTGAGTGTTCAGCAGTTTATGACCAAAACCAGCATGACCCCCATGCCCCACCCTCCCTATTCACCTGATATCATCCTAAGGGACTTCCTTTTTGTTTCTCCAGATGAAAAATGTCTTCAAAGGGAAATGTTTTGCCCATGTGGAAGAGGTGAGACAAAGAACAGCAGAAGCACTAACAGGCATCAAAATGGACAAGTTCAAAAACCGTTGTGAGCATTGGGGAAAAAAGTCTCGATAGGTATACTGCATCAAACAGAGAGTACTTTGAAGATGACTGAAATTTAAACATGTAAGAACAAACATACAATTTTTTTATGAATAAATTCTGTTTTTTGGGGGGTCATATAGCATTGCTATGTGCAAGATAGATGGGAAGCAAGCCAAAGTATTGCTCAATTTACACAGTTAAAATAAATCAGAATAGATCACCAATAGGCTAGGTAACTTCTGCAATGTCAAATTTCCTTATTATTTTTCTAGATCTGAGCCAGTTTACCAATACATAACTCGCTCAATAGGAGAGAGGCTAGATCCCCAGAAGGAAGCACATAGCAAGATTATGACAAGTGTACATGGAAATAATTCCCCTTGCCCTTCTGCAAAGAAATTATGGGCATTTACTTAATAGCTAACTATACACCGAGGACAGGGGAACACTCAAACATTTAGTGGAATGTTGGATACAGAGCATACTGGAAATAATAAAGTAACATCCTGGCCCAGGTTTGGCTCAAGGTGTCTAAAGATCCACACACTGCTTACTTCCCCAGTCCCTAGAAGTGTAAGTATGTAATGGGAAGAAACACCCCATGGGCACCTAAGCCTAAGAGCAACCATAATGAGGAACATCAAGTAAAAGTTTTGGGAACAGACTCTCATCCCGTCTTCCCTTCCTGAGACTAAAAATCTCATTCTCCCAGCTTTTGGGAGTTTTGAAGGTCAACAATGCACAGGTGAGTTTCCACCTCTTCAATAAGTATCACTCCTTTCCAGGGGTGCCTGAATCAAATGATCAATGAGAAGAATATAAAGGTTGACTCCTTTGCTCAATTTCTGACAATTCTGCTGATAACACTCCCAGCTCCAGGGCACCCCTAAGACTGCCCGAGGTCTTTGGGGCATTCACCTTCTCTCTCTGCCCAGTTCTGCTTCTTTTACTGTCCCACCAGTGGTAATGCCCAGGGTACTCCACAATAAACTTTGTGCAAGCAAATCTCAGTCCTCTCAGAGTCTACTTCCTAGAGACCTGACCGGCAACATCATTCTTTCCCTTTTCAGTACAAGAATTGTGGGCCTTGCTCAGCAAAATAAACTTACCAATTTATTTTAGTCAACTCATCCAAAGTATTGGGTATACTAAGCGATCATTTGTGGTTTGGTTTTCTTAATGTGAAAATAACCTTGATTTTGTGAAATGTAAATTAGAAAGTAAGTTGATTCTTTTGTTTGAGATCAGCCGAGCATTCCTGTTGGAAGTTAACATCAGTGGATTCCAGGTATAGGGGTGGCTATTCCTTTGGGGAGTTGTCTACCTGCCTTCCATTCTCAGGAGTTCAGACTTGCCCTGAGCCATACCACTGCGTAGAGAGGAGCCTCTTTATTCCTTTGCGTCATTACATGCAAAATCGTGAGACTTGCAATGAATACCTCTTTTCACCCTTTTCTACAGTAATTAAATTATTGTTTTTTATAATAGTAAATCCGGGACAATTACACCTCTCATTTTAAAATGAACTTCAACTTAAAAACTTTGGGTTCAGACAGGCTTTTATCCATTGCTTTTAGAAAACTTTATAGCCTTTATAACCTAATGAGTATAAAACCCTGAATAACTAGGAAAAAAATGTACTAATATTTACCAAGTATCTACTATATACCTGCCATTATGCTTGGCATATTCATATGCATTACTTCATTTAATTTTTATAACAATCATGTATTATAATTATTTTCCCCATTATATAAAAAGTTAAGGGAGCCCTGACTGGTATGGTTCAGTGCGTTGGGCGTCATCCCATGGACTGAGATGTTCCCAGTTTGATTCCCGGTCAGGGCACATACCTGGTTGTGGGCCAGGTCTCTGGTTAGGGGCATGCAAGAGGCAGCCAATTGATATTTCTCTTGCATATTGATGTTTCTCTCTCTCTCTTTCTCCATCCCTTCCCCTCTCTCAAAAGGTAAATAAATAAAACCTTTAAAAAAAGTTAAAGGGGAAAATGACTTGTCTAAACTTAGCTCATTAGCTGAATAATCAAAGTTAGAACCCAGGTTCTAAATCCAAGTTCAAAGCTCTTTCCACAGTTAATTCGATTGTGCACTTTGTGGCTAAAACACATTTTTTCTTCATGACATTTTTAAAAATTATATTATGCTTACTAGAAATATTATGATTTTATAGTTAGGTTCTACTGAAAATTTCATTTCATTTTCCAAAAGTTATAGAGAAATTTGTGGGAGAATTGATAAGAGATATTCCATTATTTGCCTGTGAAAGTGGTACACTATATTTTTATCCTTTTTAATTCTTTGGTCTGAACTTAGAAAATATTTTCGCTTGTACAAAATAAGAAATTTGTATTTAATATAAAAGTAATTGTGTATCATGTGCATATGTATATGCTTGTTTGTGTATTTAATTTGTATAATATATATTATTGCCTCCTAGTACTGAATTAATAGACTATTAGAACGGTTTAGAAATATTTGATGTATTAGAGGAATAAATCTCTGCTTATTTCCCCAGTGGTTTTAAAGGACACTAGGGTGATGGGGCAAAGCAATGGTTTTCCTAAACAAATATGAATCCCGTGACAATGACTCTCTCAAACAATGGCTGGACAGGAGAAAGGGCAGCACTCTGCCTCTTTCTGCTGTTCTCTATACATTAGATATAGTTGATCCAACCCCTGATAGGGTGGTAATCAAAAGAGTAACTTTAGGAAGTAAATCCTTCTACGTTATCATTCTAATAGCCTAGATAGGGGCACTCATTTTAGCCAAGTAAACAGCTGGGAGGAGATAATGTATTTATCTAGATTCTAGAAAGTATTTATGAGTAATTGCATGCATTGCCTTAAATCAAGAGCAGAATTTTGTCAGCAAAATTCAGTATACATCCAGAGCAGCTCTCCTTGGTTGTAGGTCTGGAACGATGACCCAGGGTGCATTAGACTCTTGTCCATCAGAGAGTGTTTTCTGCTTGTTGTATATTCTCCTAATGCTTTATTTTAGTATCTTGGGGCCAGAGTATTTCTATGTGGCAAAACTCTAGGCTACCCAACAAAGTCAATTTTGACACTGACTCCAGAGGGTGACACAAGAACCTAGTTCAGTGCTCTAACAAGTGGTTAATCTTATGTAACATTGTAGTTGTTCTGTAGGTGCAAAACCTTTGGTTTAGTTACTAAAGCAGACACTTCATATTCCAGCCAATGAAAGCTCTGATGTCCTGCAATTAAACTATTCAAGTGATAAGAATTCATTCTCGTGTGTTTATTTTACCATTTTCTAAACCATTCTGTTTTATTCAGTGCCATGAATGTTTAATATGATTAATTGCTTCTTGCTCTGGAAATGAGCATGTTCTCTGATAAATTGTTTGAATGCTCAGGCATATAGATTGAAAAAATTTAGATTCTTGACACTGTAGAGCATACAGGTTGATAAAGGGAATCTCACCCTCACATGTTTAGGAGGTTCTTCAACAACATGTATTTCCAGAAAGATTGCTGAAAATTAACATAGGCTCTGGAAAGTTAACCTCTTCTCATTGCAAGATTTAAAAAAACAAAAAACAAACTATGAACAGCTGAGCCATCACCAAACACGTAGAAAGAAGTCAGGAGTTTTACTTTACACACACACACACACACAGCCATTAAATAATGTGTATTTTCTGAAGCATCTGTGAAGGCTAAAGGAAGGTGTTGAAATAGTTATAGATAATGGTAGTGGGGGGCGGGGATAGAAACCAACAGTGCCACTGCTTATCCTTATCAGCCATATCAACCTACTATGCAATTCATAGAGATACGTAGATAGGTCTTTATAGATTGGCTTTTGTTTATCTGCAGAGACAGATGTTATCATTTATGGAGAACCCAGTACATCATACATTCGTAAAGCCAGATGGATGACACTTGCTTATAGGGAATTTAGTGCCTGTCTATAAAGGCCAGATGGGTGCCGCTTCACAAAAAGGTTTATATTGGCCAGCTATGGCTGCACTCCAAAGAATAATGAAATGTTCTCAATTCTCCAGAGAACTTCTCCACTCTTTTTTCTTCCATTGTGATTATCTTCAGAACCTTAAAGGACTGAGACTTACCACTGATGTAATCATATACATTCTATATCCAAAGATAGTTGTTTGTTTGGTAGTACATAAGAGAAATAAGACACTTGGTAATCACTAGAGTCAAAGAAAATAAACCAGTCAGATGATAAGGGGATTTTTTGCTGGATTTTTCTGTGATTTATAAATGGTTTTGGGTATATAGATGTAGCTAAAAAATATGTCAAAATGTACAAGAGATAGAAAACACCCAAAATTCATTCATTTCATCTGAATTAACACACAAGATTCCAAAACCTTGTGGTGAGTGAAAAGCAAGCCAAAGCTGAATGGAGAGTGAATTGATATTCCATCTCTATGCAGTTTCCTCGTAAACATTTATGTCTGTGACTTACTCTCTTTGCTGACTTGGTGACTGAATTGGTTATGCTTGGTTTCTAAAAATTTCAGTCTCAGATAGTTTGCTTATAGTATAATATAATAATCATTTAAAAATCCTAGATTTATAACAGACTCTTTAAATTCAAGAGAAAACCCTCTCACGGCTTTGCAAATATTCAAATATATGAATATCACAATAACAGATTATTTTCCTCATGAAATTTTTTATATGTTAAGACCCAGAGCTTTCTTAGATTGTTTCATATTCTTTCATTTCTGCCTCCAGAAATAGCCGTTCCCTCACAGGGAAACAATTCATGTCACCTCGTGATTTTTACTCTGTACATGGTGGTAGGTAGAGGATAACAGACCTCAGTTAGCTGTGGAAATGAGGTCAGTAAGCTTCCAGCTTACCCCGCGTCCAACTCAAATGCTTCAAGGTTACTCAATATTGGTAAAATGAAGGCTGTTAAGTCTGAATGCTAAGAGCTTACCATGCAGCCTAACCCAATACACTTGTACATGATAAAGCTTTTAAGACTTTGGAGATAGATGGATGTTTAATGTGACTGAGCAGAGGAAAGAAGCATTTCATTTAAGGAGAGGAAAAACATAAATCTCTCCCCATCACTGAGGTCTTTATTGCCTTCAAATTTCTCCAGACATTTCTTTTTTTTTTTTTTTAAGTATATGTACTATTTTATTAATGTGAACATTTAAGAAATGTGAAAAAAATGATTGAAGTTACAATGGAAGGGGAGAGGCAAGTAATGGAAGATGAATAGATCTGAGGATCTCTAATATTCAAAGCCAAGTTATCCATGTTCTTTTTAAAAAAAATTATTGACTTTATTGGGGTGATTGTTTAATACAATTATATAGATTTCAAGCATATAATTCTATAATACAGCATCTGTATATTGTATTGTATGTTCAGCACCCAAAGTCAAGTCTCTTTCCATCACCATTTATCCCCCTTTATCCTTTTCTACCTGCTCCCATCCCCCTTTTCCTCTGGCAACCACCATCCTGTTGTCTATGTTCATGGTTTTTTTGTTTTGTTGTTGTTGTTTTCTTTTTTCTTTTTTCTTTATCCCTTTATCTTTTTCATGCAGCCTCTCTACTCCCGCTCCTCTGACAGCTGCTGTCTGTGCTCGGCATCTCTGGGTCTGTTTTAATTTTGTCTATTTATTTTATCCATTAGATTCCACATATAAGTGAAATTGTATGGAGTTTGTCTTTCTCTGACTGGTTTATTTCACTTAGAAAAATGTTCTCTAGGTCTATCCATGCAGTCACAAAGGGTAAGATTTCCTTCTTTTTCATGGCTGAGTAGTATTCCGCTCATCTGATGGGCACTTGGGCTGTTCCAAAATCTTGGCTATTGTAAATAACACTGCAATGAACGAGGGGTGCATATATTCTTTTGAATCCAGATATTTCAATATAGCTTCTCTTCACACAAAGTTTGAGAAACGCTGAGCTAAATAGCAAAAAAGTGCAGTAACATATAATCCATCCACACTACTTAGGGGCCAGTAAGCCGAGGAGATGGGTAGAAAACTATACCACCACACCTGGCTGTTCTAGTTTTTAAAGTGGTAGGTTTTCTTTGCAGTTTAAAACACAATATTATGGCTTTAATGAAGATTAAATACAGCTCCATTGCCACCCTCACCACCAATCAGGAAGCAGGACCTGTGGCCCTAGTAGGAATTACCTCAGTTGTCTTGACCTACTGAGATAAGCTCTAAAGAGGGGAGGACTTGGGCATGAACATGTTGGTAAGACAGTTTATCTTAGCACACTTAAGGTAATAGGAGAAAGTGGAACAAGATCTCCAAGATTCTGCAAATCTGATCCTCTTAAGGATCTTTTACAATTAGAAATAAAGCATTGTAAAATATTAGAAATCGCCATGGCTCACTATTATGAACTCCCCCTCCCCTGCTCCAAATAAAAAGTGTTAGCTTTATACATAAAACAATAAGCATTTTAGGATTTTTAATAAAATGTTACAATGGATTGCATAAATGTAATTATTACAATCCAGTTGTTTTAGGAAATTTTATAATTAATAGTATGTTCTTATTTGGACTGGTAACATTTCCCCTGCCATATTTAATATTAACTGTACTGACAGTATTATTTCTAAACCTTACAAGAGATTTGTATGCACTGAAAAAAGTTCAGAGTCATGTAAATATGAGGGTTAAAAATGAAGTTCAGGATGAGTTGCAATTAGGGTTTCTTCTTTGTTTTTGTTTTGTTTTTTAGCTTGAAGAAGATTAGCTACGATTATATTGATATTTATTATTCAAATAGCTGAATAAAATGATGATATTTGGAAACAACAAGAATGTTTTGTCTGAACTAAGTGGGGTGGGATTGCTAGAGGGAAGGGGATTACTGAGCAGAGGGGAGCAAAAGGAAAAAAAATTTAAACGACTGTAACAACATAATCAATAAAATATACTTAAAAAAAAAGAATGTTTTGTCTGTAATAATCTGAATATTTAGGTCCTGAAGCAGACTTCTAAGAGATGATTCTAAAACACAAGCACTGTAGAGGTAATTATTGCAAAAGCAAATTTAAAATTGATACTTGATTATTCTTCATTGATTTGCATGGTTTTTATTATTCTAGCTTATACATACACATGGGAAAGCCAATATTATTATTTTTTTGATTAATTCTTATTTAGTATTTAATAGATTTCAATAACATAGAACAAAATTAACCAAATTTTAAGGGTTTACATTTGGTTCCAACTGCATTACACCTTCACAAAAGTTCTCTAATGTTTCAAATAAATATTGCTAGTTTGCTTTTGTAACTGAAGCAGATGTATATCACTGATAGTAACACCAAAGGAATGTTTTAATTTATTACAATGTTTATGGCCTCTTTAAGGCTGGTACCTTAATGTAAGCTAAGGCAGCGATCTGTGAATTAGTTTCTATTTTCAAAGGTAGAGTTGCTATGGATATTTAAACAGGATCTGACTGAAAAAGAAAGTTCTGTGGCTAAATCAAAGCATTACAATATTTTAGTGAAGTTTAGATTTTATTTTAGTTTCCAACCTCGAAAATGAATTTCCCCATGCGTGAAAGGCAGAAGATGAGAAGGCTGGAAAGAATGTGGTTACTGTAAAGTGAAGCCCTGATTTCTGTGTAATTGCCACCATTCCATTTCAATCTTTATTTCCAAAGTCTGAACAGGATTTTTTTTTTTTTTTTTTTGTGGTCATCTACTACTAAAAATATTGAACTGATATCAAAGAACCATTAAGTTGTTCTAATACTTGGACGGCAGACCATTGATTTTTGCTGAAGACACTGGAGGTGAGAGACAAAGAAACCAAGGCAATTCCTTGTCCACAATTTTGTTCTAAGAAGTTACCCCAAGACTGAAATTGATTGAGAAGTCCCAGACAACACTGGCATTTTTCAAGGTGAACTCAGCAACTAGTCCCTCATTCTCTGACCAAATCTAGTCTAGATCATCCCAACCAGAGATATAGAGTGGGGTTGAGAGAAGATCTAGGTTAAATCTCTAGTATTAATATAGCATTTATCTTTCATCTTTGGTTTTAAGTAGACTGAAAGCTCTGATCAAATTAAAGTTGGTGTTATCTTTGGTAAGACTCCTTCATCTTGGGAAGCTCCTTAGTAAGCAGGGTGTGGGAAAAGACAATTCAAGCTACAACATGCACTTCTGGAGGCTCCCTGGCCCTACACCAGTTTTCTATCAGGTGTGCCCCAATTCTTATCAGTCTCAGTATCTAATGCCTTTGTTCAGGCTGAAAATGAGTGCTTTGCTGGTGATTTAATAGAACTCATAAATTAAATCTTTACAATTGATAGGGAAAAGATAGCAGGTAAGAACAGAGAAACTTAGAGGAGTAGGTAGTCTTAATTAGGGCATCAAAATACAAAAGAGAAGAGGCGACTTTGAGTTATGACAGATGCAGGTTGCCATCTATAATACTCATTACATATGACCTTGGAAAACACTAGCGACTCCCCATTGTGTGCTACCAGGTGAAATGATACTATAGCCAAGAAGAATCTTGGATTGTAAAACCACCCCCAAAGACACACAACATGAGTAAGATTGGTTCGAATGTTTAATACATTCTCACCAGAGATGCTCCTAAAGGAATGTTGGTTTTATAAAACTAGTTCAAAGTCACATGGAAGAATTAGAAAACGATCCTATTCTTTTTGATGGATGAATGCGAATTATGGGAAGACCAGTACGTCTAAGACAGGTAAAATTCATACATCTGGGTCTTAGATCTGTTGCTTTCTTTATCCCTGGTTCCCCAGAAGATAAAGTTTGTGACAAAGTTTACATGCTCAGTTTTAACAAGTGTTATGTCAGAGCGGCAGGTCTGAGGCAGGGCAGGAGGGAATGTAGACACAAAAATATATATATAACCAACCTGGCCATAACGTCATAAGAAACATGACCGGTGACTTTGTTCAGAGTGTTTTCCAAACAGGCTCTGCCAACAGAACAAACCTTTAGGGCAAGGTCCTGCAGACTTTTTATGTAAAAGGCCAAATAGTAAATATTTTAGGTCTTGGAGTGTATATCGTCCCTGTCACAATGACTCAATGCTGTTGTAGCATGAACGTTGTGATAGACAATAAGTAAATGAATGCGTACGGCTATATTCTAATAAAACTTTATTTACAAAAATAGGAAGCAGGCCAGATTAGTTCTTTGACTGTAGTTTGACAACTCCTGTTTTAGAGGGGAAAGGGAGAGGAATTTACTTGACCTCCTCTTTTCTCCTGTCTTCCTTTTCTTATTGGTCAAAGTTTGCACCCTGAGGCATTCATACTTCTAGATTTTATTGCCTATCCCTCCAGATAACTCCCAAGGAATCAGATTCTACACACACCAGCGTGGTGTATCATTTGGGCTTGGGAGTGTTGGAGGAGTTATTGCTTCCATAGGTCCATTCAGGTTGTCCCTGGTTCCAAGAGCCACTGTGGCTGCCACCATGGTAGCACAGGCTGAGGTACTGCTGGGGGCGGGGGGTGGGAACAAAGGACAAGGGTGGGAACAGGCACAGCCATGGCCTGGGGACTGGGACCCTGACTGGGCTGATTCAGTCTGGGAGACTACTTAAACTGTGTCTGGTGAAATATTCTATTCAAGGGAGAAATAAAAGTCTTCATCCAGGAAGTCTAAGTGAGAAGTGCTGATTGAAACATATCAGATCTATGTGCTATGCTTTCAAGGTTGTTAAATTACCACAACTCTAAAACGGAAGGACTTCCCTCGTTTCTTAATGTCTGAACCTTAAACAGCTACTGAGAAAACTGGGATATTTGAAGACAATGACCAAGAGGATGTAGCTGACCTCCCAGGGGTGTACAGAGGAGCTGCTACAATCAGCAGAGGAATTAACTGATGGGGTAGCCCTGGGAGATTCTGGCCCTATGTGTCACATAGCAGCGGGCCACACCCAGGCAGTGGTGTCAGAGATCCTCAGTTCAAATCCTGGTTTTGCATCATAGGTCAGTTTGACATGGGGTAGGTTACTTAATCCTCCCCTGAGCCTGTTTCCTGGTTTATAGAATAGAAAATTAATATCTATTGCTGTGAGGATCAACTAGCATGGTAAGTAGACTGACAAACTCAATGTCTGGCACATAGAGGCATTTAGAAATGAAAACTCTTAGCTACTTTGTATGTATCCGTGATAAGGCTACTCTCATGCTCAACATGAGCCTCTTCAGGGGAAGCTTCCTGCAGTTGACTTAGTTGGTCTTCATTTCCACCTCTATTACGTACTACTGCAAACCTGCATCAGGGGTGACTTCTCTGTGAGCTTCAGCTTTTATATTTGTCAAATGAGCATTATACCCACCTAAAAGCATTTATAGGGAGCATAAATGATTAAATAATACGTATGAAGTACCCTGTACAGTGTTTCCCATATAGGAGGATTAATAGTACAATGGTAGTTACTATTATTACAATTATTATAATTTATAATTCATCTCATATAACAAAATCATTCACTGTTTAGCGTCTGTCTTTTCTCAATAGCTTCTCCCATTTAGACGTAACAAGTCATGAGCAAAATAGCTGAATCTGTGAATTTATTAGTTTTCTATTTCAGTCCTTATTAGAGTTGTCTCATGATAACATCAGTAGCGTCGTGAGCACTGTACTGTGTAGTGAGCTTCCCAGCGTCTTGAAACAACACAGGCTCTGGCCACATAATGGCGCTGTGATAGTGGCAAAGGAGAGTTAAAACCCCCTCTTTTGAGCACCAACTACCTTCCAAACATTCTACTGTTTTGCTTTACCTATAGTTAGTTAATCACCAAAACAATCCTATCATTTCCAGTTTACTGATGCTTTATGTGAACTCCACAAAGCTACACAGCTATTCCATGCCCTCAGCTGAAACCCCGAATTGTCCAGCACCAAAGCCCTTGCCTTTTAATTATTTCTCACTAAGCTTCTGCGTGAGAAAGAAGTCACAAAAATTTCCTGTTCTTCCTGGGCCATAAACTTGGTTTGTGACCTTAGCAAATCATATACATTTTCAAGCTTCAACCATCTCTAAAATTAGGTGGGTGTATTATCTGAACTTTAAATTCACTTCAGATCTACAATTCTGTGCATATTGATTAGAAGAAATGAATATAATGATGGTGGAAGTGTATCTAGGGCTGGGAAGGAGTGGTCACATATTGCCGGAGAGAGGGGATAGACTAGGTATGCTCCCCTCCCTTTGCATCCCTGCCCCTGTAGCTGGAAATACACGTACCCTCAGTAAGCTGACAAGCTTCTTCTGTTCAAACAGGCTAGATCAGATCACTCTAATATCTTTCCATCTCACCCCAAGCAAGAGGTCCTTGCAATGGCCTATCAGGCTCTACCTGATCTTCCTGTCACTCCACTGTCTCTCTGCCTCACCTTCTACTCTGGCCCTTGCCCACTCTACTTCACTGTGTTGGCCCCTTTGCTGGTCCTGAAATACACCAGGCATACTCCTGGTTCACATCATCCCACTTGCTGTTCCCCTGACTGGATACACTAAAAACTGGGCCACCCAGCTTATTGGGATCTGTGAGGAAATGGCACCTGTCCTGTGGGGCCTTCCTGGCCCACTGTTTAAAAGGAAAAACCCACTGCCTTCTCCAGTACTTGTACCATCTCTCCATAGCACTTACATTATCTAATCCATGATACCTATAACTTCTTTATTTCAATCAACTGCATATCTCAGCTTCTATAGAGTGAGGAAAGATTTTATCTTTATTGGTCCCTGTTGCATCTCCCATGCCTTCAGCACCCCGAGCACATTTTTGAATGAATGAAAAATCAGCACTTGAAAAGTATAGACTAGAGGCCTATATGTAAATTAGTTAATTTTGCAAAATAATATAACATTTACTTTAATTATTAGCAGTCTCTAATGGATATCCAAATAAATGTTGGGTGAAGAATGAAAAGGCATTAAAAGGATGCCAAGTTAAAAATTATCTGTAGATTTCAGTTTTTCTATCAACAACACTTAAAAATAATTATAATTTATGTGCAATCAAATGCTTAAAATCTTAAGTTTACATATTCAGTGGAAGTTCTGTATCATGGCTATCAAAATCATTAAAACATCTTTAAACTAATTAATATATATTACAGATTAACTTCATACTGCCAAAAAAAATAAAAAAGAGAGTCATCAAAAATTTTTTGAGTTAACTTGCATTAAAATGATCGTGGTTTGTTGCCAAAACCACTATTGGGAAACAGCCTTTTTTATGATTCTGACTATTTTAACAAGCAATCCCCAAACTTTAGTATGTATATGAATCATTTCCTGCCTTATTAAAATGTAAATTCTGATTCAGAAGATCTGGGGCAGGGCCTGAGATTCTCCATACCTAGAAAGTATAAAGGTGATACTGATTCTGGTCTTCACATCATATGAAGTGGAGCCAAATATATGGGGTCAAATGAACTTGAAATAGGAATGACATTTTCTACAGAAGGAGCTCCATTGATATGTTGACCAATTGGTGTCATTTAGTGCTGAAATGAAATAGAGATGCTTACTGTTACAGACCTTACTTCAGCTGGAGAAACTAGTGAGAGAGGACTGATTCATAAAAATTAGGTGCCTCTGATGTCCAAACAGATGTTGTGAGGCATCCTGACTCTTCTCCATGAATAGAACTTATTTCATTGCTCTGTCCCAGCCTCAAAAAAAAACCAGAATATTTTAAAACTGTTTTTTCTTATTTTATAGTAACACAGCAGAGAGAAGAAGAGAACTGAACATTTCAGTCCCTAAAATATGCAGTGAAATTGAGTAAGGGGTTGGGGGCGGGAAGAACAACCACAGATATATTTTTTAAAACAACAAACTTAGGAATTGCACAGAAAATAACACAGGCTTGCCTTTTTTGCCATTGCTTCCCATTTAGCGTGGCTCTTAGAACTTTGGGAAGATGGTATATTCCCATGGCTTCACATGCACAGGGCTCATTTTTGCAAGTGAAGTGTAGATCAAGGGTGGAGTGACCCATATCATGGCAGAACTTCTGCAGGATAAACACCTACCACTGGTCACCTCCCTGGAAGGAGCTCTGTTTCAGGGGGGCATACCAGAACTTTGCTAGTGGTATTGACATAAACCTATTCTCCTCTTGACTCTGGATTGACAGAAAAATATGAGAAGATAGAGGGTAAGATCTGTCTTTCTGTGTCCAGGAATCTCCATTGCTGGCATTCTATAGGGGATAACTAATTTAAATACATCTTCAGGCAACCATGAAACTTGTGAAAAGAAGAGTTTTTGTTTGCTTGTTTGTTTTTAAATTCAGCAGGGAACACTTTCATCAAAGTTGTCTTCCTCTTGACTTTTGGCACATGGTTTCAAGCCAAACAAAAGCAAGTACCAGACTAAACCATTACATCAAAGAGAGTGGTATTCTCCCTATCCGCTTCTAGGTTGGCTGGCACAAAAATCAACCTGAAGTCACTGAATTGTGCAGTCTCGGATTCCTCCCTTCTCTATGCCCAGAGAAGAGAGTTTAATGGTCTCCATTCCCTAATGTAACTAGGATAATGTTCAATACCTTGGAAGCCTCCTCTGAGAATACAATAATCTCAGCCTTTCCCATTTCCCCGATCATGGAAATAGCTCCTTGTTTCAAGGATGCTTAAGCTCTTAGGGTCATTGGAGCCTTTAATCAAGTTCAGAAATTGAGACAAATTAGTTCCTCCTTATGTCCACCAGCAAAATTCATCCAGTGATAAATATGATATTATATTTTTTCCCAATAGGGCCAATCATGGGTTAGTGTTAAACATGGCACAACTTGGTATATCTCTTCAAGCAGTCTTTATTTTATTACAGTCATAACAAGTAAGTCAATATTGCCTTTGTTCTTATCCACTTTCTCCTGATTGCATAGGTTTTGTCTTTGTTAAAATTTCTTAAGTGTAAAGAGCCAGAATTGGAGGATGATATATGATTTTGATACAATAAACAATGACCAATTTTCTACAGAATTTTTCTTCTGAGTTTGGAATAATAATAATTATTTATGACATACCAGGAAAAATACACTATTTATCCATGTTCCAAATGAGGAAGCTGAGGCACAGAGAGAATGAGTAACAAGTCCAAGGCAATGCAACCAATACAAGTGCCAGAGCTAGAACCTGCATCGGGAACCTACTAGCACTATAGTCTATGCTCTTAACCGCCTAGCTATATCTTTTGTCAACAATAAAACAGACTCATGCAGTACAGCTGCTAATTTCTATTAAATTTATTAATTTTTTTCTTGAGTCCTATTTGGGAATATAAGTTCTATGATGAAGTGATAACGAAATGATTTTTCAGATAACTGCTGTATCTTTTTAATAAGATTAGACTCCGGTTCTCCCCCTATTTCTTAATAATTTTTTTCTTTACCAGTGAAAATACTTCTCTGTTCCTTACTTGCTAAGGGATTTCATGACAACATACAGAAAAACTATTGTAATTTAAAAAAGAGCCATGGAAAATTTACTCAGGTATGTTCAACATTTGAAAACAGTCAGATAATAAAAAATGGGTAAGATGTGATTTGAAGGCTACAGTTTTACATGTCTTAGGAAGGAATTTGAGTGTCAGTAATCTTATTTCCCTTTTACAGGCAGGGAGTGGGCACACAAGCCTCATATGACATATGAATATGTTTGCTTAATGACTTACCAGACCCAGCGCCAGCTCTGGTTTATGAGCATGGCCCTGTCTGTTGCTATGCAGATGATAAATTGTTATAAATGTGCTCAAGGATATTAGATGACATCTGCAAAGAGATTCAGAGAGTCTCTACTGTACATTGTGGAAGGAAGTTGTAAACATTGCTGCTTAACAAAAAGCTGTTTCTGTCCTTTAATCTTTATGTAGTATTTGAAAATTCTACAATCAATTCTTTTGTCATGGAATTAGATTTTAAGTTTACTAAAATATATCTTAGTATATCTTGATGACAACTATGTTTGATTTCACTTCATAGCCTTGACTTTCTTTCAATTCATTTTCATCAAGGCACATACTGAATAAATGCATTTTACAAAGCAGTAATTGTTGATTCTGATGTGTGTATGTGTGCGTTTGTGTGTGTGTGTGTGTGTGTTACATCTAGGAACAAACTTGTGTTTCAGGGTGATAACTTGGCCTTTTGAATTTCAGTCAGAATTATTTTTATGACTTAGTTATAAACCCACAAACACATGGCCTTATAATGTAAATGCTGACATAACCTTTACATATCCTCAGCTATAAATCAAGGTGCTATAAAATACCATATTTGAGAAGTCAAGCAAGGTAAAATACAAAGTTAATATTTGTTGGGAGAAAGAGAAAAGCCAACTGGTTAAACACTTCCAATTTCAGTTCTGAATGAAGTACAGACCCTTTAATTACCTTCAGGAGCAACATAAAATGTAAAATGACTATCATGTATCAGCGAAATTAATGCCAAAATACTCTTTATGGACAAAAAAGAAGATACTTCAATTAGGGGGTTACTATTTCCTACTCCAAAACAAAATCGATGAATGCCATTGAGAGTGACTTCCCTAAGGAATTAAATCTCAGGCTTGCATGTTTTGTTGGAGAGGAAAAGGTACTCAGTTGTCTGAGCGCTGTGAAAGGGAAGGCGTGTGTGCAGGCAAATGGAATATTGTGCCAGCAGAATCCTCATTGAACCCTTGATGTCATATGTCATCTGACACTGACTTTTCCATCAGGTCATTTCAGGATAAGGTACTACTGAAAGAGCATAACCAACTTAGTGGGTGAACTGCTGACGGGTTTCAGAGGTTTGGCTAGCATTCCAAAGTTTATTTGAGTTAATCTTCACTCTCATTGGCCTGAAGAGCTCAGTGAAAACTGGCTTTTCTGTGAACACTTTCTCTGCTTCCTGATTGTACTGGTATCAGAAACACCACAAGAAAAGTATCTGAGGGACAGATTTTTATAGGAATAATTTTACTTGGGTAAGGAAGAACTTTCTGTTAAAAGGTACAAAGAGTAGTATTGGTTTATTGTTTATTTGTAACACACAGCAACGGCAAGCAGCGGTGTGCAGGTGTTCCTTGGTATTATTTTGAATTTACATTTTCTACAGTAGGTCCCAAAGAATTCTTGTTGATTGATTAAAATACCAACAGATAAAATCAATTCTATATGAGCACTCTGAATCTAGAAACTTTAGTTGTATTTTGAAACCTAATAGATGATTACAGAAGTGAGAAAGTGTTATGTTAAATAGAGAATACCACATTTTTTAAAATCTTAGGGCCTTTGGCTTAAAGGACATGATAAATTACATGATGATTCTCATATATTCTGGGTCCTTGTTTGCAGTGAAGAAACAAACAAACCTGGATTCTTTTCTGAGGATAACGTGGATACACTCATAAAATTGTGCTTATGTTCTAGTCATGGTTACGGAAAACTTGTGTTCTGTTTAGACCACTCTGTGTAAGTGTGCCCCTGTGCCTGTGAGTTTGGTCGGGTCATCATTTGCGGTTTTGATAACAGCTGAGTGGGAAAGGAAGAACCAACTTGGTTAATGGCTGGGCAAATAGAAACACACCTATTGTTGGGCTTTGTTAGATTTGAGAACGCAGTTTAACACTAAAAGCCTAGATGCAGCTTTAGCTTCCTCGTCAGGAAATCTCAAACGTCAAGGATCTCATTCCTGCAATGTGACAAAGGCCAGTCTCGATACCCATCTGTGCCAGGGGAAAGGGGGAAAGGCAGCAAAGAGAGTCCCCTTTCCACTGATGGCTTTCTGCCAGCTGATCTAGGCTACTTACCCCCTGCTAGGCCCGATTTCCTTCTGTGTCAAGGCAGGAAATTGAGCAAGGCCCTGGCCCTGTGACATGTGAAACAAAAATTTAAAGAGCAAGTAGGAAAGACTTGCTTAGAGTAGATACAGGAAGCAAAAGAAGGAAGCAAGACACGCCCATTTCTTCTCAAGAGACAATAACACCCTCTGTTCAAACACGATGCCAAAGATGCCAGCTTTTGTCCAATCAGATTGGAGTGCACTCCTCCCACGGGGTGGTGGGAGGGGCTAAGCTGGGGAAGACATTTCCTTCTCTGTGAGCAGAGAAAGGAGTGTAAGGAGAGCGGGCAGTAGTGTTCTCGTTCCCAACACCACACTCCCTTCTGACAACAGAGTCCTTTGTATAATTTCCACACCAAGGAAAGAACTCCTAGCAGTCCGCTGTAATTCAGGATAGTGGTAGAAAGTTCTCGTATGGAACCAAACCTGCCTCGTGATTTCCACCAGGTACTTGGTATTGTCCAGAAAGCGAACGTCTAATCGTATAACTGATTTTCAAATATTAGAGACATTATCTCTCTCCACACCCCCCTCTCAATACCACATCTATTCATGGAATCCAAATGCACTCTTAGAACTAGGAAGTATTTTCTGGAAATGTAAGGATACTTAATATCAGTTTCCTCTGAGAAGTACTTGCCCTCATCATCACATTGTGGAGGGAAAGTTCAAGTTACAGACCGTGGGAAAAGGGGTGTTGATTGGCAGGGCACCCAGTAGCACTGTGAGAATGTACGGTGTCCCTTCTCTCCTCCAACTAAACAGCACTGAAGGTTCCTGTCACTCTCTGCAGGCTTCCTTTTGCCTCTGTTCTCAAAAGTGAAATTCTGCACAGTCGGGAGGACTGATGCAGAGTTAAGACACTTAGAGCAAAGAAAATAAAGAGTCAGATGTCCCAGCAGCTTTCATTGCGTCCCGATTCTCACCACCCCCAGAGCAACCATGAAAGTAGGAGGGACCAGATGAAGACATTTAAAAATTGGTTCTGCTCCACAGTGATCCGTGCAAGCTGGGGCTCAGCTGCTCCGAGGTGGTTGGAGAGGCTGCTCCTGGGGTCGGGACATGAATGTGGCAGGTCCCCTCCCCTTGGAGACCTCTCTGAGTCACCAGAAAGGTGAGGTAGAAAGAATGACACTTTCTTTTTTTCCTTAGATATAGCAACATTAAATCTAATGAAAGCAAATTCCATGGGAATCCAACAGAAGTGTATATTCAGCACAGCCATGGCCAACTTCTAGTCTTCAGCGTGGATCTGTAACCGAGGGAAGTGTGTGGGTGTGTGAGTGGGATGTGTGCCATTCAATGGGTCTACAGTGAGATCTGTGTGAGTCAAGAATTCCATTTATCCCATACGTTACACGGGAAGAAAGGAAGTGCATTTACGTGCAGTGTTAAAAAAACAAACAAAACAAAACCCCCTACAGCGTCAAAGCCCACACTTTTAAACCTGTGTATCAGCTGCTGGAGAGTGTATTTTATAAACGTGGGACCTTTCTCTGAGGTGGATCTGAGATGAAGTATATACTGCTGCTTGCTCACTTATGTAACAACCATTTTGGTGGGGAATTACTTATTGAGTGCTTGCTTTGCATGACTATTAAAGAAACATTCACGAAAGAGAACAAGTGTGACATGAAATGCAGATAAAGTAATCTTAATCTTTAGCCACCTGCATATGACTTGGCAAAAGGGGAGCCTCTGTAATCTCCTTGTGAGAATGCAAGATCTTCCAAGTTCCTTAGGAACCTTGGAAACTCATTAAGGGAGTCAGGGTCTGTCACGAGGTAAGTGCTGAGTGGATAAGGTTGAAAGAGCAGTAGATTAAACTTCCTTTATTTCTTTTTCACTACATCACACAAATCTGTGTTCCCAGCCAAATGCATTAAGAAGAAATAAAAGAGGAAACTCTAAATAATGATTGATAAAATGCCAAGCCACTTCAGACTGTTGGTGACACTTGCCCTCTTGAGTTGAATTCTAATGATTATATAACATATAACTCTAAAGTAATGTGACTTAAAAAAAAACCCTCAAAACATACTAGAAAAAAGTAAATAAGCATTATTTACTTTGGAGCAGTCCTCTCAAAACTGCCAGCTTTCAACCCAATATGTAATTCTGAAATATATCAAAATCATTTTTATCCTATCTCTCTGCAAGTATTTACAGTTCCATGTACATGAGTCTGAAAGTTTAAGCATTCCTGGACCTTACAGTTTGGCACATGCCTCTTAACTAGCCTCCTCATTTTATAGAGACGCTTGATCTAGAAAGTTCAAGTGATTTGTCCAAAGTCACAGAAAGCCGGGACCAAAACCAAGATCTGTTTTCCAGCATACATTTTTTGCCACAATATTCTTCTGCCCTTTTCCTTCATGTGTGGACTTAATTTGGGGGGGAGGGATTGTAAGTTATTCAAAGCTAAGTCTAGTGAATAAGATGAATGATCAACTCAGTGGAATAGGGCAAGCATTCCCTGGGTGCTGACGGTATGTAATGCATCCTGTTAAGGGCAGCACAGAATACCAGAGATTTTAATGCATGGACATGACCTTAAACTAATGCTAATAGATAGATCAAAAAACTGAGCTGTGATTATAGTACAATCGAGAGCAGTTTCCTTGAGTTCCTGTATTATATCCATTCAATCAATAGGTTTGGATTTATAAAACCAACAGAGAAAACACCCATGTTAGTTAATAACTACTTGTTGTGCCCTTCTTTCAAATTCACAATGATGGGATTGGAATAACCAAAAATGTTAGCTTGTAAAAGCATTATGAGTCTTTCAAGTGAAAATAGGACTTAGCATGTTAGGTAGGGGTGCAATTATTATTTTCTGTAAAAACTGTTAGAATTTTTAGAATATCTGTGTACTGCCAAGTTGCTATGTGGATACCTTTGGGGAAACAAAATCAACACATTGCAATCTGTGGTGACAGACCTTTAATCAATCCTGTGCTATTCTGGAGTTTTTCAAATATGGTCAGCTCTTAAACCTGCTGCTTTTCAAAATCCTGTAATAAAGATAATAAGTATCTTGTTAATCTACTCTTTCTGTTTCAACTAATTTATATTATGGTGACATCACTAGCACAGAAACACAAGTTCATCATCTACATCTTTTTTTTATAGTTCATATAATAAAATAAATGTCTTTTTAGCCCTGGCCAGGTTGTTCATTTGGTTGGAGCATTGTCCCGTGCACCAAAGGGTTGCAGGTTTGATTCTCAGTCAGGGCATGTATAAGAGGCAACCAACTAATGTTTCTCTCTCACATCTGTTTCTCTCTTTCTTTCTCTTTTCCTTTCTTCCTCCTTCCTTCCTTCCTTCCTTCCTTCCTTCCTTCCTTCCTTCCTTCCTTCCTTCCTTCCTTCCTTTCTTTCTTTCTTTCTTTCTTTCTTTCTTTCTTTCTTTCTTTCTTTCTTTCTTTCTTTCTTTCTTTCTTTCTTTCTTTTTTCTCTTTTGTTCTTTCTTTCTTCCATTCTTTCTTCCTTTCTTACTTTCTCTCTCTCCTCTCTCTCTCCCTCTCCCCCCCCTCTCCCTTCTCCCTCTCTCTCTCTTTCTTTCTCCCTTCCTCCTTCCAAAAGTAATAAAACATATCCTTAGGTGGGGATAAAATAATGATAAAAATAAATGTTTTTTAATAAGAACATTTTACTATTGACCTATCACTAGTTTTCTAGTAATAATGCTCACTGAGTAGACTGATACTTGCTGAACACACATTAGATGTCTAGCACATTTTATAAAATATTAGTTGTTTTATTGATACATTAATCCTCATAATAACTTCCTGAGATATGTGAATAACTCAATAAGGAAACAAGCTCAGAGAAGCAAAACAAATTACCTAAGTTCATGGAATGAGAAAGTAGTTGTGTCGAGATTTAAGCCCAGACCTGTGAGTTCCTAAACTATGTTGTTTTCACTATATAATCTGTATATGTTTCTTTAAATCATTGTGCTTTGTGACCTTTCCTTATTATAATCAAGGGCATACAGTGCAAGATGTCTGGGGGAGGGGAGTTTTGGGAATAAATGGTTAAGAAAAAAGCAGTAGTGGACTAAGTGGTAATCTAGAAACTCCTAAATCTAGTGCTCAGTCTACCGTATTTCTGTGAAACGACTCTGAGGGACACACACACACAGAAAATTGTGTCTGGCATAGATGAGCACTCTATTAATTTCTGTGTCTTTGACCATACAGTTTTGTGCATCTCCTTGGGGATCTAAGCTGGACCTTGTGGAGAACCTCCAAACTCTTTGCTTAGACTCTCTGCTCCCCAAGTTGCCTTCTTTTTTCCTCTGCCTTTCTGTGGCTCCCACTCAACTTCTAAGTGAGAACAGAGCAGAGAGGAAGGCACTTATTCTTGAATAAAACCAGGGTTTGATTCTATTTTACCTTGCAGGGAGGAAGCAAATCCAAAGAGACAAGTGTTTGCATTCTTTCCAAGAGAGAGCAAGTCCTAGAGCCTCATGTGCTGCGATCCTCACCGTCTGGGACATTCCAATTGTAACTCTCATCAAACCTTGTGAAAATTATTAGCTCAGGGACCAAACACAAATGTTGCCTCTTGATTATTCTATCCCGGATGGAATAAGAACAGTAGACATGGAAATAGGCTAGTATAGAGGTGGGAAGGGAATATGCTAGCTTCTCTTAGCTATCAGGGAGCTGTTCACATGGATTTGATGGATAGCCACTTCATGATACTGTCTTCACTCGTTCAATGTAATAATATTCTGAGTTAACTAGCCTAGATCTACTTTAGGGTTAGCTGAATTCATTTCAATAGAGATAGGGATAAAATAAATGCTCAAGAATCACTTCTGATCGTATCCTTTATGCATTGTCATGCAAATGACTTGACATGCAATCTGAGATAGAATAACTTCAGAAAAGAGTCACTCATAAAACACCTGAAACAAATATTTTCTATATCTGTGGCTAATGGATTCAATAATTATGGAAGTTTCAACTCTTTTTTTCCCAAACATTTCACTAAGGTTATGCTAAACTTCTAAACACATATATCAAATCAACCTGATCATCCCACAAAGATAGTTTCCAATCTACATTGTATAAACAGGGCTTAATATACATGTGGTTCCATGAAGCTAGGTTCATTATTTCCATGTATAATGGTGGGAATTCATTTATTGACCTAGTCAGAATAAATAGTTAAGCATTGTTAAAGAGTTGTAAAGATATCTTGATAACTTGAGATAATTTGGGAATATAACACCTCTTTGAGCCCCAATAAATAAATACAACTATTTTATCACCACCTGCATAACTTTCCTTGCTTGTTATAGTTCTGTTGGTGTAATATTCAAGAGTATGATTGGTGTTTTTATTAACATTAGGTGTAGCAGATACTATTACAGAAGTGTCCAAAGGCTATATAGCCTCTTCCTGATTAAGTTCACTTAGGTAGGTCATGTACCAGCTTTAGCAAATGAATCATGACTGAACTAAGTGGGACAACCCTTTCTGCTTGATGAGATACTTGCTTTCCCAGCTTCCTTGCTGTGAGGGATGCCATATGATCAGTTCTGGCCAATGAAACATAAGAGAAATTTGGAGAGACTCCCCCTCTTCTCCAATTAAGAAATAGTAGCCCTCTTCCACCTGCTGCCTTCTTCCTTGTTACTCCAGACACTAAAATAAGCTTGTGATTCCTTGAAGTAATTATCTTGCAATAGTAGGGTGATGCGCTTTAAGATAAAGGCCTGCACACTGTGGATGGTGGAGCAGAAGGGTGGCTGAGCTGCTGAGCCCAACATGAACCCTCCAGAGTCAGAGAGGGTCCCTGTTAGTGAGATTTGGGGTGTAGACATTGGCAATGCACTTAAAGGTGTCATGTAAAGGTAGCTTAAGGGCTAAGACGGCATAGATGCGGGACACCCATCTCAGTATTCCAAAAGAGGTGTGAGACAGATGAGAAGCTATCCAGACCAAAGTAGGTAGAAAAATCCTGTGAGGAAGGGCATCAGGCACAAAGACCAATATGTGCAAAGGCAGGGTCATGAAAGCGAGCGTGGCCTGCCTGCTGAGTGCCAAGCAGTCAGTGGTGGAAGATGAGGTTGGAGAGCGGGCAGTGTCCTGATTCTAAAAAGACATTTCTGCTAGACTGGGGTTTTGGAATTTTATTCCAATGGTAGAGTGTTATTGAAGGAATAGTATATATTATATTACTACATGCTATATGTTATATTTTATATTCTAGAAGTTCCAGAACTTGGAGACAAAGAAATA
The DNA here is from genome assembly GCF_987537825.1 of Furipterus horrens. NCBI lineage: Eukaryota > Metazoa > Chordata > Mammalia > Chiroptera > Furipteridae > Furipterus > Furipterus horrens. The sequence goes on from NW_028327180.1 coordinate 16,349,962, forward strand.
TGTTAGGAAGAGGGAGAACACAAAGAATGTAGCAAATTTTTAATCCTCTAAAAAATGTGCATACTTCATAGATTATGTCTTATTTGGGGCTAGCAATGTCCTCGGAAAATGTCCTGGTATCAGTGGGAAGATTCATTCAGGATCATGATTCTGGATATAAAACCCATGAGGCCAATGCTTAAGCTGAAGCATCTATACAAGCTGGGAGCAGGGCCTTTTCTGAGGACTAGCAGCTTCCCTCTCAATTCAGACAAGTTTCACATCGTATGACAGGCATCGGACGGGGAGGCCCTTCTGGCTCTTTGGGTGCTGACTCTGTATTCTCAACAGCTACTGCTAAGCAGGACTAGCGTAACCACAGCATTGCCTTCTGACAGCAGTCCAGTGGGCTGCTGCACTCCTGGGCTCTGGTGGCTGTCTCCCCATCTCCTACCCAGCTGTAGAAAGAGAGCCAAATTGGTGAAATCTGAAGTCTTACGGATTTGGGCTGGCAGCTCTTAGGGAGTGAGTAGTGGTGTGCATGCGTGCACGTGTGCATGCGTGTGTGTATGTGTGAAGAGAGAGAGAGAGAGAGAGAGAGAGAGAGAGAGAGAGAGAGAGAGAGAGAGAGAACATGAGCTAGAGCTGAGGCACAGGCCCCATAGACACAGGCTAGGTGGCTGTCATAAAGATAGGCGTGTGGGGCTGTAGTGGACAGCTCCCTGTCTCCCCGCCCCCCGGGCAGTACCACTTGCCCCTGGTTATCCCCCCTTCATCAGAGGTAGAGCCCGACAGAAGCCTGCTTTTGCTGCCGGTACTCCGACTCCAGCAGCGGGGAAGACCACTGGCCAAGGTGCTCACAATGCACCTGGGCTCTCTGGGCTCTTTGCTCACCGCCCCATCCTCCTTCCTAGCCACTGCTCTAAAACCAGACTACTTATGTTTTCATAAACACAGGCCTGCTTTGCATTTTCCTGGAGTCTCCTTTCCTTAACTGCTTGGAAAAATCCCACCTATCCTCCATACCAGCTCATGAGGCTCTTTGTCCAGGAAGGATTCTTTCTTTTCCCAGCACCATACACAAATGAAGCCTTGTCTAGGTTCCTTTTACTTCTTAAACAACAGTTTTCCTTAACCCACTGGACTCATATCTGTATATATATAAATGTTTTAAAAATTATTTATTAATTTGTTTATTTATTTGTTTAGTTTTAGAGAGAGGGGACAGGAGAAAGTGAGGGAGAGAAACATCACTGTGTGGTTGCCTCTCACTTGCGCCTCCAACTGGGGACCTGACGTGCAACCTAGTCATGTGCCCTGACTGGGAATCGAACCAGCGACACTTGACTCTCAGGCCGATGCTCAATCCACTGAGCCACAGAAGCCAGGGCTTATATATAAATTTTTAATGGTGGTAAAAAAAAACATAAGATTTACCATCTCAACCATTTTTAAGTGTGAAGTTTAGTAGTATTAAATACATTCTCATTATTGGGCAACAAATCTCTATAAACTTTCATCCTGTAAATCTAAAACTCAGCACCCATTAAACAACAGCCCTTCATTTTCTCCTCCCCTCAGCCCCTGGCAACACTATTCCTAGTTTTTGCTTCCAAGAATTTGACTAGTTTTGATGTATCTTATAAAAGCAATCATACAGCACTTGCCTTTCTGCGACTGGCTTACTTAGCACAATAACTTCAAGGCTCATCCTGATGTAGCATATAACACAAGTTCCTTCCTTTTCAGGGGTGAATAATATTTCATTGTACATATATATCATCTTTTATTTATTTACTCAGCAATAGATATTTGGATTGCTTCTGCTTCTTGGTGATTGTGAATAACGTTACTACGAATGAGTATACAAATATCTCTTCGAGACCCTACTTTCAATTACTTTATATATATATACCCAGAACTGGGACTGCTTGGTCATATGATAATTTCATTTTTAATTTATTAAGGAACTATCACACTGTTTTTCATAGTGGTTGCAGCGTTTTTCATTCCCACCAATAGTGAAAAAGGGTTCCCATTTTCTACATCTTCGCCAACACAATTTTGTCATCTGGTTTTGTTAAATTGTAGCCATCCTAATGAGTGTGTTATCTATTTTTTGTTGTGTTGATTTGCATTTCTCTGATACTTATGTTAAGCACCTTTTCATAGCTTGTTGGGCATTTTTATATTATTTTTGGAGAAACATATATTCAAGTCCTTTGCCCATTTTTGAATTGCGTTATGTTTTGGTGGTGGTGTTGAGTTGTAGAAATTATTTGCATATTCTTCTGGACATTAATACACTATTAGATCCAAGATTGCAAATATTTTCTTCCATTACATTGCCTGTTCTATTTGCTGATTGTGTCCTTTCTGCACAGAACTTTTAGTTTTGATGTAGTCTCATGTGTGCGCTTTTGATCAGTTGTCTGTGATTTTGGTGGCATACCCAGGAAATCATTGCCAGATCCAATGTCATGAACCTTTTCTCCTATGTTTTCTTCTATGAGTTTTGTAGTTTTATGTCTTACATATGTCTTTAATTGGTTTTGAATTAATTTTTGTATATTGAGTAGAGTAAGGAAAGGTCCATCTTCATTCTTCTGCATATTGATATACAGTCTTCCTAACACCATTTGTTGGAGATACTGTCCTTTCCACTGAGTAGTCTTGGCATCCTTGTCAAAGGTCATTTGACCATATATTGAGTACATAAGGCTTATTTCTGGGCTCTCCAGTTTAATCCATTGGTCTATATGTCTATCTTGTTGTCAATGCCATACTGTTTTGATTACTTATGGCTCTATAATATGTTTTAAAATCAGGAAGTTTGAGACATCAAACACTGTTCTTTTCCAACATTGTTTTAACTATTTGGGGTCCATTGAGATTCCACATAAACTTTATCATAAATTTTTCTATTTCTGAAAAAAATGCCATTGGGATTTAGATAGGGATTGCATCAAATATAGAGATCACAATAGAATAAACTGTGTCTCCTCAAAATCTGTATGTTTAAACCCAAACTCTCATTGTAACTGAATTTGGAGATTGGTAAAGAGGTAATTAAGTTTCAATGAGGTCGTAAGCATAGTGCCCTAACCACTGTCACTATAAGAAGAAAAGAGACGCCAGGAAGGTATGCACACAGAGAAAAGGACAATTAGAGGACACAACAAAAAGGCAGTCACCTGCAAGCCAAAGAGCAAGGCCTCGGGAGAACCCCAACTTTCTGACACTTTAATCTTGGACTTCTAGTCCACAAATTGTGAGAAAAGCATTTTATAAGTCACTCCATCTATGGTATTTTGTTATGGCAGCCCTACCAGACTAACTCAGGTAGCACTGTCATCTTAACAACATTAAGTTTTCTAATCTATGAACAAGAGATACCTTTCCATTACTTGTGTCTTCTTTAATTTCCTTCAGCAGCACTTTGTACTTTGTAGTTTTCAGTGTACAAGCCTTTTTCCTTTTTGGTTAGGTTTATTCCAAAGTATTTTATTCTTTTTGAGGCTGTAGCTAAAGGAATTATTTTGATTAATATCTTTGGTGTGATTATAGGAATGCAAATACAATAATGGTAAAAATTTCTGTAAAATAAAAGGGAATCACAGTACTTCACCCAGGTGATCTAAGTTAACATCAACAGTGATGTCATGCTGATAGTGTGTACCCTTGATAGAATGTAATGGAGTTAGCACTTTGTGTAGCCTTGATAGGGACTTTGCTGCTTCTACAAAGGGCATCAGGAATAGATTCTGTCCAGGTGTCTGGAGGAGAGGTGGGAACAGGAACATGAGCAGACATATTCCTGAGCATGCAGGAGAAACCATCATAAGATGCCTAGAAATAACTGGAAGATAAGGTTGGGGAAGGCTGAGGTCCCATAATCATGAAGCTACTGTAGTTTGGATAGTAGTTACTAAGACTTCACATTGGAAGGAGGCCTGGAAGTATCCAGGTTAGAGGCATAGCTACCATACCATGCTTAGTATATAGAAAATCGGATATTCAGATAATTATCACCAGGAAATGCTTCAGTAGAAGAAAACAGGTCTGGCATAAGGAGCAACTCCTGTGGAGTAACAAGTAAGTCATAGTCCTGCCTGGTTGGGTTTACTGAAAGTTAAAGGGACTGGTATGAATGCTGTTATTTAATTTTCTTGAGAAGAGTTGATAACCAGTATTAACAACACAGTTTTGCAAATTTCAGTTCTAAGGGAACAGTGACCAGTCCTCTACATACCACTGTTTAAAAACAGTCACGGTTTCTCATGGTTAGGAGTTTGAGCAAACCTTAGGTGGCTCTTATTGTTACCCTAAAACGTATCCCTTCCTTTCAGGTGGTCATGTGGCAAAGCTACCCTCAATGTTCTTCTTCCGAGACCTTACAGCCTGGGCTGAGGAGTTTGAAAAAAGAATTTTCAGGGGGAAGCATAGGGCCAAAAAGAAACTAAACACACACACATGCACACACACATTCCATACAGTTAAGAAATTATTTTTCATCATTTAAAAATCCTCTCTGAGTTAAACGTATTGCAGATAAACACATGAACAAATAAGAAAAACAAATAAAGGCTCAGAGAGACAGACACAGTATGGTGGTTACCAGAGGGAAGAAGGTAGAGGGTAAAGAGGGTAAAGATATCATGACAGAACATGGTTTAACTTTGGCTGGTGGGCACACAGTGCAATATCTTGTATAATAGAAATGTATACTCAAAACCTACGTAGTCTTATTAGTCAATGTTACCCCAATAAATTTAATAAAAAATGTATTGCTGATGGGCTGATCTTTAGGAAAATGAAATAGTCTTCAAATTACAGCTTTATATAATCATAAAGCAAGCCCGTCTCCTCAAATTCTGCAATGAATGTTTTTAGACATTTAAAATCAAATAGATTCAATTACCACTATGCTAAAAGTAACAAGTTTTATAATTTTCAGATGAAATGGATTTTTTCCAAAGTCTTTGTTTTGATAAAATACATACTTGTATTTCCTTCATGGTTCCCACTGACTTCCCCCTTCCAGGCTTAAGTGTTTTTGAAATAAGGATCTTTGTCTCGAAATATTTCTCATTGCTTTGCACATGGTAGGAACTTGGGTTGTGTGTCTGCACCATCCCACAGTGCTTGGTAGGAACTCCATTACTGACTGGATGACTGAGAAAGTGGAAGTGCTTGCCTTGTAGATAGTGAAATGCTGTAGCAGTTTTTCCTCTTCTTCTTCATGTTTGATATTGTATTTGAAATACATTGAGTTTTATCTGTGGCAGTATCAGAATACAATTAACAAATTTTGTGATCACTTAAGTTTAATCAAATGAGTCCTAAGGAATGGCCTTGAAAATCAAAAACACTTTTTCTACCACCCTACTTTGAAGAAAAGGTAAAAGAACCTTCACAATATATTTTAAAAATATTCCAGGGGTGTAATGAGACTAAAACGAGGGAGCAGCATAAAAAGTGGAGCACATCCTTTATTACTTAATGAAGGAAAGCTGGATGATGCTCTGGAAAAAACTGCATTAACAGTATAAAAAAAAAAGTGTGCATTGACAATCCTTTATGGTCCTCGGTTGGCTATCTTAGCTCACTTTCACACAGTGCATTGTTGAGAACATGTTCCTCCAAATTTTTATTTCATTCTCAAAATAGCCCTAGAAACAAGTTAATCATTTTTTCTTGAAGAAATTGAAACTAATATAATTAATATTGCTCATGAGGATTAGAGGAGAGCAGATGAAACCCAGAACATGGAATGTTCTTCACGTGGCTGGGAATCCAATACTGGACCAATCACGTTTTGGCACCTGAAATTAACTCTATTGTTCCTATTTGTAATAATTATCTCTACTATACTGTGTCTGTGCCTTGAATAAATGAGGGTGCTCACAGCTGAACCAATTGCTATGGTTACAAACAATCTGTGCTATATCTCCTGAAAGTTAAAAAAAAAAAAAAAGTTAAGGTAAATATTACCCTTCTTTTAGGGATGGTAATTCTCTCAGAACTGCACCCCATTGGAAACAGGAACGCATTGAGGTCCAGGTTCTCGTTCACCCTCCCACCTCCCTCACAAGCAGACCTTCGATGCCCAGTACTATTTTCATCTTCAGAGCACCAGCTAACTTGGTTTCCAGAGTGTGGAGGTAGGGAGCAGGTTTAGAGTTGTAGACACCAAGAAATCCGCGAGACCTGTAAGGTTATATTTATTATTAACACGCATTTGGTAAGTACTGGTATATCATTGGCAGCCAACCACTGAGCCCTAATACTTCCGATGTTACAATGGCTCCCACAAACAGTGTTGGCACTAACAGCGGTGCCTGCTTTTCCTCGGCGTACCTGTCTCCCCAGGGTCTGATGGGGCGCTGGGCCTTCAGGCTCTGTAGGTGAAGGGCTGGTCTACACTCAATCTCACTGGGTTCATCTCACAAGCATGGACTGAGAGCCTGCTGCAGGCCAGGGGCTCACCTAGGTTCTGGAACTACAAAGATGAACAGGCCTCTTCCTTCTTGGAGTGTTGAGCCAGGTGATCAGGATCTTTCCAAGGACAAAAGAGTGAGCTGTGAAACAAGACTTCTTTAGATTTTATAGTTAGGATTTTCAAAGAACTTGCTTTGGCTGAGAGGAGCTTATCTGTGTGTAAAGAGAAAGGTTGCTGAAATGTTTCAGGCTGGAAGTAGAATCCTATTTCTACTATACATTTTCCCGTATATTTGAGTCCATATTTCATGTTTTCTAATGTCTCTTTTTGGTTTACTTTTTTCCTATGTTCTTTTTTTTTGTTCTCATGATAATATATTTATAGATGATGTTTAACCCCCTCTCCCTTTTTCTCTCTGCCTTAGTTTAGATAATCCCCTTGGTAATTGCAGCTCTGTTGAAATTGGAATTGAAATAGGAAGTTAATGTTGTAATTCATTACTAATGAGTTTATACTTTTCTTTACATAAGAAAGATATTAATGGCATGAACTAAGCTGGTTGGTTTGCTCTCTGGAATAAAGAGGTTTTATTTCTTGATTACAAATCCAGCTTTTGGGCAAGAGTTGCTATTTTGCACAAAGCACATTTTAAGTCTGATTCTGTTGTGCAGGAAGCAAGTGAAGAGAGCCTCAGTGCTGTAGGTAAATCAGTCAGTACCAGATCTTGGTGGAGATGTACGATTCTCTTTCTGTTGGTTGGGAATGGGCTGGGCAGACCTTTAGCAAATTGTCAATCTTCAGACTTGAACACGGGCAGAAAATCTGCTGCCTGATAGTGAAGGAAGAGAAGTCATTGAGAACTGGAGATGTGGTCCAACAATTTAGCTTTTATTTCATAAGTCAGAGATTTTTAAAGAGCTATATAGGAGAATTTTTATACTGATGTCAGAGCATTCAATATCTGTGCCAGTTGCTTTCCTTTGTCCAAGTGTAATAAGTATTTATTTTGTCCAAAACAACCCAATGTTGAGTTTTTAAGCTGTTCAGATAGGCTGGCCACTCTGATTTTAGAAGGTCTTCAGTCTCTTCAGTTCATCCCAATATTATTGAGGTCATTTTACTTTCTGGAAGGATTTTAAACGGGAAAGTACAGTGTAGAATTGGGCCCCCATTTTTGCCCTTCTAGGCCACAGTGAATGTGGCTCCTGTGATTGCTTGTGACAGTAATTCACCTGCTAACTTAGACCTGGCCATGAGCCAAGTATGAAAGAGGTGTGCCCATTGGGGAATAAAGAAAATTTATGAATAGCCAGAATTTTGGCTGAATTGTTAGAAGTACATATATATATATATATATTTTTTTTTTTGCAAAATTAATTTGAATCACAATTTTTAGAGCCCCAACGCTTCACTATGTCAATCCCCTTGCTTAATGAAGATAATTACTGCAGAAAGAGGTTAATCAGTTTCAGGAAGAGGAGTGTTTAGAAACCTAGTAGGTCTCTCAGAATTTTACAGGGCACTTAGTTGTGCTTTAGAGGCCCCACCTTCACACACACACACACACACACACACTCACATACCGCTATCCATCAGCCCCTTCCAAAGCAGCCCAATGTGAAATTCACTCCTGGCTGACCGCATGAAGAGAAAATAAGGCAGGGATTCACTTCCAAACAGTTCCAAGAAAGCTTTACAGCCGCAGTATTCAAACTTTTTCATCTCATGGCACACACATAAACTAATTACTAAAAATTTTTGACACACCAATAAATATAATTTTTGGTGATTTGACAAAAAACAGGTATAATTTTGATTGATTTACAAAAATAATAATAATAGTAATTACCTGCTACTGTGAAGTGACTTTAAAAAATCAGGTGCCTGATACCAAGAATTTACCAATAAGATTCAACCTTATTATACAGGCGACCAATAAGATGTAGCTCTGTTATATGAACCATATATGATATTCACGGTTCAAGATGGGGCATTCACACCAGATGGCTATTGTTGTGTTAGCTGTTGTAATTTTTTTAATTTGATGATCTAAGGGAAAAGAGGTAAGTTTCCCTGACTAAATAAGTAGTGGGTTGATGCATGTATTAAAAATTCTTGCAGCACACCAGTTGAAAATCACTGCTTTACAGAGACATTTGGCCTTATGAGAAAAAATTTTCAGGGAGTTTTGTGGAAACAATTGAAGATTAGGCATGATGATGTGGAGGCAACTAGGAAGAGGCATTTGATGTAAAATAAATAATTATGCAGCATTTACCAGGCACCAAACATCAACACAAAAGTGATCTATATTAAGAGCCTTGAGTTATATATTACAGCTGCCCAAAATGGGCTCTAGCATATTTTGATATTAAAACAGAAATAGTACATCTCTTCTCTGTTATTTCATTGCTTAAGCTGAGAGAACTTAGACACCTTCCCTGAGCATGGACTTCTTTCCAACACTCTGACAAACAAATTGAGGGAGATTATGGGTTCGGTGTGCATGCTGGTCAACCAACTGCATCCTCTACAGGTTCTTTTAAATATTTTGTTTTTCTCCAGATTTTATTTCTGACTCTCGATTTGTGATGTGGATATTGGCTAGGTATCCCAAGATTCAGAGTAGGTAGCTGAAATATTCCAAAACAGGCAAACATGAAAAGAACTCTGAGCTGTTTTGTTTGTTGGTTAGAAAGGGATTTGTTTTATGTTTTCCATCACACATTTCTCCACCCTCACTTCTCCCTTTCTGCATCCCCACAGTAGGTATGAAGTGTGACTTTTTGTATAAATTAAAGTTTTGTTCTTAAAACTTAATAAAACATCCATGTAAACTAGGCCTCAGCTTCCTGGTTCTATGTATTTCATGTTTCTTTATTCTTTTGCTTTTTGGTTTCACTTGCCACTGTGATCACATCGAAAACTAGAATCCTGATTAATTAGTAATGATGTCATTTTGCCAAAAAATAGAGTCCTACTTTTCATGCAGCTATTCTAAAACTATTCTTAAGGGCTAAGTCTTCAAGTAACTACACTCACAGAAGAAACGTGGTGCTGTTAAAATGACACCTACAGGCTAGTCAACAAACATAAATCCCGGGATTAAAACTTCCTTTAGATGTCCGACAAGGTGGTAGACTTTTCTAGGCCTCCGTTTTCTCATTCTGACAAATGAGAATGCTGTATTAGATGTTTTCTGTTTTTTGAACCCTGATATTCTATGCTTTGAAAACTTATAATCCACAGATGTTGATTATAGTGATTAAAATGTTCTATCCTTGACCAAAGTGCTATCTTTATATTAACTAAGATGTTAGAAATACACCTCTATGAAAGGAATAGTCTTAGTTTAGTTAAACTAACACTTTCAATAATTTCACATTTAATAATTCAAATTGAAAAAGCTGTTCACACTCAACTGAAAGGAAGACATTTCTAGAAGGGCCATGGTAGACAGTGTCTGGAAATATGTGGACATCGGGAATGAATCCTTTTGCACCTTTTCATTGTTCTTCTTCCCTCCCAAGGAATCCCTAAGCCAGTGTGCTCTTTAAGTTCCTATTTCTGGATTGTAAATATGTAGGTAATGAAGTTTGAGTATGCATTCATGATCACAGGAAAAAAAACCCTCTATATTAAAAAATAATATTTTAATAGAATGTAATACAATTTTTTTCTAAGAGAGCTATCTTAACCAAGGGAGCATTGTTAAAGGAACTCTTAAAGGGTGATAGCAATAGATTTTCTATATTTACTAGAATAAAATTCTTTCAGTCATTAAAATATTTAGGAAAAACATCTAATTTAGTTAAAATTTTACTGTCATATTTAAAAAGTGTTGATTTGGAACCTACCATGTTCCATGAATTGGGGCAGATGCTTTTTTTTGTTCATTCAGATTAATCCTCAGAGTGATACTGTAAAAAAAAAAAAAAAAAAAAAAAGGTATTACTTTCTTTTCAGATGATGAAAGTGAGCATTGGTAAATGAAATGCCCAGGAATTTAAATTGCATCTCTTGGCTCCAGGTATCAAGGAAAAACATCATCTGAATTTATTTTCCCCCAGAAATTAAGTTCTTCAAGTTCTTATGATTACTAATGGGATGCCAAACAAGTGGTGTCTAAGGGGAGCTTTAAATTAAAAAGACAAATAATTTGGAAGTAATACACCAAAACAGTCAGCACCTGCATTTCAATTACATAATTTTTATATAAATGGATTCACTTAGTTAAGCATTCTCTTTATGGGTTTGCCTATGCCATAGTAATTTGCTTAGCTAGCCGTTTTTTCAAGAGATAATGCAAAGGTAAACATCACCCATGTCTCAGCAATTATTGGATTAATAAAATCTATATCAATTTGGGTTTATCTTCATACCACTATAGGAAGATACTACAATTATTATAGCTTTATTCTAAGAGATCAATTGGTCTTGGGTATTGAAGGTTGTGTAATATTAACTCTATGTCTTAGAAAGTGGTTAAGTTTTTATAGGAAACAAGTTTGTTCACTTTCAAAGTTCAAAATAAAGAAGCATTTTAGAGATTAAAACTGATTTATATTAAAAAAAAGATTTACAACTTTTAAATATCTTTTAATGCTCAGAGAAAAGAACTAAGCAACTGGTGTCAAAGTTCCTATCTTAACGTGCAAATACACCCCCCAACATGGGCCCCAGATTGGTATGAAAATCAAGTTATACTTCCTACTTCTTTTTAAGTCATTAGATTGATTAATGACACATATTCAAAGAGAGAAATGTCTTGCTGTGTGGTTTTTCTAGGCCACACCCTCCTTGTAGAAAGGGGTTATCAGAAAGAAGGATGAAGCTTTTCACTGTACTGTATCTGTTATTCAGCGTCTTCTTGACTGCAGGAACCCAGATGCTGGGAGAGCCCCAAGCTCTGGTAGGACATGTGGTGTCTGTTATTATGCTCGGTGCCCAGTCAAAGTGGAATGGTCTTCTTCCCTTTACCCCCATGCAGAAAGGCATGGACCAAAAGGGTGGTGGGAAAAACCATGTCATGATATAAAAGGTTTACAACTAAAAAGCACAACAGAAACAGATACCTTAATTGTGATTCTGTAAGAACAAATTCATATTCATGCACACTCCATAATTGGAGCTTTTTTTCCCTGCCTGTGGGAACACTGATTTCAAGCAAACTCCTCCCACTGAAGACCAAGTCTCCTCCTATCCTAGAGCAACTGAAACCTGGAGTGAGATGAAGCACATTCAAAAGAAAAAAAAAAGCTAAGTGACTTCTCTTTTCATGTTCTCAAATATCTACCTGATGATTCATGGAGTGTCCTTTTCATAAAAGTTTGAACGTCTACATGCACATTTCTCTGTCCCCAAAAGACTGTGGGAAACAGAAATGAACCAAGATATCTCTTACTTTCATTGAAAGCTGGACGGGAAAGATTTAAAGGAATACCACTCTTTCATGTTCCATGCAAGGGAATAAAAGAAAGAAAGTAAAATTAAAAACTAAAACTAAAACACAAGTCTGTAAATAAAGATGTCCTCCTGTTTAAATCCCTGAGAACTACCTCACTGCTCTATCTTATTCCCCAGGAAACACCTGCCTCTCCAGTTGGTCCTTTGTTGGTTAATGACAGTGCGTCAAGGGGAAATAGCATTTCCTCTGTGTTAGATGTTTCTTTGTTAGAGCTGTATCACATTCAGGCATTTTTCTTTCCTTTCTTTGATGAAGGAAAAATGCAGGATGAGAAAGCCCTGATTGACATCACCAGATTACCTTTGAATTATAAAGCCATTCCAGTCAAATCACTAGGGCTGGAATATGCCTTAGGCTGAGAGTACATAATTGGAGTTTTCTCTTGCAGTCCATTTTCTTCTGAAGAGTTACAGGATTAGAGCTAATAGAGATAGAGAAAGGGTATTCCAGAACATTACGTTTAATTTGGTGGGATTATTCATTTTGTAATATTCATAAATGTCTCTCAGCCCCTTCCCATGTACTTTTTCTATTGATGCTTCCATTGCCTTTTTGGAGGCACATAATTTCATTATCAAATAGATTTTCTTTCCCCTGCAATGTCTTTTCTATTTTAGAGTTGTAGGGAATTATGCTCATTTTTGTTTTTAAACTACATAATCATTGGCTTTTTGGTAATAATACTTGCAACTACTTTTTCCGAGTGAAACTTTGACAGTGTTTCCAAAAAATTCTTGAAGACGGTAAGAGTAAAAATTATAACTGATAGATTCCTTTTCCAGCCTTTGTTTTCTCCTCATTCAGTTATATTTGAAGCTCACGTGCTTATATTTGGTGATCCAACTACTGATGGCTCGGCCTTTCCACTGTTCTCCATCTACTACAGATTTTTGGGCCATCTTTATTCTATACCCATAATCAGAAATGTTTGCGATATGAAGAAGTAACTTGAAGTGCCCAGGGGAGGGAAAACATAAAAGGAGAATTAACGTATCTAGGTTAACATATCATAACATAGTTTTTGTAAAAAATGCGGAAGAAATAAATTATTTTCTTGTAAAACAAATTGGGGCAAAATAGCAATAGTGTCAAAATACAGAATTCATAAATTGGCCTGGAAAACACTAAGACAAACCAAAAGATTGAATCTTGGACCTAAATTGCTTGAACCAAGATTCAAGGAGGCAGAAGGCCTAAACTGCTTGAATCTGGGTTAACTGATTAATTCTTTAAACAATTATGTATTGAATACTTACCAGATAAAACTATAAAAATGACAGACCTGACCCCTGTCTTCATGGAACTTATAGTCTAATGGGACAAACACGTATAACTCAAATCATTAGAAAAAACAATAACATACAAAGTGGGGAAGTGCTACAAAAGAAATCATGAACCAATAATGATTTTTACATCTGTAAATGATAGGAAAAAAATAAAAAGAGAAAAAGAATGTTTCATGATATATAAAAATTACATAAAATTAAAAATTTCAGAATTTATAATTATATTTTTATCGGAACACAGTCACGCCTATATGCTTAAGTACTGTCTATGGCTTGGAGACCATGTGATCCACAATGTCTAAGATATTTAATTCCTGGCCCTTGCACATCTCATTTGTACAATTATGTAAAAGTTTGTGATACTTTATGTGAATTATTGGTTATGCAGAAAAAGTATAGATTTTTTAATAATTTTGGGATAGACAGAATGTTTTCTAATTTATTTGTGTAAAAGCCAAGCAAAGTTAAACACAGACCACTAAAATATCATCTAGGGTGATTTATAAATTTGAGTTAAATTTGAATTAAAGGGGTAGATAAAGCTTTGACTTTTACACACGGTAGTTGTGACAAAATTATGTGTATCATACAGAAATTTAAAATATTGGCCATGGAGTTTAATTGTTCAGGCTTAAGAACATACATAATCTTAATAACATATGTGTTTAACAACATTCTTCTTGGTTTGTGACAAAGTAGGCTATAAAGGCGAATAACACAAAATCCTTGTTATCAATGAAACTGATAATATGGTTGGAAAGACAATGTGTGCAGAAAAAAAATAAAGAAATGAACAAAGAAAGGGTCATTAAAGTTGTAAAAAATGGTTTAAACAAGGAATCAAGAAGCTTCAAATTTTCATATTAGATCACTGGTTGTATGAAAGGGGCAATTTCAAAGCATGTATCAGAATTATCATTGGCTTGAAAAATTCTTCAGGTTCTGGAGACTGAAAATCATTCTGTTAGCGAGAACTGTTTTCAATAGTCACAGTGCCGCAGGTGGTTGTGGAAAGGAACCATTTGATCTGTTTCTCCACTCTTATCTCTCACATTCTCCCTCTTCTAGGCCTCCTCTTTATCATAATACTTGACATTTATTAGACTGTTTTTAAACAGCCATTATTTGTATATTATGTATTCTGTGCTGGGCACTGTCACAAGTGTATTATTTAATAATCAACATGTATTATTCACCAATCTCCATAACAACCTTATGAGGTAGATAGTATTGTTATTCCTATTTTATAGATGGGGAAACTGAAGCAAAGAGAATTTCAGTAACTTTCCCAAGGATAAAACTTCCAAATGGCAAGGGCTGGGATTTGAACCCAAGCAGTCTGGTTCTCACTTTATGTTCTTAATTGCTGTGCTGTGCTGCCTATGACCAAACCCTGTAACTGATGTTATACCAGTCTTCATTTCGTCTTCATGAGAACCTGCCATGGTAGAAATTATTAACTTCCTTTTCATATGATAAACTGAAGATGAAATACATCTCCCCAAGTCACAGCATGAGCGAGTGACAATGCTGTGATGCAAACCCAGATTTTGATGAGCTGTTTTCGTTACCCAATACTCTCATTAAATTTTACATAAGATATCCTCTAAGCAGAAAATTTACTCTGAACAAACACATTCATATACTATAAATGTGTAATATACTTTAGGTAGGTGTTTTTCAAGGATATCTATTTTTAAACAGATTTTCAAAAGCAGATTTTCTATAAGAATACATTTAATGCTTGGTAACAAACAAAGCCTTTTATTTAAAAGGTGTGAGAAAAGTACATGTTTTTTAGTTTGCTCACAAAGGGGAATATTGAGAACAAGCAGAACAAAAGTCATCTCAATGTGTTAAACCACACTTGAGCTATAGTAACTTTAGAGCTAATGAACTAAGGCTTGTTATGATTATATTCTGTTATCTGATATCAGAAAACTCTTCTGTGTATATGATATATACAAATAAAGGGAATTAGCATTTAAATCACCATATCAGGTCTAACAAAGCATGCATTTATTACTAAGAGTTGTTTTCATGAAGAGTATGGTATTGGATCAAAAGGTAATAGGACTAATGTCCTTGAATCTTATGTAAATGTTATTGAGAATAGACGTTCATGCAGACTTGAAGCTAATGACCTAGTAAGGTGAGTGCCTCAGAGTCCTTCCAGAGACAATGAAGGGATTTTTTTTTTTCAATTAAAATTATTGCGATAACATGGGTTAATAAAATTACATCGGTTTCAATTATACAAGTTTATAATACATCCTCTGTATATTGCATGTGTGTTTACCACCCAAAGTCAATTCTCCTTTGTCACCAAATGTTTTACCCCCTTTACCCTTTACGATCTCCCCGCCAACTCCCTTTCCCTCTAGTAACCAAAATACCGGGTTTTTTTTGTCTATGAGTTTTTGTCTTGTTAGTTCATTTGTCACTTACAGTTTTATATTCCACATTGAGTGAAATCATATGGTTCTTGACTTTTCCTGACTTATTTTGCTTTGCATGATACTCTCAAGATCCATTCATGTTGTTACAAATGGCAGTGTTTCATCTTTTCTGAGGGACAATGAAGGTTTTTTTTAAGCCATTGTCATTCTCACTGAAAGGCTACTGGTGATGGACGACCCATTTGTATGACAGCCGGCTGACACTAAGTTATCTGTGGCAAACTGGATGAAACCAACTGGTCAGCCATATGAAAATGATTCTTTTGAGTCGCATTTCTAGTCTCTAACTTTTTTAACTGACTGATCTATACAATCCAGGCTATTCTCTAGTTTGATTTACTCACCTTGGCTACTTGTGTGATTGTGGCTAAATTTTTCAGTCTAAGCTCTGTCCTATGTATGAAGTTAAGAAACCAATATACTATGTTTACTTATTTTATACCTTTGAGTAGTAGTTTGAATTAATATAATTTTTTGAGTTATCAGATAAAAGTTTTATAAAAAGCTTTAAAAAAAAGAAAGAAAGAAACTATAGTTTGCCTATTTAAGTTTGAGCCAACTTCAGTTCTCTTTGGGTAAAAGCCAACTCCAAATATGTCTCAAGTTCCTGACATGAAAGAAGCATTAAAGGCAGGAAATTTAAGACCACCTAGCGATTTTTAATATCACAGGGAAAAGTTTTGTTGATTTTTAGTATCTTTTTCCCTTTAGAAAAATAGATTTAAAATGCTAATAAAGCCCTTCCTTTGAAAGTGAAAAATAAAATGGGGGGCATATATTCATTTATTTTATGATGGATATCAGAAAATGACAGCATCCTAGGGAGCAAGAGCAATGATATAAATCTTAAAAAATGAGGATATGAAAGGCTTTTTCTTGACATGCTAAAGGCAATGTGTACAGGAAATAATTATAATGCCTAAAAGATGGTCAAAAGCTGAACTGGTCTGTTGGAATAGGTTTTATGGGGATATATCTTTTTTTCTCTGGTGGGGCTCAAATAAATGATTAATTAAGTATACATCAAATGTTTACTTTTGAAAAGCATTAGACGCATTTTAATTTACCAGATGGTTATTTTGATGCGATCATACATGCCTACCCTCCTCTGAAAGACATTTGTTTTATCATCTTCCTTTGCTTCACAGTTATGTGCCACAGCTGTGCCATGGGTCTTATTCTCTCACTCTTCAGGCAGCTCTTGGATGCTGTTGCACAGGGTCCTGTGATGCCCCCTTATTAAACACAACACATGGTTATCAAGGTTGGAGCTCTAGTTGGTCCAGCTCCTTTCCTAAATCATTATGGGCATTGCTCAATAGTCTTTTAGGTAGGGTCTCTGAGATCTATGCTTGTTGTGCTTATGGGCAATTTCTCAGGATATTAAAGAAACTAAAACAAGTCAAGAAACAAGTGAATTAAATTTCATCTCTCTATTAATGAGTAATTGCCTTCCATATCTTTAACCTCTATCTGAAAATTTTTCTTTTTGAAACTTGTCCATTAATTTCAGAGTACCTAAAAGTTTCCTTAAAACAAATTGATAGTTGCAAAGTTCAATTAAAAGCAAAAACAACCAATGAGATGATGACATAATCACTCTTTTGGGAAAAAAGAGAAAACAGGGTATTGAAAAAACATTTGGTGTAATCTCTATGCAAAGTATGTCTCACCTGTCCTATAATGCACGCCCCATCTTTCCTTGAGTAGGTATATTCACCTGAAACTGACATATGAGGTGCTAGCATTGATATATGAGCTTGAAATAACAATCCAGAATTGGATGATGGGCTCGTATCAATCCACTTATGCTGGAGGAAACAGGAAATAGAGAAGAAACTCTGCTAGTAGAGACAGTGCGCTATAGATTCTTGGGCACGCTCACTATTTGTGATTAGCAGAGTGGTCAGGTCCCCTCCTTGAAGAGCAGATTATTTTGTACACTTGAACTTACATTATATCGGAGTTGCATTCATGGTTAACTCTAGCTGAATAGTGTTCAGCTCAACTCAGGGTAAGCTCATTAGAGGGGTCACATGGCAGGGTGTGAAGAAAAGAGTAGCATCAGTCTTCGAATATATGTGGATGTGATAATCATACACCTGAAGGAGAATTCGGCAGAATATTAATATCCTCTTTTGTATGTTTATTTCAATTTTCTCACCATACATTCTTTCACTCTTGGAAACTTCAGTGTGTCCTCAGTTTTTAATCCTTAATTTTCCTTTGGGATGCAATCATTAGCAATTGAGAAAGCTTTCATATCAGTTTTCAAATTGAAGGAGTCATCTAAGCTTAACCCATTGTAAGTACTCATCTTCACTAAATATTGTTGTTTTTTAAAAGAAAGCAGTGATCACAGTACAAGGACTGTGTTTAAAATATTATCAATGAAAGTTCATACATTAGCCAGAGAGAGTCTCCCTGGCATGAGTCCAGGCTTGTCTTCATGAGTGAAAAGAGAACATTCTGTATTCTACCTGGCAGGTGAGAATCTGAGTCATACCTTCCAAACTGGTGTTTTCAAAGGTAGAGGGCCAATGAGAAATTTAAACTGTAACAGTTTTTTTTTCTTAACATAATGCATAAAATATTGACAGAGTGTGCAAAATGGATGGTTTTTAATTTCAAGACCTGGCTATAAAGTTCTAATAAACAATCTAGGAGAACACTAGCTAATTTAGAACATAATTTTTGGAGGAGTGTGTTATGCCCCAGGGTGCTGGTTTTGGAGAGACCTTGGATAATATTTAGCATCTCTTCATTGAGACTTCAGAGTAGCACAACCTGGGTAGCTTTGTGTTAGGATATTTCATTTCATTAAAACATTCATTCTCTTATTAGCATTCCCAATCTTTTTTAATGGTTATAGTATGTGATTGGAATAATAAAAGGTTTTCTAGTAGGCTGTTCAATTCATTAATAGGATTTTTATTATGAAAATTAACATTTAAAATAAATATATTTTGAAACAGTTGAATCAGTTAGAGTACACCTGTTTAAATGAACATTTTGGTTATGGTTTTGAAATTTAAACTTTACTTTTTGAAGTAATGATGGGTTTGGTGATTCTGTTGCTTAAATTATTTCCTACTCTTGTCCATGCTGTAATCAAACTTCAACAGTGAAAAATATTCATATTACTATTCACCATTATTCTGGGGGTCTCATGTTCAGTAAACCATATAATATTAAACTTATCCTTCTCATTTTCCAATGTGTGGGTTTCCCAACATCCACCAAGCAATGAACTCAGTTCTCACACTATCTACCTCGAGTTAGCATCAAATCCTACCACATAAAAGACATTACAAGCTGAGCCCCCACCCCTCAAACACCCACTTCAAAAGCCAATTCCAAGTCCAATCGTCACCTGTGCTTCAGACGAACTGCATAGAGACTGGATGTTTCAAGAACCCCACTTTCTTGGGTTTAATTTGCTAATGAAGCTCACAGAACTCAGAGAAACATTTTGCTTACTAAATCACTGGTTTATTATAAAACGTTAAAGCTCAGAAACAGCCAGATAAAGGAGAAACAGAGGGCAAGTGGTCTGGGGGAAATGCAGTGGAGCTTGCGTGCCCTCCCTGAGTACGCCGCTCCCTGGGCATCTCCACACGTCGCATTCAACAACCTGGAAGCCCTCTGAGCCCCGCCCCTTTGGGTTTCCATGGAATCTGCTTTCATAGACATGATTGATTGAGTCATCAGTCATTGGTGATTGACTTATTCTCCACTCTCTCTCTCCTTTGAGAGGTGGGGCAGTGGGAAAGTGGGAAAGGGACTGAAAATTCTACTCTCGAATTTCAAGGTTGTCTCCCTATACAATCAGCCTCTATCCTTCGTTGCTTTCCAAAGGTTACCTCATTAACATAACAACAGGTACCTTTATTCCTCTCATCATAGGAAATTCCAAGGGTTTCAGGAGCTCTGTGTCAGGGACCCAGGGAACTGATGATAACCAAATAAGTATTTCTTAATATAAGTCTCGATACCACAGGTGCTCTGGCCCACAATTGTTTACTCTTCTTTAGAAATCTTACTTCTACTCAAACATCACAGTCCATTAAATGAAACATGTTTGGTTTTTTAGACCATTCTGCTAAAGTCCTGTTCTGTATTTCTTGCCTTGCTTAAATAAGCTTCCCATTCCCTATAGCTTTAGACCAAGTATTAGCCTGTCCTTCAAAGACTTTTATATGACCGCACTCTATTCTTCCCTACTTAACTCTCATGAATACCCTACATATATCTGTGAGTACAGTGTACTTCTGACTTACATTTTCTGTGGCCTTCTTTATCCTTCCTTTCCCTTTACATATTCTCATTACCTTATTTATTCCCTTGCAAGGGCCACTGTTTTTTCCCTTTAAGCATTTCCACATGAATTCTGCTCATAGCTCAAGTGTGCGCTCTCTCTCCACTCTCTCTCTCTCTCTCTCTCTCTCTCTCTCTCTCTCTCTCTGGCTCTCTCACTAACCCTCCCTCCTCAATTTGGGATTTCAGTAGCATTCACTGTTTTACCAGACCACACTCACCCAGCAAGTACACGAGAACTTTAAATGTATCTTCTTTTCTCAGAGTATAATAAGCTTCTTAGGGGCAAAAACAAACAAACAAACAAACAAACAAACAAAAACTATGTCTTATCTGTCTTATTCATATGCCACAAACAGTATCTACTTCATAAAAGGCACTCAATACTTGCTGGAAAAAAATGGAAGGAAGGAAAAAGAAAATAAGAAAGAGAGAGAGAGAGAGAGAATTATATCTTATCTCAACAGAAATTTAAGTTTTTGAAAGAGAGGAGCTCTTTGTGTGAAAAGAAACTGCAAATATACATTGCAGAATGGTAGATGCTCAAATATTTGTTCATTTAATAAGTAACTATTAAGTTACTTCTTTTCTGTATTTATGGAAGATTTTTGCTTTCTAATGATATGAAGTACATTTCTGCTCTAAGCCTCATTCTCTCAATATTAAGGAAAATAAATTTCTTTTTACCAATTTTTTGGCAATACCTGTTAGCTGTGCTGACCATCTCTATATCTGCAATAAATAAATAAATAAATAGATGTTTTCTCACACCTAATAGTCTCATCATTAAATATATTGAAATTAAGACTTTATGTGAGAATTTCCAAATCCTCTTCTAAAGATTAAACTTAGATAGATAGACAGGACAAATGACTATAGAGAGGTCATTGTTCTAATAAGGGCACAGATAAGGAAAACCTCAAAATAACCTTCTTCTTCCTATGATGATAAATACGTATTCATTCAGTGCCCGACAACAACAATATAGGCCTACATTGAAGTATATTTACAAAGGATAGATATTCTGATCTTAGTGGACTGGTTGTCCATGTTCCTTCATTTTACTTTTGTTTTCTTTCTCCATGGCCATATATTCACTTCTTTGTTTAATGTCACCTGTTCCCAAAGCAATAATGACCTTCCTAGTCTACTCTGACAGTAAAAAGTGGACAGAGACCAGGTAGAGTGCTCTGGAATCCTTTCTACCAAACTTCTGTACCATATCAGGAGTATATACTCAACAGAATGTAACAGAAAACTCAAAAACATGTGGATTAAGCACGATGATGGCTGGGTTGATTAGCCCAGCAGTTCAATGATGGTCCAGCTTCCTACACTCCTGTCCCAGCCAGACCTGCTAGCTCCTTTCCATGTTGCTGAAGCTCCAGAATCACGTCCTAGTCATCAATATCAGAGAAAGACAAAAATTTCTTCCTTTGGCATTTAAAAAAAAAAATTAAAATGAAGAATCTTCCCCCTAAATCTTTTAATACTCCTTCATATTTTCTATTAATTTTATTTCTTCTCCAATTAAAATCTGGGCCCATATGGGTAGAGATATTTGGGTTTTGTCCACTGCTGTTTCCCCAGCACCAAATGTCTGCTATGTACTAAGTGCTCAGTAAATATGGGTGGAATGGGAGGACGAAAACTGGACTGCCTATGCCCTTTCACCGAAACAGTTGCAGATGAGGGAGATGCAACACGAAGACTGACTACGGCCCTTCAGAGTTGATCTGAGTTAAATGGGAAGAAGATGCACCAAACAAATTGGGACCCTGGCAGCAGGAAAGGGGGCACATGGTTATTAGGCTGATAAAACACATGGTCTGCCCTTAATGTCATTGCTAGAGATTTTGAGTGGGTGGAGAAGTCATGTTTGCAGTAGGTTTTCAGTCGTCGTCGTCGTCGTCGGCAGCCGTCTGTCTCGAGAGACGATGGTGTAGCTTCTTAAGAGTCTATCTGCACTGCCGAGAATGGCTGTGCAGTCCGACTCGGGAGTGACATGGTATCTGTCTCCTCCCTGTTGAATCGACATCTTGCGATGACGCTGGAGTGTCCTCTCCAGTGAAGCTGAAGCTACAGAGCCTGGGCAGGGTGATATGGAGGGTCTGCTGTTGCCCATGCAGCAGACACCCCCTCTCTTCGCAGCTGAAGGGTCCAAGGGAAAGACGGAGTCAATACAGCTTGGCTTCAGGTGCGCCGCAGGAGTTGCCGGTGTTGACTACAACGTCAAACCGCCTTAGGGACTCCGGCTCCGGATTTTCTGTCGGGGTTTACTCCCTTAGCCTTTCCCCGGAAGAGGTATGCCGCAAGGCAGCGGAGGTTTTTTGGAGTCAGAGTTTTCCTTCTCTGATGTGCCCTGACTGGAAGATCGAACCAGCGACACTTAGCTCGCAGGCCGACGCTCAATCCACTGAGCCAAACCAGCCAGGGTTGACGGCCACACAGTACACATGCTCATTCAATGGAGTCTACCACCCCCGCTGGCTAGTACAGTGAAGTCATCATTGTTCTTAGATGTGCATTCCAGCCCACTCTTCTTGGCTGCCAGGTTACATCGATGTCGCACAAACTATTCTTGCTGTACTATACAGACAGACCTTGTATATTACCAGGTTCTCAAATAGGTTTTCAGTAAAGTATGGTTAATACAGGGAGAAGAAGCAAGTATGAGCTAAAAGGTAAACAAACAAACAAACAAACAAACAAACAAACCCTTTTCTGACCTAGGAAAGAAATGAGACAACATTAGATGCAGTGCGGAGACTGAGCCATACAGCTGGATGTCCTTTATCTACTTAAGGCTTTATACATGCCCATTGGAAAGCTAGCTACTTGAACTTCCTGGTAAAATTTGGTTTTGCTTGTCCCATTTTTCAGATATTACCAGGAATACACAATCATATCAATAGGAAGTATTATCTAAAGTTAGTTGGGGAAATCCTGTGTCAAATAGTTTACTTCTATTTATCTACATTAAATGTTATTTTTCTAGATTTAGGCCTGAACATTCTGTGGTGAACTGTTTAAATCCTGATTCTATTACCCACTCAGTTTGCTACAACTTGCTATTAGAGACTCTTACTTTGTATACATTTAGATAATTAACCAACAGGTTTAGGTTTAACGATTGAAATAATCAGTTCTTCACCAAACTGTATGTCATTGAATTTATATTTTTCTGTCTTATACACCTCCTTCATAAAAGCTTTTGCTACATACTTTTCTGAAAATTGGTAGTCAGTGATTTCAGCAATGTTCAGAAAGATTGGTCCATCGAAATGGAAGAAAAGAAAGAAAATAAACAGACTTTTTCCTTTGAAATCCATAGTTCTGTCTGGAGATTTTTGTTTTTAAATTTTTAAAAACACTTTTAATAATCATTCTTAGAATCTTGCTCATATTTGTTAAATATACTTAGATATGTACATTTTCAAAATCAACCTTCCCCTCTTTGAACATCATATCTCTGTCTGTTTCTTATGAACATATTTACTCGATGCTCCATGATTTCCTCAAGGGTTCCAAATTAAGTTCCATAGTCTTATCTGCAGTCCTTTAGAACTTTGGAGAGATCTCAAACACAATTTGAAGGGCTAATTTTTCAGACTTACTTCAGGCTTTGGGACCTCTTGACGGATGTTGTACCTCTGACCATCTGAGAAATACATTCCCGGACACGGAAGGTAGATGCCAATAGAAGGCGAGTAGCCCTACTCTTATTACTGTGCGCTAACGGGGTTCTCTCACTCACTCCCATCTAAAGGTTTCTCCCTTTAACATCCTGAATAAAATAGATGATTTCCTGTAGTGATCGGACACATGGGCTTTAGAGCACACACACATGGATCTGGGCCCTGGTTATGCCACTGATTGGCACTGCGAGCACCGCATAATGGGAGTCATAACAGCATAGACTTCATAGCACTGTTGTGAATGTGCCATGAGATAATGCCCCCAAAAGGTACTTTGCATAGTGCTGGGCACACTGCACTTGCTCAAAAATTGTAGCTGAACTAATCACGCTAAAAAGGAGATATGGTCCTAGAGTGAGGGGAAATAGAGTTCGGGAGGGAGGTTCCCTGTGTAGGATAGAAATGCGGTGGCGCTAGGAAGCTGAGTATCCTGCCAGGGATCAACGTGGTGCTTGCACGTGACACTGCACGTGGCTACTATTGTGTGTGGCACTTGCTATTGCATTCTACTGCTGTAGTTTAACACTCGTGACAAGGAATGGCTAGAGCAATTAACAGGGCGTGTAACCCCTAAAGAGCCAGTAAACTTATCTGAGAGCTTTGACCTTTGCTTCCTGTAAGCACTTGGAAAGCGGCACTTGGAAGGTGTCAGTCAGGGTTTTTCTTTTTTTTTTTTCCTTTGCCTGAATCTTACCTTAGCTGACCTTTGGTGTGTCTGATATTTCAGGCACTACCTTTGAGACATTCATTTTTCTCTTCCCATTTATCCACTCCCTTTATAAACATGAACTGTGGATCCTAGCCTGTATCTAAATGAGCTCCCTCCTTGTTGAGAGTATATTAAGATCCATTGATCTTCAGAGTCTTGAATTCATCTGTAGCCTGCTGTATTAAGGTCCATGCTGTATGTTTTGTTCTGTAGGACCTTGCCCAACTGTGAACTCTGCAGCTTAGCCTTGGAAGAAGACAGCGAAGTGTTTGTCTAATTCTAGATTGTGGGTTTGTCAGACTTTTTAGAGTAAATGGTAAAAATAAACATGTCATAATAATTTATGTGCAAGGATGTTTATTGCAGTATTACTTGTAATGGTGACAAATTGAAAACAGACTAAATGTTTATCAACCAGGGAATGGTTAAATAAATATGCCACATCAATAAGATGGACTACTAGGTAGACATTAAAATAAATGATGCAGATTTGCATGCAGTTGCATAAAAATCTTTCTATAATGTTGGGTGAATGTAAGCTAATTGAAGAATATTATATATAGCATGATTTTGTTCTTTTGTATACAAACATACAGGTATGTGCAAAATCAAAAGGATCTATACATCTAGTAATTAAACTATTAATAGAGGTTACCCTGAAGCACTGGGGCTTGGGGACATGTGAGGAGTAAAATTTTCACCTTTATTTAATATACTCCCATAATGTTTGAATGACTGACAGTAAGCATGAAATCTTACAATAATTAAAATAATAAAATTTATCAAGTAAAAACTGATATTTTACTTTATATGCACTAATTATCAGTTACTTACTCATTTTTAATAATAAAAAAATGAAAATATATTCCACAGTTATTCCTCCTTTCATCCATAATCTTGGAATCTGATAATAAAAATTAATGTAGTGGCCCTGGAATGATAGATTCAATTTGATACCAATTTACACTTTAAGATACAAGATTAAAATAGTAACTTAATAATTGAATAACTGATGTTATCAAGTTATATTACAAAAAACACTTTTTAAAGAAAAATAAGAAGGACAAATTTTTTCTGACACTATTTATATATTCAGGGTTTAAAAGGATATTTGCTTGAAGGAAAATAGCTGAGAAAACAATTGCCAAAAACAAAGGACTCTGTGTACAAGAAGTAAACTGAATATTGTGATAGAGTATGAGGAAACCTAGGGCCTCGCTTATCAGTGCCAGGCTTAAAAATTGTGAGTTTTTTTTTTTGTTGTTGTAGCTGTAATAAACAGTCATGAATTGCTTATGCACAAGGACACAGGATGGTTAAGTGTGTGTGTGTATGAGATAAAGAAGAGAGAAAGGAAAGAAAGGCTCAGGGAAAAGGAGAGGAGGGGAAGGAAGAAGACAGGGGGAGCAGGAGGAGAAGAAGAGGGAGAGGGAAGGTGGGTTGGGAGAGAAATACTGAGAGAAAACTGTCCTTATTTTTCTGAGTTGACTCCTCCTTGGTCCTGGCCCTGTATTCTGCTCTAAGATTTGAGAAATGAAATCTGAGAAAATCTAGTACATGGAAAATAATAAAAATTATCAAAAAGGAAAAACGTGAGACTCCCAGTTTCTGGTCCAGCATGTAAGAAGCCTGGAAGTTGCTCTTCCATCCTAACAAGTAAAAAGCCAAACAAAATGAAAAATAATCAATTCCTCTTAGACACACAAGAGGATTGAGGTCATAGGGCTAACCGCTGCCCCTCACCCTGCTTCAAAATTGGACAGACTGACAGGCAAATACAGAGAACCACAACTTACTAGGACAGAAACTCACCAACTGAAATGTCCTCAGGAACCAGCGCTGGGGTAGAGAACCCTCATATGTAATTGCTGAATTGCTGGAAATTCAGTGTGGACAACTCTGAGAGTTAAAAACTCCAAGGGACCCAGTTGTAAGGTAGGAAGAGGCCCCCATGCTTTTGCAAAGTCTATCCTCTGGGTATCTACCAGGTTCTCAGAGTGAATATTGGAGAAAGAGTCCCTTGTGTTTTTGGCAAGGGCAGGGAAAAAAAAAAAAAACAATTTTGAAACATGCAAGGTTATCTGTTCTAAATAAGATCTACCCTCACAAGAAACTCACTAATGAGAGCCTAATCTGATGGAGATTTATCAGTCTTGCTGACCTGGGGGAAGTGAAGTACTGAGCTACAGCCCCCTCTAGCCTACCATATGAAATAAGGAAAATATTCAACTGTACTCAACTCTAGCCATCCTTTTTCACCTGAGAGACGTGGATGGTGGGAACTGAGACCTGCATGTGAATTTCACAGCCCAGAGGCCCAGGCCCACTAGAAGACTGACACTTAATCATAGAAGTATAGGCATACTTTGGAGATTGTATGCAGTTGATTCCAGGCCACAGCAATCACGTGAGTCATAATCTAGTGGAAGGTCCTGCCTTCAATTTTTAAAATAATGCAATGCCTGTGAAAAGCAATAAAACACTTCCCCTCCTTTTATACCTTACCACCACATTACTAAAGATCTATTTATAATAGTTGTTTTTACCCAATACAGCATGCCCAGCTCTCCAGAAAAATGTACAAGATGAACTGAAAGGCAAACACATCTGGAAGAGAAAATGCGAACATCGGAACCAGACTTAGATATCACAGGAATGTTGGAAGTATCAGACCATTAATTTAAAATATTTATGATTAATACACTAAAGACTCCAATAGACAAAGTAGACAACATTCAAGAACAGATGGCAATGTAAGCAGAAATATAAAAATTCTAAGAAAAAAACAAAACAAAACAAAAGAAATGCTAGAGATCAGAAGCACTGTGATGGAAATGAAGAATGCCTTTGGTGAGCTTATTAGTAGACTGGAGGTACTCTCTGATCTTGAGGCTATCTCAATAGGAACCTCTAAAGATGAAAAGCAAAGAGAATAAAGAGAAAAAACAAACAAACACCAGAATATTCAAAGACTGTGAAATAACTACAAAAAGTATAACATTCTGCAAGGGGGGTACCAGAAGGAGAAGAAAGAGAAAAAGAAACAGAAAAATATATTTGAAACAATAATGAATGAGAATTTCCTCAAATTAATGACAGGCAATAACTCACACATTCAGGAAGCTCAGAGAACAACAAGCAGAATAAATGCAAAGAAAACTGTACCTGGGCATATCATTTTCAAACTACAGAAAAGCAAAGATAAAGAGAAAATCCTGAAAGAAACTAGAGCTTAAAAAACAAAACAAAACAAAACCTTACCTGTACAGGAAAAAAGAATTATATTTGACTTTTCCTTAGAAGTCACATAAGCAAGAAGTAAGTGGGGTGACATAGTTAGTGGTGAGAGAAAAACCTTACTAACCTAGAATTCTGTACCCTGTGAAATTATCCTTCAAAAGTAAATAAGAAATAAATTCTTTCTCAAACAAAAATCGAAGTAACTTGTTACCTGTAGACCTAACTTGAAAGAAATATTCAAAGAGTTTCTTTAGAGAGAAGGAAAATTTTATATACATATATCAGAAACTCAGATCTAGAAGCAGAAAGAAAGCTCATTAGAAAAAAATACATGGAAATAAAATTTAAAAAAAAACTTTTATTTCTCTCATCAAATAGATAAGTTTGTTCAAAATAATAATAGCAACACTTATGTGTGCTTATCTATATATGTATGTTTATATATAAGAAGTGAATGAATGACAACAATTATAAAAGGGAAGAGAGGAATCAGGTTGCTATTTATTACAAGGTACTTGCACTACCTGTAAAATGGTATAGTGTTATTTGGTAATTGACTAGGATTGGTTATAAATGTATATTGCAAACTCTAGGATAACCACTATAAAAATTTAAGAGAAAAGAAGTATAATTGATATGCTAAGAAAGGAGAGAAAATGGAATTCTATAAAATGCTCAGTTAAAACTGCAAAGGGCAAATAAGAACAGAGGGCAAAAATAGAAATAAAAGGACAAAGACAAAAACTATAAAACAGTAACAAATATGGTAGATTCTGTTTCAATTATATCAATAATCATTTTGAACAGCAGTGGTCTCAATGTGGCAATTAAAAGACAGAACTGGCCATGACCAGTATAGCTCAGTTGGTTGGGCATCATCCCACAAAGCAGAGTTTGATTTCCCAGTCAGGGTTTGGTCCTAGTTGGGGCATGCGAGAGAGGCAACCAGTTGATGTTCTCTCTCACATCAATGTTTCTCTCCCTCTTTTTCTCCCTCCCTTCCCCTCTCTCTAAAAATAAATAAAGAAATAAATATTTTAACAAAGACAGAGATCATCAGAGTGGATCAAAAAACAAGACCCAATTCAATGTTGTCTAAAATAAATACACTTTAATTATAAAGACACATATAGATTGAAAGAAAATGGATGGAGAAAGATACACCATGCCAACACTAACCAAAAGACTGAGTAGACTTCAGGGTAAGAAAAGTTATCAGAGATAAAGAGGGGCATTAAATAATGCTAACAGGGTCATTTCTCCAAGAAGCCATAAGGATCCTTAACATGTATGTTCCTAACAACAAGGTGTCAATCTATAGAAGGCAAAAAACTGATATATTATTATAGTTGGAGACTTCAGAGAAAAGAAAATTTTTCAGAAATGGACTGATAAAGCAGGCATAAAATCAATAAGTACATAGTTGAACTCACAACACCATCAGTCAACTGGCTATCACTGACATCTATAGATTACTTCATCCAATACCAGTAGAATACACAGTCTTCTGAAGCTCACACAAAACATTCACCAAGATAAACCACATAAACCACATTCTAGGCCACAGAACATACCTTACCAAATTAAAGAGAATAGTAATAATAGAGTATCTGCTCTCAGACCACAATGCAATGAAACTAGAAATCAATAACAGAAAACTAACTGGGAAATCCAAACGTATGTGAAGATTAAACAATGTACTTCTAAATAGCACATGGGTCAGAGAAGAAACCTCAAGAGTAATTATAAAAATCTCAAACTAAATGAAAATGAAAACGTAACAGCAGAGTTTGTGGGATGCAGTAACGGGAGTGCTTAGAGGGGAGATTAGTAGCAGTGAGAGCATGTATTAGAAAAGAAGGAAAATCAAAAACAAATAACCAAATCTTCCACCTTATGAAACTAGAAAAAAGAAGAGCAAATTAAATCCAAAGAAAGCAAAGGAATAAAATATTAGAGCAGAAATCAATGAAATTGAAAATAGAGAATCAATGGAGAAAAATCAACAAAACCAAAGCCTTTGAAAAGAACAACAAAATAGACGAGACTTCTTAGTCAAGATAACTCAGAAAAAAAGAGGACACAAATTTCTATGTCAAATATAAGAGGGATATTATTACAGATTCCATGGACATTAAAAAGATAAAGCAATACTATAAACAATTCTATGCCCACAAATCTGATAACCTAGGTGACATGAACCAATGTTCTGAAAGACATAAATCTACCACATCATAAATTTTAACAGATGTGTCACTCTGATAATGAACGGGCTATGCATGTACGGGGGCAGAAGGTATGTGGGAAATATCTTCACCTTCTGCTAAACTGTGCTGGAAACCTAAAATTGCTCTAAAAAATAAAGTCTACTAAAAAAAGTATAAACTTGAGGAAAACTATTGAATCATTTATTTTTAATTGAAGAGAAGAGCATGAAAAAGTATTTCAATTAGCCTCAAAAAATTGGAGAGATGGGAGTTTTCAGTTCTTCAAATCCAAACTTCCATCCATTAAAAAGTGATTCTAAAACATGTTTGATCATCACATTTCTGTTTAAGCATTTCTTATAGCAGGAGGTTCACTTTTTTCATTTTTAGACAGAATATTCCAGAGCATGGACTTTTCCTAGAGAAAAAAATGATGTCTACCCCAGTCTCTGACACCAACTAGCAGAATGAATTCTGGTGTCATATAAACTCTGCAGGCCTCTTATCATTCATTCAGAGGATGAGGCGGTTAGGTTCAGAGGTCATCTATATATCTTTAAAGGGCTTTAATTAGAACCCCAATTCTGTTGTTTTCATTTGGGGAAGGGATGTGATGTAGCAGAGTTAGTGTGGGTTTGGAGTGAGTGAAACTGGGTGTGAATATTAACTAATATTTTCTGGTTGGATGACCTTGCAAAGATCATTTGATCTCTCAGTCTAAATTCCTATATCCTTACATTAAAGATAACAATACCTACCTTAGAGAACTGTTCTGGGTGTTTACTGCAATAATGCTTTTAAAGCACTTAGTAACATACTGGGCACATGTGCTCAACAAATGTTAATTATTTCTTCCCTTTTCTTTATTTAACACAGAAAACATGTGGAATAAAATGAAACAAAAGTCAATGCTTACTAAATATAGGACTGTTTTTTAAAATATAGATTTAATGATTGGTATTAATTGCATAAAATTTGTTCAAAGCTGTTTAGATAATTCTGCTTGGATTCAGAAGGACTAGATTATTTTGGAAATTTAATTCTCTTCTCTAACTCATGATTTCAATATGGACTGTTAAAAATAATACAGTGGTGCAAATATCTATTTAACGATTACTAGTAAGAGACTTGGATATGAGTAAGGTGTAGTCTTTACCATGGTCTTTTGAAACTATCCTTCTAGATAAGCCTGCCTCTCAAAACGGTCTTTGAGGAAAGGGATATCCCACTCATTTTTGTGCCCTCAGCACACAGAAGGGTACAGAGCATGTGGTAGGGATCAATAAGTAGTCTAAGTGAGGAGTAAATACAAATATTCTAAGTGAGTAAGTGAAGTAAACTTTAGAAGGACTAAATAGCTACTACATACTGAACCCAGTGAGAGAACATACAAATTGTTATTTCAGATCAGGAATCTGGGATCCAAGAAGATTACTAGATTGACCAAAGATCAAAAAGTGTATTCCTATTAAAATGAAGCTTGGTGATTCAGCAACCAACCAAACAAGTCAGTTTTTCCTCTCCCACAATTCAAGGTAGAGAATTAAAACCAACACAAAGAAAAGAAAGGAATTCAAGTGTAGGCCATAGAGAGAAATAATATAGTTCCAGGTGTGCTATTAATAGACAGATGAAACAAACAAAAATGCTCAGACGTAACAAGAAACAGAAGAAAAATACTTGAGATTAACATTTTGCCAACTGAGTTATAAAAAAAAGTAAGTTGAGTATAGGCATAAAGAACCAATACTCAAAAACAACATAAAAGGAGAAAAAGAATATAGGGAAAAGGTGAAAGAGAGGAAAAGACTCATTGCTTTCTGGGAAGCAAAAAAGCATTACAGAGTAAAATGTCAAAGCTAGATTCATGTTGCATGTAACTCACTGGCAATTCTCCTTTAGGGTTATATGCAGCACTATGCTGAGCATGGCACTTGCCCAGAGATTCCAGACCTCTGAGATTTGGTTTTGTACCCATGTCACATTTGTACATTTCTTGTCAAAATTCTTCCCCAGGCCAGTGATGAATGAGAGCTAAGTATAAATAACTATGTAATACTGCTCATTACATTAAAAAGGCATTTCAGCTCAATATTCAAAACCAAAGAAAACTATGTTGTCAAATTTTTTAAAAAACGAACATCCTTAAAATTAGGAAAGTTGGCTGCCTTGAAGAAAAATGGTAAAAATTAACTTCCTGTGAATTTCTGTGGCACCAGACTGAGAATTGTGTCCTTTGTGGACACACTACCAAATTAATTTCTTCATAAGCAATCTTTAAATCCTCATTGAGAAATAAATTCCTGATCACTGTAAGAGAGGAAATAAATGTGGAGAGTAGCGAGCTTGGGGGTAATTACCACTTTTTCATATTAGAAGATATCAAGATTATCCAGATGTTTGTACAGTTCCCCAGAGAAAAATGAAGGCCTTGTCCTGCCATAGTGGAATGAATTATGTAGTGTATATGTAACAGCTATTCTGTCATTAAAAAACAAAAAACAAAAATGCAAGTTTATTCAATAACAATGAAACATTGTTAATTCTTAAAAGATCCGAAAAACCACCTGGGGCTATTTGTAGTTGATCATTTCACAGGGAAGACTCCATTCACAGTTCACCTGACTTCCCCATAATGCCCTTTGGTGCCCCTCCGGGCAGCTTTATCTCAATGGGTCCTCAGGTCACCCAACCCAACCAGTCTACATGGACCACAGTACCGGCTGGAGCTGGACATTAGAGCACTTTGGTAAAATCAGAAGGAAAACAGAGTGACATACAAAGACTGAAACTCAAATTTCACCCCAAGAAGCCCTACTTTTTAAGAAGTGCAGAAAATAACTTTCTGGTTTTCACACACTGCTTCCAGCATGTATACGGAATAGATTTAAAGGCCAACACATGACCTGCCCCATCCTTACCTCATTTGACTTCAATGAGGTGACAATAGCAGGAAAAGAATCGTTCCACATTATGAGACAAGGTCAGTTCTCCCAAAGCCCTGTATGAGTAAGAATGAGAATTTGAATAGGATTCCATTAAAGAAACATGGGCCGCGTATTTCCATAGAGAGGGTGAAAACTCTCCTAGATGGGTCGCAATTGTGTTTATTTATTTACTATTTTACATTTACACTAAACACGTTAAAGCTTACTGGTTATAGTTTTGAACATTTAATCTCACAATTTATATAGTCTGATTTATATAATATAGTAAGAGTGTAAGAGTCAGAAAAGATACTATTGCAACAGAGATAGTGTTAAAATCAGTGTAAATATGTGGAATCAGCCTTATGAAGGCAACTTGCCTAAACTCAGCCAGCACCTGGTCTGAGACTTCGTGTGCAGGTGTGTTTACTCACTTGATTATTTAAAGACTCCCACACATCGCGGCATTTTCTGAAATGCTCTGTGTGGTGCCTTGCACGTAATTGTGTTTGACAACTTTTTGCTGAAAGAGTGATGTGTCAGGAGAGTAAAGGGAGTGAGGACATTTATGGACCATTTAACAACTGCACGGTTAAGTTCTTGCTGTGAGTGAGGACGTTATGTTTTTTCCTGCCTGAATAGTTACAATATTTAACGCATGTAGTGCTTGTAAGAGCTCTGTGAAATAAGTATATTATATTTATTTTAAAAATGAGAAAAGAAGGTAAATGGGCAGTTCTTCCCAAGGTGAAGACCAAGGCTCTTTCTCCTTGGACCGAGGATTCACTCCAAGAGACCTGCTTCAGCAGAATAAAAGGACACACAAATCGGAGAGCAGAGAGAGAAAATTATACTAATGCCAACATGCCTTTACGAGTGCAATTTCTGCCCTCAAACTATTAGCATGTTTTCCTCACGTCTTCTGCTTTGAAATGTGATGCGGATGCAGAAAGTATAAGAAAGCAAGACTAGAAGTGCAGTCACTTTGCAGGTGGGGGAAAGAAAGCAAGCTGAGAATGACTAAGCCTTTCCCTGTGTTAATGACAAAGGAGGGGGATTAAAGGAAAAGCGTCTGGTCCTTTAGTTGCCATTGGTTTACTTGACAGCTGTGAGTGCTTAACCTAAGTTTCTGGCACCTTTGAAACAAATAGAAGTGATGTCCTTCACATTCATAAATAATATAAATGAGGTGTGACATTAGAGGAATTATATTGACGATACTTCAAGAAATATTTCATAATTACACAAAATATGCTCAGTGTCTTCAGATATGTAAATATCCGTATATGAAGTCAGAAAGCAAATGGAGTAAATGGTGCATAGAGCCAACTGAAGTCATAAAAGCATAAACTATTTTCATCTACGTTTGTGTTATCCTATAAATTCTGGGAGGAGGGTTGCTCCTGGAAAACAGAGAAAGCAAAACCAAGACATTCAGAGGTTTGCCAGATCTTGACCCACTTCACAAAATAGTAGCTTCTAAATAGAGTATACTTGAAGTTGTAGATTTTTCAGACTGAATAAAATTGTCGAATGGTGCCACCAGCATTTGACTCTGCAAATGTTAATTTCCCAAAAAGTTTGCTTTCAATTTCTTCCAGTCTCTCTTGTTCTGCCTCTGGAGGCTCAGCTGCCCCTCCTGTGATTCAGGGGGTGCCCTGTTCTTGTGCAGCAGAAGCAGATGGGAACCACGCCATCCAGGCGCCCTACAGGAGGAAGATACGGTGCCATCTCAACACAAACCCAGTTGAGATATTATTGAAATATGAAGATACCTTTAACCTATTTCTGGAATCATGCAATACACAGCTTCATACTAGTTCTATTTTTATTTTTTCTTATCTTTGAATCCCAAGATCTGAAATCATCAGTACAATATTAATTTATATGCTGGCTTTAAAACAGACCTATAGGGTATATTTATAAAATTTAAAAATAATTTTCTAAGAAGCAATTCAATGGTAAAAAGAGGATATAATACTTTGTTCATTATTTCAGTGCTGTTTTTCATAGAAATATATGGTAAACTTGGTACTCTGTGTTTGCTGTGTAGATTATAAGGCTGAATAACATTTTTAAACAAATATAAGGTTGGGATGGCTATATAATACTACATAATTACACGTTACATCAATGAATTTTATTTATTTATTTATTTTATGGCTTTCCTAAAATTATAAGATACTTATTAATAATTAAAGATATGTAAAATATTATAAAATACTATATCTTTAATTTAATCTTAAGTTATTAAAAGGAAGGCACACTGTAGGACCTAAGTCAATATTGTCACTTAGGTTCCTATTGGATGAGTAACACTACATATTCACTGTCTATGATGCCATAAAATCCCTGGGATGTTACTCATGTTACTTACTGGATGTTGGATTCATGTGACCAAATACTTTACGAGATGGAAATTCGTACATAGTTTTCCTTTGTAGCTTTTCTAATAGATTTAATCTTGGTGACTCATTTTGGCACTGTGTGAATGTAATAAGTAATTCCATGGGAATCCTAATGTAATTCAGTAATAATTAAAGCCCAATAAGCCAAAAAAATATTCTGGCAATGTCAGAATACAGAGGTTAGTTGTCCAGCATGGGTCCAAAAAAAGTGTGATATAAAAATACAGAGAAAGCATGTGTATAGAAGGACTTGGTTAAAAGGAACAGGTTTACATTAAATTTCTTTCAGAAGTTTGATCAGTTGATTTCCACATAGAAAATAATAGTGATAACAGCTACCATTTATTGACCAGTTACGTGTCTGTTGCTTTACAAAATTATTGTATTGAATTTTGGCAGCAACCGTGAGACAAAAGTATTGCAGTGCTCACGTTACAAAGACAGGGAAATGATGCTCAGGGAGGTCCGTGGCCTAGTCAATGAGCTCACTCATAGTGAGAGGCAGAGATGACATTCTAAAATCAGGCTTTCCGAGTCCAGTCTTCCTCTTTCCCAAGAAGCTATGCTTCCACTGAAGACCATGATTTCCTGGTCTATGGTTAGTGCTCAAACAGAAAACTTTGTGCTTCTAAATGCTTTGGGGAAATTTCTCCGTGACTTTTGAATACTCAGTGGTGGAAAAACCTGGTTGCTCTGCTTCAAAGATGGTTACAAGTACATAGGCCATTTGCCTGGATAATCAGATCTGTCAGGGTCAGGCAGAGCAGGAGCCTAACTCAGGGGTGTGATTTCAGAAGAACTAGAAGGCCCTTCTGTCAACGGAAACATGCTCATAGACTTGTTGCCCAGAGCTTTGCAGCGATTTGGGGGAGGAAGGGCGAGGAGAGTTCGTTGGAGGTTGAAGACTGAAGAAGAGGGGAGTTGGAGAGGTGGGATGGAGCCAAGGCCTCATGCCTGATTTGTTACTTGTGAATAATTTGAATAGGGACCATGTTTTATTCTTTCTTTCTAGGATCTAACCCCATTCCTGGCGCATTGCTTTGGTCTCATTATTGTTTACCAAGTTGAATGAGAGTGACTTGCAGGTATTTCTATCAGAAAACTTTGGAAAGAGAAGGGAAAAAGAGAATCTTAAAATCCTAGTTGCTCAGGTAGGACTTTCAGAATTGTGGGAGAATATAAAAAGATATTAGAAGCACAGGACACAAATAATAGAATAAAATAGTAATGGTATAATAATACAGAGCCAAGCCTTGAAATCAGACAGAGTCCTGTTTTTCCCTCCAATAACATGGGACCTTGTATAAATTATTCCATCTAGGGCTCATTTTCTCTCCTTTAATATGAGAATTAATATTCATTCCATCCATCTGTCCATCCTTCCATCCATTCACCCATCTATTTATTCATCCATTCATTCATGCAATTATTCAGTGGGCAGTTGTAGAGACAAATTTCAAATTTAGGAATAAACTTATACCCAAGCTTGCATTTTCTGATTTTGCAAGTTTCACCGAATGACCGTAAATTCTCTACTCAGCACATGCTGGGTAGAAGGAGGCTTAGACATTGGCAAGAAACAGCCTCATTCCTAGTCCCACGTTATAGAAATTTCTCTCCTTTCTTGCCAAGGCATTGATTGCTCCTTTGCTTTATTTGAGGTGTTTGAGTTTAATTTTTCATTATGACAGGTTTTCGTCTCCAATTCTTTATTTAGAGAGGGGTTCTCAAAACCTATTCATTCTCTAATCCCCTTGAGGGTTTCCACAACCCTCAAGCCTACCTTGAATCACTTTGCTATCAAAATAAAAGTGTTGAAGAATAATTCAGCTGTTGGGAGCAGAAGCTGGTGACATTTTTACTTTTCTTGACCCTGAAGAAGGGAGGAAAGGACTCAGGGGAAGGTGGGAAGTTCAGGGAACACAGGGTGGCCAGAAAATCAGGCCTTAAGCTTCCAGAAAAAAAAAAAAAAAAAAAGAAGAAGAAGAAGAAAGGGTGACATAGAGGCAGAGGTTTTGCTGCAAATCTGAAGCTTCTCTGTGCCTAACAGATGTTAGAAATGTTGAAGCTCCGGTCCCGTGACTCCCTCGGAACATCCCTGGGGGAAAGACAACATCCTCTCTGAGAAATATTGATTTAAAACAAGCAGCTCTTTCCTGCTTTGTTCCTGTTCTCCCCTTCCATCTCAAATCCCCTGCCTTCCCACGCTTTCCCCCTCCCCTCCTCCTGGCTTCTCCCTGCCCTGGTCCTCACTCACCTACTCTTACTTGGAGAAATTCAGGGATCCAACCTCTTTTTCTCTGGTTTTTCAAGTAGTGTTACTCATAACCCTGTGGACTCCTAGAGCTAACTTTGGCCTCTGGCGCGTAAAGCCTCAGTTCCCAGTTCAGCTTTTGTCTTTCATACCGAATACAGATGAATAGTACCAGGATTTTTGTCTTTGATTAGTGTGCAAAACCTGAGCTGGCTTTCTTTTTAACTTGCTCTCTTTTCTTCGTACCTGGTTTTCCCAAATCGATCAAGTTGCAGCTGTTTTTCTCTTTAACTTCCCCTTTAGTTTCAGCAAAAATAAACTACTTCCTGACTTCAGTGCCTGGCCATAGAGTGATGTTATGTTGAGTGAGCAGCTTAACTATAGAGTTAGGGAAAGTGACTTTCAGCATTGTTTGCCAGTTGGGTATCTTTCGTTTTTGTGTTTTTTTTTTCCTTTGGGTCAAAGAACCTAACTGACTTCTAAGGGCATCCGGGCTTATGTTTTGCCCCCCAGTAAAGATTATGGTGGGCACTGATGGCTCGGCCCCCACCAGGACTATACGTGTTGGAGGCTGGCTCCCTGCCACTTGCTCATTTCAGTATCTTCTCAGATGTCTGGTTCTCATCTGGTCCCTCCCAAGGCCATTTACTTTGTGATATATCACTGAGATTTCTGTCATCACTTACTCTGTAGTTTCCTATTCTAGCTGCAGCTACAAACTCTGTATGACTTAGTGACTCTATATGATGATGAAATGACATTACATCAACTTCACCGCTGTTCTAGGTCTTCATGTAATTTGAAATGGTTCTTCCTGCTCTATTTCCCCACACCTTCTATGTACTTATATTGGCTGCTTGAATGTTGTCATTTTCTATACGATCTTTTCCCTCTCTCTTTGGACAACTGAACCTTACTAGGTCTCTCAGTCTTCCACCTGGGCAGTCTACCCTCCTCTCCCTACTGGGATCAAAGCCAAAGTTATTTTCTCTTGAAATTTTACTTTGATCTTTCAGGGAAAAAAAGAGATGTATGATGTATGAACCCCTTATTCCTTGCCAAACAAGTATTATTTTTTTAATCCTTCCTCCTTCTGCCTCTTTTTCTCTTCCTTCAAAATAATCTTGTCTTGCAATTTCTGTCCTTTTACATACACATTAATCTTACAATGTCATCTCACACCTAACTATAGTTTATTTATGTCATATGTAGTTCACTTTTGCCATTGAAAATCTAATTTTTAGCAATAAATGCTAGGGATTCAGTATCATGTGCCTAATTACAAACCTAAATCAAGCATTAGAAAATAAGAACACAATTTACTCTCTAACAAATTATTCCCACTCACTTTCCACTCACTGAGTTATCCTTAAAAGTGATTGATTTGCCAAGATTCTAGCCAACTTGTTTGGCATCAGCCATGGATGATGTTTTCTCTAAAATATCAAACTAATATTTTCAAGTATACCTGGATATTCTTTAATAGGTTGGTTTAGATATAGAATATACCCGTCACTTATTTCCCTTGTCATTCCTGAGACGATGTAGATTCTGGCTTCTGTCCTTACATAATGACACTATGTTTTATGCTTACTCTGTCACCACAAAGGTTTTTCTTGCCAAGGGCAGCTTATGGGGACCTGCTGATGTCCCACAACATCTGAAGTGACAGCAGACACAGTGGAGGTTGAATAAGTTAATAAATATTTTTAGACTGACCTGTTTGTATTTCCCATGATAGCTAGATTTAAAGTACAGAAAAGAAAACAGAAGAAGTCCTAAATTTCTATAGGGTTTATTAACCTCCCTTATAGCCCCCCTTCCCATCCCTGCTATTTGTTCCCCATTTACTTTATTTCAGCCTTTGGCCTTTGTCGCTTTTCAAAACAATCATCACTTTGGGGAGGAAGCATGGGAGACTGGAAAGAGCTGGGTTTTGCAATCAGAGTGTGGTGACAACCCCTTATCTGTG
The DNA here is from genome assembly GCF_987537825.1 of Furipterus horrens. Taxonomy (NCBI): domain Eukaryota; kingdom Metazoa; phylum Chordata; class Mammalia; order Chiroptera; family Furipteridae; genus Furipterus; species Furipterus horrens. The sequence continues at coordinate 16,389,327 of NW_028327180.1, forward strand.
TCTACAGTAGTGAATTCAACTCTCTGGGCTTCATGTTTTCATATGTAACATGGAGATAGCAATTCCTAACTTTCCATAGTGGTAATGGGATTGAGGATAACATGTGGTAACACCTGGTAGTGTCTGAGAAATAAAAGGTGCGGATCAAATAGTGTTAGTTTATTAAATAGTACTGTTTGTTTTATTTATGAACTGATACCTACATCAACTTTAGAGGTTTCCGCAGAGGCAGATGGAGTACCGCATCCTTGATATAATTTCTGGAATACTGACAAGGTCCAGAAGATGTTCAGCAATCACTTCCTGACATACTGGCCTGCTATCTCTATTCCCACCTTCAGTGTGTTCTTTCTTTACCTTAAGATGATTAATACTTTATCTTATCAATGGTTCCACTTTGATGTGAATGGATTTATCAGAGACCTTCCTTTCCATGGTGTGGTGTTTTGATTAGAAAAAAAAGTAAAGAGAAAGAGAGGTTTAAGGTCCTGGGACTCCGAGGCCTGAGGGGTAGAAAAGAATACATGAAGAGGGCAATAAAGGGCAGTGCGTGTGGGGTTTGGGGATAAGAGGCTGCTCTAAATTCTCTTCTCACACTAGACCACTGAACTAAGGGCATCAAACCAAGTTGCTCATCAGAATCACCCCAGAAGCTTCCACATTATACCAACACCTAGGCTCCATACCTCAGAGATTAGCACTTCATTGTTGGGGGACAGCATTTTTAGAGTTTAAAAGCCCCTCAGGCAATTCAGCTACTTAGTGGAACTGAAAACTAGAGATAGAAGAAACAAAAGCACAAGAAACAGTTGTGTCCAGTTCTCTTTATACTACTCACAGGTCCTAATTGAGTTAAACTACTTAAAACCTAGTCTCTTATAAAGAATTTATTTTTTATTAGTTTAATTATTTAAAAAACCCATTAAAAAAAAAGCAGGGCCATATTTATTGACTTAATCACCACATTTTGTTGAAGGGCATAAAGTTTTATAATTACTAAAAGATTCTAGGATCAGTTCAGCCATCATCAGTGCAAAGAATAGACTTTTGCATGGGTATTATTCTTATAGTTCTTGTATTTCATAAACAAGCTTCCTGTTTATTTATTTTTCATTTCTCAAAGAAAGAGATTATGACAGGATCTTTTATAAATTTCCCAAAATAACAAATTCCAATAACTAACTGTTGCTATTGCTTTATAATGTATAATGCAGCATTTTATATATCATGATGATTGGGTAGATATTACCATTGGTCACCCTTGCAGGTGAGTAAACAAAGGTTAGAGACTCTTACATACAGATGTTAAAATTTGCCTCCTTTCTACAAGTTTATTATTTTGAAGTTCAATATAAAATCTATGTTTTTAGATGTATAGGCTGAATTTTGCTAATTTTTTTTTTTTAAAGTCAAACAGAGATTTTATTTTATTTTATTTTTTTTAATTTTTTTATTTTGGTTTTTCAATTACAGTTGTCCCCTTTTCCCCCAATTTCTCTCCCCCACCCAACCCACCCCCTCTCCCACAATCATATCCCTCCCCGTTGTCCATGTCCATGAGTCTTTCATACAGGCTCTTTTCTTTTTTTTTTTTTTTTTGCTTCAACTATTTTCTCTGTAGTTGCTAAGAATTCAAAGGTTATATCACATACAAAAGCCTTGAGCTGAAGAGTTGGTTTTCTTTCTCTGTATCTCTGATTTTAGAATACCAGAAATCAGACTGTGTTAACAAAAGGGTGACTCTAACTTCTGTCCTGGAGTAATTACTAATAGTGACTCTCCAAAGGGTCCTAAGTAGGACAATCAATTATATGCTCAACTTACCTAATAAGCATGTGTCAACTTCTACCCTTTATTTTGCAGAAACGAGTTATTTATTTGATTGAGTTTTCTTTCCATCAACAATTTTCATAGTGTTTTTGTTTGTTTGCTTTTAATCTTTCACTAGGTATTACTTAGAGCTTCCCTGAAATTTGAATATGTAGTGCATATAGAATACAGGTGGTGATAATCATAGTAATTTAGATTTACTAATCATAGGTTTATCTAAATTATATACTTTACACCCATTACCTCATTTAATATTTATAAAACCTTGTGCAGTGGCTACTAGGACTGTGCTCATTTAACAGATGAGCAAACTGAAGTACAGAGAAGCTAAGTAACTTGTCCTGGGCTCAGGACCCAGGCAGTGAGGACTTTTGTCCATGTCTCACTTCAAAGTCTAAGCTCCAAATCAATACACTAAAATCCACGGCTCTCTCTTCTCACCCATCCCGTAAGAACAGATTTCTTACACAACCATGGAATGGAAGTTCTTACCCCCATTGTCCGATAGCTGAAGTAGGCTGTAAAGGAGTGTGATAAAAGGAAAGCATTCGAGTCATCCTGCATCTGGAAAACTCAAGTCTTCATATATAGTTGTGTTTCTAGCTGCAGGGATATTTGTGGAGAGTATAAAAAATTTAGCTCGACATCACCACCTGTGCCCTAGTGTAGACTAAATATCCAGAAGATTGATGACTTGCTCTTCATCCATTTGTTTTAAAATAGCCTGAGCCATTTAAAGTCACTAACTTGGCCAGCAATGTCTGACCTGCAGCATCTTGAGTTATTTGATGCTAGACCTACCTTTCATTATTCACATGGACCTACTATGAGAAAAGGATCCAAGGGTAAAGTCTACATACATGGTGCTCAGCATGGTTAGCCAAATATTTGTCCCCAGTTTGAAACACTGTAGGTACACACATACACAGCAGAAGAAATGGAATTTTCAACCAAACTATTTTCTGTTGGGAAGAAGTCTGGAAAATGGTAGAAGACTGAGCAATGAAATTAGGGATGGGTGGGTAAATATCTAAAATTCTCTCAGAAATACTCACGTGACAAAGAAAATCAAAATTGTATGACTAAAATGGCATGGTAAATGGAAGTAGAGTTATTTAGTGCTCAGGCTGAAGGACTGTTTGATAGAAGGAATTTAAAAATTACTGAATGTGAACCTTGTACTCAGGGAGGCCAGGGTAGCAGTGAATATGAGAGAAATGTGTCATTGGTCCTTTTGCAAAATTTGAGGTAATATTTTGAGAGGAGGGTGCAGAGAAAGGTTCCTGAATGTGTAGCATTGAACAACAATTGCAAAGATGAAGGACATTTTTTTTGCTGGCTGAAGGAATGTGCCTGTATTTGGGTGTGATGAAAGGCCATTGATGTGTCAGTGGCCAAAGAAAGGTGGCTTTTGGAGCTGTGCAGAGGGCTAGGCTAATGGTGGCAGTATAGCGGGTGGCAAACACACACAGGTAGGCAGTATCAATAGTAAAAGTATTTGAAGCCAGCACTGAAGACTAAGTAATAAAGTGGGAAAATGATGGTGATAAGACACATATGATGAATGTGAAACGGTCATATTGTAGGTGTTGAAGATCTTGGAGGAGTCAGAAAGTAAACCAAAGGTATAACTTGAACAGACCTAGATCAAGGGATTTAGTAGAGGCTGCTGCCAAGGTAGAATGTAGAAAAAGAGAAATATGGAAGTGCTGGAGCTCAGGAACAAAACAGAGGTATGGTCTTTATATAAATTAGCCAAAATCTATCTCTTTTTTTTATAGAGGTGAAATAGAAAGCAGATTTTCTTCTCTTCATCCAAACCAATCCAAACCAAACACTAATAATATTGGCCAGCATGAATGCAGAAATAAATCATCCCAAACATGATTAATGTGCACATGTAATAGAGTTTCTGAAAGCAGGTACAAATTACAGTATATTTTTTTCTACCATCATAAAAGTTTTATAACATTTCCATAATTTGGGATTTCAAGATAAAAACAAACAAACAAACTCTAAATGCTGATTTCTCTGAAGAGCACTAAGTATAGATACATTTTACAAAAAAATGTTTTTCATGATTAGTTAAAAGTGAAAAGAAGAAACTTTTGAACTTCCTTTATTCTTAATTTAAATTTTAATTGAGACTATTTTTTTAAGAGCAGTTTAAACTTCACTGCAAAATGAGGGGAAAGTACAGAGATTTCCCATATAATCCTTGCCCTCACACATGCATAGTCTCTCCCATTATCAACCTTCTCCATAGAGTGACATGCTTGTTACAATTGCTGAACCTACACTGACACATCATAATTGCTCAAAATCTATAGATTACATTAGGGTTCACTCCTGATGATGCACACTCTACAGATTTGGACAAAAACATAATGACCTGTATACACCATTATACTATCATAAAGAGTATTTTCACTGCCCTAAAAATCCTCTGTGATCCACCTATTCATCCTTTCCCCACTCCCAATCCCTGGCAACCACTGATCTTTTACTATCTCCATAGTATTTGCTTTTCCAAAAAGTCATAGTTGGAAACAGTGTAGCCTTTTTGGGTTGGCTTCTTTCACTTAGCAGTAATGCATTTATGTTTCCTCCTTTCTTCTCACGGCTATAAATATCCATCTGATTGTTTTTGTGTAGACATTAGTTTTCAACTCCTTTGGGTATAAAAAGCAAAGAGCATAATTGCTGAATTGTATGGTAAGAACATGTTTAGTTTAATAAGAAACTGCCAAACCATCTTTCAAAGTAGCTATACCATTTTGCATTCCCACTGATAATGAATGAGAGCTTCTCCACATCCTCTCCAGCATTTGGTGTTGCCAATGTTCAGGATTTTGGCCATTCTAATAGACCTGTAGTTGTGTTTCATTGCTGTTTTAATTCCTATATCCCTGATGACATACAATGTGGAACATCTTTTCATGTGCTTCTCTGCCATCTGTATAGCTTCTTTGGTGAGGTGACATCTCTGTTCTATTTTTTAATTGTATTGTCTATTTTCTTATTGTTGAGTTTTAAGAGATTTTAAAATGTATTTTGGATAACAGTTCTTTATAAGATGTGTCTTTTGCAAATATTTTCTCTCAGTCTGTGGCTTGTCTTTTTATTGTCTTGACATTGCCTTTTGCAGAGTAGGAAGTTTAATTTTAATGAAGTCCAACTTATCAATTATTTCTTTCTTGGATCATTCCCCTTGCGCTGTATCTAGAAAGCCCCTGCCATATCCAAGGTCATCTAGGTTTTCTCCTCTGTTATCTTCTAGAAATTTTATTATTGTGTGTTTTGCATTAGATCTGTGATCCATTTTGGGTTCATTTTTTTGAAAGGTGTAAAATCTGTGTCTACATTCATTTTTTAATGTGGCTGTCCAGTTGTTCTAGCAATATTTGTTGAAAAGGTTATCGTTGCTCCATTGTATATTGTCTTTTCTCCTTTACCAAAGACCATGTAACTATATTTATGTGAGTTTATTTCTGGTCTCTCTAGTCTTTTATTTTTCTTTACTGTGATAATTTAGTAGGCTTATAATATTTAAAAATGTGTGCATATTAAAATAAAAACTACAGTGTCTTTTTTTCCTGGATATAAAAGGCCTAGTTAGTAGTTACAATGGTAATAAAAGGCCCATGGGTGTGAATAATAACTCTCCTTGGAAGGCTGCTGAGATATTAGAAAGCCTCTCCACCGAAGGAAAACCACAGAAGACTAAGTCAAATTGTGATATTCTCTCACTGCATGTGTTCTTTCTTCTCTCACTTCCATGCCCAGCTGTGTTCCTTCTCCAATGTAGAAACGGCCCCCAGGACCATTCCCTCAAGGTCCTCATGCCCTTTGCAAGCCCAAGATCCTTGCTGACTTCCTATTTCTTATTTTTTCCTTCAACAGAAATTCCCAGCCCGCTTCTCCTCCCTCCGGGGGACTGTGTTCTTTCCTGTGAAGTTGCTAATAAATAAATGGACTCTAAGTGTATGCAGACAATGCTGGTGATCTGCCCACGGCCCTTTCAATGCCCTGCTCCTGTTTTAGGGACCCTCCTGGCTCTGTGTGCTTTACCCTTCAATAGCCAGTGTCTGTCACTTTGGGAGCCCTTTTGCTCACAATAATCTAGGAATTTATATTTTGGAGTAGGCTTTAAAGCTCAGCCGAGGAGTACAGGATTATGAAAGCTCACTTTTCTCACTCTGGGTCAGAGACAATGCTGTGGCAAAACTTACCCTTCAGGGCTCCGCTGTTGAATCAGGCTAGAGCTTGGGTGGCTTCCCCTTTGTTCCTCTCCTGTCCATCCCCTCCTTACTGACACCCTTGTTAGTATGTACATCTCTCTCTCATAAGTCCTTGGCAGGGTCTGCTTCTGGTGCGACACATAAGATTGTAAGCTATTATTTTAGAATTACTTATATTTTAGCTATGATTACTGAAGACACATGTTTTAGCTCAAAGGACTTACTTTAACGACGGAATGATGGGCCCATGTAAGGCAGGTGTGTATGAACATGTGCCTGTAAATAGTTCCTTTAACTCTGCAGGTGATCACCTAATGGCCTGTGCATAAGGCAAGGATTAGTTAGGAACTAAACTGTACCTTTAACTCCAAGTTACTGTTTTTTACATTTAAAAAATGAGGGAGATCTTTTAAAAACTTCACAAGGTTGTTGTGAAGTCCAAAGTCCAAATAAGATAATGACATTACTTAGAGCTTAGTCTGTGCTTAATGCATAGTAATGATTCATTCGCATTTGCTAAGTTCTTGCTAAGTAAATTGTATACAGATTAAATTAACAACTTTAAATAAAAATCAAACTGAAATGGACTTAAATTATAACTTTCTATTTTATTGAAGTATTACTTTAAGTAACTACTTTACCTTTTGTAAATGCCTCAGTTAACTCTGTCCATAGGTTGAAAGCCCTCAAATCAGGGAAATTCAGTTTAAAATAGATTAATGAGTAGAATTATAAGTAGCAGGTTAGTAACAAAATATATATTATCTTTGATTAAAAATTGAGGTTTTTAAATAAATAAAGTAATTATTAGAGGTAAGTCTTCCAAGTAGAGTTTATGGTACTACTTGATAAAGTCAAGAGCAACTAGTTAGATATTATGCATTGAGTTTACCTTTTATTGCGTTTATGTTTCAGGACAATGTGTTAGCTTTATGAATAAGGACATTAATGAGACTAAGTTTACCCATTTGATCTCAGTGTGCACCAGTGAGCATCTTTGCTCTGTTTCCTGACTAGACTTCTAATTCTTGCTGGTCATTATGTGGATTTGTAATGCTCAAAAAGAGAACACTAATGAAACTGGTCAGTATGAACACACCAGTACAAATTCCAAGAGGCCATTTATATGTGTGTGTGTGTGTGTGTATAATATAACAAATCAGGGTAGGTCCAAAGGACCCAAAAACAATTAGGTAATAAGGAAGGAGTTAGTATAACCATGAAATTCACTGACAACTCATGACAATTAGTGAGGAAGATACTCAAAGTGCATGTTTTGTTTTATGTGACTAGATTCATTTTCTCAAAGGATCAATGTAATGATTTTAAGAGTATTTTCCTTAGAGTTCATTCTAAATTTATAAAATAAGAGTAGTAATATTTTTTCTCATATATTAAATCACCTTATTTGTTTAAAGAGAAATGGGGAGAAAATATTATGGGTTCTTTGGAAGAAATGCACAATATTTAACTAAGTGGGTCTATGATTTTTATGACTTACATGTACATTAGTTTTAAGAGCAAAGAGAGTCTATTTTGTCCTGGGATAGTAAGCCACAGAGTTAATCAAAGTTGATTTGAGAGTTGTCAATCATAGCTCCGAAGGAGCCATGTAACTCCTCAGTGCCTACATGGGCTGGGACTAGAAGAACTCAAAGGACCATTCTAGCTCCACGATTTTCAATCCCATGATTCTATAATTTTACACACACATGGAGTGCCACATTTCAAGTTGCGTTAGTTAAGCCCCTCTTATAAATGAATTCATTTTCCTACCTGCTTCCTCCTAATTTAATTAGTTCTTCATTTTGATCATTGGCCTCCTCTATGGGTTCTTACATAATAGGATTTATAACTTTTCTTATGTTCTAAAACCTTATCAAACCAAAATGGTTCATCTGCTAGTAACTAGGAGATTATTTTTATTTTTAGAAAGAGTCTACACTTAGCTTTGTCTAGTATATTTCTTCAGCGCTCAACTTTACTTGCCAGAGAGTACTGATACTATGGGAAATCTAAAAATTTATGCCCCTTAATGCAATTTGTAAGAACAAGATCATAAACAAAAAAGAGAACAGGTTTATGGGGCTTTTGAACTTTCAAAAATGATGGGACACAAGATAAACCGGGGAAAATGATCAGAGAAACCGGGAAAATTAAACACCGGTTTGATGCTGCTCTGGATCAGGCCAAGGACCCCAAAATGGAACCAACAGGTCAGGTGAAGTAAAGATGGGCAGCTCCCACACTGTGCTTCTCCTCCCTCGGTAAGTAAATGACACGGCGGCCAACGACTACACCTCAGGGGAGAACATTCAGCTGAATCTGGTCCCCAAGGAGCTGCCGTTCTCAGACGTTCGGTCTGATGCTGCACATGGCCACATCCCGGAGAGAGACCATTTTAAAAGACAAAGTTGGTGGCTTTCTTCTGCCTATTTTCTTCAGCATCACCAATGCTCTGAATAGTATTGTGAACAATGAGAAACTTTAGCAAATACAGAAAGGGAAATGTTTGATTTTTCTGATTTTTATTACCTTTTAAAATTTCTAGGTTAAAGTTTTGTTTTAGAATTTTAATTGAGAGATAGAAATGTTTTATTTTCCTCTTACTTTAGTGGTATTTCACTGGACATAGCAGCAACCACAACTGCCAAGTAGCTGGAAGAAATGGTTTCTCAAGTAGAATTCGGGAATGTTATTAATTCCCAAGATAGAAGTGTGGTAAATTCAACGGAATTAGTTTGTAAATTTGACTTGCTAATGAACCACTAAGGAAAAAAAAAGTGCCTGAAATTTCCCCTAAATCAATAGCCAGCATTGGATACTTGAAATGACATGAGGCTTTCACAGAATAGTTTAAGTAGATGTGGACATAATATCAGTCAATCATATCATAGGGCTTGACAGAAAAGAGCCACAGCTAGTGTGTCTTGAAAATACAGACTTAGACTATAAATCCAGGGGGAAAAATCCTTATAAAAGTTGGGAAATAAAGACCTTTTGTGTTTTGACTGGTGAACTTAACTTTTAAAAGGGAAAATTCATGAATCCCCATTTATAGCCCATATTTTCCCAGACAAAATCTTGTTTGTCATCTTGAGTACCTAGTAACCAGGAAAGGAGAATCTCACTTTCATAATGAGAAAGAAAACAGAGGTCAGTTTTCAGAAGAAAAAGAACAGTGGAAAAAGAAATAGACGAGAGAGGCATTTGTAACTTTAAATCAATAGAACTCCATAGAGAGGCCTACAAATGTGGGAAAAAGTCTCCCAATGTCTATTTCAGGATACTTAGTATCTAAATTTACACAGTAGAGTGATGATCAAGACAACTTCTAGTGAAATAAAATGTTAAACTATAGACTTACATGTAAAATAACCCTTGGAAAGAAATATAATTTGAGGTGTGGTTTAAAAACTAAATGACTCAGGAATTTAGTTGGAAAAGTAAGATATATGTGTGTGTGTGTATGTGTATGTGTGTGTGTGTTCTCTTATATGTATGTCATACATATACCACCTCTCCCACTTTTAATCTACTAAATATTTGGTTTCTCCACCCACCATCTACTTGCCTTCTTTATTACCTATTACTGAATAAAAATTAACATCATCATCTGGCTTTGGGTGATCTTCGATGCTATCATGCTATCTTTTAAAGCTAAAAGAAAAATGCAGCCTCCTGTCCTTTGGGTTGATCAATAAATACACAATAGTAATTTCTCCCATGGGTCATCTTAACAATGATAACAGCTAAAAGTTCCTGCTTATGTTCATTTGTTAGAAATCCATGTGCCATTGTCATTCATTTAAATAAAGGGTCTTGTTGTAGAGGAGGGGGGACTGCAGCTGCAGTCTGTAGTGGGGAGGAATGCTAGCTAGCTGGGAAGCACTGGGTCTGAAGACAGCGTGGCTTCAGTAGAAGTGGAGACCAGAGCAGGGAAGCAGTGCCCCAAAATGATCCCCATAGACATGGACGGCAAATCCAAGTTACAGAGTGCTCTCGGGCGATGCCTAGGTCACTGTTCATTTCTACTCCTAAAGCGTTTTAAGACAAGGGGTCATTTGAATTCAAAGGCTCAGGGAACACCTCTCCTTCGGTCCCTTGCACATTTAGCAGCTTGGGGTTGCCATTTGTGCACTAGATAAATTATAAAATTGAAAGTCCTTTTATAGTTGACTATTTTATGTGTGGTCACTAAGGTAAATGTTTAATAAGCAATCACTGGTAGTTATGGGCGCTGTTTCTTTTTTACACAGATGCAGTTGTAAGTGGCTCTGTGAGAAGAACAAAACAGATGCAAAAGGTTTCAAAATGAGTTTTATTGCTTCATTAAAGTTCACAGTGTTTTCCTCCAACACTACTAACTGAATGAAAAAAAAAGGAGAAGCTGCTTTCAAAAGAGATGTAGCCACTCTGTTTCCCCATGTGTCTCTTCAAGTGTCTAGTTCTTCCTGTCTTTTTCTGTTTTCTTCAACAGCTAAAGTCTCTTGCTTGTTACGTGTATTGTTTGATATCTGTTAGTTGAACTACACGAAACTAAGGGGTTATTTTGCCCTGGATTAAAACAAGACAAAATAAATGAGCCATGGGCATGGACAATGAGGTTGGGGTTGACTGTGGGAGAAGGGGCGGGGGGGGTGGGGGTGGGGAGCAATGGGGGGAAAGTGGGACAACTGTAATACAAAAACAATAGATAAATCAAAATTTAGAAAAGGAAATAAAGCTAGATAAGTTAAGTATAAAAAAGATAACAAATCCATTTTTCCTTAAGTTTCTGACTTCAGTAGATGACACAAATTCTAATTTTAATAAACTTTATAGTTAACTTCTGTTTTGCAAAAAAACCAAACCAAACCAAAACAAAACAAAAACACAACGCAGAAGAGACAAGTGAACTTTCTGGATTTTCAATTCCCGTGCCCAACCTCTTTTGCTAATAACAAAGGATGGCATTTTCTCTTGCACTTACTTGTATGTTTTTCTTTAAACTTTTGCCCCTTATTTCCCATAACTAACCACATTGGCTGTAGCTTATTAACTGTGGTTAGTTACTGAGTGATTTGGATTTTCTCTTTATATTTTTCAGCTAATAGAGTCTATTTTTTCTTATTGAAAGATGTTCTAGGCAATGTGGCCACACTACTCAGAAGCCATTTTGTTCTTTATTCCACTTCACAAGTGGGCAATGATAACCTGCTATCGAAATACTGCAGTGGGATGTCTGTGACCTTGGTTTTGCAGCTAACACTGCATGTCGCCTGTCTGAAATGTGGACCCCATCACCTTCCCTTGGGGTTTGCACTGTTTGTTTTTGTTTTGTGTTCTTGGTTTTTATGCTCTTCCTCATTAAGGTCAGTTCCTCTCTTCACTGTAGAGTACTAAGGCCTCGCAGACCAAAATTCAACCAAACCATAGGTGACTGTGTAGTTCTCCCACTCCGAACTGCAGATACAGGTATAAACAACATTTATACAACTATAAACCTACTTCTGCCCCACCCTGTAATAGACATATAAATATAGACATACGGGGATGTAGATATACAAGTACACATACATAACACTAATGAGCATACACGTATATAGATTTTGCCTATCTATCTATCTAATAATACATTTATTTCTACCTTTTCAGAAAAGAAATTTGAGCATTAGTATATTTATCATTGACCTATCCTTCAAATACCTGCCTTGATGACTGCCCCAATGCTTTGACTCTTGTTGCTCTGTGAGGTGTCATTGAGTAGCAACTCTTACAGGTGTACATAGATGGTCACGATCCAATATTTGTGAATATATGCAGGTGTCTTCCTGGATGGTGTCATGTTGTTGAGAAGGCGGACAGGACCACAATACTCTGTCATGTTTTCTAGGACGAGAGTCATGGTGGTCATGACCTTCCCACCAGCGGCTGAAACCAACTCCCAGCTTCCTTGGGGATGGTCTTCCCTGAGGCCACACATCTCTATTCTAAACTTAAATACATAACTTTTTTTTTTAAGGGAAGCAAAATTAGAGCAGTTCTAGAGTTTCCTGTTCTCACCTATAGTACTTGTAGTTCTCTGTCCTTTGTGGGAGTAAATTAACTTACATCGGTATTTGGTGCCACTAACATCCATAACACAATAGCTGGCCTATTTGCTGCAGTCATAAGTGAGATTAGGCAGGAACTACAATGCTTTCTGATGAGGATGCAGATACTCAAAGACTTATTAACACCCAAATTTTCTGAGTTAAGAAATAATCACCTGTGATGTGAGTCAGTGGTGGGCTAGGAGTTTAATTTTCTTCAGGTAGTCTTGCCTTTTCCAAGACCTTCACTAAGTTTGCCATATCTCCTGATGATTATTTCCAATGTGCCGGAAGTGGTCTATGAATTTTAAATATATTAGTTCATTTGATCCTCACAACATACCTTGAGATAGGTTCTATAATGATCCCTATTTTACAGATGAGAAAATTAAGGCACAAAGAGACTAAACTTCCAAAGTCATAGTGAAAGTAAACAGAAGAGCTAGGACTTGAAATCAGCCATTCTAGCTTTAGACACTTGCCCTTGTCTACTCTGAGAGACTGGGCATGTTGGGGGCAGGACGATTCTGGGGATTTACCTTCTCTCACTCTCTCTTTATGGTTTCTGAAACAGGAATGAGCTTCCAACACAGCTTTGTGGAGCCCCAGGGACATCCCATGGATAATGGTGGATGCTGGCTCCAGCACATTAAATGTAGGACATTAGCTAGAGGTGTTTCTTTGATCCTGGGTTGCTGAGATACACATGGAGTGATCTTAAAAGAGAGGAGTGCATGGCCATGGGAAACCTTGAACAGACTGACTTTCCCATGGTGCATTGCTTCTCTAAGTATAGATAGCATGGTTGGAAATTGAAGTGACATTATTTGAGGACAATGGGACAATCTTATTTCATGGAAACTATATGCATATTGTCAAGAGCTTAAGGCCTAACTAGCTTCTAGAAAGTTTTATAATATTTTGTGGGACATATTAATATTTTGAGAAAATAACTGGATATGTATAAATATCAGTAATTACTATATTATGATTTATTCAAAATAAAAATACTAGAAGAAATAGAATAATACCTAACTTTTGCAAGTGAATTTCATATTATCTTGTGTAATCTTGTTTATAGACAAGATAAAGTTTCTCAAGATCAAAAGTAATAAGAACAACTGGATTTGAAATCAAATTCATCTGATACAAAAGCCCTTGATCATTTTATACATTGCTCTGTGTGTGTGTGTGTATGTGTGCGTGTGTGCGCATGTGCGCCTTGTATAGGGTTGGAAAGAGTTTGTGAATAGAATTAAAAAACATAAAATGGTTTCCCCTTTAGTTCCAGTAACAGCTGAGTGGAGTCACTTCTACGCATACATACTAGAAGTCATTCAGTTAACAAATTTACTGAGAATATGTGTTATTAACATTGTGAAAAATACTGCTAAAACATATAAAGTAAGTCACTTCATATGAAGGTATACTCACATCATAACAATGTCTCATTAATCAGACTTCTCACAGAATGAGGAAACTCACTTCTTGCAAGTTTCTGGAAAATTGAAGCTAATTCCTTTAAATGCCAAAATCTTTCATTTTAACCTCTTTATTAAAAAAAGGAAATGATTCTTAAAAAAAAAAAAAAGAACATTATAGTATATAAAGAAAGAGAAGAGCCCAGGAATGTCTTAAGTTATCAAAAACCTCAGCACCCTTGTTCCAGCTGGTAGCTGGAATGTTTGACTCACTGTCTCTGTAGCACCTACTTATTGCTTGTTCAATGCTCTCCTTCTGCTTTTTCTTTGAATATAAGCTCATTTAATTCTATTAAGGCAATTATTCTTTCAAGTATAGCTGATAGTGGGCCTACACTGCAGAGCTCTCATTTGGAACTTAATGGTAGAGAAAGATGTAGGAAACATTAAAAAATAACAAAAAAGCAGGCCCTGGTTGCTGTGGCTCAGTGGACTGAGCATCGGCCTGTGAACCAAGTGTCTGTCGCTGGTTCGATTCCCAGTCAGGGCACATGACTAGGTTGCATGTCAGGTTCCCAGTTGGGGGCGTGAGTGAGAGGCAACCACACAGTGATGTTTCTCTTCCTTTCTTTCTCCCGTCCCCTCTCTCTCTAAATAAATAAACAAACAAATGAATAATTTAAAAAAAATAACAAAAAAGCATGATTACTGATTACATGAGGATGGTGGAGTGGAAGGAGTTTTAGGGGTGCTATGATTTTCAACAGAAAAAAAATGCCCCGATGACTGCAAAGGTGTCATTAATGAATCATTTTTAGAATGACTGCAAATATATTGCTATTGACAGATTTTTTTTAGAAGGCAAATATTAATAGCTGTTATACACAATAAGCTAGAAAAATACTACTCATACTGGACTAATGGTCATGATAATCATTACAGCTGTGGCTAAACAGACTTTAATACAGGAAGAGATTATCAGGCTTCTAGTGGGATCATTCCAGGGAAGGAAGAATTTCTGTTGATTTTCATTATGATATGACAATGAGGTTTAGGTCTTACTTTGTGGCCACAGAGAATAATCAGGCTTGCTATAGGTCAACATGAAGTTGGAATCCAAAAATTCTCCTTATTAGCTTGATGCATCTACTGGAAGAGTCACTTAGTCACATATGACTGAATGTTGTTCTTGGGAAAGGAAGTGTCAACTCTCCCCACCTCTCCACCCCTCTCCATACATACACCACACCCTTATTTGGTTCAAGAGTGCTTAATCAGGTAATAACTAAATTGGGAGTAATAAGTCATACGATCAATGTGATAGGGGAGAGATAAGTACACATTGAGTGTTCAATAAATCTCAACAGCCTGGTCAATAAAATTAGAAGGGACAGTAATTAAGATGAATCTCCTGTTGGAAGAGGTAACTTGAGATAACCTGAGCAGGGGTGGAGTGGGGGATGGGGGGAAGGTGTAGAGCTATGCTGCCCCCAGGAGTCAGCAAAGCCCTCATGTTCCTTGGAACCCCAATTTCTCCTTCTGTAAAAAAATGCCACGACATGAAGTAGATATACACCTTAGGTATGATGAATCGCAGGGATTGCCGAGACTAAAGGTGAGTTTCAGAGTACCTGAAAGAAAAGGTGGCTGTGACAAGGCTGAGAGTAAAGACTTAGGATTCTTGAGAAGGCAGCATGATGGATGAATGAAGAATGAAGTGTGTGAGGAATGAAGACTGAGAATCGGAAGGCTTGGATCATCCTCAGAGGAGCTTGCACTCCACACCTAACTTCAGTTTCCTTGTCTGTAAAAGGAGGAGGGTAGGCTGATGCAGCCCTAAGTTCCTTCCTGGTTTAAAGCCCTACGGTTCTAAGCTAATGTCATTTCAGAATGTGCACAGAACTGATGCATATCCTTCATCACCAGTGAAAGGCTAGGTTGCTTGCCTGATCACAACAGCTCTCTGCCAACCCTATAACCAGTTCCCAGACTGCATAGTATTCTCTGGCAGTATCATTTCTTTTTAAGGATGCTCTTTGTGGGTAACTTTGTGTTTTGATATACTCTCTAACTTATGAAAAAGCTACAAGAGTGGTATAAGGAACTCCAATAAAACTTTTTCCAGATTCACCAGTTATTCACATTTTGCTTCATATGCTTAATTACTCTCTTGGTGTGTGCATATGTATCATACACATATGTTTATAGACAGAGTATCATTTGAGATTATGTTTGAAATGTTGTAATCCATTATTCTTAAATAGTTAATTGCATATTTCTTAAGACACAGATATTCACACATAACTTTAATCCAGTTATTAAACCCAGAAAAGTTAGCATTGATATGTATTTTATAATCTATAAACAGTCCATATTGAATTTTATTTACACTTTCTATGCTATGATGTCTTCTGTGCTTTAAGAACTATTGGTCTAAACCAGCTTGGGCAAAGTGAGTACTAGTGTCTTCTAAAAGACCTTCAGAAAAGGAGAGTTCAGAATTTTTAAATATATTTTACAATGATCACCAAGGCAACCACACATCCCAGTAAAATTCCAGCCCAACTTTACACTGTTGCCCCAGCATAATTATTAATCACATTCTCTTTTACACTCCCATGTGTCCTGATTTGGGACAGTCCACTACATAGCCACCAACCTATGCAGCATTTTCTGAGCACCAACCCCGGACCTGGCTCTGTGATAGCAACTGGAAATACAAAGGTGAGTAAGATAGTTTTTGGTCCCCAGAGAACTCAGAAATAGAAGATCAGGGCTGAAGGGGGACAATACAAAGTGCTGGGAGTAATACAAAGTGCTGGGAGTCACACAAAGGTCTATGCCATGTGCTACTAGATCACAGAAGGAGGACAGATGAATCAAGGTAACATGACAGGTAATGGTAAAAATACAATAAAACAAATTTTAAAATGAAAAGAAAAAAATAAAAATTATATTGTCTTGACTCTTGTCCTTTTGAGATGCTGCTTGCTAGTAGTATGTGAGTATGAATTTAGAATTAAAGTGAAAAAACACATACAGTTTGCAACTCATATTTCTTCAATGTTTATAAGAAAACCTGCCCCGCCTGGAGAATCTTGTAATCTGTACAGATAGATAGGTAAAAATGTTTGCCAAGGAAAAATATTCTCCACAATTTACTCGTTTTAAAACTTCCTTACTTAAAACCATTCATGGGTTGATCGTTGTTCTCAGAATAAAATTCACATTCCTGCCGGTGGCCCGCACCCTCTGCCCTTGGTCTGAAGCCATGATTCCTGCTGCTGCGCTTTGGTCACCTGCTCGCCTTGAGTGTGACTGCTCCCCCTGCCTGACGCACGCTTCCTCCAGTACTTTACAAGTCTGTCTTACATAAAGGGAAAGCCCCCCTAAGAATGACACCAGCCCAGAAGGAAGTAAGCAAAGCCAAGAGGTCGGAAGAGGTGGTTCCTGCTGATGTCATAGAGCACAGAGACTGTCAGCTGCCTGACAATACAGACCTCTGCCTGCTTTACGTCCTGCTGTGCCCTGGTGTCTGGAACCCACCCAGCATGCTGGGCACTGGCCTTTTCCCTGCAAAACCACATCTGTTAGTGTTGGGAGTTCCCATAATAAAGTCCAAGCATGCACTGCATCACTACACACTTCTCAAACTACAGGATGCACAGCCCTGATACTGAGCAGACAGGATGAAAAACAGGGTCCAGTATGTCTTTCTGGAGCATCAAGTTAATGCAAAATTTGGGAGAATCAAATGCTTTAATAAGAACCGCAGAACCATGGGAGCAAAAGAGAGGAGTGGAGGGGAAAGGAGAAGGACCCCAGGAAAAACAGTACGGTCTTTGAAGTTTCGTTCAGGTGGGGGCTGAGAGGTGAACCCACAGCGAGGGCAGCCTCTCTTCCTGACCCCCAGGGTGCTCCAGGCCATCTTCTAAGCTCAGCAATTTTCAATAAGATGCTTCTGAAGGCCACAGAAATGCTGGGTACCCTTCTGATGTGAATCTCATGCGGAGAATGCTGCAAGCAGTCTGCACATCTCCATCATGGCTGGACAAGGTCCTCTCACCCACACATGAAGAGTGTATTTCTGGCAATGCTCTCACCTGCAGCTGTTTGCATCTGGCCTCTGGTTCATCTTCGCAACCACATGGCCGGCCTCCCTTCAGGTTCATCATTTAAAATGAAGGAAGTGGGGCTTGATCTCTCCAGCATCTTTGACTGTGGCCCTGCCTGGGCTGTCCACAATATTAAAAATTATATTGGCTTGGTTATGGAAAAAATGCAATAAAAATAAATTAAAAAATAAAAATTGTATTGGTTTGACTCTTGTCCTTTTGAGATGCTGTTTACTAGAGGATGTCTTATAACATATAAATCTTAAAAAAAACCTAAAGACCCTCCTAGCCACCCCCTGCCTGCCTTGGCTAGGGCCAGAGGGAGAGGCTGGGGTCCCATCATCAGGCTGCCCAGCATGGAGGCAGTTTTCATTGGTGGTTCCCTCTGGGGCTTCACCACCACCATTGTTACCGCTGCTGCTGTGGGTAGTGAAGGAGGCCCAGGGCCATGCTGGAGGGCTGAGTTGGGGCGGGGTTGGGGGGGTCCTGGACTCTGGGCCAGGTGGGGAATGGTCAACCTTGCTTCCATCCTGGCTGCGGGCATGGTCACCTTTGCTTCCATGCTGGATGGGGAACTGGGCATCCTTGATTTGAGGCTGGCTGAAGAGCTGGCAGACGGATGGGTTTTCTGCCCTGAAAGGCTGCTGTTGGAGTCAGAGGAGTACTTTGATGGGGCGGCCCTTCATCTTGTTTTCTGTAGTGTGTAGGAGCAGATATGTGTCTATAACATTGTTACTTTTTCTTTTTTTTTTTTTTTTCCTGTTACTGACTCCTTTATCTTGTGAAGCTTAAATCCAAGGATCTTCATTTTTTCTGTTACCTAGGGGGTCAATATCACCCTAGGGAAGCTCAGTGAGTGGCTTTAGTTCCCCCCTCCTGGCCAATATTGACCCATAGATCTTTCATTATATCTTCCAGGGCTGTTCTTTGGCTGGGTCAGCAGTCATGAAATTTTTTTAACAGTTTTTGACATTCTAGGGACATAAAGTATGGTACACGAAACTGCCCATTCAATGTTTGCTTCTTCAATTCCTCAAAGTTCTCCCCACAAATAGCAGTTTCCCCATCATCATCCTGTAGAGAATGATCCCCAGGTTCCACACATCAACCTCGGGCCATCATAGGGTTGGAGCTGCAAGATCTCCGGGGCCATATAGGAGACAGTGTGACAGAAGCTGTGCAGTTTATGGTCTGAAAATTTCGTACTGAAGCTAAAGTCTGTTAGTCTGATACTTAGATCACCATCTAGAAGGAGGTTCTCTGACTTCAAGTCTCAGTGCATGATTCTCCTCTGGTGTCAGTACTGTACTGCTGACATTTCCAGGAATGTGGCTTGGGCTTCCTTCTCAGCTCTGCGGCCATAGTTCTCTAGATAGTCAAGTAAGTATCCTCTGCTCACATGTTCCATAAAGAGACAATATTGGTCTCGGGTGGCAATCGCCTTAAATAATTTGGTAATATTGGGGTTATTTAAGCTCTTAAGACAATGAACTTCTTGAAAAACTTCAGAGAAGCCCCACCAACTCATGATTTTCACAGCTACCTTTATGCCTGTCGAAATATGTTGGGCCAACCTCACCTCAGTAAAGGGCAAAGGATCCCTAGCCAATGGTGTTCAGTAGTGTGCAATTGCCAATACGGCGCTCCTCATTGGCAGAGGTGGCTAAAATGTCATTAGACATGGTGACTTCAAAATAAAATAAAACTTCGAGAAAAAAATAAAAATGACAAAATAAATAAAAAGAAAAAATTGAGAAAAATTAGAAGTATAAAAAACAAAATAAAAATAACAAAATAAATTTAAAGATGAGAAGAGAAAATAAAAACAAAAATATTAAAATAACAAAATAGAAAACAAAACTACAAATAAAAATTGAAAAAGAGAAAAATTAAAAGGTTATAATATATACAGAGAGAGAGAGAAAAAACAAGTGAACTTGTCCAAATCCAACGGGTCACCACAAATCAGCTTCCTGGGCTATAATGGACAAAGACCTCAGAGGCCCAGCCAGGAGCTTATACAGGAGGGTTCATAATTCCATCACAGTGGTGCTTTATGAGAAAAGAAATAGACCAATCATTGTTGGGGGTAAACTATGGTGGTTTTCTCACTTTTTGGTCTCATGAGAGTTTTACTCTGGAAAAAAAATAAAAGGATCCCCAAATCTTTTTTTAATGTGGGATATTAGAGATTGATATTTACTGTATTAGAAATGAAGATGCAAAAAATAGAATAAAATGAAATATCTGACTTATTCTCATGTCATATTGAATTTTAATTAATTATACAAACAATATCCTTTACAGATATTTTCCCTCACCTGATATCCAATCCAAAATTACTAATTGCATTTAGTTGTAAAGTTGTAATGTCTCTTTAATATGGAATGGCTTCTTAACCTTCCTTTGCCTTTCTTGATCTTAAAATTTTTGAAGAAGTACAGGGCAATTGTTTGCAGGCTGTGCTTTAACTCCAGCTTACCTAATGTTTTCCTATGATTAGATTCAGGTGATGCATTTTGGGTCAACACCTATACCACTGAAGTTGGTGTGCACTGACATACTTCTCAGTTCACAGTTGGTATGCACTGTATCCTTCCCAGTGTATGACAGCAGGTGGCACGTGGTATTGGTTCATTCTAACATTGATAATGATAACTCTGATACCTTGGTTAAGGTAGTGTCTGCTAGGTGATTTTACAATAAAGTTATGATTATTCCCTTCATAATTAATAAAATTTTAATTTGCATTATGGGATTCTAATTACATATACTTTAGACTGATATTGCTACTCCATTTTTAAACATTTTTTCCTGTGTTAAAATTTAGATAATTTCCACTGACCTGTCGTCAAGTTTACTTATTCTTTTCACTGATATTTCCAGTCTGTTGATAAGATGATTGTATGGATTTTTCACCTCAGATATCACATTTTATTTGTAACAATTTTATTTGGTTCATTTAAAAAAATAGTTTCTATTTCTGTGTTAAAATTACCCATCTGTTCAATTACATCATGAACCTTTCTCCCTAGCTACTTTAATGTATTTATCAAAGTTATTTTAAAGTCTCTGTCATCATTTTAACCTCTGGGGCATCTCTGAGTCTGCTTCCATTCCCTTTAAGACATTTAATTTTTCTCTGTGTGTTTTGTAATTTTTGATTGTATACAGGACATCATGGGTATTAAAAAGTAAGACAAACCTGTAGAGACTGAATGAACTATTTCTGCTCAGGAAAGGGAACATTTATTTTATTTTATTTTTTTGTCAGTAGTCTGTTCAAATCACAGTTGAGGTAGGACTGGAATTTATTGTTGTTTTACTTACATTTAGTTCACCACTAGATTAATGATTCAGGCGTAAATCAGTACTATACCTTTGGCAGGGCAAGACTTCTTTGTACAAACAGTTTCAGCTTACTGAACCAGTTGGAATCTCATTCTGCCTTATAAAGTCACGTCTAGCTTTTCGTATGGCTAAGGAGTTCCCTTTGCTGTTCAGTTCTGCCCCGTGGCTTTCTGCAGTTCATGGCGTTGCTCTCACTCTTCTTCCTTGCCCTTATCTTTGGAGTGCTGAGAAGTGTTTCAGTAAATGACCGGAGTGTCTGTAAGGGACTGAGCATGGCATGTCTCTGACAGAGCAGAATTGCTAAAAGAGCCTCTCAGGTGTGGTGCACCAGCTTCTCAAAGTGGTCTCTCCTAGTGCTCCTGCCCTTCCTCTGGCTGTGGGAAGCCTCTAAGAAGCAGGTATGAGGGCCTGCAGTAACTTGGAGGGTCTCCCTTCTGCCTTTGCTCAGCAGTCAGCAAATGGTTCCGTCTCAACTCTCTCGCTCTGCTCATAATCTTCTGCATGAGCACTAGTGAGGAGCTTACGGGGAAGAGCTGATAAAGAAGTGTAGGTTTTAAACATCATACCAACTATCATTTAGTCTCTAAAATTCTTGTAATGTTCAACTAGTATTTCCTGAAACCCATTAATGGTGGCTTCCTTCTAGCTCCACTGCCCCCAAAAGATGATAGAAGCTATGGGGCATTTCTTATGAGGGGTTTGTCACTTTTCCATATTTTAGTTCATTTTGGTTTCTTCTATCCTCAGCTAACTGATGGGCTTACAAAAAACTACAACAACCCTGTAGGTTATTTTGCCTGTTTTTCATAGTAGAGGAGAAGTAGAAGCAGAAATTAGGATTTGGTATAGTTTTGTTATATTTTCATCATTCCTTGACCAGTTTATTTGTTTTAAAATTTAAAAAATTAAATTACAGTTGACCTTTAATATTACCCTAGTTTCAGGAGTACCACATAGTTCCTTGACCACTTTCTTAATTTCTGTATGACAAGATATTCCAGAATCCTTCCCCTGTTCCAGCTCTGTAATCAGTCCTTTCCCATGGATCCAATGCTGCTTTTACTGAAGAGGCCACTATTTTTTAGAAGCTAAATACGAGTACTAGATATGCTCATTGCTACTAGGTGCCATTGCTTCTAGGTCTTTTCAAGTAGACAGAGCTGGGACACTTCTTTCCTTCCTGCCTTCCTTCCCTCCATTTCCATTCATCTATTAAAGACTAAGTTTATACTGATGCCTCCAATTCGAATCTAACACCACAGTGTACACATACCCATCTTCCCTTTCCATATTTGTTAACTTTTTCTTATGACAACGAGAAACTTGACTCTCATTATCCTTAATACATTAACTCATTTGGTCAAGATTAAAATACACAACAATTCGTGTGAAAATTGTTAACCCATACTACTGGGGGAATAAAAACTAAACTTACTGACTGGACTTCACATTTTTGGCTGTTTTTAAGGTAAAATTTTCATATAGGGAAATAAATAAACATTAAGTGCACAATCCAAAGAGTTCTGGTATACAAATACCTAGAGTAATCTATATTCCTATAAAGATATTGAACATTTTCATTATTCTGGAAAGATGCCCTTTCCAGTCAACCATCCCTCTCTCACCGAACACTGCAGTTTGAGTATTTTTTTACTACCTTTCAGTTTTGCTTGTTCTACAGCTTCAAATAATGAGCTAATTCAATATGTATTCTTTTGTGTTGGGCTTCCTTTGCTCAGCATACTGTCTGTGAGATTCATATGTACCATCTATCTCAACAGTTCTTTCGTTTTTCTGAGAAGTATCTCCTAATATGTAACTATTCTACAATGTGTTTATTCATTTTCCTGTTGACATTCGGGATGTTTCCAGTTTTTTGGTTGTTTGTTTGTTTTGCTATTAGGAATAAAGCTATCACGAACAGTGTTGGATAAGTCTTAGTGTGGACACGTGTTTTCATTTCTCTTGGATATACAAAAATGGGACTGCTGTGGCAGAGGTAGGTATATATACAGCTTTATAAGAAATCATTACACCCGTTGCCAATGTGTTTGCACCTCAAGTCTGTTTGTGTTTTACTTCATTTTAACACTTTTTTCTTGTAATTAGTATGGGACTTTATGGCCTCTCCTCCCACCCCCATATAAGGTATAAGGGTCCTCTGTAGAAAGGACTGGATTGGTTTGAAGGCTCAGAGGGACCTCTAAACTACCTGGATTAGGCTTGTTAGGCTTCTAGATGAGCTTCAGAAAGGTGACAACAAACCTACGTTCTTACTCTCAGAGTTCCTGTTTACCCCAGATTGCCCCTTCCCCCCTCTAACCATGCAGCTTGTATTCTTGACACCTAGTAGAATTGTCATACTTCAACTACAACTGGATTTGACACACGCAAGGGAGCACTATTCCCTCCTGGACTCCCTGAGACGCTATAATTTCAGTGTTCATCTTAATCCTCTACAACCATGAGAAGCTGTGATGTTGAGAAGTGGTTGGGCGGGCAGGGCCTCCCTGCTGGCTGACTCGACTTGTTTTTCTGGTCCCCTTCCAGCAGAGCAATTGGAGGTTGCTTCATGGCTAAACCTGGTTCTAGTCTTTGTGATGTCTGCACTTCACGAGCTCTGTGTTTACCTAAGAATTGTCAGAAGCACAATGACTAAGGTGTTTGAAATGCTGCAGTGTTCTGAAATACAGTAAAGTGTCTATGCCCCAAAAATAGCACTCCCACAACACTGGGAGTGTGCATTCCCTTTCTCTTTCTCTGTCTCTGTGGATACCGCTGTTGGGTTTTCTTTCCCACACCAGTTCGCCCTATTACTTCATCCCTTTCTTTGACTGCAGTATGTGCTGCAGTTTCCTTATCAGATGCAGACACTTCTCTCTAGCAACCTCCTCTCCTCCAGACTCATTCCTGCTCCTCCTTTTCAGCTTTATTGGTGTAATATGACGTTATCTATTATTGCCTCGTTGTGTCTCCTTAAATGCAGGAGACACTAAACCCTTGATAATTAGAGGGCTAGTCTTGTGATGAACTTTTGTGATTAAAATGTTTTATTGTCAGTTATTGTCCTGCATGAATTTTTTAATGTGGCAGCTGTGATGAGCATTTATGCTGTAAACAGAGCGGTGACACTCAGCTAAAAAGACCCGTAAAAATACATTTCCTGATGAGTCAGTTCATTTTAGGTAACAAACCAGGCCCTGGGTTATAGTGCATGTAGCAGAGATGGCAGGTTCAGAGACTACTTGTCAGAAAAGACTTCTGTTGACGATGAGAACAGCCAGGCACTTACTTTGGGGCAATGGAGAACGTGTGGAGTCCTGGTTCTCTTCAAAGAAAGAACTTTTTGCCACTCCTAATTTGGACTCTACCTTCCTCCTACTTCCTGAAACTTGACATTCTTGTCAGGGAAATCTGGAGTCCCACTTAAAGAGCTCTTTAACCCCTCCCTCTTGCCTTAAGTGTTCTTTCTTGGTTATCCAACTAGGAATCTGTTTAAATTGCACCTAAGCCACAACATACTCATCCTCCCATTTACACACCCAGCCTTCCATTCATCCTTCTAACAAACATTTATTGAGTAATCGGTCTCTAATGTGCTTAATAAATGAATTAAGCACAGTGGACAATTAACTGTGAATAAGATAAGATATCCTTTTCTTTAAAGAGATTAGAGTGTAGAATAGATAGGGAGGCAATAATGCCTGTTTATAAATGACAAAAATAAAAGGAAGAAAGTACAAAAGAGGTATAAACAGTGGTATGTCAGGTCAGAAGAGTGACCTCCACATTTTTTGACTACATAGCCCATTAAGAATACTTTTTGCACATCTACCTATAATACATATTTATATATAAATTATGTATGTGTAGTTTATACTAATGTCACATAATTATGATCATAAGCAAAACTACAATTAAAAAAGATAATGTAAATATGAAATAGATAATTTTTGGAAATGATTTAAACATTATTAACAATACAAAACTGTTTTTATTTTCTTTAATATGCTATTAACACATTTTTGGTGATAGTAATATGACTTTTATGTTAGAACTAATTCAACAGTCATAGTATTTGCATCTAATATAATTGATATAAAGGTCATATTGGCAGAAGCAGAAATGTTATGTATGCTGTCTAATTCTTATTTGCTGGTACTTACACCATAATATTATTTTTAAATTTCATGTTTTTGTAGAAAAAAATAAGCATGTTGTGAGAGTTAGTTTAAGTAAAAACTAGATGAGTGTCCAAATACCTACATCATCTGTAATATGTCATAATATGCTGAAAATGAATGACAGATCTGTGCCATAGCAAATGCTGCCTCATCGTGGAACTCCAGACTTTCCAAAGGCTGCTTTCCGTGGCTTCCGTGCCTAACACATGGGCCTGGTGATGGTCCCAATGTCAATTTTTATGTTAAATAAAATAATAATTTAATTCCTATTCTTTAAAGTCATTATATAATAGGTGTTCAAATATTTTCTTCCCATACTCTAATAGATCATTGGTGTGCACATTAGTTTCCAGACCCTCTAGGTTAGAGGATGGCTTGGATATGAGTCCCTTTAGGGAAAACTTCTTATAAGAACTTCACTTTGAATTATGAGTAGAAACTGGAGAAGAGTCAGCATTTGGAAGAGAGTGAATGGCATGTGTCTGTCATGAAAGTACAGGGGATGCTATTAATGAAATGTCCATTATATTAGAACACCAAAGAAGAATAGTGGAGAAATTAGAGCAAGAATATGAAAGTCATTGAATACTTTATTAGAATAAGAATCTGAACTTTACTTAGCACTCTTTGGAAGACTATATATATATATATATATATATATATATATAGTCTTTGAACTGAAAGGTATAATTAAGCTATTTAATTATGTAACTTTTCCTTTATTTTAACAACTCTCTTTATCTCAAAAAAAGTAGCTTTCCCCTATCTGCATTCCTTTCTCTATGCAACTTGTTATTGGAAATACCAGTTATTGGAAATACCAGAGTAGATAAAGACTGGGCTGAATTGGTGGCGGTGGCGGTGGCGGTGGTGGTAGTGGTGGGAGAAGAATTCAACAAATTAAAATGTTACATGAACAAATGGGTTGAAGTCAGAGCTAGTGAAGACTCAAAGGAGTGTGATGGCAATACAAAGGAAGGCAAGTGGAAGACTGTGTAATGAAGGAAGAGAAAAACCACAGCCGGTTTACACACTTCCCAGCCTGGATAACTAGGTGAGTGGGGATCAAGAGAAATGGAGATTCCAGGAGAAGAAGCAGACGTGAAAAGATCATTATTGATGTGGGAAGATGTTTAGCTGGAGATGCCCTAAATAAAGTTGAAAATGTGGGTATATAAAATAAGACTTGTATAATCTACAGACGCCTTAAAGAAATTAATGAGGGGAGACTGGTTAAAAGAAGAGATTCAGACAATGTTGGGAAAACACAGGTCAGCATTTTAACCCAGCAGTTCTAGTGGCTTTGTAGAACCACTACAAGATTCCCACTTTGGGGAATCTTGGTTCTTACTTAGGATCTTAATTCAAGTATTAATGTCTTTGGTGATTGTAGTTACTTCCCAGATTATTTCTGACCCGCTCAGTAAAATTAATATGTTTCAAAAATCAGGTTTCAATAATCTTAGGGAGTTAGTATTTTTAAAAATCTCTACACTAAAAGGGCTTAAAGAACAAAGAAGTCCAAAAGAACTAAGCATATTT
Source organism: Furipterus horrens (assembly GCF_987537825.1). Taxonomy (NCBI): domain Eukaryota; kingdom Metazoa; phylum Chordata; class Mammalia; order Chiroptera; family Furipteridae; genus Furipterus; species Furipterus horrens. Next base: position 16,416,085 of record NW_028327180.1, read on the forward strand.
TTAAAAAATAACGTAAAACATAATGAAAGATGTAAATAAAAAAGAAGTTCCTGAACACAAAACTATATTTGAAATGGAAATAATTTGGAATATTATAAAGGCTCTATTTAAGGTTACTGGTAAGAGTGATCTTGACAATGTAGACCAATCAGCTCCATTAAACATGTAGGTTTTTTTTTTTTTTTTCTCAGTGAATTGCCCATTGTGACTAAACTGATGAGCTGCTTTGCTATTAAAAAAAAAAAAAAAAGTCAAAGAGATTTTTAGAAAGAAATATAGAGAATTGGTGAGGCTTATAGAATAACAACAACAACAACAACAAAGCCCAAATTAGGGTTTGGGAAATAATTTGGGGGAAAAATAAAGCAAAGCAGAAAAGCTTTTCTAGCAAATAATCAATGATACTTAATGGAGGAATAAAGATATTATGGGCTGAACCATGTTGTCCCCAAATTCACATGTTGAAGTGCTAATACTTTAAAGAAGTAATAAGATTAAATGAGGTCATTGGGGTGGGCCCTAATCTAATGTGATTTGTATTCTACTCAGAAGAGATTAGGACACAGACAGGCAACTACGTGAAGACACAGGGAGAAGCTGGTTGTCTACAAGCCAGGGAGAGAGGCCTCAGATGAAACCAGCCCTGCCTACACCTTGATCTTGGACTTCTAGCCTTACAGAGCAATGGGAAAAGAAACTCCTGTTTGATCCACCCGATCTGTGGCACATTGTTAGGACAGCCCTAACACACAATAGACTAATCCAATTTTTCAAGTCCAAAAAGGGTGACCTACTAAAGCTTTGTGTGGTTTATTTATTTTCCCTTTTTAACTTGGACAGACCACTGAGTACTCGGAGTAAAAAAACCTTGTTAAATTCATTCATTATGACCTTGAAAGGTGCATTTGGAAGACTTGCAGTCTATTTTGACTTTAACATGTTTAAAATTACATTCTGTAGGAAATATAATATATAGTTATATTATATAGTAATGTAATAATATACACTCATTAGTCCATTAGGGAATCAGATTACAACCATATGGAGGCTGACTGGATGGAGAACCAAACATACAGCATAGTTATGAAAATGTCAGCTTGGAGGAACGGTGGTCAGGACAAAGCGGCCAGTAATTTAGGGGAAAAAAGATAACAATACTCACTAAATTTGCTGCTCATAACAATGTATATATTAGAGGAAAGAATCAGTATTACATGTAAGTTCCTCACTAATATAGACAAATAGTACGAGATTCACAGAGAATTTTCATTAAGAGTGTCAGAGCAATAATTACTAAAAGAGAACCCTTGCTCTATCATCTTCCTCAGTTTGTCTGGTGGATATTTTAGGGGTGATTATCCAGCAATGAAACATTAAAGTATCCTGTAAGGGAGGGGTGGGGGCACCGTAATGAGAGGTAGGAATGGAAGTGCAGAAATCAGCAACCATGAAGGCACCTTCTAGTCAGGCCTGTGACTTGCAGCCAGAGTCCCTGGGCCCCATGTTTCAGCTTTAGATTCTGCGCTAAAGAATGTAGAGGACTTAGAAAGAATTTAGAAAGATAAAAATAATTAGAAAATTAACTCTAGGAGTATAGGTTAAAATAACAATGATTATTCACCTAAGCAAGAGAAGTCTGGGTTATTAATAGTATTTATTTATTTATCTTTTTAAAGAACGGTTTGGTGTTAATCGATGGTGATTCACTCTTCTCCATTTACACAGCAGGGGTCAAAACAAGAGGAAACGGGCCCCTACTGCAATGTGTGGGATTCAGATTCAACACAGGGGAGAACTGGCTGAGTGGAATGAATTACTTTGGTCGGATATGGAATTTCCTACTTGGCAGATCTTTAAAAACAGCCTCTCAATTGTCAAGGCTGACTAAAAATTAAATCCTGTTTCAAGAGTAGTGGTGAATTGGAAGGTGTAGAGAACAACAGAAACACCAAAGAGAATTTCTGATCCTAAAATAGGATGATTATCTTGAAAATAATACTAGCTATGTAGTAGGATATTACAAAATCAAGGAGAACTAATATCTGTGTTGTGATTTATCCTTATTATTTTATCTTTCTTCCCCCATTAATCTCGGCAGCAGTTTGGGCATTTGCCAAGCAAGTTATAATTATCTATTGTTGGGATTTAAATCTCTTCCTTATGCAACAAGCAGCCAGAATGACTGGATAGAGAGGTTGGGAAAAGTCTGTTTTGAGCAACAGTAATAATTGATTGCACTGTTCCTAACCCTTATCAATTTATCAGTTTTTATTCTAAAGTAAGTTTTATTTCATGCGTAATTTCTAGATACTAACTGAATAGATGCTGTGGGACTACAGAAGGGGGACAGGACATGCTCTCCAGCCTTTAAGAATGTGTGACCTAAAAGGGGCGACTGGATCAATACATGTGAAAAATTAGTACACAATAACAGACAGTATTATTGAATTATGTGACAAGGGCTGTTTGTGCTGGAAGAGCCGGACAGTGAATGGGATTTATGGAATGAAAATGTCACAGAGTAGATAAATTGTATAGGATGGGAAAGAATTAAAGAGCAGGGATATAATCTGTAGCGCTGTGATAGAAGTGAGAGGGTATGCACTTGAGTTATACTTTTGATGCCCTGAAGAACCTGGTCCAATTACCGTCTCTGGGAGAAATTCACAGCTGTTCATACGTCACACAAAGCTTCTGTGATTTACTGTTGCTGAAGTCTGTTTCCTCTCACTCTCCTTTCTTCATCATCAGCCCAAGTCTGTTGGAGTTCACGTTCAAGTTCTGCCACTTTATAACTCTATGGCCTTGAATCCCAGTTGCTTTGTATATAAAATGCTAACAATGGTACCTATCTCCAAGTTTTGTGAGGATTAAATAAATTAGTAGATGTAAAGTGCTTTGAATAGCATCTGGCATGTTACGAGCATCCATAAAATAGTATTTATCACTGTTGTTATGATTAATCCTTTAAGCCTTGAAGTCCAGGTGTTGTCTCCTGGAAGCCTGTCCTTTCCAGAGCAGCCTGTATTGGCATCATCCCCTGTGTTTGTTATACCTTGTTCTTACCTTGCTCACAGCACAGCCTGTTCTGCCCTGTAATCCTAGGCTGACACGTCTGTCTCTTCCTGAATTGTGGGGTCTGGAGGTAGCCATGTCTTGTTCATTGCTGTATCCCAGAGTCTATGACCAGTCAATTAATATGTGTTGAATAATGAGGTGAAGGAGTGAATAAATAATTGATAGCAGAACATAAATCCATGAACTCACACCTTATACTCTCTGCCCACCTCCATTCCACTCCATTCACTCAATCCCTCTTATTTGGCTATTAATACTAAAAAGGAGTATTAGGACCACAAAAATCAGTGGAATATGTAATGAAAGTGTATGGGTCAAAATTTAATGGTTTGTAATAACTGGTCTCACTCAAGAAATCTTTACAAATTGGGTTTGCATTCATATTTTAAAATGTAAGAGTTAACACTATATAATCTTAATCATACTGTACTTTGAAGATTCACTTGTAGTAATCAAGACATGAGAGATTTCCATAATCTAATTAGTTGTAAAATGTACTTTCTATTTTTAAAGATTTTTCTTTATACATTCTTAGACTTGTAGATGTGGAGGTTTTACAAGGATAAAAATCAGGAGATATGACAATTAACTTCTCTGAGCCTCAGAATTTCTCTTTTGAGGGTATGAACTGAAAAGTCTCTAAAATATATTTTCCCCTGACTCTGGCTTCTGTGAGTTTTTTGAATCTATGATATCTGTGTCTATGAGTTATGCATTTATGTTCTATGGCGAATCCCTTCACTTTCCTTCATCTAGTCCCCACTTCCCCTTCCCCTCTGACAATGCACAACCTACAGACAGACAACAGTGCAGTGATGGACAGAGGGAAGAAGGGGTGGGGACTGGGTAGAGATAGGCAAGACGGGGGATGGGGATATCTATAACAGTGTCAAAAATAAAAATGAAGTAAGAAAAAATAAATCTATGATGTAGTTGAGATAATAATGTAGGTTTTCTGAATGTAGACCAGTGGGCTTTCCGTTAAAACCACGTAATTTTATTAGTCACACCATTAGTCACTCTTTTTAATTCTTTTAAATAAACTGATTTGCACAGAACCTTTAACAGACAGAATGGTGGCAATGGAGATTTGCTAATAGAGACAGACTCACAGATAGAGAGCAGGCTGACAGCTCTGGCGGGAGGGGCAGGAGGTGGAGGGATTGATCAAAAAAGAAAAAAGGATGAATGGTGATTGTAGGGTGGAGGAGATGCAGGGAGGTGGAAGAGGCTATAAGGGGGACCAATGGTAATGGAAAAATGTATAAGAAAAATTAAAAAGAAAAAATAAAATGGTGAAGCAAGAATGTTTTATGTGAAATAACAGGTAAAACCTTATGAACTATTAGTTAATAATAATGAATAGTGCTTGTTATCAGTGTGACAATTCAAAGGGCTCTGGTGCACAAAGTAATCACTTTTTAAGGTCATTTAATTTATTGTTATATATTTCCCATATTGGAGGTAAAAGATAAAGAATATATGTATTTCAAGTATAGAATTCAATATTAGAAAATGCATCCACTTAAAAAATCAGATAGGCCTACTACACATTTGCCTTCATCCCAGGGCTGGTTCTTTTTTGAGGAAGAGGAATTTCAAGGCCATAATTCTGTTGCTGAAATAGTTATAACACCATACACAGTATTGTGGGTGCCTTTACAACTAAGTGGGTGAGCTTCATGGTGGATCAGGTCAATTACTAAGAAATCAACAGGCAAGGATGAAATTAGCCATGGCACATTCAATCTGCTACTCGCTCTCATTTATTAATTGGATTGTTTAGTGACTGAGCTGACCCCCCATTGAGCACTCAAAGTTAATTAAAATAGCCAGACTAACTGTACTGTGCTCTGGTTAAGTGAGACAGAAATATGGGCCCCGCTGTCCTGGTTCAGAGGAGGATGGTGAAAATAGGATGATGAAGGCACTGACCTGGTAAGATGATCAAACCCAAATATCATCAGTTTTGCCATCAATACTCTAAGGAAAAATGGCCTGTTTTCATTCTTTTCTATCTTCATTTGTGAAGTTAGTATTATTTATTCTAGAAAGTTGTAGAACATACTTTCCCCCTTTCCTTACGATAGCATCTTGCTCCCTGTTGGTGTGGCAGTACAGTACATTGTCAGTATTCTGGGGCTGTCACATAGTGACCAAAAGCTTTAGAATTAAATGACCTAGGTTGTTCCTTTTCTTCATAATGGAAGGTACAATGGGAGGCTGTGGGGATTAAGAAGATGATAAACTTGAAGCACGTGCTGAGTGATACAGGGTAAATTATCAGTTAATGTGGCCTCTTGTTTGTGAGTGCTGACAGATGAGTCACCAGAAATTGATAGCCATTTTTTTCCATTATCATTTGATGGAAAGTTTTGACTTAACTTTTGTTAGGATTCATTGTTGTCTAAAATGAAAAATGATATGCCTAGATGAGAGGCAATCCGAGAAATAGGGACGTATAGTATTGTTTAGAATCAATATAATTTATTTTTCTCCTTTAGAGTCTAATTATCAGGTGGTACTAGTAAAAGGAGAAACAGCTAGTATAAAACCAGCTAAATAAAACACTGATACCAAGGCATGTGCCTCACAACTTGAAATGTAGTTTATTTAAAACGGATGTACATTAAATTAAACCATGTGTTAATCTGTGGGCAGACTTCTTCATTTGAAGTAGAAAGTGGTAGATGGGAGGTAAAACTGATTTGAAAGAGGGCATCCAGCTCTGGCTCTACACCTGAGGGGAAATCAAGACAATGTATGGAAGGTTCAGAGATAAGACACAAAGATGTCAAGAGGAGGGGAAGTGAAGCCTCGGAGGAAAAGCTAATGGGGGCGTGATTATAAAGCCTGGAGTGAAGCCTGGACAATAATTCTTCTACAATCGTGTGTCCGGCCTGGCGGACTCACGTGCAGAGAAGGCCAGGGCAGACCACTTCTGCTCCCTCGAAGCGAGGACGTGCCCTTTCCGTACATACATCTTCCTTTTCCCTGTCTCTCCTACTCTACCTTCCTCTTTGCTGCTTCTCTCTCCTGCATGTCTTGGCGAAAGTAATATAAGATTTGGAGCTAGAAGTTCTGAGGATGAGGTTTCAGCAGATAATTACTAGATGTATAAACTTGAGCAAGTAGTGAGCTTTATTTTTAGGAAAATAAATAAATGTTTTCTAATTTGTAAAAGGAAGATAGTAATACCTGCCTCACAGTGCTGCTGGGAAGATAAAATAAAATGAGTTACAAAAATCACTTTGCAACATGTAGAGTAAATGTGAATGTGGGTTTTTAGCATTATCAGTGCATTCCTTAAGTCCTTACATCTTTTCCTTTCTCCCTTGCAATTCCAAGTAGCAGATAGCAGAGAAGAGAGGTACAAAATTGCCTTCTTACTTTTATTTATAAGATAAATCTTATCTTTAAGAAAAGGCTTAGTGATAGAGGAATGGATATTGGGCTCTGCTAGACTTTATTTCGTTCTTATGATTTCATGACAAATAAGCCTTATACTCCCACTGTGGGGATGCTTATTGCTTTTTTACAGGGCCCAGAAAAATCACTATTCTCTTTTAAATCTTTATGTTGATACCCTGAAAATCTTTTAAAGAGAAAACTAAGAAAAGGAAGAACTTCAGAGGCATAATTATATTGGTATGAGCTGTGCAGTGAGCCCATTCTAGGTTTACTACCACCAAACACCATGATTTTTTAAATCTATGCACCAGTCAACCAATATTTGGGATTTTCCAGTCTTTGGTTATCACAAATAGAAAGTGATGAACATTTGTGTCTGGGTTTTGTGTGGACATATGTCTCCATTTCTCTGGTTAAAGACCCTGGAGTGGGATCACTGTATCATATGTTAAGTGTTTACTTAACTTTATAAAAAATAATAACTTTATAAAAAACAATTCCAAAACCAATTGCAATATTCTGCATTTTTACTATATATATGAGAGTTCCGCTTAACATTCTTACCAGGATTTAATATTGTCTGCTTTTTAAAAATTTATTTTAGCTATTCTAATAGATGTATATTATTATCTTATTGTCATTTTAATTTGAATTTTCGGAATGATTAATGCTGTGATGGATATTTTTAGTTCTTATTTGCTATCTGTACATCTTCTTTGGTGATATGTCTATTCATATCTTTTGCCCATTGGTCTGTCTTCTTATTAATGAATCTTTCGAGTTCTTTATATCTTCTGGGGTCTAGCCCTTTACAAGATATGTGTTTTGCAAATATTTTATTCTACTCGGTGGCTCTTTCTTTATTTTCTTTTTTAAACATTGTCTTTCAAAGAGCCTAAGTTTTAAATATTGATGAAGTCTATTTTATCAATTCTTTAATTTTATGGTTCATACTTTTGTATTCTATCTAAGAAATGTTGGCCTAACCCAAGGTCACAATGACTTTCTTCTATGTTTTCTTCTAGAAGTTTTATAAAAACTGAGGAGTTTATAAAACACAAAGGGGTACAAGAACATGTACTATGAACCATGAGGGTGTGATGCAGGCATGTATCAGAGCCAGGCACCATGTAGGCGGGAAAGTTCCACTTTATGCTCCTGAGAGGAGAGTGAAGAGGCGAGTGACATCTTAGAGTTATTCTGAATATATCAACCTCAAGAGCTCTCTGAAAGAGTTTCAGGGCTTCCAGAAGTTCCTAGACCACACTTGAGAATCATGGATATGAAGTGTAAGGACAATCACAAATTATGAGTGACAATATTACATTTCAAGGGAACTAAAATATGAGGCCAAAATTTATAAAATATTGCTTAAGAGTCACTCAAAAGCAAATCCAGAGTCTTAAAATTATATTAACTAACCAATAAGGAAGGACTTTTCAGCATTCAAAAAAGTAAAAAAATAACTATGGATGAGCAAATCCAGAGCCTTAAAATTATATTAATTAACCAATAAGGAAGGACTTTTCAGCATTCAAAAGAAAAAAGTAAAAAAATAACTATGGATGAGCTTAAGTAATGATATAAATAAATAATAATATCATAGAGAAGAAAATATAAGAAAACATTTTGGAAAATCTAATGAAAAAGGAGAGAAAATGCAAGTAAAATATTGTAAATAAAAATGAATAGCAAAGAAGTGACAAGACACTTTTAAAAAACATTATATATATAAAATTTTCTTATTAATATGAAAATATTAATGATGTAGATATTCTTTTAAAAATATTTTCTAAAATTACCTATGAAAAATATTAAACTAAACTGTATCAATAAAATATATAGTTTAATAAATAAATAAAACATTTAATAAAAATCACTGGCACCAGATTTCATAGAAGTGTATTTTCCAAACTTTCAAGGAATAAAATTATATACTTTCCATTTAAACTGTTTTAGAGAGCAGGAAAAGATGGTTTAATTTTGTGAATGTAATATAAAACTTTGCCAAACATTGAACAGAAAGAAATCTATATCCTTTTCCAAATGTTAAATGAAACACCTGAATGTCCTGTCAGAGTTTAGCAGTTATTCTATGTGGAAAGCATTCTGTATATTTAGCCCAATATATTTCTTAAGCCATGGATAAAACAAATCTTAACAGAGTTCTTTAGTATAGGACATCTTAGGATCTAGAGTGTACTAACATGCATCATATGTCTCTGTAATTTGTTGACCATATGAAAGACCCTCCCTTATTTTTTCTACACCACACTGTACACCTAATAGCTAAGAAATGTTTGGCCCCAAGTGTTCCAGGGACTGGGTGTTCTGTGTTCTCAGCTACTGAAGATGGGCAGATACCAATCTCCCTAATTAACATCGATGTTGAAATCTTAAATTAAAAGAGATCAAACTGACAGGGGCAGGGTATTCACAGAATCATTTATCTTCATCCTGTAGATTTTATCCTAAGAATGCAAGATGGATTTATTATTGTGAAACATATGAATATAAACACTAAAAGCTTAGATTTTACAAATAGGATAATTGAAGCCAATGGAGAAAAGGACTCTAATTAAACATATAAATATATTTATGAAAGGGACAAAGATGGAGAAAGGCTTGTTACAGAGCTGTGGAGATTGCTGAGGTGGGCTCTCTCAGGTTCTGCTGGCAGGAATGTCACTTGGCACAATCTTTCTGGGGGATGATTTGGTGACATGTATATTTAATATGTGGAATTAAAATTTAATTATTTAAAAATTAACCTTCATAGCTTCTATGACAATTGCTGAGAGGTGGAGGGATGGAGAAAGAGAGAGAGAGAGAGAGGGGGAGAGAGAGAGAGAGAGAGAGAGAGAGAGAGAGAGAGAGAGAGAGAGAGAGAGAGAGAGAAGTGGTTGATTAAATTTGTCTTTAATTTATAAACTTTCTCTAGCTTTTAGAACTAGCCATCCTCTGCCCTGCCTTCTTCCCCAACTTCCACCATCATAGCCAGAGGCTTTAATGTTAAGAAAAATAAAAACTAATAACCATTACTGACCTCCAAGTAAGAGGCATGTACATGGTTATCTGTAATTGTGGGTTAAAATATTACTGAGTTTCTCAAGTCCTATCAGGAAAACAATCTTTGGTTTGGTTGGCTGGGCTGCCCTAGCCAGGTTTTCCTCGAACAGTAATAACTTGAATTGCTCTGTTGCCCCGATTCCTGAGAACTGAAAAGTGTTCACAGGAGAGGCCAGTTTACCAGCAGCTTCCTTGAAAGTTCGGAGGAACAACTGAAGGACAATGGTGGTTCTTCATCAGAACTTTCTCCCTTTGGAATTCTTAATGCTAATGAAGCTTTGGAAATTTAAAAACATATTACGTTTTCCATTAGCTTCCTGCCTCCAGAGCGTCAGCCAAAGCTGTAACGCAATCATTTCTAAGAGGTGGGACTTTGGCTCCCCCGCGGTCCCATAGCCACAGTGTCATGCTAATGCATCTCCTGCACAGTCACAAAGAGCTCATAATGCGGGCAGTGGAGGGGCCTGGGTGTCTTTTACACCTATTTGTTACCTTCAAGTGCAGTAGGGAGGCACCTGGAAAACACAGATGCTGTAACCAAAACCCACCCACTCACAAAGACGTTCCCTGATTAGGTTATTTGAATAAAACATTTGGAATCTCACGTTATGTACGGACACACGTTTATTTTTAAAAATCTGGGTTTTGTGGAATATGCTATGGTTTTAAAAGATTCACTATGATTTATCAGTTGCATATTTTACTTCGCTTTTTACAGACATCTGATAGCAACAGCAACGAGACTCCTGAGGAATATTTCATAGGTATTGAATGAAATGAGAATGTAGCTAAATGTGTAAGTGCAAAAAATATTGTGAGCTTATTCATGTGTGTTTGCATATGCACATGTTTTAGCCATGTATATATTTCCATGGCAACGACTGGAGGTGAAATCGAGCAATTAACAAAATTTGACAAATTAAACTAACTAACCCTGTGCCATTTTGAAATTTACCTGGATGTGTACTTAGATTCCTCTTCTTTCTTATAGCAAAGGATAGTCAATTAAATACTAAAAAACATTTCAAAGTAACTTGTCACTACTATAGCAATCATGATTAATTTTTCCACTTGCCCTCATTTAAAAGCCTAGAGCAATTTTTGTTTTGTTTTAAGAGAAAGAATGTGGGTGGGAAGGTTTCTAATGCAAAGGCTTTATTAAAATAAAATATTCCGCAGTACACAATTTTAAGAATGTAGTTTTATGCTGCCAGTACAATTTAATGATGTCATTTACACTGTCGGTGGAACAGCAGCATCAGAATAGTGGCATACACTAGAAAGTCATTAACCAAATATAAAAAATGCTCCATACTTTTAGGTATATAAATAATTTATAGTATGGAACTGAAATCTGGATGAAAAGCAGGGAATGATTGCAAAAAAATCTCTGGCCAGTGCAAAGTCTGATTGCTTTTAATGTATAGGCCTGCAATTCATTAATGCACATTGAAGCAAATCAAGCTGAAGGAGTAAAATTGGTAAGTTTTAATAAAGGGTCACCAAAAATTCACTAGGACCAGTCACTTATCCACTTGGTGCTCAATTTTATAATCTGTAAAATGGGCTCATTTGGACCATGGAAGAAGAGAAATATAAATGCACTTTGAGAGTGTTGCTATAATGGTAATGAACTAAGGTGGTGAAGTGGACCACGATCAGGTTAGCCATACAACCTTGCTGTTAATGCTTATGTGGGTCAAGTCGTGGGATAGATGTTTAAAAACAAAATTGTACTTTAAGGAAGCACTTAGAGGAGCATGCTTTGCACTCTTTGAATATGTTACATATTTTCTCTCAATTAACCTTTTATCTTTACTAGTAATGTTAATTTCTTCATAATTTTACGTGTTTATGTTTCATCATATACATCTCAGTTTTAATCTTCACTCATGTGTTCCTCATTTTCTAGTGTTCTTGGTTCAAATTTCTGAGAAAGGAAACTTAACGGTCCAGTTTATTGTCCATATCAAGCCATAGGTCACCTGTCATTAGCCAGCAGGAAGATTGACTGTTATTGAGATAGTGCCATCTCTGGTTTGACCATCTCTGGTCGACAGAGGTTAAAGGTTTATATGATAGAAAACTTTGCTGACTAGGCAGCAAGAGACCCTAGGCATGGCAATTTCACTGATAAGTTCCTGTGGACTAGAAGGTGCTGAGAGACATCTTATGTTCATCCAGATATTCTGAACTATTTCCAGCTTCCTTAAAGTGATGTAATCTTTCTTTCCTCTGGTTCTTGGTTGACACTGACTTTTCCTGTTCTATTTCTGTAATGGATCTTGAACTTGACTCAATAAATAACCTTACTCCATTGAACTTCCAATCTCCCTTCCAGCATGGATCTCTGTGTTGGGACTTACTCAAGTTGCTTGCTCGTGTGGGCGTTCAATGAGCTGTGCTCACTGTGGGCAGGGGAGACAGAATCTTGACAGGTGGGATGAAGAAAACCAATATGAGTGAAGTGTAAATACTTTCTTCTAGCTGGGTAAAAATAGTCTCTCAACAACATCAATGTACTAGGCAGCTATTTCCCATGTTCTTTTCCTGCAGTGTGCAAACACAAACAAATGAACAAACCGACCAACCAAACTGAGAGAAAGGAAGTGGAAAAGGTAAACTGGGGGTGTCACTTTCATTAGTGTACAGAGTGAAGGAAAGGTGAGGAGGCTGAGGAAAAGAGGAAACCAAGACTTCTAACAAGCATGCAGCTCAGGGAAGCTTTGTTAGAAGAAGCTTCACAGTGGAGAATACACTGCTCAGAAGTGATTCTGACTTCCTGAAGGGGTAGAAATAGTGAGAAAGCCCTTAACTGCGCCTGCGATTTTTTTCCTTTCAAAGTGTATCTAAAATGTATTTTGCTATATAGTGAATATTGTTTAAGTTCAATTATTTTTATGATATATTATTTTGGAAGAAAAAAGAAAATGTTTACTTATCTCTATGTCAATGAAATAAGCCAGTAGTTTAAAGCCTACTAGCCAGGGTCATGTGACTGACACATTACTGCCACCTTTTGGAAGCTCACCTATCTTGTAGGTTTGTTGTTTTGAGGCATTGAACTCAACTCAGAATCTGTAAAATTAAAGGTATTTAGTAATAGTAAAGTAAAATTGGGTAAAAGAAGTAATTAATTTGGACCAGGATGTCATTTATTTCTGAAAAAAAAGAAAAAGAAAATAAAAGCATTATCTGAGATGTCTTTGAGGGCTGAATTAGTTCACATTTTAGGGTCTATCTTTTATGTAACCTCAAGCAACTTTCCTCACATATTTATTCGTTTTTATACCATATATATGTTTATTATGTGCTAGATGCTAAACATGATGAGCAAGACAGAACTCATGTTTTTCAGAAGCCTAAGCTAAAGACTAGTATTAACTTGTATTTTAAATATGAATAAAGTTTTATTTCTCATTTTTTATATTGAGAAATATATAATCAATCGTTTTAATTATTTTCCCCAAGTTTGAAGGGTTATTGTGAAAATTGGATAATTCATAAAATACGTACTATAGGTGCTTAACACATTGTAAACATTCATAAGTGGTATTTATTGTTCCATAGTGTCTCCTAAAATATATAATATGGGATTATGTAGTGGTACTGGTAATAAATAAGTTGACATTAATAATATAGTTACTGAAAACTTCAAGTTATTTAAGTCAGAGAGATAAGTATAGTAGGTAGTGTGATACAATTTGTCTTGTATATAAGAAGGATAATTTTTTCCCAGCTGATTATATATGCCATAAATTCTTTTTTTTTTTTTTTGAAGACACTAGAAAATAAACTATAAATACAGAATATTCATTGTTCTAGGAAGGCTTTATGAGAAGTAGGTTTTTACGAGCCATGAAGTAAGGGGAGGGAAAAAGTAGATGGGTGTAGACGGGGAGGATGCTTGGCATGTAAAGTGCAGCTTGAGAGGAGGCTGGGCTGTGGGCAGAAGTGGAACACAGATAGGAGGAAGGCTGTCGGCCCATGCGTTCAGAGAGGCAGAGCCGGGCTCCACAGAGGAATAAAGGAATCTGAGGGCAATGAAGAACCAAGAAGCAGTGATCCAACATGTCAATCCTAATCCAACATGTAATAGGTGACCACAGTGAAACAGTGCTCTCCACTGTCGAAATGAAGGCACGAGGGGAGGGAAGGAGGCTTTTGAAGTCAGACAGTTCTCTGGTGGACTCTGAGAGTCTTTACTTTCTAGAGATTAAAGGAAAAGCAAAAATGAGATGCTGAAAATGGTAGAGAAGTAGCAGTTTTAGGGAATGCTGCCTGGAATTATAAGTAATTTACTTGCCTTTTTTTTTTTTTATTATGATAAAATAGACATAAATTTTACCATCCCAACCATTTTTAAGAGTACTGTTTAGTAGTAATAAACATATTCACATTGCTGTGAAACAGATCTCCAGAACTTTTTCATTTCACAAAACTGAAACTATGCTCATTAAACACTAACTCCCCATTTTAGTCCTACCTAAGCCCCTGGCAATCACTTCGTTTCCATCCGTTTAACTTCTCTAGCTGTTACTATTGGAAGTATGTAAATAAATCATTTCTAAAGCAGACACACTGACATAGTTCTTCAAAGTTGTTCCTGGGATTCCTAATACCTTAAATTACGAGTACTTTGTGCACACACGCGTAATATTCTTTGATCCATTCATCCTTAAATTCATTCTAAAAATATTCATTAAGTACCTTCTCTGTGCCAGGTACTATTCCAGCACAGGAAATACAGAGGTGAATAAGAAAAAGTTTCTGCTCTCATGGAGTTGACATTCTATTGGGGGCGAGTAAGAAGCAGAAACTAAGAAGAAGTACATTATTAAACACAAAACAATATAATTTTAGGTTATGATATATGTGACACAGAAAATAAAATAGAACGATGTGATAAGAAGTCACGTGGTGGCCCGAGGCTTGGGTGATCACGAGAGACTCTTCTGGGGTGGTGACTTTTGAGCGGAGACCCATAGACAGGAAGTCAGTGGGGGTTGGGTTTGGGAATGGCTGAAGGAGGAGCAAATGCAAAAGTCGGAAGCACAAATGAGCTTGGTGAGTCTCTGGAACGGAAAGGGGGGAGACAGAGCTAGAGGGGTGGAAGAGAGCGAAGAGGAGGAGGAGATCCAACGGGAGAGAAAGACAAGTCTGGATCACGTGTGCTGTGGCAGGGTGCAGAGTTCGGATTTGATTCTTAGTATAGTGGGAAGCCATTTGCTGAAGAGCAACTTTTTTTAAAAAAGAACATAATTATCTAATTTATTACTGATCATAGTTGTATTAGAGAATGTCACCGAAGTATCAACTTTATTACTTGGTAAAATTGCTATCTATTAGAATGGGACTAAAATATCAACTGTATTGTTAATAAAACAAACATTAGAGAATGTGGGTTATACCTGTGGACAAGTAGGATTCCAAATACTATAGACTATCGAATTAGAATTGCCGTCCCCCTTCAGTCATAGGCAGTAATGGACTGCACTGCCCCCCCATCCCCCACCCTGCCAGGGTCCTACCGTTATAAGACTGACAGCATAAAGCAGAAAGGACATGCCCGAAGCTCGATATCCCAGAGGGTTCACTGGAAGAGCTCAAAGTGACACCATACAATTTCAGAAGTACAGGAAAAGTTCCTATGACCTTATATTTCACAATTTGAGACGTATTTCTTTGCTTTCTTTCCTGCTTCCTTCCTCCCTTCCTTGATCAAGCATTTGGTGAGAATCTATCATGCATCCATCATTGTGCTGGGTGCAGGTGATTCAAGCAAGAGTTCTAGCCCTCAGAGATCTTCTTGTTTTCTAGTAGAGATGACAGATTAGTGTTGGGGAAAGTTTGAACCAGCAGAGATTCTTTTAGGGGGGGAAAAAAATCCTTGTTTAAGAAAATGCCAGTATAGGCTGTTTTTAATTCAAAAGCACAAGGTTTCTTAGGGGTGGTGCATGGGAAAGGTTTGGACAGATGAGAAAACTGACCCAGATAACACAATGTCAGGAACTTAGGGTTTTCACATTGGTCTCCAGGATTCGGAATAAAGGAGAGAGAGGAGTGGGAAGCATTTTGGGAGCAGGCAACAGGCAGCAGGTGGGGCTCTTGGAAGAAGTGTTAAGGGACATGAATGGAGTGTTATTATACTTCCTGCCATGTGCTGCAATTATCCCCCATTATTGACATTATTTTGAAAAGCATGTTATATAAAAACAGCCTTATATTCCTGGTAAGCTGGAGGAGTGCAGGAGAAAGGGAAATGTGTGTTATAGGTTAAAGCGCTAGAAAAAGAAGTAGAAACTCTAGAAGGCAGGGTGGTTAAAAGGAGGAGAAAATCTGAGTGAGTGGCTGGAACATCAGCCCCTTGAAAATGCAGGCAAATAACCAGGAGACTGCCTGCAGCTTTCTATATGAGCCATCTTATTTGGGCATTAAAGGAAAAAGTGAATGATCCAGAGGGATTGGGGGATTGCGGGCTTTTGGGTGGCAAATATTTACGTTACATAGAACATCATCATATAGCATGACAAAGGCAGGGACTTGGCGCAGAAGCCCGGGGGATAGGGGGCGTTTCCCTAAGGAGGGCTGTAGAAGTTGGTTGTGAGGCTGAGGGAGAGGTGAGGAAGGAAGAAGCTCAGGCAAAGAAGGCAAAAAGCCCACAGCAGTCCAGGCCGTTGCCAGTCTGCTCCTGCTACCTGACGTACAGAACTGAGGTTAGTGTGGCTGAAAAGTTAGTGAGCCTCTCAACAGATGAAAGTATTGGGGTGAATTTTCTCCGACTTTTTAGTCAGAAAACACCCATACATAAAAAGGCTGAAAGAATGCTGTATTGAAAACTACATACTGAGTACTCAGGCTAAACAACGGCTAACATTTTTATCAGTTTTCTTTATCTGCCTTTCTAAAGATCTATATTTTCAACCACCTGAAAGCAAGTTGCAGATTTCATGAAATTTGACTGTGTTTCAGTATCTCCTAAAAATACATTCTCCAATATAACTCTATTACTACTGATCATATCCAAGAAAATTCTTAACAATAATTTCCTAGACCATAATATCTAGTCCACATTCAAATTGTCTCAGTTTTTTCTTATTTTGGTAAAATATTCATAATATAAGTAACACAACCCTTTGACCTTTTTTAAGTGTGCATTAAAATGGCATTAAGTACATTTATGTTATTATATGACCATCACCATCAACTTCTTCAATTTTTGATTCCCTGAATTTGAGATTAACTTCATAGGGGCAGTGCATATAATCTCCCACTTGGAGCTGAAAACCAACTTCGTAAGCACAAGGGTGAAGAGATGGTACAGATCTGTAGCATAAGCAGTTCGGGATGTCAGTCAGCAATAAGTTCACTAAGTGAGGGCAAACCTGGGCCAAAAGTGTAGTCCTGGAATCAGGGAGGAGGGACTTCTGCTGTCTCTGCCCTGCTCAGACCCTACTTGGAGTAATTGTGTCTAGTTCTGGGCTGCATAACATTGGGTAGTCAGAAAGCTATTATCAGGAAGGGATTTAAAAAGATATCAGCTGAGAAAGAGAGAAAGAAATTGGATATTTGGAGCTTATGAAAAAACAAAACCCTTGAAGAAGAGATGTCATTTTACCTGCCTTGGAATAAAGAACTGCCATTTGGAAGGTATTTTTGTTCTGTCTGAGGAGTAGTTCATGGGATAGATAATAAGAAGAGAGTGCCATAGGAAAGGCCTCAATTGAGTATAATAATTTAATAATAATAATGGCTAGGGTCAGTAGAAATCGTTGCCTTAGGAAGTGGCTAGTTCCCTGTCACCAGTGGCCTTCACTGTCACACATGGGAGAGGAAATCTAAGCATTGAGTGGCTTTTTAGACTACATGACTCTAGGGTCTGTTCTGACCCTGTTTTGTTTAGGATTATTTTTATTGTATGCAACAGACCCCAATAGTACCTTCTTAGGCAAAAGAGGAATTTACTGAAAGAATGTTTGAGCTATTGCCTATGATCAATGGGAGGGTTAACAGTGAAATTCAAGCACGGTGAGGCATACCCTCTCTCTCTCTCTTGCCCCTTACCCCCTCATTCTCTTTCTCTGCCACTTGCTCTTGCTTTGCTCTCTTTAAAGTTCTGGCCTCGATTTCTCTTATTGATTGAGCTGTAGCCCAGTCAGAGAAAGAAAGGCAGGGTGGGGGAGGCTCCTCACTGTTTCTGAAATTTAAGATGCATAGTTGAGAAATCCTAGAGAAAGACTCCGTGGTACCACTCAACTCCGGCCAAAAATAAATAGATAAATAAATAAGTAAGAATGACTAAATTTGCTTGAGTTATAAAATTGTGAGTTCTCCCAGGTAACAAAGGAGCCTATGATGGGAGACTCAGATGCTACAAAGGACAAGGGTGAGCATTAAAACCCTATCCTGCCTTTAATGACATGAATGGCCAGTTCTGAAGGAAAACATCAACTGCGGAGTCCTTCATGGCAACCTCAAGCCACCCTGAAGGAGAACATGCTTGAAGGTCATGGGGCAGTGCCACATTAAATGTTGGGCATAGTTGGGGCTACTGGGAAATCCCTGATACCCACAGATGGGCCAGGAATGTAGCAAAGAAAGTAAGGCTTTTCTTTTCGGAGAAGGTAGGAGAGGGCTGCGAGACGGGGGCAGTGGTGCATACCAGCTGAGGCTCTGCAAACATTTGCACTGTGGCTGAAAGCCAAGGGTGAGGTCTAGGACCCACAGGATTATAGCTGAGATCCTCACGTCTTAGGAGAAAAGTCCATTCTTCCTTTACATGCAGTAAACCTTTGAAGGTCTTCAAGTTGAAATAACAATTCAGTAGCAGAAATGATCCTTTGCATGGGGGTCCCCTGGCTCCTGATATTTCTTTCTTCCTATGCACCATCCTGCTTCTGAGAAATTACCTTATCTTGACAGAGGCCTTGGATGACTTCCTATGTATTATGGGCTGAGAAGGACCCAGGCTGGACTCTCTGTGTGGGGACAAGTATCTGCAAGTACCAGTTTATGAGGTCACTGGCAGGACACCAATCAAGAAACTTTCTACTTTAATTTTCGTACCACTTATTTTTATATTTGATGAATATCATGTGCATGCACACTCATTTTGTTATGAAGTTATTCATTTCTGGGGAAACCTAAAAGTTGTAGCATGGAACGGGGAGAGGGAACATAAAGGCCTTACAAGCTCCGGGCAGCTATGCACCCTCACCGTGTCACTGCCCACCTGCGACTTTCCAAGTCCCACCTATACCTCCCCTCCCCCGTCTAAGGCTGGTCTGGAACCAGGGTGAATGAGGCAGGTTCACAGCAGCGGCTGTTAGTCCAGCTAATCTGGCTTTTGTATACTCCTCCATGGAAGTGGAAGTAGAATGATGGTGATGAAGAAGATGATGATGATGATGGTGATGACAATGATGAAAATAGGTTGCCACTGCCAACCAGCAAGTGCAGGCGGGTCTGCTTTGTGATTCTGAGAATATGGTCGGAGAGCGGAGGTAACTAATGAAATGAAAGCTGAAGCGTGTGTACACTGTGGCTTAAGGAGAATGTCGAATGTCTGAATGTTTCATTATATTTTATATTTCATAAGATGCTGCAGGGTACAGAAAGAATAAAAAATAATGGTTAAAAAATGAAGGAGCAGAAGTGATGAGTTCTGGAATTGAAAATAATCATCACCCTTGGTTACTGTGGGTAAATAATACACTATAACAACCTTGGGAGGGAAAAAAGGCAATGTCTCACAAAAGTAGCCCTGACATGGATTTAAATAGGTCTACTAAAAACAAAGCAAAACAAAAGGAAAAACAACAATTAGGGCAACAGAGAGACAACCTTATTTTGTCTTCCTGAACACCGAAGCCAGAAATGAAAAAGGGGTACCATTTCGAAGAATTTCTGCAGAATATAATAGTAGCAGCAGTGACCACAAAAAACATGCTTGCTGACTGCGCAATGAGTTATGGATAAGACCCATGTCTAGGACAAACGCCCCTCCTGTGAAAACTACAGCCCTTTAAAATATACCTTTTTTCCTTCCTGAATCTCTTGATATGAAACACACAAACCTATTAAAGACATATGCATGTTCAGGCACAGAATAAATCAAGAGTGAGCCCAGCAGGCTTGGGACCTGAAACACAGGCCAGTGAAGAGGAGCCCCTGCTTTCTGTCAGGACAGTCTGATAGCCTCCAAAAATGTCATGTCTAAGTGTCTAAACGTCTGCTTCGAGGGCAGGCTTCTAGAGGGCGGTACCATATCTTTTTCATCTGGTCAAACAATGCAATGTTTAGATGACTACTTGAATGCTGGAACTGGAGCAAAATGTGGGAAGGTGTCACAATTTCCCCCCCATACAAATGTGTACTTCAAGCACAAGAGGCTCCTTGGCCAAGCTAAGCACCCTTTGTGTGAAGGGTGCTGCCACAGGTACCCCAGGGAGAGTAACCTAGGCAGTGTGCAACTTCTTAAGGCAGCGCCTTCCACCTTTGCTCACTGCAACCTAAACTTAGCACATCTGACACCAAGATGCATCACATACACGCACGCTCGAAACAGGATTTCATGAAGCGATGATTACCCTGGCTATGTACAATGCTCCTTAACTTTTTCATACCATTTCATTCCATTTCCTCCATGCTTTTCTCCCTTCCCTTCCCTACTGTCTCTTTTCCCTCCCCTCCCTTCCCCCTCTGTCCCTTCCTTCCTTCCTCCCTTCCTTCCTTCCTTCCTTCCTTCCTTCCTTCCTTCCTTCCTTCCTTCCTTCCTTCCTTCCTTCCTTTTTTCCTTCCATCTATGACACTGATTTGAACAACTAAATGAGAGATCCAGCAGTGCCTCTGTGCTCTATCCAGCAGACTGACTCTAAGCTCTAGGGGGGCAGAAAACACCCCCAACACCTCCCACAAGGTATAGGGCATGATAAGTGCTAAATAAATGTTCGTTATTATCAATGCCACCTACTGATTATTGACCTTGGGCAAGTCACTAACTGCTCTGTACCTCTATTTTCTCATCTGTAAAAACACACTAATAATATGTGAGGATGAAAGCATTCAGAAGAGTGCATGACACATAGTTAGCCTTTGTTTTTACTTATAATGTTATGATTGAAGACTCAGTGGCAAATGCTGTCAGGTACAGACAATTTACTTAGCCATTCTCACATTCATTCATTACTGCGGTGCCTCCTAAGTTCCCTGAAACAAAATGCACATCATTTGCGACATAAGAAAGGAGTAAGAGAAGGATGGGTTCAGTTCTTTCTGAGTTTCCGGACAACTACTTTGCGAAGCTGCTTCTCCACAGTGCTGTGTTTGGGACACTGTTATGGCGGGCAGCTTGGTTTCATCCATAGAGGTTAGAGCTCCGAGCTTGTTAAAGGTCAAGAAAATGGGGCCAGAGGTAGTTTCCTTGAAAAGCAGGAACAAGAGAAGGCCAAGGTCAGACAGACAAATCCCAGACAATGGAGTGTCTAGCGAATAAGAATGCATAAATGGATGAGGCTCTGAACCTGGTGCTGTCAGGGAGAGCAGGCTGAAAGGGCAATGACTAATTTCCTAGGGTGAGCTTTATTTGCCCCGTTGCCACTTTTGAAGGCCTGGAGCTACCCCAAGTTCTGTCTCAAACCTTCATTTTTGGAACCCAGCTCTGAAAAGGGTGACATTATAGCCACCAAGTTCAGGAGCTAGTGGCATTTTCTTCGTGCACACTCCATTCTTTATTAATTATAACTTGTTTATTGAAAATTCCTTTTCCAGTTTATATCCTCAGTGGAGTGAAGCATATTTATTGCACCTCCTGTCTGGTTCTCCAAATGAGATTCGGAAAGTAATTTATTCTTGTTTGTCTTGGAGGAGACCAAGGGCTGTTTACCTGTGGCTCCAGGTTGGCATCACAGGGGAAGCAGCTCTGCGTGGCCTATTGCTGAAGCAAATGGTTGAGGTGTTCTTAATTTATTAACTGGGCCACCTGCAGGATGAGAAACTTTTGCTTGAGGCAACATGAGGGAATTTTGTTTTCTAGAGATATTTTTGTTATAAACTCTTCACCCTACTCTGCCTATCCTGTAAAGTTGATTGAACTTCTTTCCTGATGGACACTTGGCCCATCCTCATTATGTCTCTCCCTACTGGGAACCGTAAGGTTAAAGATCCTTTGATATAAATGACTGTCATGATGTGGTGCCTTCTATACACCAGAGAACTCAGATACTTTTAAACCCCCTTCTCCATTTCCTGGGCTGCTTTTAGGCAGCCTTTCCCATTCTTATCAAACTACCAAATATCCACACACATGTCTACATATTCAAAATATTTAACCTGGTCCACCATGGACCATGGACACTGGCCTTATCAAACCCTTTTGTATTGACTAACCAATTGCCTTGCTCATTGGTACTTCATATTAGCATTCCAAATCATTCATATCTTGGCAAAAAGAGTTATTTCTTATGTGAGACAAGTATTCCCTATTGGCCAGAATGGGAGGTTTGGAACCAGGATACCTGAACCGTCCTTCAAGTGGCATGCTTAGTCCTAACACTTTGCTTACTCCTGGGGCCACCTCTCACTTTGCTAGGCCTCCTGGATTACCTCTGCTTTGTACACCTCTCTCCTCCCCAGCACTGCTTATTGTTACTGTCAGCAGCTTAGTCTCTTAGTTCCTCTGAGCTGGTTTCTACCTGTAAAATGTCCTTGCCTCCTTTACTCTCCCTTTCTCTGCTAACCTCTAGAATACTACCAATCAAAGTTGGGCGGGAACATATAAGACTACTGAAGGGCTTGGGTGATTAAAGAGCATGGCAGTGACATAGGGAGACTATGAGCAATTCTCCTTTAAATAGGACATTTATCACAAACCTACCCATTTCCTAAGGGAAAGCACTCAGAAGTTATACCCTCCAGGAGGAGTTCTCTCTAACGGGGTTTTGCAACATTTTGGGCCAGATAAATCTTTGTTGTGTGGGCTGTCCTGTTGCGTTAGAGAACATTTAGCAGCATCCCTGACCACTACCCACTGGATACCAGTAACACTTCCCCAGTTACAACCAACAAAAATGTTGCCAGATGTTGCCAAATGCACCCGGGGAGACAATTACCACTTTTGGTTGAGAACCACTGCCCTTTAGAGATTTCCTCTTCCAAACGTGGTCTGCGATCTAGCGGCACCAACATTACCTAGGACGTCATTAGAAACACACAATCTCTGGCTGTTTCCAGAACACATTTAATTAGAATCTGCATTTTGACAAGCTCATCTAATAGGCACCTTAAAGGTTTTAAAGCCCTGCCTTGGAGAAACCTTCCATTTCTTACCTCTTCTGTTATCAGATCTCTCCCAGAGCTCCGTCTAATCTTTCCTGAAAAAATTTCCACCTTTGTGGAAATTCCTTGAGTTGCACATAGATATCTATGTTGACTCAAGAGCGTTACCTTCTGCCTTCCTTCCAGCTGTTCCTTTCTAGAATTCTGACTTATTTAGGCTATCACAGTGCTCCAGAGGTTCTAGAATAATATTCCAGAAGACGAGCCTGGCTAGGGAGGGGAGAGGAAATTTGGGTCTTTAAGTTTGCGAGAACAGTTCAGATGGAAACTGACACCCCACATCTGTCCTCTTTGATGTTTCCTTGCTTGCAGGACTTACAATTATGTCTACACTGATTTGGTAGTGAAGGGGATTATCCTTCATCAACCAATATTGCCCTTGGTCATTCATGAGATTCAGAATCTATGAACTGGCACTGGGAAAGGCTGTCATTCTTTTACCAATGTCTCTCCTCATTTCCAGAAATCTTGAGGAGTTGGATTCCAATATCAGTGCTTTCCAATGAATTAATTTAAACATTTGAATATGTATGAGCAAAGCCAATATACCTGCCTTATTTTGACCCCTAATGTCTAATTTCCTTTGAAAATTATTGCATAGTTATATATTTTAATGTTATTGAAATTCAGATCTGGGGCATAACTTCTATACACTTTCATATACTCTTTGCATCTTAATTCATAGGTGGTTATTTAGAAATTAAAGAAATTAGTTGAATCTATATACATAAGTCTCAGTCACTGGCAGGTCATGCAAACTGAGAGCTGTATAATTATAGACCTAGCAGGGCTGGGTGTAGGGTGAAGGGAACAAGTTACCTAGGTGAGGGCACAGAACCTCTCTCCTAGGTTCCTGCAAGTACTGATGGTCTCTGACTTACTGTGGTTTGATTTAGGATTTTTCAGCTTTACAATGGTGTGAAAGCCATATGCATTCAGTATTAACCATACTTTTTTGAATTTTGATTCTTTCCCCAGGCTAGTTATATGTGGTGTGATACTTTCTCAATGACGTTGGGCAGAGGCAGAGAGCCCCAACTCCCCGTTGGCCACATGATCCTGAGGGTAAACCAATGATATTCAACAGTATAGTACTAAATAGATTTTTGACATGATATTTTCAACATATGATACGTTTGCCAGGATGTAAGCCCTTTGCAAATTTAGTAACACCTGTATCTTTATTCTGCCTGTGTTATGTCTTCTTCCAGAATCATTTCTCTATCCGCAAAATCATGAATAACAGTTAATTTCTCTACTGTTTCAAGAATTATACTATATTTTTGTTCCCTATACTGTTTTTATAATCTTAACCCAGAATCTTTTTATTCCATGTAGATTACTGTGTCCAATGGAGATAACTCCAGCAACTCAAAGATTAGGCAAGGAGACCTGGTATATTTTCTGTCTCCTGTTCAGACCCTGGCTGATTCACTCTCCAGTCCAAAAAGAAGACCTACCAAAACCTGAGCCTACTCCACTTTTAAAAGTCATCTGCAGGGAACCCTGAGCATTTGTAGGGTTCCTAATAATTTTCCTTGTAGACTTATTAGAAATGACCTTCCCAGTGTGGAACTGCTTAGAAGTAATAAGGGCCTCACTAAAAGGTGACATTCAGCATTAAGTCTTTGTTACTTCAGCTTGTCATTCTGGGTCTGTGCGTTGTCCCCTTGTCTAGTTCTCACTATAGTATAGCTACACCACCAATCTATTTGGACCCTATTGTCTACTTTCATTTAAGCCTAAATTATATATAAGTATATAGTTTATATGTAAATTTAGGAATATATGTAGGGGGCCAAAAGTAGGTTTACTGTTGCACTGGGATTTCCTTTTGAGTTAATAAAGCAGTTGTAATAATCATAACCTGCATATTTCTTTCCATAAGAACAAATGTAAACCTACATTTGCCCATCTGTGTGTGTGTGTGTGTGTGTGTACCAGGATCTCCCCAGAGGAAATCACAGATTATAACTTTTTGTTTTTAATTTTTTTTTGACAAAACTGAGTCACTGGAATTGACTTCATCCATGCCTTTCTACTCTTTCTACTCTCAATGTGGAGTCTTTCTTAATAAGTTCTTGCTTATACCCAGTATTAATATTTTCATGACTAGCCATTCTGAGGTTGATAGCAACCATATTGCTTATGGAGCTTAAAGGAAAAACATAAGACTTTTTCCATTTTTCACCTATGATTTTTTGTCACCTGGGTCAAGGGGCCACATGACTTACAGGAAGAATTGTTGAATACTAACTTCCATGGGACTCTGATTGGCCTGATGGACTTGAAAATATACATTGGTTTTACCATGACCTTATTTCTGCATTTGACTAAGAGCTAAAAGAGGGGACATTCTAGTTTGCATATTTAGAAAATAGGTCTCTAATACTCAGTATGCTTATTTATGAAAAACAAACTATATATTAGCATTTTAGCCAATGGTCTTGGCCCAAATTTATAGCAGTAAAATACTGCAACATTGACTTATGATTGATAACATTCATAAATGGACTCATGGCTCCCAATGTGTTTTTAGCAAGTATACCTGAACTATTTCATTTTTCTGTCAATAAAATTGGCTTAGAATTATATTTTATGGTCTATATATAGGCTGCATGTATATAAAGTGCATAGTATTGTTACTAGTGGCAGGCATACTGAAGTCTGAGAGTAGACAAGTATTTAAACTCACATACTAATTTTAACATAGCTGATTAGGTAAATGTTCAATTTAGCAAAGTGGCTTCCACAATCTCCTATGATTCTTATTTTAAACTTTTCATTTGTATGTTCATCTGTACTTTGAGGGTTTTGTATCTCAAGTTTTAAAGTATCCTACGTTACCTATAACCCCAGGAAAAGATAAATGTTCCATATAGATTTATTTGACACAAATATCTTATGGGAACACTTTTTAAAAAATAAGGTGGTGGTCATTTCTAGATTGTAAATGATACAAATTAGGGGTAGAATTTATTTTTTTCTTTTGGTCAGCAGCTTTTTACTGATTTTGCACCTTAGTTATACTTTAGTGCGGAAAAAACACGAAAAGCTCCATGTCAAATAAAAAAAGCCTGAAAAATTATGTCTTCTTGCTTATGGCATTAGTGCTATTATGAAACACAATTCCTGTGTTTTGAAAAACAATAGAGTTTGTTACGAAAGTGAGTTTCCCCAGAGAGTGCCACATGACTGCAGGCTATTAATTGTTTAGTTTTATGGTTATCTTTGTTCAGAACAATAGTGTTTCTGAGGTCCTGTGGAACTTTTCTCTCGTGCGATCCTGTCAAGTTTTGATTAAGCGCCATTATATACAGTTCATTAACAATGTATCTTAAAATGAGTTTTTGATTGAACATTTTTATTGGTCATTTACTATAATTGATGATTCTGTTGGAATTCTACACAGAAAATTTGCCAGCATAGTTACAGTATTTTTCATTATGTACCATTATTCCTTTTTCCTCTAAAAGAACCCAAGTTTCTCTTTAAAAATTAACTTTTGAAAATTAGATATTGATGTATTGCCAATGCAGCTGCTCCTTCCATAGTTCAATTATGAGAGAGACAGAAACTGGGAATATTGAATAGGAATTACAAAACTTTAGGACATTAAATAACCCTGTTAACTGCACCCTTTTTCTCTAGTGCCCGATCACTCTTTAGGACAGTAACTGAACTCTTGTTGCTGGATGAGTGTCCCTTTAATGCATTATTAAATATGATTTGCTTCATGGGATTCTTTAATTTTATAGTATTAATCATAATGTTTACCACTTCTGTTCTTACCTTAATGAAAAGGTGAAAAATGATTTGGCAATGGGTCAACTAATTACATTTTATAATGCTCTTATATTTAACAAAAAATTAGAAATCTCTCAGAAATTATTCAACGTGTAGTAAAAACTGCCTTGGAATCTTTTGAGAGCTAATTTCTCATCATTAAAGGGGTTCAAGCAAATTCTTGATAGCTATTCATTGGAAAGGAGACAATTTGAAAATAGATAATCTTTACTATGCTTTCAAACTCTAGCTTTTAATATATCACTCATGTAATATAACATAAGACAGAGGACAAGGCAGAAAAAGAACTGGAGAAGTTTTAAAACTGATACTGTTTGACTTCAGGCAAGTTACTTAACTTCTCTGGGTTTTAGTTATAATGTGATAATCCAGACATTGGATTAGATGATGTTAAAAATTTCTTCCCACTGGAGCATTTCATAATTCTTTATTTCCCTAATGGCTGAGGAGTAACTAAAAGTCCTCCATGCACTTAGTTTTCATTTAGGAAACATCAGATACTTGGGGCAATAGAGTCCACTGACAAATACTGGCAAATTTATAAAGTTCCAATGAGCTTAGAAGTTCATTGGCATCTATTACATTAGTTATATATTCCTACTTAGTCTAACTTTCTGAATAGCTTTTCTCCTACTGAAAATGTGAATAAAAAATACAAAAAAATTCTCTTTATAATACTCTACCTTTTTCTTTGAGTAGCAATTACTGCTGCCACTGGAAATTTCTATGAATCAGAACATGCTTTGTCATTGTCATCACAGAGAAAGGGTCAAATGAAAATTTTAGTTGCTGAGCTTTGGTTATTTTTCAGGAAATGAAGAGCTTCTCATTGCTTATTTTTCTAAATCTCATTGATTGTTATTATCCTTCCTTTTGTATTTGCTTTCCCCTATCTCCCCTGGGCAGAATATAAGGAGATATATATATATATATATATATATATATATATATATATATATATATATATATATATAATAAATAATACATAATATTTTAGGTCACAAGTATACTTCTAACCCTGGTGCAATTGCAAGATTGAGCAGTTAGAATTTAGTCAACTACCCAGAAATTTGGGGGATCAAAGTGCTCCATCTTCTGAAACTTCAAACAAAAGAAACCCTAAAAATGTTCATTATTTTATCTACTAAAGAACTCTCTTTTTCCTCCCTTTTTTACTTTTCTCTCTTTTATCTTACCCTTTTAAACTGCGAGCTGCCACTAAAGGAATGAAAATGTGCCAGGAATTTAATAGATTATAATTAATTTGGTCACTATTCACTCTATTACATTGAGTAAATCATACTTCCGCTTTACATTGTATCTCAGAATTTATTGATTGTTAACACAAGTGGTGGCCAACTAGGCCACTTTCTCCCTCTTCTTGCATTGATTCTTTTGTGATTTTAGTGGGAAAAAATTAATGGAAAAATGTAGTGTGAAGAGACTTAATCCATTGTAGCATCAGGTTCATGGGTCAAGTTTAAGACTATATTTGAAGTTCATTCACATGATATTTTGATTTATTTCCCATATGTGAAGTGAATGAGCAAAGTAGCTTTGTGAGTATTTAATGTTTTAACTACATTAACAAGAATTACTTTTTATGCTTCAAAATAAAACAAGAAGATGGATACATTTCATCACCTATTTTATTATGGGTTAAGGTCTACTGAAATAATAAGAATTGCCTGACTACCTCATTGTATATATCTACATATTAGGGTAAATTAAAAAATTGTTCCAGGGTCAAGATGGCATCTTGGACACCAACTAAACATCCTGTTAATTGGTGCTCTTGTCCAGAAGGTGAAATATAGGCAGTGTGGCTCTATCATCATCTACACTTAATATTGAAAACGAACTTAGCGTATGTACATCCTCGGGGTTGTCAGTTAGCATTGCAATCTTTATGTAGAAAAACAGAACATGAAAACAGAGCTCAATGATTCAACCTGGAAATAAGATGGGAAGACCAAAGTGCCTTATCTTTGTGCCAGCAATAAGGCATTCTGGGAAAAGCATAGAATTTGGTGATTAATAATCCTGACCCCTAGCCTTTAGTCTCTCTTGACTACCTGTGTGACCTGGGCAAAGTAATTCATCTCTATCAGATTTACTACACAGCATATGGACAAAGAAATGAGACACCCATGAAAATCCCTGGCATGTTGCCTAGCACACAGCCGGGACACCTGAAGTGGTCATGGGTTCTGAATCTTTTTCAGTTTCCTCATCCCTCATCCACAAAGTAAGGCGTTTCTATAACACAATAGTTTTCAAGTTCTTTTTTAAAGCATTAGAACCCATTGTATGACAGCATCACATTTTACATGGAATCTCATTAAAAAAAAAAAAAAAAAAAAAAAAAGCTAAACTGTTGACTGAAGTAAAAGCAGAAAAGCCCAGAACCACCTTTCCTGGTCATTGGTGTTAATTATGTCAAACGTTTTATGTTCATTCAAACTTTCAGCTAGTGCATGTGCACGGGTGTGTTCATGCTTGTGTTTGCCATGTACACACACACAATCACAAACTTTTCAGCACATTAAAATCATTAACTATTTCTTGGGCCAATGCATATTCTATGTGGATTACACATGACGATGATCTTTAGAGTTCTACCTGCTAATCCAAGGAAATCCCCCTGACAATTCAAGATGAAAAGGAGGTCACATTGATGTGGTGAGTGATCACAATCCTTTGGAACTGTGTTGGAGATCACACTTCTGTATGTGAAGGCTGGCAGAGCCAGCTGCAGGAAAGCCTGATTCAGGCAGAATGCTGTCATGCATGTTGTCTATCTGTTCTGCAGACTGTGGGTGTTGGAATTATTACTAAAATTGTCATTTGGGGTCCACCCATTTCAGATATCTATTTTTAACAATACATGACATTTTTCTCTTAATTCAAGACAATGCAACAGCAAATGAAATGTTTGTGTTTTCTAAATCAGAGTATCTTAATAACTGTACATACATTACTAAATATTTAACTTATACGATGACTGTACCTAGCAGTATGGTGTGGTTGGGAGAGGCTCCAGAGTCAGACTAAATTAATTTTAAATCCCAGCTCTTTCACTTACTGGCTTTGTGAGCTTGAGCAATTATCTTATCCTTGCTAAGCCACAATTTCCTCATTAGTGAAATGGAAATGAGAATTCATTCCTTATTTGGGTTGCCGTGAGAGTTAAAAGAAAAAAAAAAAAAGAAACCAAACCCAACCATTCTGAAGCCTAGGGGTGGACCCAGAATATAGTAGATGCCCAGTAACTATTAATTCCTTTTTCTTTTAAAATGTGGTTTGGTGCTGATGTTCAGTGAAACACCGGTGAAACTTGAGAACCAAGTTTTTGGCTAAGGAGAAGCATCTGTAAAGTAGAGGTTGGTTCCTTATCTTATTTTTTTTTTTCTTTTCCTAACTCTATGTTATTTAATGATTACTCTCAGAGTTATGAGAAGACTTGGGTTTTTATGCTAATTTCCAGAGATTCAGAGGTTCTCTGTTGTTAGTTGTTAATGTTCACCCATGAAAAGAAAGAAGGAAGTAAATGTCCGCACTAACCATGTGCTTATAGTCCTACATGCTACCGATGGCCACTGCACAGATCTACGCAAAGTGAGAGCAAGAAATCTGCTCTGCTTCAAAATGTGCTGTGCAAACTACCTGCTACTCTCATAAGCGTATTACCTAGGAATCTCTCTCTCTCCCATTAGATATTTTTAAGGTAGCCATGACTTCAGTTTATATACCACATGAAAATGTTTGCTCTTCTCTGCAGATGGCACTAACTGTAGAATTAAATTCTCACTAATCTAATGTGTGGACAAAACACCAGGGGATCTTGTTAAAATGTAGATTTTGATTCAGTAGGCATTGTGTAGATTCTGAGATTCTGCGTTTCTAATAAGTACCTTGTTGGTGCTCCTGCTGCTGATTTGCAAACCAGAATTTGGTAGCAAGCTTCCAGGTACATCCTAGGTCATCTTGTCAGTCATCCATTCTTGTTCTTCCATCTCCTTTGCCCACCCACTTACAATAAGCAGCTTTACTTTTTCGTTTTTGTTTATTTATGTATTCCATGCCAGCCATGTTTGAAATAAAACAGATCCAAAAAAACCCTACTGCCAACTCGGAAAATTTTAGCTGCTCGTCTCCTAAAAGTTATCTTCTAAAAGAAAAGAAAAGAAAACAGAAAAAAAAACCCACAATGATTTGTCAATTTAAAATGATGACCTAGTTATATATGGCAGCCTTCTTTGAGAATTTAATATTTTTTTGACCATTCTGCAGGCTGATTTTCTAAGCACAAAGAAAGTAAAAATCCCTCATGGAAAAAAACCACTCTTATGACTTTGAAAACTATAAAAATAACATTGGTGTGTGACTGAGGCCAGCCCCCTGCATAATAACACACACTCCTACTTTCCTGCTTCCTTTCCTACTTCCATTCAACAGTGAGATGCCCATCAGCCCTGTCCAATCAATGGGAATGCTGCATATATAAAATGGATCTCCATTAATTTATTAGCTTGTCAGTAACCACATTAAAGGCATATCGGATAACATGTTGGGCTTTCCTCACTCCCATCCCAAAATCCCTAAGGCTTGAGGATATTTAGAAATGCTGTCATAAACTTCATGATTTTAAATGATGATTCTTAAGAAAACTCTGGGCCAAGCATTTAGAATATATTAGCGCTTTAGACACAGATTTTCATTGACAACATTCTGTGGGCATCCATTTAATATTAATATTAAGCCAAGGAAATAATGGTCCTTGTTTCTTTCCTTTAAAATGACAGGAATAGTGGGTACTTGTTCTTTCTGAAAAACAGGAAATATCTAAGCCAGCAGTATTCACACTGGTGTCATTACTTGCATTACTTCAGTTATTGATTGAACCTTGCCAAATTCTCCATGATGCATCTGTCTACCAGAGAGGAGGCTTGTGTGATAGATTGACTTGTAAAGGTTATCTCAGGATCGATGCTATGCAGCTCTCTGCCTTTTAAAAAGCTTTGAAAGTCTGGGAAACCAGGTAGTCATTGAGGCACAGAAAATGAGGCATCTGTTTATACCTTTCTGAAATAAGTAATGTAATATTTAATATAATCAATACAGAATTTGGACTTAATTCTTTAGAATGCCTTCATAAGTACTGTTTTCTGTCACCTTGAAAGAAATGAAGTCTAAGCATTTTTCAGGGTTAGCATTCAGGGGTTCTAGGAGTTTCCTGGAATCCTTAAGTTCTTGACTACCAGGCAATGTCCAAGGTGGAAGGGGTGTGAGGAATATCTCAGGAAGACTTCTTGTTGGTACTTTTACCAACATTTGAATGTGTTTCATTTTGTCCCTTTTGTTGACTTTAACTGATAATACCTTTCAAAGTCCTTGCTCCGGGGTCTGTACATTTAAAAACACAAGAAAAGAAATTACCCAAGGCCTCCGATTGTTCTACTGACTTGCAGAGTGCTACAGGGAGTCCCAAGATCAATGAAGTGCTGGCTTCCTTCCTTTAACCTCTTCCTTGCCAGTTCTACTGTCCCAAATTTGCCTTTTTCTTTTTCTTGTTTTGCTCTTGGGTATCAGTACCATAAGAATCTGATCTCTCTTTTAGACTCTCTTGGTGAAGAAAATAATCTTCAATGCTGAATACTTATATCAAGATTTTAGAAGCAATACATTTCAAGGTAGATGAAGGGATTGTCAAACTCATATGACTACCTCTAGGTTCAACTTTCTTGTGTCTACCTTTACCTATAATATGGTGAAAAGGTGTAGAGTCTTCACCTTCACTAGACGGTTTTGGCTATAGTGTTTCTGGTCTTGGTAGAGGCCTGAGTATTAGTCTATGCAGCTCTGTGCATGCCCAGTATATTTCTTTCTGTATTCCTGTTCCCAAAATCTCATTTGCATGTATGTGTAAGTGTTCATGCAGACATGTGTAAGCAAACATACACACACCATGGACAGCATATGTATGGAAAATAGGAGAATATTTTAAAAATAGAAATGATAAAACTCAAATGAAGATAAAATATCCAGCCTCAGGACAACATTGACACATTGATAATTCAGTTCTATCCAAGATTCTGGTCTCCTTCTCTAGAAAAGCACCTTACTTTGGACAAGTCTTTCTTTGGATCAACAGCTAGATAGCCAATTAGTGACAGAGACTCTCCCCACACAAAGGCAGTATTCTGAAAAAACTGCTTTCATCTCCCTAAGACCAGGAATGAGTTCCTTCTTTCCCTCCCTCCCTCCCTCCCTCCTTTCCTTCCTTCCTTCCTTCCTTCCTTCCTTCCTTCCTTCCTTCCTTCCTTCCTTCCTCCCTTCCTTCCTTCCTTCCTTCATTTCTTCTTCCTTTCATTTCCTTCTCTCCTTTCTTCCTTCCTTCCCTTCTTCTTTCATCCATCTCTCTCCCTCCCTCCATGTCCCTCTTTTCCTCTCTCTCCCTCCTTCCCTCGTTCTTTCTGCTGTAAGAAGACCCAGAGCAAGAATGAAGTTTCTTAGGTGAAGTTCTATATTCTCACTTAAGAAGATGTCCTAATATTGTCCTGAATCATTCTTCTCTCCTTATCCTCACAATTAGTACAAAAAGAAAGCACAAAGTGAAACAGTGTGCGCATAATAAAAGGAGGTTTGGATAAAGTCATCTTCCTAGGTGAAAGAAATATGATTTGCAAACCACTCCCACCCCTCAAGAATAAGAGTTTACACTGAGAACTATTGTGACCAGTGTTCAAGGGGACTCTCTTCTCTGCAACTCAGCCTCCCTTCTAGACTCTGCTCTCACCTCAGGGGAGTGGCTGTCCTTCCACCTGGGAAGAAACACAGTCCATCTTGGTACTGATCCAGAGTGGTCTTTTACATTAGAAACAACATTTTTTTTCCAATGACCAGTGAATGGCATATCTAAACCAAATAATGGCTAGAAGAGAGGCATAATGCATAAGGTAGTCCTTATTTGGTTGTTGATTGCTCTTTTTTTCATGTTAAAAGAAAAACTTAGCAGTCTTTCAGAATGCTCTAGGAACTCCCTGAAAGTAAACAGATAGGGAAGTGCTCCGTTTTAACTTCTGATATTGGAGCCACATAAGAAGTGCTCTTGATTCACGAGCCACACTCCAGCCTCGTGTTCAGCCCTCCCCCATGCCCGACAGTCCCTATACTTCACTGAGGAGCCATCTGTCTTCACAGTTCGCCCACACAAGGATGGAGCTGCCGTTGATGCGGTGGCCAGGACTGCAGCAACACGCACAGATGCCAGACACAGGTGCCTGGGAGCACTGGGTGTCACCAAGGATACTCAGGGACAACATTATGGGATGGGATGCATTTGAAAGTATCACAATCCTGTCCTAGTTTTAAAAAATCTGAGCCAAATGATGGACACTGATTCCCAAAATATGAACATCACATTCATAGAGATATTAACAAATGTAATGTCAATCACCATTAACTAAAAACTCACCATAAGATTTTATTGTAAACCAGCAGACTTTAGAGCTCTGTTTGACTTATGGAGTTTAGACAGAATGTGTCTTCTGATGGCCAAGGTCTCTAACTCCAGAGTTTGAAGTATAATTAGGAAAAGGCCCAGAGATATTCCAAATATTTCTCTCAAGATGACACAGCCATTCAGATGCCAGGAAACCATTTCCCAGACACTATGATATTGTTGGCTGTACTGAACTATCTCAAGTGATTCAATCTATTGAGTACTTTTGGTTTTTGAAAATGGAGACAATATTCTCTATCAGCCTAGGAGAAGTCAAGGAACATATAACTGTCATGCAATTATGCAACAAAAACTTGATTCTTTGACTTCATGACTTAATGATGACTCAAAATAATGAGAACACAGCATAATCCTTATCCTTTATTTTCTTCTTCAGTTTAATATATAATACATCCCCGTGGAGTTCTGTTGATCCTCTTGAGTCTGTCTCCTCTTCATTCCCATTGTGTAATCTCTGTTCTTAGCTTCATCATATCTGCATGAATGCTTTAACGAAATCTTAACTTACATCTCAGTCCCAGGTCTCTCTCTAATCTCATCAAATGATCCAGGAGATTTGTTCTAAACCACTTCCTTTCACTCATTCCTCTTTTATTTCTTTCCTTAGCACTTATTGGCTTTAAATTTACTATATTGCTTTTCTATTTATTTTGCTTGTTGTCTACATCCCCCATTTGACTTGTCAGCTCCATGAAATCAGGAGTTCTTGCCTGTTTCTTTATGGCTATAAAGCTGAGCCTAGAACAGGCCTGGTGTATACTAAGGTGCTTAATGAATACAGTATTCCCTCACTTATCATGGGTATTTCATTCTAGACCCCCCAGCAAAGTAGGAACCTTACATTTTTTCTCCACTTTTAAACCTACGTAACTTTAACAACATACACGTACAGTACTGCAAAATCCCATGATATAGCGAAAAATCTGCGATAATTAAGTATAATATTTTTTAAAATGCCACGATATAGTGAGACCGTGATATAGTGAGGCCACAATAAGTGAACCGCAATATAGAGAGGGACTACTGTACATGTGAAGGTCTGATACCTCTTGCTTAAAAATCTACCTTGCTTTTTTGTTTCATCCAGGATGAAGTACAAACATCTTCACATGGGACTTAAGATACTTTGCATACTGGTCTCAACCTGGCTTTTTGCCTCATTTCCTTGAACCTTCTTCTGCACAAACTTTCTATTCAGGTAACCTGGATATCTTGTCATTCCATAAGCTTGCCATGTTTTTTCACGCATTTCTACTTCACGTGCAAGTGCTGTTCCCCTTACCTGGAAAACTTTTCCCAAGCCTGCCTAGAACACAACAGGTACTGAGAACTGTCTTTTCAGTCATCCTGTCAAACCATTCATGTATTCACTCATTCATTCATTCATTCATTGCCTGACAAATCTCCATATATCCTTGAAGACGCAGGTGAAATTTTGCTATTCCTATGAGGCCCTTTCAGATTCCCTGAGTTGGGATCAGTCACATTTTCTCAGTGTTTTCATAGTACTGCATATGTCACTCTACTTTGGTTCCTATTACACTGAGTTGTAATTTATCTTACAACTTTTTCCTTCTCTGGATTATGAGATACTCCAGAGTAAAGAATCAGTCATTTATCAACTCATCCCCAGTATATTTTGCAACATCTAGCACATAATAAGTACTCCATAAACACATAATGAATAAATACATAACTGAGCTATTTGGAATAGATATGTTTAGGGAGGCAGGGCTCATTGCTCTGGATTGAAGATTCAGATGAACTCTCTAGCATTCTATCCAGATATCTGAAAAATCTCAAGGAGTCCCTTTGGTACTTATGTGAAATGCATATTTGTTTTACTAAAGTAATAACCTACATTATGTGAGGCTCATGGAATAGTAACCAAATAACTTATAGATCTTGGAGGTATAGACCAAGTAATATAATAGCAAGTCATATATACTAAGCAGAGGATAATGTAGCCAGCAGAAACATGTGCAGGGCTCCTTAGGTCTCAATTATCTGTACACAATTCTCTACAAAGCCAATGAGAACGATGAATGATGCATGACTAAGTAGCACATTTGGTTTCTAGAGCAGAGAATTTGACCATTTATTTCACAACAAAAATAGTATACAAATGTGAAGATTATTCTCATGTTTCTTTTAGAAGTGATGAATGTGCCAAAAACTTATTTAAATTTAAATGTAATTTGTTTTTTAAAGTAGGGACTTTCGTATTTCTTAAAAGAGGAGAGCTGTCTAGCCATTTTGTTTTCCAATCTTTCATTCATGCTTCCTACATATTCTCCACCTTCAATGAGGTGTTTCCCCTCTCCCACCTGACACTGCCCACAGAGAAAACAAAATGTTAAAATGTTTAAAGGACATTGTAAATGAGCAAGCAGCCAGGCTTTTCCCAAGAAAGGGTGCTTCTTAAATAAACGGACAGTTTTCTTTGTTGATACAAATGGAAAGTTAATATAAAAATATCCTCTAAGCTTTACTTTTAGTTTCATAAGAATGGAGACCAGCTATGACATACTTCTGTGTGCCTATCTTAATCCTCCAGGGTTGAAGATGCTGAGCAAACTGCTGAACCTACAGTGTTTGCCTATTTATCTGTCTTCCATCTGCACATAATATAGACTTCACGTTATTCATTTGGGAGTCCCTGTTATTGTCCAAATGCCTGTCACAAATAGGGCATCTCAGTTCTCTGGGGTAACAGGCCAGGGTACCAACACAGATGGTTAGTGAATGCATTAATATGCTCTGTTCATGGTGGAAATCGCACAGAAATAGTATCTCAACTTAAAGGATTGCTTCCCATTTTTTGTTACAGAGTTTTTGAGGCCATGTCTGCAAGAACAATATGAAGTAGAGATTTCAGGCAATTATATGGGTAATATTTGGCATGAAAAATACAGCTACCTGTTAATAAAGAATTTTTGATTAATTTTAATCTGAAATTACTCAACCAGCATATTTTCCTGATGAATTTCATTTCATTTATCCTTTCATTTACCGTGGTACCTGTGTAGTCAGACTCGTAGTATATTTGGGGGCTTGAAATGCAAAGCTGTGTTTCCTGTGCCCTAAGGATAATGGAAGAAAAGAAAAGCCAATGTTCCACTCTAACTCAAATATTTTTTATAGTTTGTTAAGTAGAGGGCTTATATTTCATCTGCAAAATGGGAAGGACAGTGTTCCCCATAGGAAAATGACTGTGACGAAAGCAGTTTGTAATGGTAAAGTACTTTATAAATGTAATGGCACTGGATATATTTGCAGATAGAACCAAGAGTGATAATAGGGGATAGATAAATAGATCTGAATTAATATAAAAATTTCAGCACAAAAGTAACCCTGCCAAATTTTCCTACATGTGAATGTCAGTAGACTGACCACCATACATAAGCTGCTTATTTCATTGAAAACTTGTGTATTGAAATATATGTGTTTTGTTGTTTTTGATCAAGGAAGGGATATTTTATCAAGTAGAGGAAGTAATACCAGTAGCAAATATTTCCACAACATTAGTATGTGCCAGGCATTGTTCTAAGAGCTTTGCATTGGCCCGTGAGTGAACACTTCATCCACTTCTACCTCCATCCCCCCAAGCAAGAATTCTTCTCCACATTCAGCCTAAAAGAGTTTCCAGTAATTTTATTTTAAAAAAGGAAAATGTGGGGAAGATTTTTCTTTCACCTTTTTAATCTTCAGATCTTTTCTCATGGGATTGTTTAAAAAAATATATGGATTTTCCTGTACTTACAACATGCTTCCTATTTCCTTTTCCCCATCTTGTCGCTTTCTGTCCTCTGGAAAGTGCTCCCTGAAGCAGACTCCTCTGAGTACCAGCACAGCATGTGATGGACGGAGAAGCAGGTATGGATAGGGTTTCATGAGCAGCTTCTTCTAGTTCCACATAAAGCATGGATGGACTTGCCCCATCATAGAGTTGAGCAGCTGTTGATTTCTTTGTTCTCTTTAGTTTATCCTAAATTTCTTTTTTATTGTAGGTACCAAAAACGAGTCCTTTTCCTAGATCTTTGGTATTATTTCCTTTTATTGCCAGCACCATAAGTTGACTTTCTATTCAGAGTTGGTTTTACCAATGAAACCTGCTCTCACCTCTCTGTGGTCTACTCTCAGGGACAAGCAGCCGTGAACAAGGATAGGAAGCACTTGTACATGCTTGCCACGTGCCAGGCTCTAAGTACGCTGCATGCTACCAAGTGCGCAAAGCGTATGTGCCTTCTCAGATCCTCCAATCACATCTTTCTTTTTCAACATTCCACTTGCACAGGGTTTCTCTCCATTTTCAGACCTGGCTCGGGCAGGGGGTATGGTTTCTAAAAATATCTGTCAAGGGACCAGATGAGACTATTGGTAGGATAGGGGAGATACCTCTCTGCAAAGTGAACCACTGGAATTCAAGATGCAGAGAAGAGCCAGACTGGTAAAGCGCTCTCCTTCATTTCATGTGTAGGCCGCTGTGAAGTGCAGCTCTTCTTTGTCATCCTTCCACAAAAGTCCCACGGAAGTCCCGTGTTGAAAGAATAGCTGCTGTTTGTGGATTAGCCAACATGGTAAAACACCAAGCTGCATTGCATTGCGTCTTCTCCAGTTTCATTTCCCTTTTACCCTCACTGTTACCACTTCAGTCTTGTAACTCCCACACCCTCACCATAATATGTGCCTCTGGATCTTCTTTCCAGAGGATGGGAGCTAAGATCTATATACCAACTAATCTCTCCTAAAACCTGCAATAGATAGATACCGCTTCATCTCATCGACGATGAAACTGAGACACAGGGGTTTACGTGACTTGTCGAAGGTCACAGAGTTACTTTGAGGCAGCATTGGATTTCAATACAGTCTGTCTCTGGAACCTATGCTCTTAACCATGGCTTTCAGCTGCCTTCTAATATAAAGCCTCTTGGAGCTGACAGCAACCACAGAGCTCTGTCACTAGCTAAGTGACTTACTCCTGAGCATCTTCTTTGCACCGTAAGATTTCAATTGGAACCTCTGAACAATGAGAATTTGTTACGTCATGGATCTTCAGAGGCTGTTTGGGGAATGCAAGAACTGACTGGTGTAGCGGAATTCCATGGGTTTGTTGAAAACACGGTAAGCTCACACTTACTTTTCAAAAATATACATGTTACCACACACACAGCAACCCATATGATAATCATATTTTCTGTTCTAAGCATTAGCATACATGGACTGACATATGTGAAACCGGAACACCTCTCCCATGCTAGATGACAACCCACCCAGGAAATCCGAGGTACATGGTTATAGCACAGATATATTATATTGTTAAAGCTGGCGAACTTAGGGAAAAGGTCTGAACAGATTTCTTTTTACAGAATTTTCTGTTAGAATAAGGTTGGCTCCCCACTCCTCCAATTTGACCTTCAACTCCCAGGAAACCTTGGTTTAACTGCTTTGATTTATTCCCATAATAAGGTGATCGATGAATGTGAAAGGCCGACTTTATGAGGCCTGTCCTGGAATGTTGTTGGAGACTGCCACTGTGAGAGAGTTATATTGCCACCACTCAACAAAGGTCATTGGAAAAGAATCAAAGACAGCATAAATGATGGTTTACACATAAGGAGCCCCTCTGTAAAACAGGCAGAGAATGCTGAACATCATGTCTCTTGGGGTTCAGTACAGATGTTATGTAGTAAATTTAGTTTGAATTGTTGCTGCGTAGATTGTCATTGTCAAAAATGATACTCTTTGAGGCCCATCTCTGCGGCCTTGTCCTGTGATGAAATGAGAAAGCCCTGGAGAAGCGTCAAATGTTCCCGAATGGAAGTCATCGAACCATAATTAGGGCCTGTCAGAACTGTTTTCTCTCCCCAGATGACCAGTCCCTGGGGTCAAAGTTCAAAATAACAGTTTTTGTTCCAGAATGAGATATTTGAAGTAAAAGAACTATGTTAGAGCAGAGCCCAGTTAGAGATGATCTTGACTCCATGGTTTGACATTCACTGACCACTGAGAAGGGCAGAGAGGCTTTGAAGGGTGTCTGTGCTTGTCAGGAACGACAGCAGCCTATTTGCTGTGGGGTTTCTAAGCATAACATTACGTGGGTATACGTGTGACTCGCTGGCCATCTGAGAACAGGTGTTGGCTTTCTGAAGTTGGTGGCTCTCCAACATGCAAATTCCTCCCAGGCTCTATGGACTTGCCAGGGCCATTGTTTGTCATTTGTTTAGTTTTCAACTTTCTGCGACAACATGGCAAAGCTGCGCATCTTCTCAACTCTTTTCATATTTAGACTTGATTTTTGTCTCATGAGGAGAAATTTACCATAAAATATGATGTCTTCCGCATAGGGCTAGCAGAGCCAAATAGGATGACAATGTCACCTGGCTTTTGAAGAGGCTTAAACACTGGCAGGCCAGTTTGCAAGCCACACATATTTTGTTGCTGACATCAATCTGGGAAAGAAGCTAAAATATTTTGATCACTGAGTAGGGGTATTTGTAGCACATGGTTTCTTCCACAGTATTGCATTTTGGGGGTCAGGGGGAGAGAGAGGAGAATATATAAGTAGAATATTTAAAGTCAAAGAGATAGAAACTTGGCCTTATTTTACAAGGCTTCGTGCCACATCTTGGAATTCCCAATGCATCTCTAGTTAAGTGGGGAGAGGTTCCAGTTTGAGCAGTTTGACAGGGATGTCAGTTCCTTTAAACAGTCTGCTGGGAATGTTGGCTAGTTTGGAAACCCAGGACCCAGGGAGCCTAAGCAGGATGGGAAAATGTGTACGTCTATACCGTTGGTCATGAAGCAGTGGGCCTCTAGAGCGCCCATATAAACTGTATAAACTGTTGGTAGGAAGAACATTGTCAGAGGCATGGGTCTGTGGAAAAGGCTCTGAGAAATGCATCCAAGAACAGAGCTGAGTCACCTGACTTCACCTTAGGTGACTTTGCATAGGACTGAGAAATATCCAGCACAGCTCCTTATCATAAAACCTAGATACTGCCTGTTGACCTGATGGCTGGCAGAAGTCCAGAGACAGAGTTGCCTAGAAGATTTGGCCCTACCCCACTTTGACTAAATAATCATTATGATAATGCAGATATATTCAGAAAAAGCAGGGGACTCTACAAGCTACCAAGGAGAGCTGGGGCTCTTTGGGGCCACAGGACTCTGCCAATTCCCCACTCACCCATGTTTTCTGTTCTTGACGTTATTTACATATATGCTTGGAGACTGCAGCTTTTCTGTGCGTGAAAACTCTTGGGCAGAGGCAAGAAAATAATTTTTGGGAAAATCACTTTTTCCAAGGGTCCAATGAATATAGATGTTGTCAGAAGGAAGGCAAGAGAATGATATCAGTGTCCAGAGAATGGTATGTGACATTACAGTTGATCATCATTGTCCACTGGACCTCTTGGCTGAGGGTATCTTTCCCAGTCATCTTTAGTCATTGGTGGACTTGAACTTGTATTATCCTTTGCAGTCTCCAACAGCAAAGGCCATTGGGAGGTTCTCACAAGGCAAGCTTGTGAACCATAATACACTAGTGTCTACCCTATGACCAACTCAGGCAGTTGTCAGTTTAAGTGATAACATGTTTGAACAATAGCTGTGTGCAAAGACTTGTTCCACTCTTTGGGGAAGAGAAGAGAGGAAGTTGGTCCCTAAGGAGCACACTGCTTTTAAGTTATAAAAATTGTAATTTTCTTCTTTTTCTCTTTGACATAAAAAGACCAACTAAAGCCCCAAGGTAATTGTTCAGAGCCAGTAGTAGTACACCTGGTTTGCAGTACCCTTCCCCTTGGCTATACATTAAAAGTCACAGGAAGAGAAGACAAGTCAGAGAGAAGTTTTCTTTCTTTGGTACATTCATATAAATAAACAGTGATATACAGTATATTACAGTGAGCAAAGTACTTCGTGTACATTTTTATACTTCATACTTGCAACAATCGGTATGGATGCCTCTGTTTTGCAGATGTGGAAACTGAGTTTAAAAAGGTCAAGTGATTTGCCCAAAGCAAGGCAGCTCATTAATGGAGAGCTGGGACAAAAAGGCACAAGTTCAGGATCTCTGAAACAAAGCCTGGTGCTCTCATTCCTTTTTCACAGTTGCCTCGCTGATGTAGAGAAAGTGCTCAGTGGGTACATCACTGTGAAACCTGTGGAGTTTTGACTGGGGAATGTTTAAAATGGAAATAGCCTATCACAAAACGAGGTTAATTTTCCCTCTTTGCAGAGGGAGAGATTAGCTTGGAAAAGCAGAGGGAGAGATTAGCTTGGAAAAGCTGTGCTGACAGCCAGGGTAAGTCTGATCTGAACAGAGACACCTTTTCTGTCCCTCCCTCCCCTCTTCTGGAGTACATAGGCGACTGGAAACATGGGTATTCTTGCACATCCTGGGCACATATTGCTAATCAAGTTTTATCCTTCCTATTATTGTGCAGTTTAGGTCTTGGGTAGGAGGTGGACAGGAAGTTTGAGGTTCTCTGTCTCTCCTGAAACTTCCAACAGAACTTGCTGGAAAGCTGGAAGGGGAATGCAAAATATTCAAGTTCTCTTCTGTTGTAACTTTTAACTTTTATATAATTTCAGACATACAGAAAAGTCACCCAAACAATATACAGAATTCCCATATATAGTTCATTCAGTTCTTAACATTTTACTCCATTTTTTTCCTTCCTTTATTCTATACACATACAGATGCAACCCACGCATATTTTTTCCTGAACTTGATAAGAGTAAGTTGCTGTTATAGTGATAAAGTCCTTTTCTAGATAAATACTCTGCCTGCTGTTTTCTAAAAATCAGGACATTCCATAGTACAGATATCAAACTCAGAAAAAAAACATGAACACAATATTACCTAATCTATGGATGTCATTCGATTTTGCTGGTTGTCCTAAATGTTGTCATCTATAACAAAAGAAACTACTAGATCCTGCTTTGCATTCAAGACCCACGTCACTTTGGTTGCCTCTAATCTGGAAGACCTTCTCAGCCTTTCTCTGAAGGCCTTGATAGTTTTGGAGATTACAGATCAGTTATTTTGGAGACTACCTTTAAATTTGGTTTTGCCCGATAATTCATTCTAGCTGAAATCTAGAAGTGAAGAAAAATGTCATTTACAACAACATAAATAAATAATTGGCCCCAATTTAAAAAATGCTTGTTTATTTTCCCTTATTTTGCTGTTCTCCTTCCTTAGTACCTATTTTCCTCAGACCAAGAACACTATACATAAATGCTCATTTTTAACCAACAAACCCTGCTTTGTGCACTTTCAAAGTGTTCTCATCACTTACTCTCTCTTTCAAAATATATTGTAGCAAGTTTGTCCTTTCATCTATTTTCCATTAGTTTGTTGCACATTTACAAGAATTGTTCTGTGTCCAGTGACCCTAAATGTATCAACTACTCTTTTCTCTATGCACCGGCTCTTTAAGCCCCTTTGTCCCGTGTTTCAAACTCTTCTGTTTGCGGTGGTTTCTTCTCATTTGGTTAGTGATGTGACGCCGAGGGCAGGAATCCATGTGGCTTTTAGAGACGTGTGTCAGCCTTCCGAGCTCTCGGAAACCAGCTCTGAACTCTGAGAGTCATTAGCGGGGTCGCTGTAATTGGCCGTGGAGGGGTGGGCTGGCCAGGAAGTGTCGTGCGGGACAAGTGGGCTGCACTCATTTGGAAGTGGAGCAC
This sequence comes from Furipterus horrens, assembly GCF_987537825.1. Lineage (NCBI taxonomy): Eukaryota > Metazoa > Chordata > Mammalia > Chiroptera > Furipteridae > Furipterus > Furipterus horrens. The sequence continues at coordinate 16,460,003 of NW_028327180.1, forward strand.
TTTCTGTTCCATTTTAATGCTCATCTGAAGGTGGCTGTGAGAGCAACTGGGAGCAGGTTCCTGGCTGCTGTCCACGTCCCTTTCCTCGCTACCAACCCACGGTGCACACACCCTCACACACAGCACGGTAAATACTAAGGAGGGACAGGAATGATCAAGAGCATTTCTGAAATGATTGGAGAAAGAAAAGAGAGGCGCAAGTCTGGAGTGTCGTAGAAAATGCATATAAATACATCCGTCTGCCCCTGCGGTTTTGTCACGGAGTGCCGGTTACAGACGGTGGCAAAGAGAGCCAAGTTGTGGAAGTTCTGGTTTGCTGTAGAAACGGCTAGGAACGGTAGCAAAATACAGTAGTTAAAAAATGAAGTGTGTACTTCCTGTGCCCTCACGGACTTGGAAATGCTCACAAGCGGTGTCATGCAGAACAAATTTTGTGGGTTGTCTCTGCTTCATGCCAATCCTCCTGCAAACTTACTCTTAAAGATGATGTATCAGGAGGACAGCCAACATGACATGGGCTGATTAAAGGACTGTTAGCTAAAGGTTATTATAACTATCGCTGTAGAGCCAAGTTTAACTCCTTCCTTTTTATTGGTAATTCAAAACTCAGGATCTATGACTTGGAAGGAAACAGAAAAAGCAGGCGATGGATACCCTGTGAAGACACAGCTTCCCTTACGCTCCCGAGTTCCTCATCCTAGATGTGTTTTCCTGTGCACGAGACAGAGAGCAATAACATAGCTCATTGATTTTGAAAGAGTCAACATTTAAGTAAAGGCCAAACCAAATCGTGGGTGTAAAAAGAAGAAACTGAAAACATTTTGTACATAAATAAAAATGTTATTTGCACCCTTATTCTATAATGATCTCCCTTGTTTTGATTCCTGACCCTCGATATGTTTATACTAATCTTTATCTGTTTTAGTACAGTGTCATATAAAATTTCAGAGCTTTAATGCTTTCACATACTTAAGAATTTAATTGAATTCACACCACGTTAGCCTGTAATGTGTTTATGTCAGACCCTGATTAGGTGTGGTAAAGCATACATCTACAGCTTAGTCATGGCCTCACCTCTAAAAGCATCACCTTTTACTACAGGGATAGTAATACAGAAGTCTTGGAAATGGCCAAACATAACAAAGCAGGAAAATTCAGGGATAGTCACCCCCCAGGTTCACAGACAAAGTCTCCATGGAAAATTCTCCCAGCTCCTTCATGCACAGCCCGTCTTTCCATCCCCAAAGAGTAGGGAAAGAGAGGAGAAGATGTTTTACTGATGAAACACCAAGTTTGGTGTTTCTAGAACTAGGAAATGAAAAGCAAATCAGATCAAGTGTTACAAACACAAAACATATCGAGCTACCGAGATACACAAAGATATTGAGAAGCAATAGTGATATAGCCTATATACGCAATGGACTCATTTATAACAAAGAGCAAAATGAGCAGATTATGCTTCATTTACTGGGATGCAAGGATAGCATCCATGCTCGCACTGCCTGACACACAGTTACCTACTGATCCCTTCCTGCAGCACGTGAGTGCTTTGTACCTGCAAACTGAATTCTGAGTCTAAATGAGGACATTCTAAGATAAATGACAGAGGTAAAATTATAACAAGAGAAGTGAAGATTAATTGGAGATTATAATTTTAGATGGCATCTTCTCACTGTGTCCTCGCAGGGCAGAAGGGGTGAAGAAACAGTCTGGGGCTTCTTTTATGAGGGTACTTAAACTCATTCATGGTGGCAGCCCTCTCATGGTCTTATCGCCTTTCAAAAGCTCCAAATACTATAACTTTGGGGGGATTGGTTTCAAAATATGAATTTTGGCGTAAAAAACATTCAAGCCATAGCAGCCTACATTTAACCCCTCAACTTAGTTAAAGCGTGCCCTTTGGAGGAGAGAAAAAATAGATAGTCATCCCTCCCAACATCCTCCCCTGCTACAATGAACTGACAACTCACTACTCTGGAAATTTTCTTCTCTTTCTCCTCACCTGTCTGTTGCTTATTTAAACTGCAGTCCATATAGGTAGTCTGGGCAAGCGGTTCTCAAGCCTTACTATGCACACAGGTCATCCAGGAAGCTTACTAAGATGAAGATTGTAAATGTGTGGTTCTGGGCTGGGGGCCTAAGATTCTGCATTTCCAACAGTTTCCCATGTGATTCTGATGCTATTGGTTTCTGAACCTCATGTTGGTTAACAAGGGTCTAGTAATTATTGTTGACTGTGGTTAGGCTGTGTATGCCCCTTTTTAGGAGACTCTGGAGGGCCCTGTGGCCCCAACCTCTGATTGCTCTCCTGTGAATATGAGGCACTAAGTCTTGGTTCTTGGACTTGAGGTCCATTTTTAACTTTAGGTCAAAAAAGAAAGGCTCCCTCAGTGTCTTCTTTTATATCTTCTACCTCCATCTTCACATAAACTTTAGTGATATTACCTCTGTTTACCAAGGAAGAAACTGAGGTTTTGATAAGTTAATAACTCATGCAAGGTTACATAGCTGTACATACCAATACAAAGAAAAAACCCTAGTCTGCTCATTCTCTCTTCAACCTTTTCCCCCCAAGGATTATTGCTAGTGCAACAGTATCTCACACCTCACATCCTAGCCCAATTTTCACAAAAACTGCCATGAAATGTCTTGGCTATAACAACAACATTATAACAATATTATAACTTAAGTTAATTAAGCATTACTAACTGCCAGCACAAGTGTTGAGGGTCTTTACAATACCCTCAGTATCTTGTTAACTTTACTTCTACTGAAGAGGTAGGTACTAGTATAATTTAGACTCAGCGAAGTTAAGAAAGCAAAGAAGCTGGGATTAGAACTATGGCTGCTTCACTACAAATCCTAAACTGTTCACCATAACCCTATGTTGGGTTATATATTACTACAGCAGTATCTTTTTGGTTTTAATCCCAGAAAAATAAAGGTAATTCCAGTGGGCTGCAGAAAGAAAAAAGGATAGAGGACGGATGTTATTAAGATGATTTTGCAAATTATACTGAAGAGATTTGATCCCAATGTACTTAGTGTTTTCTATAAACTTTCAACAAACATTCACTGATAAGTGATGCATTTTTAGATCTGAATTGTTATGTGACCTTACGTGTTAGTCATTACTTAAGATAGTATTCCTGGAATTATACATTTCTGGTTTTCCTGCTAATCTGTAGTATGAGTTGGGGTTTGTCACCTAAATAAAAATGTGAGTTTATTTTTAAACTTGTAACTTATAGAAAATCATAATGGAATGAGAGGTCTGAATATCCTAATGGCCTGAGAACCTGAGGCTCAGGAAGTCTAAGTGAATTTTCCAGAGTGAGCAGTGATTGTTGTGGGGCTTGACCCAGAATCCTGGTCTCATGACATTCACTCCAGGTTTTATTCAACCATGTTCAATCACAACTCCCTCTCCACTTGCCTTTGGGGAGAATGTGCTGGTCCAGAATATGGTCTGTATTGCCCGTTAAATATCCCTTAAAGGAATGGCTACATTAAACCTCCACATTGCAGTTTGAGCAACTGACACTAGCTTCTGCTCTCTGAGCCCAAGTCTTGGCCAATATGTGATTTCTTAGAAAACATCAAGAGGCACAGCAAAGGACAGAGCCACCTCTGGAAATGTGCACCTATATGCTTGCGACGGGGTATCCTTTCGCCTTTAACAAGATTTTGCAGTGACAGGATTGGAACAGATTGCTGGCATTATGGCAGCCAGGATATTGTCAGGAGGAACTTGGCAGCGCTCGTAGGTGTTATGATGCTGGCTTTTTGCTCAAGGGCAAGAATATTGAAGGGAAATTAGAGATGAAGCAGAGAGTGAGAGGTAATGTCAGAAAAGTTGAGAAGATAAAACTGTAGCAGTAAATAGATGGAAATTATTTGAGGTTTACATACTTTGAGCCCATGGTGACTAAAGACATAGAGCTAAGAATCGCTTCAGTGACATTTTTTTCATAAATCTGCATAATAATCTCTCGGCAGGGATTTGGTGAAATTACAAGTATTCATTTCCTAAATTGGGTTCAGTGTGTATATCATGCACACTATATGAATATTCAGTGCAGTGACTACTTCCCAAGCTATGCTGAAGTTAATACATAGGCTGAGTATAACCAAGTAGAACTCAAAATTACATGCTTATTTTAACCCAAGAGAGGTCCTATGTCTTAAAGAATTGGACCCTCCCTCTGCCACCCCTCATTCTAATAAAACAAAATGTAAAGCCTTTTCAGTATTTGTATCTGATTTTTGGCATAAAGTAGTTTTCTTTATAATAGAGGATTAGGATAATAATACACAGGGCTATGAATGGTTCCTTAGAACACACTGGCAGCTGCCAAGCAGATTCAGGAGGAATGTTTAATTACAATGCTCAGTAATAACAACGAAGGAAAAGTTCAATGAGAAGAAATGACTCTATCATGAGACAGAGGTCTGTGCTGAGTGGAGGAGGTTCAGTGGAGCCTTTTCCAGACCACAGACATTTCTCGTAGTTGAAGTTGTCTTGGCAGCTGATAGACATTATACCTTAAAACCTCATCATTTTTTTTTCCTCAAGGAAACTCAGCTGGTATTTCAGGTTAAGAATATACAATTCCTTCTGTTTCTAAAAAAAAAAAAAGCGTTTCCCCCCCGAAATGCAAACTATTAATAATTTACAGGGAAGACTTGATCACCTCCTGTTCTGTATAACCAAAGAGCAGTTGACCAAATGTCAGGAACTTTTGAGTTCTTGTCCAGAACTCTATAACAAAGCAATTGTGGAGCCTCAGACAGCTAATTAATATCTCTGAGCCTCTTTCAACTATGAAATTTTTCATGATATTCTGATTATTAATCTATTTTGAAAATATTCCCTTGGGAACATTCTTGGTATCATATTTATATTACTCTAAAATATAATATGACTTTAGATCCAGAGTAGATGGTCAAATATAGTATGTAAAATTTTATTGAAAGGTAACAGTTTTTATACTTATTATATGGAAGGTATTCTGCTAAATGTGTTTCGCATGCAAAATGTCAGCATACAAGGTAGCTTTATTATTATCTTCACTTTATAGATAATAGAAATGGAAGTTCAGAAAGTTTGTCACTTGCATGATATTATATAGTTATTAAGTAGCAAAACTGACATTCAGACTCAAATTTCCCTGGCTCCGACAACCATAACTTCTTTCATTCTGCTTTTCCTTCCTTTCAGACAGCCTCTGGATACCTGGTAAGCTTCCCATGTCCATTATTCATGTGCACTGAAGAAGCTGGCTTGGGTTCTTTATTGAGTGTGTTACTCTTCTGAAGAGATACAGAATAAGAAATGGGAGGAACATGTTTTTAAAGGACAAAGCCTGGAATTTCAGAGGAGCTCAATAAGCAAGTGGCATGAGTATGTTATTACTGGGCTTAACAATAGCAAATAATGAAGTCTGTTTTCTTCTATCCCTAAGGGTGTTACTTTCTCATCTCTATGACTGTGGGACAAATAGGACAGAGGAATATGCAAATACACAAATGGTACCTGGGAAGACAGTTCACGACAGTGTGTTGCACATGCAAAGCAGGAAGAAGTAACTTCACTTATATGGGTCTTACCAATTGGGGAATGTGTAGAAAAGATAATACGAGGATTTTGGGAACAAAGTAAATGTTAGATCTGAAAGATTTATTTTAGCAGAAATAGTAGGTACTGCTTAGAAGATGTGGAGAATGGGTGTGGAGCTGTCTTGATGATGTAGGATGATGAGCCAAATCTGAGGAAAAGAATTTAGTGGTGGTTATCAAGAGACATGAATAAAATATCTGGAATGGATTCATTAATCTCAGATGATGAGGTATCAAGACTCAGTTCTGTAACAAGGAATGCCTCTCAGTGGGAATACTTGTCTTTGGAGAGGAGCCAGAAGGGAACCTGTATGCCAAAGTCAGCTAAAGATTATAGCAATTTATGTGGAAAATAAAACAAGATTTCCCAAACATAAAATTAAACAAAATTTACTTTTGTCTGTAAAGAAGTTCAAATTTAGATACCATAAAACATGATAATCACATAGGCAAATAGCTGTGACTTGTCAAAGAAAATTATAAGAAGAAGAATATAAAGGTCTTTGGGGATTCTTACAACTACTGATAAGACTGAAGAGCATTTTGAAGAGGCAGGTGAGATATGTCAAAGTTGAAAAACCTATAGAATATAATTGTGTTGGAAACTAAGCTTTGGCAACTGGCCTGAAGGCCTTTAGGGAGACCAATGTAGTCAAGGGCAAACTGAGTTGACATAAGATTCTCCTTGGATATTTGCAACTAACATACACCATTAGGATCAGTATCAATGTTGGGCTACCATAAAAATTAAAGTAAAAATTCTTTATTCTTAAACTCATAGAATCCAAGTCCAATACTAAAGGGAAGGTCTTTCTACATTCATAATATAAGTAAAGAAACAATTACACATAAATAAAGCTGTCCATCTTGTACTATTTAAAGGCAAAAATATATTTTTATTTTAATAAAAAGAATTGAATTCTAATACCTTTATTTTTTTGTGAATGTTATTATGGTAAAGTAAGTGAATAGAAATATAAGTCAGGGGGACAGTGTAAAGGGGTCATTAGGAAAGGTACTAATGGCAGTAGCACACTGATACAGATGGTGCCTGTAAAACTCCGAGGACAGAAAAGAGGATCTGCCTTCCATTTCCTGGTAAGTCTTCTCGTAAGTGTGAATCTAGGCAGTAATCATTGGAAGTGTACGTATACAGGGTTAGGTGGGCCTTCACTATGCTCTGCTTAGCCAGCTAACAGAGCATGGAGCTCAGCTCCAACGAGGTCAGACTATTTATGGCCCTTGGTGACTTTACTTAGATTACAAATGAAGCAGCCTGATTTCAGGAGACAACATTCAAGAGGAGGGCCAACCTTGTGCAGACAAGGAATGCAGCTGGAAAAATGCACTCTCAGGCCAGAACGTTTTCAGTCCGGTTGACTTAGGTTCTTTTATTTAAATGTTTTATGTTTGTTTGTTTCAGCAATCATTTTTGGATTTGTATGTTAGACAAATGATTAAAACTAGTTTAAAAATAACAACAGTCAAACCAAAGCAGAGGGGATTTTTTAGGTTTCTTCTCCAGAAACTTCTCCTTTGCTAAGGCTACTTTTTCTGTGGGTATAATGATCAGCTCAGTTTAAACTGCAAGCATGAAACTAGCAAAAGCAAATGGAATTGTCTGATTTAAAAAGCAAAGGAGAGTCATCTTGTTTTCATACATTTTGATTATAATATATTAAATTTAGTATGTAGTATAAACAGAGTTGGGGTAAGATGTCCAGACATCATAACTTTTCATGTTGCAATCTTTCAATATGGAAATGGCTAGGTAGCATGTCTTTGCCAGCATTCTTATAGTTCTTTTTGTTATTTTAAAGGGGCTATAACTTTTTGAGTGAGATGTTATATAGGCTTCAAACTTTTCAATAAATGCCTGTCTCCGTGTTTTTTTAACTTCAGCAGAACTCATTTTAACACTGGCGTAACAGCGATTGACCACATCCAATGACCTTGAAAATTAGTTGGTGGGGAGTAGGTGAAGACATTCACATTCTCATTTTTTTATTTAAAGTTTAGTAATCAGAGGTTAGATACTTTATGAGGGAAACTAAATTACAATATAAAAATAAGTTTTAAAAAACAAAGAGATGGAAGTGTGATTTCTTAGAAGAAGAGGAATGTATTTGCTTGAGTTTCAAATTTCCTATGGCTGAGTGACTTACTGAAAGCCACATACATACAGGTATTTTATTCAGTGTCTCTAATATGGAAACAATTATCCCTTCCTGCCCTATGTTAAAAATAAATAACATGTAAATGGACTTTGAAATCAGGAGATAAAAAATTCTGTATAAATGTAAATTATTCAGTCACTTAAAATAAACCCAATTGAAATTATACTTTTAAAAGGGGATTTTATAAACGAATTGAATTAATTGAAATTTTGAAAAACATAGAGCACTGTAATCTGAAGGAATTACTTTTGAGAAGCTGAGCTTTACTTAAATGGCTATAAAAATTAGAGAAAAAACAGTAGATTAATTTGCACTTAGGATATGACTGTTATTGTCTCCTTGTCAAGTTGGAGCCAGCATTTACAGAAGTTTCAAATGATTGCTTGTTGATATGTTGGAAGAATTCTGCATTTGAGCTATAATTTAAGTACAGAACATTATTATTAGTTCTTCCACTACAATTGAACAAATAACTTATGATGTATCTTCATGATAGGCACTTGGAATATCTTGGGGTGGAAAAAAGAGATGGCTTAGGGCCTGGATGCAGGGCAGCATAAGACCTGACTTGAGTCCCCACTTTCCATGACAGAAGACCTTGCAAAATGCCATTGAAGAACATGATGTAAGAGGACAGAGCATCATCACACAAAATATTTCCAGGACTGTTATATGGCTGAGTCCTAGAATATAGACTCAGGATAAGTAAACTGACAAATTAAGAAGCATGTTGCAATGTGTGTTCTAAGTGCTGTGCTTTTTTGTTTTTTTTGTTTTTCCCAGCTGGACTACAATTCCAAGAGCTTCAATCTCTGAACAATATAGAAATGACAAGTCTGAGTTGTTCTATAACCAGATACATAAAGGGCTATCATGTTGTGGGATGTGGGAATCCTGGTATCTTGAGACCAGGAGTACCTTAAAGAGAATCTCGAGGTCTTCTCTTTGATACACAAAATAGAGGTCTTTGAAGACCGCAGAAAGGGCTTTCCACCCTTCTGTGAAGATAAAAATATCACGTGCACTTGGTTTTAAGTAAAATAAGGAGACTGATTTGTTATAATAATCTTCTCTATGCTGACATTAAAAAGCAGGGCAGAGGGCATGGCTTGATCACAGACAACCTATCTTTGCTTCTATTCTTACTTCACACAAAGTAGGCAACTTTTTTAACCTCTTTCTACTGAAAATTGAGGGGAGTGGGAAGTGGTTATGAATAGAGGTTATTACCCCTAATGTCTTCTTGTTGTTATGGGGTCTGTTGAGATACTACACCAAATCTGCTCTCATCTCTGGGGAAATCCTGTCCTTTCTGAGGGTACCAAGAGACTTGTAGAGACTAGAGATCTCCCATGTTCACAGCACGTGCAAGCAGCGCCTAATGTGGGCCATCGAACAGCTAGTGAAAGTACAGCCTTTTACTTGGGTTTTCTTGCTGGTTAATCCTAGTGCAATTTACCTTGTTAATTTGTTCTTAATGAGTTCATCAGCAATGATTTAATACAACTTTGAGGAACAGCTTTCTTTAGTCTTCAATTCGCGACAGTTCCCCTTCTATTTGGCAGTACATTAATGGAAATGGAAAATTGCCTCATTCTAAATGTCAGAATAATACTGCACCAAAAACAATTCAGTCATGTCTTTCAAACCACGCACATATGGTTCATCACCAAATGTCACTGTTCTTCCCCCTTCCCCCTGTGTCCCCCTCCCGGGAGCCTGTACCTTCCCTGCTTAATTTCTCTCTATTTGTCTGCCTCTGTGGATCACTGTTTGGATTAACTTTCTAATATCTTTGCAGCAGCTTTATTTCTCCTGTTTTCCAGTCACTAGTCCTCATTACACCAGTTTTACCTAGAACCTTGAAACTGGTGGTGTTCACAGATCATGTGACAGCTATAGCTTTTGGTATCGCAATAGCTTTCATCTGCTCTCAAAATAAAAAAAAAAATGTTTGTGAAGTTTCTTCAGATAATTTTTGTGCATAATTTTGGACAGTTTTGTGAAATTCTCTGAGTAAATCTATATTCCTTACTCTTTCCACACCAGGGCAAATTCTGTTTTGTCTTTTTCTTAGCACTTTGTTAAAGCAAGTTTTTCTCTAGAATAAATGCTTTTATTATGAGTATTTTGGTTGTGACTTATTAGGTAAGTTCATAATAAGAACACCCAGCACAATATCACTTACACATAAGGATATACACTTTTAATTGCAGCTCATATTTCACTAACACTTAAAAGACATTTCAATGAATTTTTAAAAATTAGTCTCTATGCTCAACTATGCAAAGACTGTCCACTTTTTCAAAGGGAAAGCCTTTTAGCTTTGGCAGTTCCCCAAGTTATTGATCAAGCACCTGCTTTCATGGGTTAGTTAACCTTTAAAGACTATCTTAAATGATACACTTTTCTTTCTGTCAAGGACCCCTTCTTCAGATACTACTTGGAGAAAAAACAACATTTAAGGAAAAAGGATACCCACTCTCAATTGCGTATTTTTTTACATGCTTACATTTAAAGTGCTTGTCTGAAACTAGAATTTTGAATCTTAATTTATTGATTTTGCTTTTGATTTCTACAGGCAAAGCTGATTCATCTGTGAAGTATGAATATTTTTATTCAAGCAAATGTTTTCTATGGATAGAGGATCACTTGTTTAAGCAGTCAAAAGGTAATCAATCAGAGGGTGACCTGTAGTTTTGCGCTACAAAAGTAGAATCAGAAAACACAAGTGGAAGATATTTGACATTTGTCAGTTTTACTTTGTAGAGGCTACATAACTATGATCATGATTTATATGATTATATGACAGGTGATTTATACAGGTTATTTAATATAATTTTCTTGAAAACAGTGAAGTAGGTTTGCAACAGTTTTTACAGAGATTTAAAAGGTTGTCTGACATTAATGAGACAGTATGTATATGGATATGTGCTTTTCTTACTTCACATTTTTTTCCATTTGTATTATTTACCTCAGAGCAGAAAAGGACATAAAGAGTCTATTATCCACTCTCCCTCATTGTCAATAGTCATCCAGCTGCTACTCGGATACTTCTGGTGACACAGAACTTATGCATCCCTAAGGCAGGTAGACCCACTGTTGAACAGCTCTGATAATATAATATGATTCATTATATACAACTGAAGCATGTCCTATAATTTTGCCTATTGTCTTTTTTCTACCTTCTGTAATGACATAATTAGTCAAATCCTTCCTCTTCATACCTTCAGTTGTTTGAGGACACTACCAATTTCCTGAATTGATTTCTCCTCTGAGTAAAACCTTTTCAATTCCTTGCTCCCAGATCCTTCAGGGGACTTTATAATAAATTCAGAACAGGGAACAATAGAACACATTAAGTCTGAATCAGTGCAGAAGAAAAAGGGATTTAATTTGGACAATATATTTTTTTACATGTAAACACAAATGGTTGTGAGTGTGTGTGTGTGTGTGTGTGTGTGTGTACATACATGCCTGAATTATGATGTAAATTGAGAATCAAATCAATAATAAATAAGAATGTAAATCCCTTGCAACTAGATCACCCCTCCACTACTAGCATGATTGACTTTTTGAACCTAACGTGAATCTTTATACTCTTTGTATAAGTTTATACACAATGGCCTGGCCAACCAGGATAATTTTTAATTGTTTCCATTAGTTGATGCTTGAGTCCTCTCTTTGCACTTAGAAGTTTCTGACATTACCACAATTCATAGGTTTTTTTTCTATATTGTCAGTCAAGTAATTGACACAAATATCAAACTAGGCCATGCTTACAAATCCATTTGATTGACTGTCACCTAGGGTTCCCTAAGTCATCCTGAATGCTGCAGAGAAAATGAGGGGTGCCCATAAAGCTCCCTTGCCCCCCGCCTCCTCTGTCTCAAGTCACCACTTTCACTTTCTTGTAAATTTCAGTTTTGTTTTTAAAGTCATATCTGATGTTAGTCTCTTTGCCACTATTCTTACATATTCTTTGTTCTTGGCTCTCTCTGTGATAATAGAGATTTGGTTTTATAGCCCATTTTTTCACACATTATTCGTTCATAGATTAAGTAAAACACACAGAAACATACTCATTGACTGGAGACTATGTGTATTTAAAAATGCATGCCATGTATTGTAGATCCTTATAAATACATCAAATACTTGTTTCCTGGGGTTTTTTAAAGTGGGATTCAACTAAGTGCACCATGTGTAGATACAAAGGCATCTTAGGATTCCTCCCTCTTTTCTTTCTCAAAGAGAATCCAAGAGTTTGCCAGACTGTGGCTCAGGGCACCGTGTTTCATTCATTTTTACCCACTGCTTGGCTCACAGGAGGTGCTCAGTACAGGTCTATGCACCTCAGCCTAACTGAGTTCTGATCACTTATAATTGTTTTCATCAGAATTATATTTCTAAGCCCTTCTATCCTTTTTAATCTTTCTTCCTTTCCAGAATTACGACTCTCGGGATGATGCTTCTTTTTTCTATCTCTCTTTTAAAATCTTGTCTTTTACAGATTAAAGTTCATTAGACTTGGCTTGTTATCCCCTTTCCTTGTGATCATTGCACCCCAAATGACCCCATCATGTCCACATAATCCTGACAATTTCACATCACCAATAACATTTTTTTCTGGGTGCTCAAAACCAATGACAGTTATTAATAAGCTTGAGATCCAGAAGTTATGATCATTTCAATCACAACCACAGTAACTAATACAACAAGCAAATGAATGACTAAATTCAAAGGGGCTTTTCTGAATGCTAATTTTCATTTTTAATCCAGTACAGGAGATTTAACACTTCTTGAGTGCCTCTTCTTTTCCAGGCACACTCATCATATGGTCATATAAGTTATCTCTAAAGTATATGAAAGACATGCTGGTCATCTGTTGTTTTAAACAAACTGTTTTGTTTGTATAGGCTGATTAAGGAGAAGAAGGGTACATCAAAAATATTTGTCACAAGTAGGATAAAATTTCAGACTCTCCTTCTAAAGATTCCAAATAATTTGATTGATTGAAGTAAAATTTTACTTATATAACTATATGCACATGATGAATACTCAGTAATATTAAATGATGACAAAGGCAATTAAAAAACAAAGACAAAAACAAAAAAGAACACAACCTTTTTTTATTTCCTGTTTTCTGCCATGACCAGAAGACCAGGTACTGAAATAAAACTAGTATGTCTTGTGATTGTTAACTGACTGGAACCAGCACACCTCAGAAGTCAGAAGCTTAGTCTTATGTGCAATTTTAAGGGCAAAGAGTTTCAGGTTACATTATAAATTTGTAGGCACATACCCACAATGCCTACCCATACTTTAAACCATGTGAGAACTCCTTATTAGGTAAGTTCTCTAGCTATAAATAGTAAGGTGCAGTGGACAGCATGCTTCTCTGGGAGTCAGGGGAGCTAGATTCTACTATTTCCTTCCATATTATGAATGTCTTCCAATAGAGGGTATATTAGATTTCTTCAATAGACTAATCAGGGAAAGCAGATCAGTCAGGTCTAATAGGACTTACTTGCTGGCACCAAGGCCTGGCATCTAAAATATAGGATCTGTATTAGTGTCCTAGGACTGTCATAAATTATTACTGTAAACTTTGTGTTAAAAGAGCAGAAATGTGTGGTTTCATAGTTCTGGGTGCTGGAAGTCCAAAATCAAGGTGCCCTGTTGTCTCTGAAGGCCCTGGGGAAGAACCTTTCTTTGCCTTTTCCAATTTCTGGTACCTCCAGCTGTTCTCTGGCTTGTAGTTAAGATTCATTACTCCACTTTCCGCCTACCTCGTCTTCACAGGACCTTTCCTTCTGCCTCTGTGTATACTTTTCTATTTCTTACAAAAGATATTCTCATTGGATTTAGGGCCCGCCCTAATCTAGTATGACCTCATTTCATTTCTTCTCTTAAGTACTTCTGGAATTTCCAAATAAAGTCACATTCTACATTTCCAGATGTATATGAATTTTGAGGGACACTATTCAGCCCACTATGTTATCTAAAGATATATGCTAACTATTTTGATTTAGGTCCATTTCAAGTCACTTGCTGATCCACTGATTCATTCATTCAACAAAGAGTTATTGAAAGCCTGTTCCATGCCAGGCACAGTGCTAGGTATGAGGATGCTGTCCACAAGTAGTCATGAACTTTACCTTTATGGACCTTACAGTCTAGAAATATCCAAAGGGGTACAGTCTGGTGGATGGAACCCAGTTGTCTATGCTCCTAAAGTATGATCTTCAAATTTTGGTCATACATATTTTTTCAACATAAAATTTTCTAATATGAATTTCTATATTTATTAATTATCATACAAACTACTTTCTTAGTGCATATGTACATTCTATAACACAACCCAAAATATAAACCTAAACAGAATAAATATAATAAAAACAAATACAAATAAAAATTTTCATTTTGTCTTTGGATCCCAGTCAGTTATTTTATGCAAGTTATCCTGTCCTGTGAGAATGCTGCCTGGACCGCTGTCACATCTCAAGTCTTGGGGACAATGTTATAGCTCTAGATGCTTTTGGCTGTTTGGAGCAATACCCCATCCAGAGCTGAGGTTCAGGGGCCAGCTGTAGCCACAGCGATATTGGATTCACAAGTGGTATTCAAAATGCCAGCGCTTGCCCTCAATCCCCAGAGGCAGACTGAGACTCCTGCAATGCAAAGCTCACTTGCACCGATGCAGTGGGATACAAATAAGGGAAGACAGGGGCCCATCTACAAGGATTTAATCATCATGGCGAAGGTTGGGAAAGTCTGAAGGTCATGGGTCTGCAGGGACTTGGGGCCCACACTGGAAAACTGGGACTTGGGTTCTGGACAGAGCTGCACATAAACTGTCTACCTCAGTTAGGGATTGCTCAGCATCTGCGTGAGGGTGAAACTGAGGAGCAAATTCTGTGATTGGAACTGAGAAGGCAGGAAAATGCAAGGGCTGATGCGGTTCCCGCTGCTAACGTCACGGTTTTATAAGAGAAATTTAATCTCATAGGCTTACTAATGAAGGTAATAACACAAACTACTTGAAATCAAGGTATCAGAAAACCTTTTGGCATCTCCTCCAGAAATAAGACACATGGTTGTGAGATTCCAGTGTTTTCCAGTTAGCTGGATGTTTGCTATGGAAGAGACTGTTGACTCTTGTAATAAAGACAGTTAAAGTCTCATACTCAAAATAGCAGAGGGGCATTCTCAAGTTGATCTATTTATTTATGGACTCAGGAGTTTCATGGGGAAATTAAATTGTGATATGTTTTCCTAAAGAAGTGTGGTTGACTCATAAGTGAATATTTTTGAAGAGACTTTACAGAATAGACAGATATAAATGTTACCTTCACTAACTTTATGTTATTTGAGAGCGATGCTGGGAAAGTCCAATGTACAGTAATCCCTCACTTATCATGGGTATTACGTTCTAGACCCCCGGCGGTAGGTGAAAATCTGTGAAGTAGGAACCTTACATTTATTTTAGTATTTATATATAAAGGTTTTATAACCCTTCCCACACACTTATAAACCATTCCCAGTCCCTTATTAACCTTTTCCACACTTTTATAAACACTACTATGTTCTTAAACATATTCTAAGTCTTAAACCTATGTGACTTTAACAACATATGTATACAGTACTGCAAAATTTGCGATATAGCAAAAAATCCGTGATAAATAATTAAATATAATATTTTTTAAAATCCCGCCATACAGTGAGGCTACAATAAGTGAACCACAATATAGAGAGGGTCTACTGTATTCAGAGCGAAAAGTAGGTTTGCTGATACATAGAGATAATCAATAAATATTTATTAAAAATGGGCAATGGATAAGTAAATACTGACTTATTGGTTAAAAGACTTTGATTCTCATCTATTATTACCCATTTCAATATAACTTCAAAAACAGTTCCTGCTCATTTTAACTATTCTGTTAATTCTATAGAAACTATCAACTATCAGCCCTGACATCATATTGACATTTGTGGTGCTTATATTAGATAAATAGTGAAATACCTATATACTTCTCTTGCATAATTTTGCTTCATAAAAATCACAGGTTCAATCATGTTGACTCAGCAATGGATTCAGTGTTGAAAGGTCTGGTTCTGCCCTGGAGCCTGTTGCCAATTGAACTTATATCTTTTATTTTTTAGGTAAAGTCCCCCTCTAAGTGTCTTTTTTTATATTTAAAGTAAAAGGGCTGTAGTGGATCTTCTCTATGTTTCCTGGCATAAACATTATCTGATTCTTTTTTTTTTTAATCCTCACCCAAGGATATGCTTTTTGATTTTACAGAGAGAGTAAGGAAGAGAGAGATAAAGAGAGAGGGGAGAGACATCGATGTGAGAGAAACACTGATGGGTTGCCTCCGCCCATACGCACTCCTACTGGGAAAACAAACTTGGGAATTGAACCCACAACCTAGATTTGTGCCCTGACCAGGGATCAAACCCACAACCTTTTGGTGTATGGGACAACACTCCAACTAGCTGAGTCCGCTGGCTGGGACAGTGTGATTCTTGAATTCCTAGTAGCACTAAGGGTTACACTGAATGTTTCATCTGCCTGACTCAATTGAACAATTATCTTTCCATCAATATTTTCCTCACTACTCTTTACCTCTGGAAGAGCTGTCTGCTCTCTTTTCAGTGTCCCTTCTCTATTGCCTATGTATTGCTCCCATACCATGTGGATCAATTGGGATCAGTGCAAGATAAACATTACTAGGGATTTTAAGTAGACTGTAATTCAGGGAATTGGATGTGCCTAGGGTAGGAGGGACAGAAGTTAGAAAGCCACTCCTGGACTATGGATTTGAAGGTCACACCATGACAGCTGCTTCCCAGAGGTGAGAGACTGCTGCCACCGCCATCCGTTTTTCTATGGTCATACAGCTTGTGACCAGGGCACAGAATGTGGTCACCACAGCACACTTGTATCATCTTGCTTGCTAGTGTTCATAGAGGCTAGAAGATGGCTGCCACATCAGACTCATTTGAAACTGTTATTTAAGTGTATTTGGTGAGTCTGAGTTCAGACATAGAAACTTAATTTTAAGTACATATGAAAAAATCAGCTTTCCACTCTCTTCAGATAAAGGAAGGGTAGGATGATGGTTAAGAGGGCCAACCTAAATATGCATCATTTGACATGTTGAACTCATTTATTTTACATGTGTATTTCTATCAGTCAGTAAGCTTCTCAAGAAGAGGGGCCATCTCGGTTAATCTTTGTATCAATAAGCCAGGGAGAAGACACAGCTTGAAAGGATTACATAGTCCATTCAGAAAATGTGAACCAACAGTAAACAACGGGAAAGACCTAAACACACTATATGACGGGCTGATAAAGTCTAGTTGGGAGACCAGTGAAGGCTGGAGTGGTTGGGGAATCTTAAGAAAAGATATAGGTCTCAACATAAGTTCTGAAGAGTGGTAGAATATGTACATACATAGGATAAAGATAAGAGATCTCTATTAAGAGAATCCAGTAGTTGGTACCATGGGGCTACCTCTTCCCAATCAGGAAGTTTCTCACATACAAAAATATTTTTCATTTATTCACTAATTCATTTAGAAAATATTTATTAAGTGCCTAGTATATATGCCAACTATTTTTTTCAGGGGCTGGGGATATAGCAATGAACAAACAGAAAAAATGATAGAGGGAGTATTGGGCTTTAATAAAATAGATGTCAATACATTGTTTGATGCTATTTTTAAATATTTTGGAATAGTTTGTGTGATTAACTAATTATTCCCATTTTTTTCTTACATATGTAGTTTAAATAGTTCTTAGTATGTTTGGCAATGTAGAAATTCTCATATAGGTTCGGCCAAATGACCTCACTGTCTAAATGTTTAACAGTTGCATTACACTATAATACATGTTAACACAGTTATGGAGAGGAGGGTAATAGCAATGTATTAAGCAGAGAATATGCAGTATAATAGGTCTATTTATTTCCCATTCATCCCCTACCTTTTGGAAAACATCAGTTAAACAGGGCAAATAGTAAGTAGAAAGGGTGTTTAGCTTGAGGTTTATGCAAAGATTTGTTCAAAAACCAAACAAAAACTTTGTAAAGAATGCTCAGTGAGTTTAGACTCACATCTATCTCCCATATCTTTGCCCAATCTGTGGGTGTATTTGTATAGTAAAATAAAATGCACATTGCCGACTTAATCAGTGCCTTCTGCCTTATTTTATCTGGATTGTCATCTGTTCAAGGACAGCAACCAGATAAACTCTAAAGGCCTCTTCAGCTTTTCCTGATCATTCTTCAAATTATTCCCATCACTTCATCATTTTATTTTTATTTAGCAAATGCTCCAGAGCCATCTACACACTTGAAAAGTTTTTGTCTACATTCTTAATCATTTATAAAAATGCTGAACAAAATTTGTTTCCTAAGGCCAATTGCTGGGGGATAGACTTTATTTATCCAGTCAGAGTGTCATCTATTTAACTTTAGAAAAGATAATCCCAGAATGATGCATGTATGTATGTTTTATATTGTCTTCATTACAAAGTATTTGAAGTAAATTAATTATGACAATATTGAATCATTGCATATTTTTGTTATCATTTCTAATGTGTAATCTGATTTTATTTTATAAAAATTATAATATAATCTATACAAAACAAAAATTGAATTATCATAGCTCAAACAACAAAGATAAAAAGTGTTATTTTTTTAAATGTATTTCTTTCTGTCTTATGTAACTGTGATATAAAAGAAAGAAATAGCTTTATGTATTCTTGTAGCACTTTTTAGATTGGTTCCAAATGGAGCCTTTCTTCCAGTAGGTTATTTTTAGACATTCTACCTTTTATTATGGCTCCCACTCAGAGTGGTGTCTGTTTATAGCAATTGGGGTCATCACTCCAGACTTCATGCTCTGGAAAGATCCATAATTCAATAAAGAACAGATTCCTGAAACTTATGAGCAATAACTGGAAGAGGAAAAGGAGGTATACAATCCTAAATAAGGGCTAAAATTACTTAAAGCACTTCTATGGTCACATTCAGCAGATATAATTTTGCTGTGTTGCGGATATCAGGGGAGATAGGACTTCGGCTTCCTTTAGCTAACTGATTTTTCCCTCCACATCTCAGTCCTTAAGTTTCATGTTGTCATTTGGAGAAATACTGTCTTCTTGTCTCTTCAAGGTGCCCTTGATAGTGCTTTTGACCTGATTCATTTGAATACATTTGAGGGAATGTTTGTACAGTAGGGGCATATAAAATACTGCTTTTCATTGATCCCATGGGTCCTAAGTGTGAGCTCAATGCTATTGGTTTAGAATCACATCAGTAGATATTCTTCTTCTGCACTGCCCACAGACTTCTCCAGTGATGCTCACAGAGAATGGAGGCGTGTCCACTGGTTATCCAAAAGTTCTCAGGCCCTGTGGCCACCTCTGGCAAGTTATATATGATTGTCACTTTATTCCTGAAGATTTTCTAAGGACCTGTGATTTACTGTATCTAGTTTATCAATCAGTCTAGCATGCTCTGTGTGCCTTTTCCGATGTTAGAACTCTTATTACTAGCTTCTGTGGTAGAGAGTTTGCAAAGAAGGCCACAAGTATTCTTTTCATTCTTATAAGTACACCCCGTTGCAATGTGGCTTGGTTCCTTCCTCCATCAAGATGTGGAGTGTACTTCTCCATCCCTTCAAGACAGGCTTGGCAAGTGACTTGCCTTGGCCAATAGGATATTAGTGGTTATGCAAACTGAGACTTGAAAAACATTTGTATATTGGGGCTCATCTTCTTTGCATGGGCTGGGAAAGCTGTTGCCATGTGATCAAGCTGGATTTGCTTCCTTGAGGAGGAGAGACAACGTGGAGAGAGGCCCAGCTGTGCCAGGTCAGCTGAGCCCTGTTGTTGAAGGAAGGCCGTCCGAGACTTTCCAGCCCCCATCCAGTGAACCCATCCAGGCTAGAAGAACTGCCTACTCAACCCACAGAATCACGCTCAAATAAATGCTTGTTTTCTAATCACCGCTGTCTTATGCGAGTGGTTTATTACGCCATAAACTTGAACTGATGCAGAAATTGGTGCCAGAAGTGACAGGCTGCTGCATCAAAACTCAAAACATACAGAATGGCTTTGGGATCACACAGCAAATGAAGGAGGAAACATCAAGGAGGAAACTGCTGGCAAAGCCGGAAAAAAAAAAAAAAAAAAAAAAACGCAAACAGGCTGCGAGCTGAGGCTAGGAACGTGGTGAGGAGACAGCAGTAGCTGGCTGAGAAGATGGTGATCCATGTTATGGAGCTGCAAAAACAATCAGCAAAACTGCCACCATATAAAAATAAATGTACCCAATAAACTTGTAGGCATTCCAAGGATGGTTTTATGGCCAAATGGTTAAAGCATCCCTTGGCTTCTCCTAGAGGCACCTGAATATGATATTGCAAGAGAAAGATGAGCTTAAAAAAAAGAATGATTTGGCAAGCAGAATTGAGAGATATATGGGGAAGCCAACTTTTCTGGATTAGAAAATATAACTGATTTTCATCTCTAGTCTCTCCAGATAGCAACAGATTCTCAAAATAAGAAGGGGTATGGCTGTCCAATCCTTTTCAAAGTCTTCTGGAAGATTTAAGGTGGTGCTTGATAGATTCTTTCAGGTAGACCAAAGGGGTTTTAGTCCTGTTAAGGGTATTTTCCCCTATCAGCCTGTCAGACTGCCTAAACAGTGGGTGTCTATTTCTGAAGAATTTGTGGCTGTGCCTGTTGGGCTATGGAATAGACTGAATCTTGCTTCCGGGGGGAACTCGTAAGGCTTGATGAAAGCACTGCAAGGTTTTGCTGAAAAGAACAGAACCCGTTCAAAACCAAAGGAGGCCTCTGCCTTCTAGAGTCCATATCTAAAAGCAGCACAGAACAGTGGACTTGGGAACCATTCCTGGGGATTAGAATAGGTGCCCAGCTAAGGAACATGTCCTGCTCCTGGAGTAGAAGACCTTGTTAATATTTGTTTGGCAGGATTTCATGACAACTGTAAACCAGTGTGACTGTTCTGTACTTCTGTCCTTCCCATTTTGAGTGGGAGTGTCTATTGTTATTACCTCTCCCTTCTCACTATTATATGGTGTGAATGTGTGTGTGTGTGTGTGTGTGTGAAGTAGATGGATAATTCTAATGTTGAAATCTTTGGATAAAAAGGAGCCATACCTGAGGAGCTGAAGCTGAAGATCATCATCTGTATCTGGACCTATTTAGATAAAGATCCTGTACCTCAAGCCTGATACCATATTAAGATAGAATTTTGGGAGAAGGGAGAGAATGCATCTGGCCTGTGAAAAGAAAGCTTATTTTGTGGCCAGAGGGTAAACTGTGGTTGATTGTTTGCAAAGATGGCCACATAATTCCTGCTATCTTTACATATATCTCTTTGGTGACTGCCATTCTAACAGAACAAAAGGCAGAGTTTGGCTCTTGCTCCTTTGAATCTGAGCACAGCCAAATGACTTGTTTTAGGCTATGGGGAATGAGGAAATAAAACGCAAGTTGAAGCTCCTAAAGGTCCGCACATTCGGATTTGCTCTCTGCGGCTGTATGTGTCATCCTCAAACAAGGATGTGACGGTCCTGAGCTAGTTGCTGGAGAGACCACAGGAAGGGAGGAAAAAGCTGAGGATTTCTCGAGTGGTGAGCAAGGTCATCCTAACCATCCGGCTCCAGCTGAGCCACCAGCTGTGCAACCACATGTGCGAGACCCAGAGAAGACCAGTGAGCTGCCCAGTGGATCCCGGCCCAAACTGCCCACCCACTGACTCCGGATCTAGTAAATAATTGTTCTTTTAAGCAGCTAAGTTTTGCAGTGTTTTGTTAGGCAGCAAAAGCTAACTGGCACAAATTCTCTGTTTAAAATATAATTTAAAATGGGAGAGTTCCATAAGATTAATATTTTTTCTCATTAAATACTGCAACAAATACTTTTTATTTTTTTTTGCTGTTGCCTTCATGTGCTTGAGGATAACCTTTTTGATCTTGAATCTCAAGTACTTCCATTAATACTCAATCTGCTTTTCTTTTTTTGTTTGACGACTTTTGTGTTTGATTTTGAATTCCCTTGCAAGGTGCCCTGGTAGTTTAGCAATTTGGACATGTTTAACTTTGTGTAAATTTGACGTGTGACTTTAATAGGATTCCTACTCTTCTTCCTGGAAAATTCTTTTTCTCTTTATAAAGATCCTTTGACCCACTCTTTTTTTTTTTTTTTTTTTTTAATAGGCTCTTTCCTTTGCCACTTAGACATTTAGTGTTTATTTTCAAATGCCTGTTCTTTTTGGGCTGAGGCAAACATTTTTCCTGAGTTTCCAATCAGCTGTTCTTCAACAGTCTCCAGGCTTCTTCATGGTTATTTACTTTCAAAACTATTTCTTTCAGGGTTTTCTCCCACTCCCAAGAAAAGCCCATATTTTGTCATAATTCCCTTTTCTAAAACTGAGTAACTTCATAGAGAATATTTTTGGTTTTTCTTTCTTGCCAAAATGTTGGAATTAATCCCATGGTAATTGCTGTTACACAGGCACTCCTTGAAGGACAAATTCTCCCTTATGAACATCCCTCCAAATGAACAAAGCCATCCCCTCCCCTTCCCTGAGGTGGTTGAAACGGAGGATTCCAGGTCTACCTAAAGTATATCCTTGTGCTATTGGGACAATTCAGATGGAAATGAGGTAGAGAGGGAAAAAATGTTACTTCGTCATTTCTTTTGGCCCTTTTTTGATCAAGCAGCCCTCATCTATGAGGACGTACTTTTATAACATTTCTATTACAGCTATTTGTAGAATCATTTCACCTTCCATACTAGACTTAAGACATTTGGGAGTTGGAGCCAAGTTTTGGTTAAGTTTTATATCTCAGAATAAACCCAGCACATAGGGGGTAAATTATAAATATCTGAGTAAATGAACAATTAACAACTTGATGACCAAACCCAAGCTATGAACTGGGCTAAGAACCTTTTTGGTGGGAAAGAGGGAAGTTTACACCAGATAAACGGCCCTTCTGAATGAACTGTTTGTTTCTCTACAATTGTCACGTTTTTCTCTCCTACCTCAGAGAAAAGAGACAGAGTTAAAGAAATAGAAGCTCCATAGTAATAACCAATAATCTCTCTCTTCAGTCCAACAGGCATACATGACAGAGCTGTCATGCATTGCTCAAAAGGAGTTTGGACCTGCTATACCCAGTTCCTCTACTGATATCCCTAAAAGGGGGAGAGGAGTCTGTAAGATGGCAGTGGCCTAGCTTTTGAATCTCTCAGGCTACACATTAAAATAAACAAAGCAATGGCTATAAGACCCACATGAAAGGGCATCCTCCTGAACCTCCAAATACCATTGGTGAAGAACGAACAATTTATAATATGTTGTATCCACATCTGTGTGGAGAGAAGCAGAGGGAAGACCATTGGGCTTCTGTTAGTTCTGAGCATGGCAAGCAGTGGGCTAATTTGAGAAAGCAGTTGACGAAAACTATGACAAATTTTTGCAGGATTAAATTCAGAGGCAAATACAGTGGATTACGCTGCTACCAAATGTAATGGTGCAGGAGGCGTCAGGGCCTATACATCTCAAAGCTATCAAGATTGATATTTGAAGACAAAGCCCTACACTGAGGAGAAACTTCTTGGAGTGGAATTGAAATTGAGAAGGACAAAGACAGCGGAGCCAAAGGACTAGACAGTTCAGATAAAGGAGAGGAAAGGAAAGGCAGATCTCAAAATGCACTAGATCACATAGTTTTTGTTTGAAAACAACAGATGGGGAAACCCAGGGGCTACAAACCTAGAGGAGTTCTCTGGCTCACACCCCCTTTGCAAAAATGTCTTTACATAAAAGGGTTATGGTGGGCCCCCCATATAGTATTATTACTAAAGCAAGAGATATGGAGAGTAATATTCCTACAGAAAACAAAAGCATGCAAAAATGACATACCCACAAGACATTTGAAAATTGTATGCTAATTGCAGTAGGCAGAACAATAACTGCCTAAAGATATCTACACTGTAACCCACTGAACATCTGAATATGTTAGTTTGCCTGGCTAAGAGGAATTAAGGTTGTAGATGAAATTAAGGTTGCTAACCAGGTGCAACTTTAATAACCTGGATTACCCAGGTGATCTAATGTGATCTCAAGGGTCCTTATACATACGAGAGAGGCTGAAGAAGGGGAACTAGAGAGATGTTCACATGAGGGCCCAGCTCAACATTGCTGGCTTTGAAGATGGATGAATGAGACTATGCCAAGGAATGTGGGTAATCTCTAGAGAGTGCAAAGGGAAGGACACAAATTTGCCCCTGGAGCCTCCAGAAGGGGCACGGCCTTGCTGGTACCTTTATTTCAGCCCAGTGAGATCATTTTTGGATTTATGACTTTCAGAACTATAAGATAATTAATATGTGTTTTTTTAAGCCATTCAATTTGTGGTAATTTTATTAGAACAGGACTAGGAAGCCAATGCATACATATTTCAAGATTACTTAAAAGAAGTTCAGAAAATTATAAACTTTATGAAAGAAAAACAAATTTAAAAAATTTTAAATACAAATGAAGTAATTGGAGAAAAGCAAAATTTGGAAAAAAGATGACTGAGTCAGAACAGATAAAGAATTAAAAAGTTATTTCATAAATAAAGCATTCAGGACAAAAAAATATGCAAGAATCAATAAAACTTACTGATAATGCCTTAATAGAAACTGAAGATGGAAAGAGAAAAATATTAAAAGTAAATTAGGAAAGAGATTAAAAATAAAAAGTGATAGAGATAGAGGTTCATAGAGAAGGTTGAACATATTTTTGATCAGAGCCATTAGAAAACCAAACCAAGGGAACAGAATATACTTTAACAACTAAAAATTTAAAAAGCTCTTACAATTAAAGATTTTTAAAAACTTATTAAAACATGTATCGAATACCTTGGAAAATCTACACGGAAAGGTAAACATCAGGATACAGTGTAGTAACAACACAGTAGTCCCTCGATATATTGCAGTTCACTTATCGCGGCCTCACTGTATTGCGGGATTTTAAAAAATACTATATTTCATTATTTATCACAGATTTTTCGCTACATCGCGAAACTATACTGTATACATATGTTGTTAAAGTTACGTAGGTTTAAGAGTGTAGAATAAATGTAAGGTTCCTACTTTGCAGGGGGGTCTGGAATGTAATATCTGTGATAAGTGAGGGATCACTGTATTGGATTTAAAAAATCCCTTGGGCGTTGAGGTAAAAAATAAAACCTTTCATAATGAAAGAAAGTCAGATTGTCATTGGAGTTTCAACATCAACATTGCATTCCAGAGATCCATGAAGTAACATTTGAAGTACACAAAAGAGAGAAAATGTGAGCCACATTTCTGTGTAGACAAATCAGCTGTCAACATACAAGCTGAAAAGAAATGGCTATGGTTGTGTAGTACTTTAGGAAATATTGTTCCCATGAGCCCTGCCTGAGTAATTTACTAAAGAAGGAGCTTCAGCTGACCAAAAAAAAAGGAGAGATTTTGAAATTAATAACATTAACATCTATATTTTCTGATAATGTGGACAGAAAAATGATCAAAAATGGAGAGAATATGGAGCATATTTTGAAAAGAAGAATAAGATTGCTGATTGCTTTAAAAGTATTAATTGGGAGTAAAAAAATATTGCTTCATGTCAGATATTGTACAAAAGGGTAAGGTAGAAGAAAAAATTACTACTTAATTTCAATGTAGCTCAAAATAGGGAATCAATAAACTATAGCCAAAAATAAAATTAAGGGTAATATGAAAAGATATTAGCATAAGCTTTTTAAAGTATTAGTATGTTTATGTGTATAATGTATATATCTATTCGTATAAAACGGAACTAAGGCAAAGTATATTGACATATTGATCATGTCAATAAATGTAAATAAGCTTAACTCATCCATTGAAATAAAAAAAAATTGAACTGATTAACAGATCATTATTGAACACTATGATAAATACCTGATAACCGAGAAAGTACAATAGAATTAAGATCAAATGCATTAAGAGACACAAAATGAGATCTTATAGTGCTAATGGCTATAATTCACCCAATAACATGGCACTTTCATAAAACAGAAACTACACCAATAAGGGAAAACTTTGTGGATTGGAAAAACTGATGAACTAACTGGAAAAAACCCCAAATTATTAAATACATATAAATGCCAGTTCTTTTAAAAAGTATACCTCAACAAAATAGGCAAACCATTGTGTAACTTAAGAATAAAATGACAAGGAGGAAATAGCCACATGAGAAGAAGTTTAAAATAAGAGTTATAAAAAACTACTTTGCATTACTTTATGCAAATAAATTTTAAAACCTTGCGCAGAGTTCTGTAAACTACAAGCTATAAGCCCAATCTGGCCAGCTGCCTCTTTTTGGAAGTAAAGTTTTATTGGCACACACTCATTTTTAAAAATACATGGTATCTGGTTGCCTTTGCTAAAATGGCAGAGTTGGGCAGTTGTGACAAAGACCTTATGGACTGCAAAACCAAAATATTTACTGTCACACCCTTCATGTAAAAAATTTGGTGACTTTGACTTGGAGGAATAAGTGATTTTCTCTTTGCAAAAAAGTAAACTTCAAAGTGGACTTCATGTGAAACAGAATGCTACTATCACAAGTAATTAAAAACTTACTTCACAGAAAGTGTCCCCCTTCCCTCCCCACTGAGAGACAACTGAAGACCCGGGGTAGTCAACAGAGAGGATTCACAGCTAGTGTCCAGCCCATGGAGACTTAATTTTTGCATTAATGAGGTTCCCCTTCCCTACTGAGAGTCACCCAGTGATTGGGCAGCACTATAGGCAAATTCACCACCACAAGTAGACTGGCTTGTGAAGCCTCTTTATCTCTGTATGCTGGAGAGGCCCTGCCCCTACCTAGTGACACCAGGTGACCCAGAACTAGAAAGCTCCTTCTGTCCCCTCAAGCAGCATCTTTAAAGACTAGTGGCAGCCTCACAGCACCAAATAAATCAAACATAAAAAATAGCACTGCAAATGCTCTAAAACTTGAGTTGTAATTGGGACCACAATCTACAAAAGTAGGGGAAATGCTAGTATACTTAGGATAGTGCTTAGGATCAATGATATATCAGACTCACTGAGGATCTGAAAGAGAGTTGGACACTCTACTCAACTGTCGGTGGCCTTCGGTTATGCTCAATACATGCAAGATAGCAGTAATTTATTTCTTTAATCTGGGGCTTGGAGCTGAGCATCCGATGGGATGGTATTTGCCTCCCTAATTCTTCACTGTGCACCCCATGCGTTTCTATGGCTGCCGTAACCATTTACCACCATCTTGATGGCTTAAAGCAGAAATGCATTCTGTCCTAGTTCTGGAGGCCAGAAGTCTGAAACCAAGGTGCAGCTAGAGCTGTGCTGTGCTCTCTTTGCAGGTTCTAGGGAAGGACCCTTCCTTACCTCTTCCAGCTTCTGATGGCTCCAGGGGTTCCCTGGCTTATAACTGAGTGTGCATCACTCCACTCTGCCTACCTTTGCCGTCCCATGACCTTCTCTGTCTCTGCATATCCTTTTCTGTCTTTTGTAAAGTTATTCTTAATGGACCTAGGGCCCGCCCTAATCCAGTATGATCTCATCTCATTTCTTGCATTAGGTACATCTACAACGACCCTATTTTCAAATAAAGCCACACTCAAGGGTTCCAGGTTGATTTGATTTTGGGGGGACTGTTCAGCCCATTACAGTACCTAAAGATATATGGTAACTATGTTGATTAAGCTTCCTTGGCTTGTGGTTGCATCATTCCAATACCTGTTTCCACTTTTATATCACTTCCTCCTCTGTCCTTGTGCTTGTCTCCCGAATCCCCCTCTTTCTTATAAGATACATGTGAGTATTTAGGGCTCACCAACATAATCCTGGATGAGCGCCTTCTCTCAAGAATCTTAAGTTAATCACACCTTTTGCTATATAAGGTAATATTCACAAATTCCAGGGTTTAGGATGAAGATATGTTTTTTGCAGGCCCATGATTCAGATCACAACACCATCTGAAGAAGATACTTCTGTCAGAGGTATGTAATGATGAGCTGAGGTAAACCCAGGTGAAGATACAACTTCAGAAGCATCAGCGTTGGAGGCAGATAAAAAGGCAGCAGAATTTTGCAAGACTTGCCAGAACAGTATTCATGACCTGCCATACTAGGCTGTGAAAACCCTGGATTCAGAAAACGTTGCTGTTTTAAATTTCCATCACCATGGTCAAGGTCCACTGAAAATGCTAACAGTAAAGAACTGAAAGCTAAGAACGTGGCTTCATCACCTTTTCTTGGCTACCTGACTTCAAGGTGCCCCAGCCAGCACGACCGCATTCCTGACTCATTCTGGGTGCTGGGAGAGCGTGCTCTTTAGATGACTGGCCCTGGCATATGTATTTTATTTTACTTTTAATTACAAAAGTAACGCATGCTACTTGTTAAAACCTTAAATGGTACGAATATATATAAGTAAAAAGTGAAAAGTCTTCAACCCCTTGCTTCTAATTATTTTTCTTACCCCATTATCACTACATCAATCTTCAGGGTAATCGTTATTTTTAGTTTGGGGTTTGTCTTTCCATATCTTTTCATGTATATGTAAATATATATAACTTAAAATAGACTCATACCATACACATTATTTTGCAACTTCTAAAATTTTCTTTAACTCTTATTAATAGCTCTGTTTGATTTTTCAGGAACAAAAATATTATCCCAAAAACTAAACTACTATTTCTTGTATCACCCATCTACTGTCACAGTTCAGATAAGAAATGATAGTAGAGAGTATTAGCAATGAAGCTGGGAAAATTAGCCAAATAATGGAGATTCAGATCTTACTGAGCTCCAAACACCCAGCTGACAATATTCTTTGAAACACTTTTGGAAATTGGGAATTGAGTAAGTGATTCATACAGGGCTATCAGCTTTATTGGTTTCTATTTACTGCGTAGGAAGCCAAGTACACTTCCTTTACCTACTTTGACAGGAAGCAGTCACCAACTTTACTTCCAATTTAAAATGCTCTATTATAACCACCAAGATAAACTCGAAAACCTTTCCAATCTCATTAAATATTTCTAACTCTATTATCACACACATATTATTTAAGAATGGAGTTTTCACCAACAGCAATTTCATATTGCTTTTTTCTCATGAAAAGATTGTTTCAGTGTTCCCGTCCTTCAGCACTACCTCCACTGTCCTGCTCATCAGCAGCATATCCTAGTCCAGTCTATGATTTCCATGGCACTGTGTGAGGACATACAGAGAGGTGTGAGAAAATACCCATTTTTCCCCTTAAGAAGCTGAAAGTTTGAAGGGGGGAGATAGAATATACAGTAAAGAATCACAGATTAGTAAATTAATTATTTCATTCATCAAGGATGTTTTTTAATACTTGTACGTTAAAAAATATGCATCAGGTGCTGGTCTGGGCTCTAAGATAAAGTATTGAACCAAGTAGATACAAATTTCTGCCCTCATGGACTTTACATCCTAGAGGGGCAACAAGAAAATAAACAAATATATAAGATATGTGAGAATATTACCAGCACAGTGGAGAAAAATAAAAGAGGGTAACAAGGATGTAGAGTGCTAAAAGCTGTTTACGGGCAGTTATAGTCTTTGTAAATAACCCTGAAATATATGTAGTCCTTTCCAACTACATAGTGAGTCCCTTTGTTATTTTTTTTAATATAATTTTTTTTTTATTCTTTGGAAAAATTATAAAGCTAAAATGTGTTTAGGGTATACATTTTGAAAATATATAAAAGCAGAAAAAGGAAATAAGCATTAACCACACTTTACCATGAGTGATAATGCATTAACACTTGGACATATATACTTAAGTTCTTTGTATTTAAAATTAAACTATGCTATATATTTTTAAAAATGGGGTCATACTATAAGTAATGTTGACTGACTTATTCTTTACATTCAACATAGCATAAAGTCTTTTTAAATCAGTAAATATTCTTATATTATTTTGTAGTGATCTAAAATACCATTTTTATAATGATATAGAATTCCATTGTATGGATAGATCAGTATTTAATTGATCACTTGTTAAGTATTTATTCATGCATTCATGTATTGTAAATAAAATAACATCACAATGAACACCCTTGTAGTAAACATTTGCATGCATTTCTTTCTAAAAGAGGATCCAGTGCTGCAGGGCTGATGTGAAAGGGAGTCACTGCGGGAGAGCAAACTAGCTGACTTCCGCATGCAGAACTCCTTAACACTCTGTTGTCTTATTAAATTACCTCACTGAATTTTCACCGAAAGAGGTGGCTATTACAAATTTTTACTTTTTTTAAATGAGGAAATTTTGGAATAGTCACATGTATATTGAAATAAAACCCCTCAGATGTTGAAAAACATCAGTAACACGTGTAAGAAGTATGCTTTGCATGTAGCTTTTCCTAATCTTCCTTTAGAGCTTGTAAATAAATAGTACCATCTCTAAAGGGGTCCTCTTATGCACCTAGTCTTTAGCAATAAGTTACTTCAAGGCTTTCTCTTGCTGTCAATCATTTAGACTCATTCTTTTTATTATGTAGGCTATTAGCAACTGTACAGACTACTGCATATTTCGGTTTGCTCTTTAATGCAACTTCTCACACATGTCAGTTGTCTCATTAGGTGAGTTGACTACTTCATCATTTTCAGTTTTCTCAAAGGTGGCATAAATTCCCTTTCTACTATTCTGAAGATGCGTTAATAATTAAAGTTTTAGGCCTGTCCACACTAAGGCCCACTGAAATACTGAACTTTGCGGATTGCCTATATAATTTTCATGTAGTTGGTGCCCATCTTTTCTATATGTTTGACTTGAGGCCCCTTGTTCAAAAGCATCAAAGAAAGTGCCATGAAAGTTTCCAAAAGAGAGAGCTTTTTTGCATTGTCCCTGCAGTCACCCTCTCAACTTGTCATTGGCACTTTTGATTTGTTATTTAATGTCATTCTAGGTAGAGAAAAAAATTAACACTTAACATCATTAGTTTGAATATTACTGTTCTTCTTTCCATTAGTCAATGTCATTTGTAAAGGCAAACATAAAGTCACTGATACCTGCCAGGTCTTATTTTGTGGTTTGTCTGGGCATATGTATGCGGTGCTTACCAGAGAGTAGAAATGATGTGCACAACTAACACAACTCATCTTTTTTCTTACTTTGTGATACAATCATGTTCTACCAATACTCTATTTTTTGGATTGCTTATTAGTAAGGAAGGACTGAAAGGAAAAGGAGCCATTAGTTATCTTTCCCTTTCCTGCTATGCCATTATTGTCAGCCTAAGTGGTTGGGTAATACAGGGAAGCAATATAAGTAGAAGATATGATAAGGTTCCTTGGTTATTGGTGTTTCCTAGAATAGCACTGCCTTCTTCCTCATTTGAAGCGAATTCTGGTCATGCAGTTTAGACCCTGTGACCTTCCGTATTGTTGGTAATGTAGTTTGGACCCTCCCCTGACCTTTTCTCCCCTGGCATGTTGCCAGCCATGTGGTAGACACGCACCCCACCACCCCCTGTAGAGGAGGAACAAGGGGTCGGAGAATAGCCACATATGACCCCCATACAAGTTCTTGCATGACCACTCCCTTAAGCATTAAGCTCTAGAGATAACATCTAGGCCTCTTGTGTTTCAGCTCCAGGACCAGAAAAGCAGAAAGACTAGGCAAGGCAATGCCATGACTGACATCAGGACCAGTTGCGATGACTGACCCCCTGTTCTGGCACCAACCAATCAGTGGAGATGATGGATGACCATGAGGGGACAAACGTGGAAAGCAAATATTCTATTGAGACATTCCACTGACATCTGCGGATAAAACCCCTTAAGAGGAAGGATGCAGCACAGGCTTTCTTTCTCTTGAGGATGTCTGAGCATTTTCCCCTCTCCTCTCTCCTCTATACCATGTTTTCTTTGCCTTTCTTTCTCCACGGCCATAAGGGTCCTTCTTCTGCCTCTCTAACTTGTTTCTTGAGCCCACACAGCCCGGCTGGCTCACTTCTTCCATGGTTCATTTCTTCTACCTCTGTGACATTCTAAATAAACTTTTGCTTGTATTTGAAAAATATAAATCTGGTTCCAACAGAAGGCATGGCCTAAAAGGGCTGTCAGATCTACTGCTGAAAAGTTGAAGTATCCATTGACAACTGCTCCAAAATCAGGCTTTACAGTACAGAATTTTCATCAGCAAAAGGCCTCCAGCTGTAGCTGTGTCTACTACTGATTACACGGGGAATGCGAAGGGTGCAGCTTTCCCCCAGAGCCTGCCCTGCCAAATATGTCTGACAAAGCTGCCTGGGAATATCTTCTTGGTCTGCACACAAAAGTGATGGGAGCGACTTCAAGGGTCCTTTTAACTTTTTGCAAGAATAAAACTTCGATGCTGAGCGCCACCTCAACAGGGCTTCCTATACCATATAAAATATGTAAAATACTTCTGTTCTTCAGGTACCTCCTAGGTTCCACAATTTAGCAGCTTCTTTGTCAGCAGCAGGATTGTGAAGGCTGTCACTGGCAGCTTTAGGTTTTGAGTTTTAACTATTTCATGACTTTTTGGGGAGAGGGCGTAAGGGTGGGAGCTGTGAATTTAACATTTGCTTAAAATAATTTTCTTTGGCTCTTTAAATCATTAACTGTTGACATTTCCTCCTTTTCTCACTCCCCAAATAGTTTTGATTGTCCATATTTCCTGGTTTTCCCAGTCATTTCAAAGATCTTGCAGTCTGGAGAGTTAATAACAAAACCCATAATAATGTACGAAAACTTTCCTTGGAGAAAGAGCACAGAAAAGAAAGACAAACTGTACAAAACGGGGTTTAGAAATAAGGCAGGGAATGGGGTTGACCACAATGACTACTCCCATGTTATTCACAGAATATGGTTTTAATACAAAAGACAAGAGAATCCTCATGAGGGGACTTGGGACAAGGTGGTGATGCAGCAGTAAGTACATTGTTAGCAGAATGAACTGGCTAAGGACAAAGAGCTTAGTGGTTGGAGGCCGGAGAAAAAAAAATCAGGTGGCAAGAGCCAATAGGAGGCAGAGTTGAGGATAATATTATTTTAAATAAAAGCCCAATAAATTTTTTTTTGAAATATGAGATATGGCGAGGCACATATGACTTTGAAACTTACATCTTCCATCACTGGTAATGCCAGTTGTAGTTTGTGACACTAATAAATGGTTTCTGATCTGTTCTTTGAGTGCTGGCATTAACATAGGAGGTGGGGGACTGGCCAAAAAAGCCCAGAATTATCTTCTGGAGGGTGAGCCCCTTGTAGTACAGACTTCCCTTGCTAGGTGAGTGTCCTAGGAACCTACCTATATCAGTGTACCAGCTGGCATTGTTGTGAGAGGCTGCGTTCAGTTTCAGTGAATTTTTTTGAAGACTTTCAAAACATTTGCCCATTTCATGATGGATGATTTATGAGCACACCTGCCCATATCGGGCTGAGTGCTTGACAGTTTTTGATAAAAAATAGAATGACCCTCCACCTTCTTGTGCCTCACCCAGAGTGACTTATTTTTTTGTTTTACCAGGTGAAAAAAGTCCTCAAAGAGGAACATTTTGCCAATGTGGAAAAGGTAAAACAAAAAAAATGGCAGAAGCACTAAAAGGTATAAAATTCGATGAATTCAAAAACTGTTTTGAGGAGTAGAAAAAACATCTTGATAGGTGTATTACATCAAATGGAGAGTACTTTGAAGGTGACCAAGTTTAAATGTGAAAGAATAAACACATCGTTTTTAATAAATAAATTCCTTTTTTTTTTTTTTTTTCATCACTCCTCATATAGGGAAACAGTTCGGGTAAAAGTAAAAATACAAAGGAACCACTGTAAAAATATTGTATTATTTGGATTCATTCGCCACTAATCTTGCCAAACCCCTGCAGATTTCCATTGTCCTGCATAGCAAGAATAAAGGAAAATATAGGGATAGATGCCAAATTGTTTTAAGTTGAATGTTTTCCAATTTTTTTCATGAGATATCAGTAGTTTTTAAAAACTCAGTTAAGGATCTTATAATATTTTTATTTTCCTCAGAGGTATTTAAGAAATATATAACATCTGACACTGTCTTAGTTTTTTTAAGTCATCATTCTCGAGAAGCAAATTTCATTTGTGAATATGCTAAAATCCCAAAGAATGGAAAATAACATATATTGGTGTGAAATCGATGCTTTAAATGCATGGGTGCCAGACAGGAAAAGTGCTTAGTCTTTTCCTATATTTGATCAATTGGCTTGTCTAAACCATTTGACTGTGAAAAGCTGGCCTGACCTGACTTCAGATTAGTTTAATAGGGATTAAGGTGGCATGGAGTGTATAACGCTGTGCGTTTGCAAGTACAAACATGCTTAGAAATTCATTTGTCTTTGGGGAGAGGCTAGTTCAAACTCCAGCTCTATTTACAAACACGTTCTAGCCACAGCTGAGCAGCACGGAGCTGAGGAAAGGAATCCTGCCTGCCTTTCCTTAAATCCACGGGGCCTTTGATTTCTGCCCAAATAAAGCAGGCCTTTGGCACTCAGCTCTCTTAGCTGGCACGATATCTGCACAATGTCTGCAGGATTTAGAATGGCCAAGCGGGGCAGGTCAAAGACAGCCAAATTATGATATCACACCCATAAAACCTCATCAATGGTGACATACAGAAAACACTCAGTGAATTGCTTTCATTAATTTATCCTTATTAAGAAATTCTAAGCAGTGTCTTCATTCTTTGGCAGGTTTCAGATTCTAGCTTTTCCCCTTCCTTCATTCATTGCTTTTCTTTAAAAAGAACAGGCTCCCATGGGCACTGATTGACAGTAGCTGAAGAAATGTGGCTTGGGGGAGTCTAGGATGCTTAGCTTGCCCCGGAGGAATGTTTTATAAATGTTTTATTTGCCTTTGGAAGAGCCCAAAGCTTTCCAGAACCTTTTGGTATGGGTTAGAATGAGAGTTGCAGGAAAGCAATTGGAAACCTGACCATAGAGAATTCTGTATCTCTCTCTTCTCTGCAACAAGGGCGGGAGCTCTGACAGGCCACCTGACCAGGCCCTAGCTTGGGCCTGGGTTGTGGTGATCAAATTCTTTTGGAAAGAGGAAATGGGGATACTTGTCAAGCTGTCAGGATAGACACGAGATCGGGGAAAGGGTGGGATATGCAATTGAATGCAAGCTCAGCTTTTCTTTAGGTCACACATGCTCCTAAAGCAGACAATCTGGCTCGTCTATAAAAACAACATCGGGAGGCACCGAGGAAGTGAGAAGAACCAACGGGAAACATTTCCTGGTAACCGGCTGACCCTGTTTGGAGTTTAGAATGTCATCTGTGTGGGCGCAGACAGTCAGAAGACTCAGCTGCCTTGTCTGCTTGTCTGGAGTGGAGCCTGGGAATCTCGACCTGAAAGCTTTACTCAGGGAGCAGAACTTAGAAGCCACTATAGCGCCATGTGGCAGAGAACTTGAGCATGTAGATAATTAGTGAGAGAAGGAGAGTTCAAGAAAGCTGAGATCAAGAGAGACAGAAATGAGGAAAGAAGACTTATCATGTCATGCTTAAGATTGGGATGGGAAAATGTTTTGAATATGAAAGAGAGGAGCAAAGATATTGCATTATTTCACAGGGAAATTTGAAAAGAACACGGATATAATACATGTACTACAAATGAATTTTCATCCTTTTGTGTTTTTCCTTACTACTTTCAATTCTCACATTTTACACTTTGAAAATTCAAGTTCATGAATGTATTTTAATTATTTTAGTTGTAATAGGAACTAATTGGACTATGAAACATTTTGGCTAGTGGAAAAAGTACCCTTTTAACCTAACCTTGCTAGTCACTGTCATTCTTAAAGAATTCCATGTTGAATAAGCATGTCAAATAGACCCTTATCAATGATTGGCATTGATGTATGATGTGAAACTTTGTGTCCATAGTCATGAGGGCATGGAACCTTGATGAGAGAAGTACTCAAGTCCCAGATGTAGGTGTTACCCACTCTGAGGAGAGATGAGAAAAGCAAAGGCCCCAAAGCATGACTCAAAGAAGGAAATAAACTCTGAAGATAGGAGCTCCCTCTCTCCCTCAACATGTGAAACTAATTGACTTGAACAAAATATTATCTAAGAAAGCAGTCCTGTACCAAGGAAATGAAGAAATAGTCATAACTCTCAATCCAAACTCAATGTGAGTGAACCAAACTAGAACTATGCCCTGATTTCCTATGGACACCAGTCTTGAATATTTTTGAAATTACCAGATGAAGATTTAAATACATCCATGCTTATTCCATGTAGGTATAACATGACATGAAGAGTTCATGGCAGTCAATAATGGGAGGCAAAGCCAAGAGATGAAGAAGAGACACAGCTACTTAAAATAAAACAATACAAATAAACACAGGCAAGAGTCAGGCACCCTGGTGAGACACCTCGACCATGAGTCAGGGGATTTGAAGGCTAGTGTAGGTTCCACTGCTGACCAGCTGTAGAGGAAGGGACTAGCTGACCTCTAAGTCCCTTTTTATATCTGCATTGTTATGATTCCAATTCATCTTCCTAAGTTTGAGTCTCAAGAGCACTGAACAGTAGTGAAGAGTGAGACCAATTTCTTTTAGTGATGGAAAAGACATGAAATTCTGTCTAAATAATCATTTGGATTTTCTTTTGTGAATGGCTTTATTTTATTATCTGCAAAGCTAAACTTGTTATGTCATGATTTTTGGAAAGTTCAAACACAGAATGATCATGCTTAGATTTTTTTCAAGTATGAATGATGAATCTACTCCCTGGTGCCAGCCCATATTATTTCTTCACTCTGGCCAGTTAGATCTATTGGTGATGTTAGTTGTAGATATTTGCTCTAATTTAGGTATTATGTTGAATTTTTTTGCTCATGGCCTCTTTCTTAAACCAAAAAATGAAAACCCACATAAGCTCTTGTGAGCTAGTTTAGCAATATTTTTGGTTTTAATATTTCCATTTTTCTCCCTGGTGGTAGTGAAAAATAAACTGGAGAACTCTGGGTCAAAGGTCCTCAGATTTTTACAACTGTTTGTTCTATTTAACGGTTTAAGCTCATTTAAGTAAAATGAAAAAACGAAAGAAAGAAAAAATGAATAACAGACTAACAACAAGCTCTTGGCTTTCAGGAGGCTCTCAGCTCATGATTCCAGGCAGCACGGAAATAGAAATTCTGGAAGAGATATTATACTAAGCGTGAACCAGTGCACAGCGCAATTCTCGCCTCTGCAAAGGAATGTGAAGCTGTCTTGCTCTTGTTGAAATGAATATGCATAGAACAGCCACCAAACACCTCACCTTTCAATACCTTTGGAAAATTCTGTATGTTGACTGAACAGAGAATTTGATTAAAATGACATTTTCTTACCATTTTCCATAGAGAAGTGTAAAAATAAAAGCAGTGTTCTTGTAGATACTTGTGTGTGTGTGTGCTTGTGTGAATACATACACACAGGGCAGAGGTGAATATATTCAGACTCAGGTTCTTGGCGTGAATCAGTAGACTAACATTTGATCCCCCTAAATTTTATAAGGGCTTCCATCTCCAGAAGAAATAGTAGGAATGTCAATTATTTGCTTGTTTACCTTTGTAAGTTCTCCAGGCAATGTGGTTTGTCCAACAAGGCCTCTCTCATCTCCAGACGAATTGTTCTCAAGGTTTTTCACTAGGTACTGTCAAAAATTCCATATTTATTTAGTTAACACTCTTGGGATACTGACTGAGTGTGGTGTCTGAAGATGGCATAACCTATCACTTTGTCCTTTCGTGCAGTTAGTTTTTAAATATATGATTTTCCCCCATTCTTTTATTTTGCATCAAGAAGAGGAGAGAAGGAGCTGGTGGTGCTTGTAAACCACCGTGGCAGGTCCCAGACGCCAGGTGGCTACATTGTTCCTGTAGGAGCACTCACCAAACAGGCTTCATTGACTTCTAGGCTGCTATGTTGCTGCTGGGTGTTGGTGTTTTTCCCCCTCTCACTTTTTTATTATTTCCTTGGCACCTCTAGTATTGTGTTGAAGATCATATGAGATGAAGACAGAATGATGCATGATGTGAGGAAATTGGAACCGAATGTATCTACTGTCCTGGCAGATGGACCACACGTTTCTGACGCTGATAGGCTTATCTGAATAACCCATCTCTCTAGGTCACAGCATATTCCTGTAATGCCTGGATGTCTGCCTTTCCCTGCTCCAAAAGCAAGACTATCAGATGGAGTTAAAGGAATAACCTTCTTTGTTATATATAATGTTATCAGATTAAATATCTCAAAGATGGCTTTTAATAAAACCGGGCATGCCAGAGGTAAAACAGTAAATTATTTAGAATAGACCATATGCAAATGAGAGAATGAGATATTTTCTGTTTGAGGTATTTTGGGAAAACAAAACATAAATCAAAATAATTCTACTATTTCTTGCTTTGCTATGCACAATTTTCCTGGCTTTGGAAATGTGGATACCATTTTCATCTTTATCAGAAATATATTTAGATTTAGATGAAAATGATGTGAGGATGGACACAGTGGCATAAGAAAGTCTGAACAGGCTACCCTGGTGGGCTAGAGAATAAATTACATGAAAAGGTCAACCACTCAATTGAGTTTTGTACAAAACGGGTAATGAAAAGCTAGAGGAAAACATCCTTATGCAGACAAGCTTTGGGCATATGTTTCCTGATTCATACAGCAGAAGTAAAGAGAACATGAGAGCTTGCAAGACTGCATAGCCTGGGGATTCTCTATTCTTTGACTTTAAACAGATTAATAGGAACATTTGTTTTTAAACGAGGAAGGTAGGCTTGTTGTGTGTAGATGACAGTTGAGGGGTCTGAATATCAAGGAAACAAAGAGGCTGAAAGATGGTTGGAAATGATGAATGGAAGGAGGATATATAGTAAGAGAGAACAATCTAGATATACACAAAATTATTTGGATCACTTCTTTGGGTGCTAAAGCATACCCAAAAGGATCTCAGAGAGTAAACCGAGGTTTGCCCCACTTCCACAGGGTAACCTTTATTTTTGTTTATGCAGAGGTAGGTCAGAGACAGCAGGGAGCTGGCATCCTGGGAAACTTCATTACTGGATGGGCATCATGAGAATTTGCCCATCCTGTGGGAGAGAATTTGTTAAGTCCCATTCATGTGTCCAGATGCATGATTAGGGACTTGTAGTAACCATTCATGTTCACACATCCATCATTCAGACACAAAACAAAATACAAAATACCAAATGTCTCTAGAGTTGAGCCAGACCTTTCTTATCTTTGAACAATCAAAACTTAATAAAAGTCTCAGGGAACTGAAGTGATTTATGAATGTTGAAAGTTGCTAAACTTTTGACAATTGTTCTCCTTAAAACAAAACTGTCTACATTATCTTGTATTACCATACAGTTTTTGAACAAAAAATTATGTGTTTCCAAAAAAGCATATTGTTTTCTTGTTATTTTTTTCCTTTTATTTAGACATTACATTAAGCAGCACTTTCTTTGATTCTTGTCTTCTGAAAGCTGTTCTAAATAAGAATCTGGGAGAAACAGAACCTTCTCAATAATGTGTAACTAAAATCTTTGTCCTACTCTGGCCTGCAACCTGCATCCTGTCGCCAGACTGACCAAGTGGACAATCATAACCTCAGAAAATGTCAGAGAAAATTGTAGGCTGCAAAATGCACTGTTACTTCATTTTGCAGAGCGGTTTGAAAACTTAATTTTGATATCTCCATTCTAAACTTTGCTGAGGACATATCTTTCTTTTAACCAAAGGATTTATTAAATGTTTTTGTCAAACACAAGAGCAATTTTTTCTAATGTAAAATTCTGTTCTCATTTCTGCCTGAAAACTCATGAAAAATAATCTTTTTTTTTCTGATATTCTGATAAGTAAATAATACTAAAAGCAGTCTGAAAAGAAGAATATCAACACCCCCCAAAAAATGATTGAACAAATTATAGTATATCCACAGAATAAAATAATACTTTATAATTATAAATTATATTCATGAAGAATTTTTTGGTGTATATATATCACTATTTTAAATGAACTGAATGATATAACATTGAATAAATTTTATGATCTTGATTGTGTAAAAATATTAAAAATAAGCAAAGGCAATATATTAAAATATAAAGAACATATATTCTAAGTTATGAAAATTTTAATTTTTTAAAACATTTTAAAATAGTTTTTAGTTTACCTGTAATAAAGATATATTATTTCATGACTTATAAATAAATTTATTAAAAATTCTAAATTTATTAAAAATTCTCAGGAATTTGGACATAAACTTGTATCTTATTATTTCTTTTCCCTTGAAACTATTCCTTGTCTATTTATAATGGTGGTGTTGGTTTGGTCAGCAAGAACCCAAATATAGTTAGTGAGCTGGGGTGAATGGTGGGGCCAATAATCAAAGAACTCAGGCTAATAACTGTGTAGTTTAATAGGAAACACAATTTAAAAGATCAGATGTTTTCTAAGGATATTCCCTTTGAAAAGTCTCCAGAAATAGTGTCAATCAATTAATTGCCAAGAAGTTATCATCTATATATAATTTTCAAAGTTGCTAACCTGGCTCCAATTTAGAAACCGATATAGTAATTTCACTGTCTAGTCATATTCTGTTCATGACTATATAGTCAAACATTCAACTCATCCACTGCTTTTTATATATAAAGTAGGATCCATGAATTTTATATGATTAAAGTCATCTCTTGTGATTCAACTGTCCCTGGTCTGACATTTCAGGCTGCTATGCAACCACATACTGTATATTCTACAAGACTTAATGCTAGAAAGTCCCACTGAGGTCTGAGCATGAATCTGCTGTGTCTTGTGTAGTCTATTGAGTCTTGTGAAATGCAACTGGCCCTAAAACTGTTCTCAGAGCCCCCATTAGATGCAGCTGCAAACATATTATTCTCACAGTTCAACATCTTTCTTCATAAAATCAGGCATTGCATCTGGGTAATATTCTCAACAAGCCAAGTAATATCAAAATCAATGATACAAGCAACCTGTTTATTGTTCAAGGCGTAAGCATGCAACGGCACAGACTCGAGCACCAGGAATCTTTGCACAGCAGACACCCCTCACAGGCAACCGTATTCTCCTTAAATGGGCCTCTCTTTGTGATATACACAAATTGACCTATTATTAGATAACAGATGTGCACAATTTCTCAAATTATTCAAATGCCTGCAGCAATAAATTATGTAAAGCAAAAGGTCTTCTTTGCCTCATTAAGAAAAAAAGTCTTCTGTCAAACTTGGGATATTTAATTTGAAGTGCTGTTTCTCTTAGCTCTTTCCCTTGTATCCACAGGTCTGAGGAATAAGACAGTAATGAGTTTTTCTAATAAACACAGATTTGATGGCTCACTTCAACCTGCGGTTTGAGAGAACAACTTCCTTGCCTTTTGCATTCTGAGTTATACCTTACCTCTGAGGGTCACAGAGAAAAATAGTCTTTCGTTCTGGGTAGGCCATAATAAGGCTAACTTGCCACTGGCATTTAACTTAGTTTATTTTTTTTCTGTCATCCACAAGTTTCTTTGTTCTTTACTTGTTCATTTTATGTCTTGGTTAGAAGACCTGGCCTCACATCAGGTTATAAAAGAATTTCTTCCTAAGCTTTCTTCTAGTGCTTTTATTGACTGGTTATTTAAAAACATTTAAGTAGCTGGATCCCTTGGAGCTTTCCCTTAGAATATGGCATAAGTATAAATCCAATTTAGTGTTGTTGTTTTTTTCAGATGGCTAGCTAGCAGGTTATTCTATTTATTGAATGTTCTTCTTTTATATGACAACTTTAGATTTCTTTATTCTTATATATTGGCCTGTTTGTCTATTTAGGAACGAGTATCACATGATTTTAATTGCAGAATGAAAGCTTTAAATATAAAGTTTTAATATCTAATTCAGACCAATCCCTCCATCATTGCCCTTCTTTTTCAGAATTTCTTTGCTATTCTTCTTTATTTTTCTATATGAGTATAGTGTCTGTTTTTCTCATACCTCAAAAATCCCATTGGTATTTTTATTGGGAATTCATAACATTTATAAATTAGCTTTATGAATTAACTTTCAGAGAACTGACGTCTTTGTGACACCGATTTTCTAACCCAGGAGCTGGGATGTTACTCATCTGAGCAACATTTCCTTCATCTGGTTTTGCAGATTTCTTCTGGAAAGTTTTTTTCATATAATCTTGCATACATCCTTTTATTCCCACGTATTTTATTTTTTATAGCTCATGGAAAAAAAGTCTTTCTAAATTATAGCTCCAAACTATTTATTGTTAGTATTTATGAAATCTGTTTTTCAAACATTAATTTTATGCTTTATTACATGACGAAGTCTTGTTTGTATCGGTTTCCCAATGATTATCAGGTTTTGTACAGATATGCAAAAATAACATCAGCAAAATGCGATTTATTTTCATAGCCTTTCCTGTCTCAGTTCATGAAAACACAACACCCTCTTTGCAGTTATTTAAGTGACAAACTGGGAGTTCTTCAAGCTTCATATCAGGCAGTCCTACATTTTGTCAGCTCTTTCTTAGAAATATATCCAGAATCTGACCAGTTCCCAGCAGTTACCAACACATCAGCTTGGATCACTGAAATGTCCTCCTAGCCGGTTTCCCTGCTTTTGTTATCTCTTTTCTATGGTCTGTTTTCCAGGTGGTGGCCGAACTGATACATTTTAATGTCAGTATTATCACACCACTTCTCTTCAAAATTCTTCAAAGGTTTTCTGCTTCACTCAGAGTAAAAGTCACGGCCTCTCAATAACAGCAGATCCCTTCATAATGTGGCTCCCTGCCCCAAATACACAGCATCTTCTTATGATTTTTCAGTCATTCCAGAGCGTTTCCTACCTTGGGGTCTCTGCACTTGACATACTCGCTGCCTGGAACTGTATTCCGCTTTTGTCCTTGGGACTCACACTCTCATGGCCTTCTGGTTGGGCTCCAATGATCTCATCTGGTAAGTTTTTCCAAAGAAAAACAGAAACAACCACTGGATTACCTCACACACCAAGTACTATGTATTTGCTTTTTCCTGCTTGATTTTTCTTCATAGAATCATGATTTGACATGTAGATTCTGCATATTTATCTGTTCATTTTTTGCCTGTATAACTTTGCCTGCTCCATGAAGGCAGGAGTTTCTTGGAGTTATTCACTGCTGTATCTTCAGCACCTTGCTTGGCCCATAGTTGAAGATCAGTAGAGGTTAGTTAAATAAATAAGTAAAATGAATGGGAAATAAATGTGAAACAATATCTTATATTTTTATATAAAGATTTAAATCTAGAAAACAGTGAGCTCTTGTCCTTATGGAGTAAAATGTATGAAAAATGTATAAAAACATCTATAGGATGTTAGGGACAGAAAGAAGTCACTAGGAGAGGTACATATAAACTCAGATAATGTTTAACTTAAAAATGAGAAATGAGTGTTTAGGATTTGATAAAACCAGGTGTGGGTACACTGGTGTTTTAATTACTCTCTACTTTAGTTGATGTATTTGAAATATTTCATTTCATATTTCAGGAAGTAGAAAACAAATTAATCTCTTAAGTAATATGCAGCAAATGTATAAAATAAGAAAAACCCATTGAATGAGTCCAGAGTTATTGTGCCTGAGGAACTGTTTGATGTGATTGGCAAAGATTAAGATCTACCTGAGTTTAAAGAACTTGGAGGGCAAAAGAATTCGACCTGGATCCTTATTGCATCAGATGCCTAGTGAGTTGAGTAATGACTAACGATATTGCTGATCTCACCTTGAAAAAGCAGTTTAGTCTATAGTTTTAGAGAGAATTTCCCTGGTTATTTTTAAAAACCACATCTACACAGTAAGTATATAACAACTGTTTCTGATGGATCAGATTTATGCTAATTACTAGGACTACAGAGATGAATAAAATGAAAATCAGGAAAAAATATCTAGCTTCAAAGAGTTCACAGTCTAGCGGGGAA
This sequence comes from Furipterus horrens, assembly GCF_987537825.1. NCBI lineage: Eukaryota > Metazoa > Chordata > Mammalia > Chiroptera > Furipteridae > Furipterus > Furipterus horrens. Next base: position 16,503,891 of record NW_028327180.1, read on the forward strand.
GAGGGACAAACAGTTATAAAACAATGTGCTGTAAGAGTGGTATAATAGTGATGTGCAGGGTGCCGTGCGGGCAGAGAGCTGGGAGAATGAGCTTCCATATGTCAACAGAGATCTGTGCTCACAGAGAAACTTCACCCAGATCCATGCTGTCAGCAATTATGTTCCAAAATCTACCCTAATTATTAGTCCTCACTGCCAAGTCCAAGGCCTCCTGCTATAATTTATTATACTCCAGGTTTTGTGCTTTTTTAAAAAAAAAGTAATAAGGCATTTTTTAAACGACACAATTTTAGGAAGTTTTATACTCCAATTTAAGTGCCATGTGGCTAACTTAGTCATGTTTTTTTTTTCTTTTTCCCTCTGATCTAAAATATTGTTATCAAACCAACAACCAGCAAGTGGGGACCTTGTTGATCAGACTGTGGAGCATTCAGAAGTAAATTTATTCTCCCAATAATTTAGTGACAAGAGATATGGAGAAAAGGCTCTTTGGGAAAGAATTACAGAAAAATTATTTTCTCAGTCAACAACCAAATTGTTAGATAATAGTCAGCTCCATCTTATGATGCTATGAGTTTACAACTAAGTGTGGCAATAGCTATAATGAGGGTCAGTAAGAAGACAAATCTAAAAATATCCTTCCAAAGTATGATTATAAACAGAAGTGGTCTAAATATTAGAGATTAATAATAGGGTTTTGTTCACAGACTTCTATTCACAAGTGTCATGTTGTGTCTGTGTTTTCTTCTTAGATTTATATTTGTCCTCAGAAAAAGAGCACCATGGGGCAAAATCTTCCTGGTTGAGAAGATCTATAGCTTTGGCATTGCCATTACTTCTCCAAGTCCTCAGGTCTTCTACTGATACCAATAGGTAAAAAGATTCTGCAAAGACTTTTACACTGGTAACTACAATAGAGAAAACTTAAGTGTCCCTCTTGGGAAGAAGCAATGTCTGTATTTCTTGGGATAGCTTAATCAAAACAGCACGCAACCAATAGCTATTTCATGAATCTGGAAAACTCACAGATGAATGGTTTTTGTATAGAGAGATTAGTTCCTTTAAATAAATCAATTATTTAAAATACTTAATTAATCATTATAATGGTCAGAATTCTCCTTTATTTTTAAGAAAAATGTTTTTCTTCTCCAGTGAGGTCCTAAAACCCAAAGTTGAGGGGAATAACTTTCTACAACTCATGTTTCACTTAGGCAAATGATGCCATTGTCTAAGAAGAAAGATGACAAATTGTAGTGTTTATGTTTACAACCTGATCTTACCCATGTTATGGAGTAGGAATTTTAGTATTTGGGTAGTGGATTCCAGGGAAAATAAGGTTCTTCTTGGGAATATCCTTGGTTTCTGCTTGCAAGAAGTATAAATGGTGTCATATTTCTAGTTAGTAGGGCAGAATAATTGCCTCAGGTTTCTGGATTGGATTTTAGCTAAAAGCTGTAGGATAATTTAGGCGTTTGGCAGCTAATATATCTAGGGAAAAAATTATACATATTATATTTCATTTAATCAATTTCATCCCTCTAACGTACCAGGTCTGTCCAGGAGGTATCCAGCCATGTAATATAAAAAATATTTATTGAAGAAGATACAAGATACAAACATTATACCTAGGACAGTGACACCTCAGTCCCCTTCAAAGTGGGCATGTTGGGACCTCACACAGTTCTCCCAGTCACCATCAATTGCCTCATTGTATTTCCCCAAATCTCACTGATGGTTGGAAATTTCTTCCCTTTTAGTTTTGGGAAAAGCCAGATGTCACAGGGTACCAAATCAGGGGGATTGAGTCACCTGGGTGATTTGATGTTTTACAAAAAAACTGCATGAGATGTGATGCATGAGCAGGCACATTGTGGTGATGAAGCTGCCAATCACCAGTTGCCTGTAGCTACAGCCTTCTGAATCATTTGAATAGTTTCCGTGGAGGAATGTTCAAGCTGAATGAAAAATGTGATGCAGATTAATTGCTCTACTCGCTCAGTCATTTGAATGCAAAGACCACACAGTACACATGCTCACTCAATGGTGTCTACCACCCCCACTGACTAGTACAGTGAACTCATTATTATTGATGCATGCGCAGTCCAGTCCACTCTCTTTGGCAGCCAGGTTACACTGATGTCAGGCGAACCGTTATATTAATGATACCATTATATTAATGATAGCAGGACTTTTTCTGGACAGACCTCATACATATTTTTGCCAGGACAGTCTGTTGATACAATTCACTTCATATCTGAATCTCTGCTAAAAACCATTAAATACAACCTTGTTCATTGTAGAATAATGTCAAAAATTCAATCCCTAAATACAGGTCATTCATTATCTGGCTCCACACTACCCCGCATTCCTTTCCTCTAATTGAAGCATTTTATTTTCTGTCTACACTGCCTTTTGGAATTTTTCTGATTATTCTATGCTTTACTTTTCCAAGTGACTCTCTTTCCCCATCATATCTTTCTTCTTCTCTCACATACAAACTGCAAAACCAAACTCAAATCTATCTTCATGACACCTTCTGTGATCCTTTTGATTAAATGTAATCCATTTAACTTTGAATTTTATATTTTTATTTATTTTTTCACATTATAAAAATTCTGTAATTGCCAGAAAGTATTTTAACTTTTTTTTCCATTTCAAAGATATTTCTTGAGTGCCTACTATATGCCAGGAACAATGCTGGTTTTAGAACATGACAGAGAACAGTTTCATGGAGCTAACCTTCTAGTGGGAGAAACAGAACAAAAAATAGAAAGAGGGAGAGGGAGAGGACAAGAAGAGAGAGAAGAAACAAATAAATAAAAAATGATACACTGTAATCAAAGCTATAAAACAACAAAGGGCTGATATTAAAACTATTACAGATGCTGAGATACTTTAGATAGGAGTATATTAATTAAGATTCTCTAGAGAACAGGAGAGAAGAGAGAGAGGGAGTGCGAGAGAGATGTATTTATCATGAGGAATTCAGTCACAGTATCATAGAGGTTGAGAAGTTCCATTACCTGCTGTCTGCAAACTACAGAACCAAGAAAGCTAATGGTGTAGTGTCATCTGAGTCTGAAGGCCTGAGAACCAAAGGAGAAGATAGAGTAAGTCAAAGCTGAAGGTCAGGAGAAAACCGAGCTTCCAGCTCAATCAGTTCAGTCATGCAGAAAACGGGTGAATTTTCCCTTCCTTCACCTCAGTGGACTGGATGATGCCCACCCACACCGAGGAGCCTACCTACTCAAATGCTATTCATATCCAGAAACAGCATCACAGATACACCCAGAAATACTGTTTAGTCAGATATCTGGGCATCTCATGACCCAGTCAAGTTGACACACAATTAACCATTATAGGCAGTCGGGGAAGGCCTTCCTGAGAAGGTGAAATTGAATCTGAGCGATAAGGAAAAATGTAGCTATGGGAAGAGTAGAGGGAGAACATTTCAGGTAGAGGCAAAGGAGAAGAAAAGAGCTTGGCAGGCTTGAGGAATGAAAGAATACTTGTGTATAAAGCGAGAAGGAAGCATGCAGGGCTTTGTGGACCAAAACAAGAAGTTTACATGTTACTATGAGTGCAATGGAAAGCCATTGGCAGATACTATATGAGGAACAGACAGTTTCTGTTTTAAAAGTTGCAAAGTAAAATAAGTGATCAGTCTGCCTTTGGTGGGGAAAACAGATTGAGGGAGATAGTAGATAATGAGGAAGATTCAACAGAAGGATGTCATAGTCATCCGGATATGGCAGATTTACATGACAATATCTTCTAGCCCACAGGTTTTAACTCTGCTTCCATGAAGAGGTGGGGTCAACGATTCCTCCACTTGCACTGAGTACAGACTTGAGACTTCGAACACTGCAGTACTGGGGAAGTAATGTTATGACTTCAGAGGCTAGAAAATATAAAGGACACATCCTCCTTAAAGCTCTTTCTCTTTGGGAAACTCATGACATTGGAAGCCAGCCACCTTGCTGGGAGGCAGCCCAAACTACCTTATGTGGTGAGATCACATGGATAGGTCCATGTGGACAAGGGATGGAGACCTCCAGCCCCCAGCCAGCATTAACCACTGAACCTGCCAGTGAATGTCCCTTCAGATGGCTTTTGCCTCCAGCCTCTAACCATTGTGCCCTGATCCATAGAATCTGAGGGCGTTAACAAAAAATAGTTGTTTTGTGCCAACTAAAGTTTGGGGGTAATTTGTTTTTAGCAATAGATAAAAAATGAGTGGTGATACAGAAGGTGATAAGATTCATGATTTATTCTGGAAATAGAATCTATAAGAGTTGCTGATAAAACTGGGTATGAGCAGTGAAGAAGAGGGAATAAAGAACGACTCTTAAGTTTTTGACTTTAGTAACATATTAGGTAGGAGCTCCATTTACCAAGGTCGAGAAGACAGGAGCATGCAGGTGACAGATCTGGAAGAGTTAAAGCTGATCATTTCTACTAGACTTTAAGCTCTTTGAGAGCAGTGAAGAGTTTTACCTAATTTCTTCCATAGCACAAAGCAGTGTCTTCTGAGTATTAAGTGCAATAAATTTTTCTAAATTGAACTGTGAAGGAGCTACTGCCCACAACTGCACCAGTGAGGTCATCCCTTCTGAAAGCATTTATCTCCAATCTATATGGTTATAAATGAAGATGCATTTTCAACATTTGCATAAAGGGAATTGACATATTACATCAATTAATCACTGTTGGCAAGGGAAGGATACATAAATTAACTTGCTGTCTTTCAGACTTTGGCTGTACATAGCAAAGTGATAGAGATAGAAGGAACTGGGAAATGCATGGTTAACTTGGTTCTTGGAGACATACATATATTAAAATGGGTCATATCAGTCACAGAAAATGAGGAATTATTGTTCCACACTGCGTTCTGTAAACAAAACCTTCATGCTTCTCACTTAGGACTAATTCCAGCTTGTGCTTACATGACCTTGGCCTTTTCTTTACAATGCGGTTGCTTAAATTTGTATTAGTCAAGGCTTCCTTATAAAATGCCTAATTGAATATATTCAATCCAGAGTTTCTGGGAACTTTCCTGATGGGTCCAGGACTTTTATTAGACCCAATATCAGAGGTGACATAACTGCAGTGGCAGAAGGACCTCTATAAGTCATGTGTAAGCGGCAACTACATCTGGATGCCTTCACTTTCTGCCGCCTCCACTGGAAAAAGGCAGTCTATCTGCATTCTCAGCATTTGACCCAGGGCTTTATGCGAACTTGCCCACTGTGTAAATACCTTCACAGGCTCTGGTTTGCTTTCTTTCTGGAACCTATGTCAAGAATGATCCCTCTTAAAATATTTGCCAATTTTACTTACATTCAAAGGGCAAATATGAACTCTCAAGACATCTCTGCTGGCCACATCATTTGCCTCGATGTTTCTTCGGGGCAGGGTGGGGGTGGGGGTGGGAATGCTATGCTACGGATGCCATAGGGCAAGCCTGTGTGGGGAAAGGCAAAGCCTCAAACATGTGCCTTCCTGGCCCAGGCCCTGGACAAAGAGACCTTGTCTATAACTATCCAGGGAAAGGTTCAGCTCTTCAATGACAAAGATGCTTAATGACAAAGATGCCTCTCTTCTGATTATTTTCCTTTGGAAAGGAAGTTCATTTAATCAACTCATTTGGCTTGCTTTTAAAAAATGATGGCCTTGTGCAAGATGTTAATGTTTATCCCTCATTAAATGCTGATTCTAATTAAACAAACTCTCCACCTTGAACAAGAAAATTGATTTTCTGTTTAAGATTTGTGTCCATAAAATCACTGTGATTAGTGAGGTTGCAGTTAGTTATTAAGTCTTAATATATACTTGTAACTTAAAGGCCATTATTTTTCAAATAATGTTCAATGACCCATCAGGTTTCCTGAGGTCTTTAGAGTTTTTAGCATTCATAATCCTCTAATGTGTTCAGAGGATTATGAGGTACTCCAGGGAGCAGGTGCTAGTGGCCAGGCAGGTTGTTATTTATTTTTTTTCCAACAATGACAGAAGTTTTCTTAAAGGATTGAGTCATCCTACTTCTACTCATCTCAGGACATTCCATGCTCAGTGATTGTAGCACACACAGAGTTTTTCTTCTTCCTTCCTAGGCATTGTTATTTGGTTAATATTCATCTTCCCAGCTTTTTTTTTCCTATACACACCCACAACGACACATGTGCACATGTACCATATAGACACATGTATGGCTGTGGTGTTGTTACTGGGTTTTCTTGGTCAAAGTGGGATCATACAATACAGTGCCTTCAGCTAGTTTTTAACCCAATGATGTATTGTGGACAAATGGCATGTCATAATATTCCCTATTAGACTATACCAAGATGTATTTAAGGAACTCCAATGTATACTCAGACTAATCTGCATCCAAAATGTTCTCTTGATACTAATTTCATTGTCAACCTAGCTATACTCTTTCTATAATGCTGCCATTTTTTGAAATAGTTTTTACTCTTCTGATCCACTTTCAGAACCAGATTAGACAATCCATCTCTTTACTTTGGGACTCTTAGAGAAAATGGTACATGAAGGGTTGTTTTTTTTTTTTTTTTTTTTTTTTGCTTTATATACAGAGAGCCCAATTCAGTAGGCAGGATTCTAAGATGGCCCTCAAGATTCCTGCCGCTGGTATACAGGCATGTATAATTTTCTCACCTTGAGTGTGAAGGGACTTATGATAATTATGGGATATCACTGGTTGGATCAGATTGTCATATGGCAAAGATGTTATTAAGGTCCTTAATCAGTTGACTTTGAGTTAATCAAAGGGTAGATTATCCTGGGTGAGCCAGGCCCCTTAAATTTCAGTCTAGAGGTCGGAGACAGACAAATCCCAATTTGCAGTGATACTCTCCTTTTGGCTTTTGAGGAGGGAACTGCTTTGTTTGAGGAGGATCATGTGGCCGGGAATGTCAGGCAGCCTCCAGGAGCTGAGAGTGGTTTCTTGCTGCCAGCAAAGGGTGGGCCTTAGTCATACTCTCTCAAGAAATTCAGCCAATAACTAGTGAACTTGGAAGAGCGCTGAAAGCCTCCGATTAGACTGCTATCCTAACTGATACCTTGATTTTAGCCTGTGAGATCCTGAGCAGAGAGCTCATCTAGCCCATGTAGGAGCCTTGACCCATGGAGACTATGAGAGAATAAATTTGTGTTGTTTTAAGTTGCCAAGTGTAGTGGGCTGAATGGGGGCCCACTACAGAATAAATGTCCACAGTAACCTCAGAATGCTATCTCCTTCGGAAACAGTCTTTGCAGATATAATGAATCAAACCTCTCAAGGTAAGGTCATCCTGGGTGAGGGTGGGCAGGAAAGGTGAAGACACGGAGAGGCAGAAGGAAGAAGGCTAGGTGAACATGGAGGCATAGGTTGAAGTTATGTAGCCCGCGGGTCAAGGAACACCAAGGGTTGTTAGGAGAAAGTCACTGAATAATAGTGTCACGCTCGGAATTAGAAACAAAACCAATCCTGCCAACACCTTCCTTTTGGACTTCTGGCCTCCAGAACTGGGAGAGAAAAAAAAAATTCTGTCCATGAAGTCTCCAAGTTCATGGTAATTTGTTATGGCAGTCCTAGGAAAGTAATACACCAAGTTTCTGGTAACTTGTTATGCAGAAATAGGAAAATAATACATGATATTAAAATGTCAGGGGATTGTTTTTCGTATACCACACAGCATCTCACAAGGCAGTGATTGTCTAGAGGGGCGGCTGCTGGCGTCTGAGTGACCTGGTGGGGTCCGCAGGCCACACCACTTGCAACGCGTCCTCGTGCGCACTCAGACCTGGCCTGCTTCCTCACCTGCTGGGCCCTAGACCCATGGGCAGCGTTGATCTTTGCTTTATGGTTTCACTGTGGTTTTTTAAATTTTTTTATAACCTTGAATCATATTGCTTATTTATTGGCACTTCATTGCTTCTCAGCATTGAAAACACTCCCTAGTAGCACTGGGAATATTCACAACAGGACTCTGTAAATGATAAAGGAAATTACAAACCAGCTCCAAGACTACGTTGAAAAAAAGCAAATGTTTCAGAGCTGACTTAGCCAAGCAGCCTCTACAATGGACTTAAATGAGGTGGCCCTTCGTACTCAGACCTACTTATTTTTTTAGTATAAAGAGTTAACAGTTTTCTCAAGCATACTATACTGTTTCCTGCCCTTAAGCGATGATACCAGTACAGAATACAGAGTAATCCTAATTTCAATGGAAACTAAATTTGCCAAAGACAAACTGACTCTTCAAAGACACATTCTAGATGAGCCCACTGTGAGTCAGGCTCATAGTTTCTGCTGTGTAGTCTGCTGATTCCAGCTTCTCCCTTTCACTCTTGAGTTGACAAGATTTGAAATACTACCTGCTTCCAGAGAATTGGTCTTTCTTTTATAAAATTATTTATGGCTCTAGGTTATGGTCAGCTTTTAGACCTCCGGGTCTTTCAACCTCCTCTTGTTGCAGGGGGCAACCTATTCTCATTGCTACTTCAAACGGGCAAAAACTTGTAAATGGCTTTAATGATTGTTTGTTTCTTTGCCTGCCACTAGTGAGAATCATTTGGGTAAATTTAAAGAGAAATGTCAAAGAGCAAATATATATTTTTTCTACATGTCCCCTTACCAAGCAACTAACCGGTCTAGTGGAGAATCAACATTTTTAAAGCTGAGAAAGGTGGAGTTGATAAAGCTCTGAGGAAAAAATCATGGGACAAAAAGAAAACCTGATAAAAAAATCAGATCCTTTTTAGTTTGATTCTTAACATGAATTAAGAATAAAACCTGAGCTCCTGTCACTTAGGACATCTGACCATCCAAAAGCTGTGTTTTAATGATGACTGTGATTGAATTTCATTTGGAATACAATGCTCAGGTTCACTGCTATCAGCACTGTTACTATTTTATACTGACATGGCATTGAAGGGTGGGCAAGCCTGTGTCTGGCAAAGGGGCCATTGCTATTTTTCCCAGGTCTCCTGGGGTTTGTACTAAGTAGGTTTCTCTGATGATCAGCAGCACTGATCACTATTTCCTGAGCACTGACTGGGTGCCTGTAATTGTGTGAAGCTATTTCGTTAGTAAAATTGTTTCTGTCTCTTATTTTATTTTTCTTAAAGATAAGGAACATCTGCTATTACTGTTGACAACATACAGATGAAGATATTTAATTTACTCTCCTCACTTTCAGCTGGAAAAGAAATTTAAGCATGTATATTATACCATCTCCCAGTGAATTCAACCCCAAATATGTCACCTTAGACTTAATCCTCTTCTGAGGTGACTGACTTTTCTGTTAGAACCACTGAATAAATTGCTGCCCTGCACCTTTGTGTGTCTTCCCTGAGGTTCTTCAGCCAGGTTACAGACAAGAGACAGGGACCAAAGAGGAGGAACAAAGTGCAAACAGGAAATGACACTGGACACAGAGCTTCTCATAGAAATGAAAGTAACACATCTGACACAATAACTAAAGACATCCAGTTTTGCAGGTTTTCAGAAGAGTTCTGTGTACCACCTATGATATGTCAACTTGTTGACAAAGGAAGCAGGAAATAAAATATTTGTGAGGCGTGTTAGGAGGGTGCCTACGGTAACTGGGAATTTGCCTCCACACACCAGTAAAACTTGTTAGTTTTTTATCATGTAGAAAAGTTAGCTGTTATTCCCTTTCCTTTTACAAGTTATTTCAAAAATTTCTTCCATTTGGCTAATTACTTGATGAAGAAAAATAGCAAATATTCATTTCAGAAAATCTTAGAACATGCTCCACTTTTCAATTAAAATTTTTACAGGTTTGGCTGTGGAGTAAGGATGAATTTTAACATTTCCTTGTGACAACCCCAATCCACTTTCATATTTTCTGCATTATCTTTTGAATCTTATTTATTCATTATTCAAACATAAAAACAAACTTGATGCAGGGAACAAAGAACCATTTTCTTTTGTGGGTGTTTCATTTTTGGCTTCTTAGAACAGTACCAGGGCCAAGAGTAATTAGTTGTCATTGTTTGTTTTAGTTCTCTGCCTAGGTGGGTGGATAGAAGACCAGCTTTTATGTTTGTTTTTAATTTTTAATTTTAATTTTTTACTGTTCCTTAGGTTGAAAAACCATGCCTCCGCTGTTTTACTCATTGTGATGAAAATGTGCTTAATTAAACATAAGACTTTACAGATGCTTCAACAAATGTCTTTTAGCACAAAAGCACCTATCTGGCAGAAAGAAAGGATGCTTTTCCCTCCAACTCCTTCTGCATTTAAAGAAAACAAAAACAACCGGGGCTGTTGCTTGGGTCTAAACATGTATGTATCAGGAGTCACCAATGTTGCCACAACAAAACATTAAACTGTGCCATTACATAGGTATATTGCTATTTATTACAAGGGTAATTACAGTGAAGACTGTAGAGAAATAATTTATATTCTTTAGACAGTAGTGTACGATGGCAAGTGTTATCTGAAATCAATCATTAGTAAAAGAAAGTGCTAGAAATCATTTACTTAATGGGAAGATGATTTCCGGTAGCACTCACCATTAGAGTTTTCAATGAAGAGGTAAGGATGCTACTGCAATGGTTAAAATTGCTTTAACTTATCCGCATGGTTTTTAGGCCGCTGGCCCCCCGTGATGGCTTCTGCTGCCTTCCAGGACACCACACGCGTCCTGTATTCCAGGCGACGGGGGGGCACAGTGCTGCGCATTATCTTCACTCTCTTTTTCTTTTCTTCTCTTTCTTTTTTTTTTTTCATAGTTTGATTCAAACTGTCTATACTAGTCACATGACTGCTTCACTGCTCTTTAAAAATAATCTTATAATTTTATGGTTCACAAAGAACTGAAGAGAATTGTCTTTTTAATTCATTTATACTGCATATGGATTGCAGTTACAACTACAAAGGAAAAACCGGAGCCTGGGATCAGTTCATGATCAGGACACCATAAAGCCGGTTGAAAGAACCCCTGTGTGGGGAGCTCAGCCCAACACCCAATCAGCGAGGCCCATTCTGAGGTGCACAGTACACTGCGTTGCCATAGAATTAGTTTATGCAGGTTCCTTTGTTCTAAGTAAATACCTGACAATGGCTACTGCAACAGATGACACAGACAAAATGTCTCATCCACAATGTCATCTCAAAAACAAAACAAAAAAAGAGAAAAAAAACCCACATTTTTCCCTCACTGTTTACACAAATAATACCCAAAACACACACAAACAAAAACAGGACTTCCCCGATATGTCTGTGGGATCCCTGCTTGAGCTCCACAAGAGGACACGGAAGCTCAGCGAAGGCCATGTGCACAGGAAGCGCGGGGCTCCCTCCTCTCTGTGGTCCACACCAACCTTTCCTGGGTCACAGGGAATTACGGGCAGCATTCACATTGCATTAGGATGTTTCAGGCCCTTCTGCCTTCAACACGTATGCCTTCTGCCTACAGCGTCCTTCTTCATTCTTCATCTTTTCAAATTCTACTAATCTTTCAAGGTAGTCTGGTATCATCTCCTCAAGAAAGTATTCTCCGAACCCCCAAAGCATTAGCATGTACCTCTCTCAGCTCAGGTAGCACTTTGTATGAGTGTTTATCAAAGTAATCAGGTGATGCTATGACTTTGATTTATTGTGTCACTCTTGGACCACAAGGTACTCTCAGGAGAAAATCATCCTTTTTTAAAGCTTTGTGTGACTAATACTTAGCAAAGAGCCTTTCATAGAGGCGGCGTTAATACTAATTTGTTGAATGAATGAACCTGGCTAATGCATTTGACTTATACCATTTCAGACACTAGTTGGCCAGAGAAGCTAATCAATATAATGAGATGGAGTTCATGATGTTTTATCTAAAAATAAATCTGATCTCAGAAGTCTATTTAAATTACACTTTTCAAATGAAAATCAGAGTTAATTTCTCTGCTTTCCATTTACAAACTGGATATTTTATAACCATGTCATAGAATCCAGTTAAGGGAAACTTTTATACCCTAATAAAATTATGTTATTAGTTTAACTATTTTAACTTCACATTCTGGCCAGTTATTTAACAAATATTTATAGATAACTCACTATATGCCAAACCTTCCCTATTGTGGACACTATGAATAAACAAAGTCCCTGCTCTTGTGGAACTTACATTCTGAAGGGGTAGACTGATAATAAACCCAACAAAAACACCTAGAGACAGAGACTCTATAACAAAATGCATTTTATAAACTTTGGGCTTAACTTGAAACTAACTATTAAAAAGAAGCTAACACATAGCAGGAGGAGCTGCTGAAACACCGAAACACCTAATTCAGACCACGGACTCCTGTTTGCTCCTATTGGAGATGCTTAACTGCAGAATTTGGGAGAGTCGTTATGACCAGAAAGACTGAGCCTCTTTTTTTTCTGAGAAAACAACTAGGGATATTCTGAATTCTTTACTATAAAATAGACTGAGTGTGGTTCTGAATATGGTCACAAAATTGTTTGCCTCTGTGAATCCACAGCACTATAAAATTAAGTTTTCTGGTAAAAAGACTGTTTTTTTAACCTTAAAAAATTGGTGGATATGTTTTTTTCTTTTCTTCCACCAGCACAGCCCCTCTCCTCTCTACCCCTCTCTTTGGTGCTCTTGGCAATAAGCTATTTTACAGCACAGGTTTTCTGGCAGGTAGTATCTATTATTTTTAGCCTAGTTAATGGTTCACTTACAAACCAGTGAGTCTAAATCATAAAAATATAAGGAATGTGAATGATTCACATTCATTCAAGTGAATTCTGATGCGTTTGGCTACTTGTATAAAACACAAGGATATAATGAGGCAATTGGAGGACACCGAATTCATTAATCCGTGGGGTGGCAGTGATGACAAGGAGAGAAGACAGACATTTCTTTTAGGTTTCTTACAAGAAAAGTATTTACTTCTTTAAGATCTGTAGTTTGTAAACATCCACTACCCTTGGAGGGATCCCCCTTCAAGGGTATGGATTGGTCAGGATATGGATTTCCCTTTACTGCATATATTTGTTTTGCTAAAAATTACCATCAGTATATACTATATTTAATATCATGATATTTTACTCAGCATTACTTCAAATAAAGTGTGGAAGTTAAACACGCTTAGAATATGTATGCAGGGGTAACCAAGTTGACAAGGAGCGGACTCTTGTGTTCAGTGAAAACTTAACTGAGCTGGAAATGAATTTTTAAGGACGCCCTTTCCTTTGTGGCTCCAGATTAGGACTGGCCACAAGGAATTTGTACAAGATTTGGAAGGTAGAAAGGAGGCAGCAGCCATTATACTCTGAAGACCGGTGTAGGGTGTCAGGAGCCCCTGCAGTTCATGCATGGTGTCACGATCTGCTGGTTATTCGTGGTGTCACTGAGCTGCTGGTTCATCTTGGCAAAGGACAGCAGCTGAGCTTGTGGCTCTTCCAGCTACCACCGGCTCCTTCCTTCAGCTTCTCCAGGTCCTGGGTGAGGCACCTGTGCTGGTCCGTGGGTAAGAGTATTGGCTTCTTCCGTAGGTCACCCGTGTCACTGAGGTTTGAGGTGATAAGAGATAGATGGGAATTCCATTTCCTCACCGCAGGCTCCAGTTGGTCTTTGCTCTGCTCTGCTTCACATGCAGCATTTCTTCCCGGCTGCCAGCCCCGAGGACCAGCAGCACCTTCAGGTCCTCAAACCGACGCAGCAGCAACAGCTCTGCATAGACATTTGCAATAACTACGGGCAACCTAGCCTCTTCAATAAATTTATACTTTGATATCACTCATAATGACTCTCTTTTCTGGATTAAATCCCAACCGATTCTGTAACAATGTAATTTGGTATGGTTTTCTTTTAAGAAGAATTACAATGTACACAACCATTATGAACAATCATGTTTAATTTATACTAATTATTGTTTTCAGCAAGGTGTCCTAAATGTATGTGGCCCTCATTGACCTCAGTAGGAGATACTTTTGGTTGTCTTTATTTCATATTTTTTCAGTTCCTATTGAGGATCTTTTCTTGATATTTTAATCACAAAATCAGAACACTTTAAATTATTTTTTATATGTTACAAACATGTAGTGATAAATCAACAAATAAGGTTCTAATTAATAAACATGTTGATAGATGTCCTAAATGTATACAACTAGCCCAAATTCTATCTTGACTGTATATAAATGAAAGAGTGAAAGACAGAAAGAAAATAGTCTACACTTTAGTAAAATACAGAAAATGAAAAAGAACAGAATTTTCTTTCCTAAGGGGGGTAAGAAGGGGAAGAGTCTAGTCAAGGATCTAGTATAAATGACCCATGGACATGAGCAATGGGGTGAGGATTGACTGTGGGAGAGAGGGGAGGTAGGTGGGGCAGGGGAGATAAAGGGGGAAAACATGGGACAACTGTAATAGAAAAACAATTTTAAAAAAAGGATAGATCTTCAAGATTGTAGCTGGATCCAAATACTTATTTTTAAAACCATCCTGCTATCCTAGGCCTAACGTTCAAATCTGAAGATCATAAATGGTCCATAAATGGAATAAATATGTGTTCAAACAAGACACACCCTAGATGGATAGGGCTGCTCACCCACATTTAACTGGAAAACAAATCTGTTTTCCCCACTTAGGATGATCACATTCTCAGTAACTGGGCCACTTTCTCAATGGTCATCTGGGATTGGAATCACAGGGAGTCAATAATTGCCACCCCCACCCCCACCCCCACCCAGTCAGGAATTGGAACAAATTATGAAGTCAGGAAATAGAGAGTTAAAATGTCAGCTTTTTATTTTCTTTTTTTAACGAATAAAGGCAGGCTTGATGAAATGGACTTTTAGAAAAGTATGTAGAAGGATACGTGTCAAGATGAGCTTGCTAACATTTTATTTGTAAGAGGAAAGGACTCACCCACACAACTGGCGACAACTGCAGGCCCCACTGAGGTGATGGCAGAGCAGCCTGTATCTTTCCAGTAAAAGAGATAATAGTTTCTACTCTTGCTGTTGTGCTGTGCAATTAGAAACGTACATACAACCCAACTCTCTACTTGCCTTTCCCAAGCAGTGGCTCCAAGGTTCCGGCAGATTTAAATATGACCCAGACCCTCATTTCTGGGAGGTCTGAGACCCTGATCACTATGATCCTCACATTATTTCCAGTACTTGATGTTATTTTACAAAACATTTGCTTATTCTCTATGCACACATGGTATTTCCCTGAACCGACTACAAATTCTTTAAAAGGAGGATCCGTGTGTTCATGCTTCTGTTCTACGTCATTGCCTTTACCATAATGCCAGGCACATAGTCATGTTCAAATTAAAATACCTTTATGAGTGTATAAGTGTGTATATGTAGGTTAATGAATGAATGATGGCGAGGCTATGTGGCATATCATCTCACTGGGGAAGCAGACTCTAAAATAGAGATGAACATGCAAAAAGTTGATTAGGAGCCACTAACAAGATCAACCTCTATGAAAAAACAAGCAAAAAGAAGCAAGTTGGGGGTAAAAGAAGGATTTGGGTAAAGTTCTCAGTTAGACCCACACACAGCTCTCATGCTGGGATGGACCTTCAAAGTTGCCTCAGCTTGAGAGAGGCAGCTGGGTCATTCAGTGGATGCAGGCTTCTCCCAGGAGGGGCGTGACCTTGGGAAGGTGCCCCTCCAGGAGAGTGCAATCCCTGCAGAAGTTGACTGCTGGGATCTGGAAGTGTTTCCAGAAGCTAGAGAGTTATGTGCTTCATTATTGAAGGAAGAGCTAGGTGGTACAGTACAGCATCTATGATAGACAACCCTCTGGGATGCTCGGGTCCAGTTCTTCATGTAAATTCTGGGAGAAGCTGATCCAGGATTCGTAGTGGACATTTCTAAGAAGGTGCATGGAACAAACTATAGCTTCCCAACACCTGAGCTGGTGTTGCAGCCACAATAGTCACCCATCAACTTCTTTGTCTACTATCCATACTGGATCCCCTTCATCCTCAGCTAGCATTTCTTTCATTCCAGGTGCTTCTGACACAGACCCTTATGCCTTAGGGATCTGAGCTTGAGTCATCATGCCCTTTTCAGGTCATGTATGCATTTGTCCATGAACCGTGAAAATTGAGTGAGAATAAGTATAGAGACATCCAAGTGAATCACTTGGGTGTCAGTCATATTCTACTCTGCCTCCATTGTGTAACAGGATTTGTACTTCTTCCTGATGGTCAGGGTCAATTACTCCTTCTGGTAATGGTGACTCTTCATTTTGGCTAGGGTCTCTTGGCAGTAGGGGCCCTAAGTGTCTCAGCAGCAACTGCAACTGAAGTTCAATGGAACTTCTGCTGGATTCCCTGGTAGCTGTATTCCCTTTTGGGAACCAGGGTCTCTATAAGCACAGCATCTAGAACAGGGAGGGTGGGAAGTCCAAACTCCCAAAGCAGGTCACCAGGAGTAATGGGAAGAAGGGCTACTCATACTTCCACCCTGTGCATCTTTTCTCACCCCATTCATCTCCTGTTTTATTGGACCTTCCAGGTTATAAGCCGAAGTGGATAGGACACTTGCTTACAGCTTGGACCTGTTGAAGAACCCTTTCCAGCTCTTCCAGCTCTGTGTTCTACTCAAAGCTGGTAGGCTCTTATTAAATATAAATCTGAATATATCAATATTCCCAGATATAGAATTTGCTGCCTCTAAAACCTGAAGAGATACATCAGCTGTTGTGCACCCTCCTCTGTGGTAAGGCATATAAGATGCTATTATTTACCTTCTTTTTGGAAGTCATTTCCTGGCATTTCCCAGACCATTGGACTTCTCAAAATTTGACTGATGTGGTAGTTCTCTTAATCTGCATAGGGTATACCTCTTCTATCTTTGTACCTGTGTAAAGCCCCCAAACACTTGACAGCTTCTTATTTTTCTGGTCTGATTAGCATTAAGTCATCAATATAGTGGACCAGAATGATGTCTCATAGTTTGTCCAATTTTATGGCTGGTAGGTTCCAGATCTTCTTGGAATATAATATGTCAGAAGGCAGGATAGATACCATAGTTTTGAGCAAGATCTGAGCTTTGTCTCCTCAATAATATCTAGGGAAATTTGTGTGCTATGAAACAAAAGAGAAAATATAGAATAAGACCACAAATAATGTACACAATGAATAAAATAAAAGATTGTAAGAATATCAAGAAAATGTGATCTCACAAATTAAAACCAGAGTTAGAATAAGGCAGAAGTGACACTGTGGAAAAATGAATTTATGCTATAAAAGGCCAACTAGAAAAGCCCTCCCCAAAATGCACACAATGACAACAAAGAGACCAGATGGGAGGAAAAAATGGTCGCTATAAAGGTCACAATACTAAAATTCAACATATAGATCACTGGAAAGCAGGAGTAGACCAAAAAATTTAAAACAAGTTAAAAGAAAATTTCCTGAGATCAAAGAATCCACAGATAATAATGACACACTTTGTACCAGAAAAAAATGGTAATAGTCATCAGCTAGATACTGATGACATTTTTAAATAAAACAAGTGAAATTTTAAATAAAGTAGTTTTACTAAATAATTCCAGGAACAAATAAGAATTAAAAACTGTATGTAAAGCATATTTAGAGAGTAATGACAGCATTGTATATAAACTAATGGGCTGCAGACAATGTATTTTAAAACATTTATGAATCTAATTTTTTAAAAAAACGAGTAAGAAGTATAGAGCTAGTCTCAGAGAAAATAAATAATTTATATAGTCCATTAAATAAATTTAAAGAAAACAAGACTGGAAGAGTAAAATACCAGAAAATACCTTTACGACCTTGGAGGACAGAGAGGGTTTCTCTTTACAAGACCCAGAGAGTATTTTAAAGGCAACAATTGACTACTCTGATTACACTCATATTAAAATCTTACATACATCACAAGGACTATTTTTCAAAAAGCAGAAGATTAAAAAAAGGCTTAGAAAAAAACTTCTTAAAAAAATAGATGTGACCAATGCAACAGAAGACATTTCTAGGAATATAAAGAACTCTCACAATCAATATCAAAAGACAATCCAATAGAAAACAGCAAAAAAGATATAAACTTTCTTGAAGTTAGAAAATTAAGAGCTGAACATACTATAAACATGAAAATATACACAATCTCACTAATAATCATGGGAATGCAAATTGATATAAAAAGAGATGACATCACATGGACAAGCAGTAAAACAAGCAGGTGGAGCAAGAGGAGCTTGGATTCCTAAAGTCAGGTGGGCAAACCAGCACAATTGCCTCCAAGAGAAACTTGACAATTTAGTAAGATTGAAGGAACAAGTGTCTTATGACCTACAGATTTCACTCCTAAAATATATAGAGAGTAAAAACTGCATATGTGTGTGTGTACATATTAGCTTGGCAGAGGAAGAGACTTTAATGATTGATTTATGAATAAATGTATAGGTAATAAAATTTAAAGAACAGCACTGCAATGTTAGGGACAACATTCTGGGAAAAAGGGGTGAATAGACTATGAGGAGCAAACGCAGAGATTTCATTCGAGTATGTAATATATTCTTTCTTAAGTGGGTAGATGACTGTATATTATTTTATTCTCTATACTTTTTTTATATGCCTCAAAAATTTATAAAACCTACTATGCCTAAATAATAATAAAGATATAGTGATAACTTAGAATATTAACAGAGTAGGTCAACTAACTCAAGATCTTGGCCTTTCTGAAGATGAGTTTATACATGAATAAAAAAGAAAACATAAATATACAACAAAGACATACCATGAGATGAGATGTTTTACAGTTCTACAAAGATATCATTAGATAAAGTTGAAAAATATTTCAATGACATAGATAAATTTTAGGTAAAGAAACCTAACTTGAATGTTTGTGAGATTTATTGGCCCCTGAGAGCTATTATACTCAGCTGGAACCCCCAGCCCCGTATCTTCCAAATACAGTAATATTTCTGGGCAACTCAGATCCTCTGGTCACCTCTGACCCTGGGCTCCCTGTTGACTGTCTTTTTTACTATGTTCACCCAGACATACAATTTCTCCATTCCCTCTGTTCCTGCCACGCCCCCAATAAATAAATAAATAAAAATCACTTTTTCAAGGTATTCTGAAGCATGAATAATTTTACTGAAAATTGGATGATGAAGCTAAATATGCCCAAACAAATTAAAAGAAGTAAGTTCCATTAGGCCACCACATCACTGGGGAAATGTCCTTAGCTATTGTGCTAACATAGTCCTCACTTCCAACCACCTCTTTGAGGTTTCTTACCTTTTATTTCTTTATATTCTGCTTTCTTCTCTCTGTCTTCTACACAAGACAATAATAATTTTTCTTGATTTTTAGCACATATAGCCAATAATTTCCTGTTACCACCCATGCTTTCTGGGTCTCATGTTCTATACCAATGGTTCATCATTGTATTTTCCCAACAGAAGTAGATCCTCTCTAAAAGGGACTCAAATGACAGATGCTGTCATACCATATTTTCACTTCCTCAATTATGATTGCCAAAACACATTCAAGAAGTTGTGAAACAGTATTTATAGCATTATCTCAAATAAAAATATGCTTAACACATATACATCACAAAGGCATCCGCATAGGTATTAATTGACTGTTAATAGCTCCATTTTTATTTTTAAATATTATTCTGATGATTAGAAAAATGACATTAAAATACATAAAAGTATAGTCATAGTATTCCTTAAGTGAAGAAGGGAAAACGTCCATGTGTTCTGCTGATGCAGTTTCTACCACACATCTGGAACAAATATTGATAGGCTTCACTGACCTAGCAGCCTGGGACTTAGGCAGAGCTCGAGTAACATAGTCACCAGGTCTATTCCCTGTCCTATTCCTCCCGCCGCTTTCAGGAAACCTTTACCTGCGTTTGTGCATCCTCAGGGCTGCTCTGCTGTATTTTCTGGAATCTATACTTTCGCTGTAGTTGAATTTCTGTCCTTTGGGAAGCTGCCTTGTAGCATATTGATTTTCCAAGATGTCTTGCAGTGTTACCCCCCGAAGTCACTCGCCTACAGAGACTAATGTACACACACAGGTGTGCATTTAATGGAGAATAAGCCACAGTGATTCTGTATCGACACCCAGAAACTGTGGCAAGGAATAACTCCAGGTCTCTCTATGTGCTGTTTATGTCACTGTCCTTATATTATTTTCTTTCTATATTTTTCCACGGGACCCTTCCTGAAACCCTGGACTAGCACAGTGTCCTTGTGACATATTTTTTATAGCAATTTTCACTTAACCTTTTGTAAAAACGATTCCCACATAACTTAAGCTCCATGAGAACAGAGCCATGTTTCTCTCGTTTACTACTATATTTCTGAACTATAGCAACTGCTTAGTGAATAAATGGAGAGGCAGATGGATGGTGGATATATGGATGGGTGGCTGTTACCCAGCCTTCTTAAAATTTTCTCTCTCATCTTTAACTCTATTGATTAGTTCTAGTAGCAAAAAATATATATAAAAATAAAAAATAAATTCAGCCAGTATTCTCACCAAAATATGTCTTCTGTGAAAAAGTGTCTCAATAAAATCAAAATGGCAACTTAATAGGAATACAATACAAAGACTAAGAAAATTTCAAGCAGACTTTTCTTCATTCTTTTTCATTCTGATCTTTTTTCCCCAGCAACCTATACTCAAGGCAAAACATGTGTCTTTTCCCTGTCATTGCTCCTAATGACTTCACATTAGTCACAAATCCCTGTCTCCTTTATATTGATGGCTGCACACTTTCATGACCCCTACCTGGACCATCACATAGCACTGTTCCTCGGATAAACACTTCCTTGGAGTGTCCCTCTCTGATTATGCCAATGATCACATTTTCACACCAAATTTTTCATTTGGGTACTTCATATATTTGTAATCACTCAGTCCCTTTGACTATCATCTAAAATATCATCTCCCTGATGTAGAAAGTCTATCTTTCCTACCTTGGAATTCATGGCACTTATGCCCATTGTTTTAGCAACCTTGTTCTTTTAAAAAACAGCTCTTGTTAATAGGATCATTGCTTTTAAAAATGTTCACTGACTATTCTCTTTCTTCTCCATTTCCTCTGCTCTTGGTCTCTTTCCATCCAAGCTTCCTCAAGGTCATTCTGTATATTGCATGACTGATTTATCCTAATAAATCCTTTTATGAGGACATCCTTCTTTTTGAAAACCCCAAAATCTTCTAATTGTCTTAGAATTTATAAACATAAGATGCTCTGTACTTAACTATTCTATAAGGGAGCTATAATATCTATGTGCATCTCCTTCCCTCCAACCTTGATACTGACTCTTGACTACAATCATGATAATGTTCCCATTCCTGCCATCCTGAACTTACTTCTGATACTGCCCCTTTCAGAATGATCCTCATCCTGCTGTTTTTCAATCCAAATTCTATTAACCTGGACCAGATCAAATTCCACATATTCATGAAGCCTTCCTTTGAGTTCATACCAATTTTTCCTTCTATGAACTCCTCTCATATTTTATATTTGATATCAGGTCATTAATATAAATGCTCCATGTGTGTTAGATTTACCTCCCAAATTTGACTGTATACTTCCTCAGGAAAATATGCATTAGACTTCCTCTGTATTTCCTATTGTATCCACATAATATCATGAACTTAGCACAACTTAGAAAGAAATTGAGTTAGGAAGATAGGAAAGTAGCACAAAGTACGTGGATGAGACAGATTTTAAGACTAAAGAGTTTTGAGGACTATTTTCAAGCCTGAGTGAATGTTACCATGACCAAGCTTGTCAACAACCACAACCAAACTAGCTGTCCACCTGCTGTGGTATGGACGCACCTGGAGCTCAAAGACAGTGAGTGGTAGTAGTTTCATATAACACTTCAACACTAAACCATCTTTATATTTATTCATGGATATTATTAAAGGCAATCCCTTTAGCAGCTTTCTAGGCAAACTCTCAGGTCATACTTGAGAAGGAAAGTGAGGGTAAGGATTGTGAGTGCTTTGCCATATGAAGATAGACACAGAGAGAAATCCCTTGCCAAATCTCTAACAGTGATACAACTGGGAATAGAAACCAAGTCCCATGCCTTACCATCTGGTGTTCTACCAGCTAGACCACACTGTCTTTCTGAATTGCCAACCTAGATTCATAACTGTGCATGTGACATTATTCTGGTCTTTCTTCATCTGTGCTGTTGAAGATAGGACATCTCTTTCACTTGGCATGGTGGAAAATATTATGTCTACGCAAGTTTACCATTAGTGCTGTTGTTTCCTTATACACAGCAACAAAAAACCCAAAATGTTTATTTAAGTTTATTTCAATGCTATAAGGAAATTAAGAAATTCTTGATGTAAGATAAGGAAATATTTAATTACAAATTATATAAAGGGATATATTTTGAGAACTGGTAAATCTTTTGTATTAATTTTGACACATCTATGCTTTTCTACTAGAGTTTGAGCATCTCTATTCAACAAAGCAGGGTTCTGAACACAAAGGATTTCTGTAGCTTTATGTTTGTGCCAAACCATGATTACAGAAATAAGAATGTGGTTCTTTCCACCCACTATTCTAGCCTGTGTGTGCACTCACATATGTTGCCCACCATAGTTCAGAAACTGTACCACTTTGACTCAGATTGAAATGAGAATTTTCTATTTAATTCAAAGAAAATGAAGGGTTAGGACTACGTAAAACATTATTCTTGGTGTGATTACCAAGCCAGAGATCTATCTGGGGTTGTAAAAAGGATGAAATCCTTGATACTAGTATGTAAACCTTTACCCTTTCAAACATCTATATATGCTTCAGATCAGCTGTTCTATTAACCACTGTTCTACACCCACACGTGCTGGTTTTAGGCAGGGTGTTTCAAATGGTGGCAATGGTAACGCTTCTATGCAACGGAGCCCTGACCATTGTGTCTCAGTTGGACGTTGTCCAGCAAAGTGAAAGGTCACCAGTTTGATTCCCCTCAGGGCACAGGCCTGAGTTGTGGGCCAGGTGAGGCAACCGACAGATGTGTCTTTCTCCTTCCCTTCAGCTTCTTTAAAAATAAATAAATAAAATATTTTTTAAAAACTATGCAAGCAGATGAGAGGCAGAGAGACTGGGTTTGTTTCTAAACTCATTTTCATCAATATTACAATCTTTCCTTTAAACCTTATTGTATTGTCTGATCCACCATCATACAGAGAATAAACTATAGAAAACAAATTATTCACTTTACAGAAATTAGGGGTTAAATTCATGTGGACAATTGAGAAGGAATATCATAAACATGGATCCCTCAAGGGACATTTAAGATGCATAAGTGCCAGGAGATGCTGGCATGCAGGGGAGCAAACTCCATGACAGGGCACACACACTGGAGCTGATCTTTAGAAGGTAAGAGGGCTGCTGCCCTTTGATTCACTGCTGCACTAGTTCCTCAACATGGTTTGCCTTACTCACCAGTTCTTCTTTTTAAAGAGAAAGATAAGGTTTTTAATTTCTTTCCGTAGTGAATTTGAGGTAGACATAACTGACACCCCAAGAAGAATTATTTCAGCCCTGAATGAACTCACTGAAGTGTAAAATGAGACTATAAGAAATATATATATATATATATATATTTCTTACCTTTTCAGATTTTTTATTTGAAAAAAATATATATATATGAAATCCCACTTATAAAGCTATATAAGACAGGTTATAAAAAGAGAAAGGGAAGAAGCAAAGGGCACCTGTGGCTGCTGAGGAAAAAATAACCAAAATACTTTAAACCCTCAAATTCAGGATAAAACATGATGTGGGGGGAGGGGGTGTTGGCCAATTATAAAGTAAACAGATGAACACAGAAAGGAGATAATTATAACATTTTCATAAATACACTGAGCAAGGAGAGAAATGCTTCATTTGTGATAGAAGGCAATAGTGCTCCAGGGTATAAAGAGTACTAGTCAAGGGCCTATATATTTAGGGTGCTGGAAAAAGTCATTGTCTGAGATTTAAAAAAATAGAGAAGTATCTTGCTTTGTTGCTGAAAATGCTAATAATTATAAATGGATTTTCTTAAGACATTTCCATATTTAACCAAAACAAGACAGATAAAATAAAATAAGGGAAAATATTGGAAAGGGACTCTGAAGCAAACGCCCGCAATTCCACTTCTACCCACACAGGGACAGAAAGCCTACGTGGGCACTTGGGCTCCTTCCCGTGTGATCGGTTTTCCTTCCCTCTCCTCCCTTCTCTCCCCTGCTTCCTACTTCTCTGCTCTTCGCTAGATGGACCTATTCTCCGCCTCCCCCTGGGGAGCTAACCACCACGCCCCCACGTGTTTTTCTCTTTAGAACGTCCAATAGTACATACTTTCCCAGGATAAGTTTATTTTATTTTATTCTGGTTAGTTGTGTTTTCATGTCACGTGCTGTATTTTATGAACTAAGACCGTGACAAGTAGTGTGAATGTCGTTTCTGTCGTTGACACTATACAGACTTTCCAGGTTGATGAGGTTGGTGACAGAGGACCACTGGGAGGTGAGGCTTCATAGATGTTCGTCGTTTCATTAATAATAAGGATAAGTATCACATATCTAACATTCAGTACCTGTAATCTGCCAGATTTAGGGCTAGATACTTGAATTTTGTACTAATAAACATAATCATACGACTCATCATCATCATAACACCCTTCTTTCCTTTCCTTCTTTCTCTCTCCTCCTTTATTCCCTCCCTCTATTCCTTCCTATTTTCTTAGGAAAATATCATGATATAAAAACATTTTTAAAAGTTTCTCTTTGGGTGGCATTTTATAAATCAAGGTCAAATTGCTGTGAATTTTAGGCTTACATAAGGAAGGCAGTAACTTGATCTATATGATATTTTTTAAATAAAAATTATTTTATTCACCTGCTAAATATGTATTAAACCTATAGGCATAAACACTTATATCAGATTACAGAGTCTGAATCTCTTTCTAGACTAACAAAAACCTTCCAAGTCAGTGGAGAAAATGAAATAATTAGCCAAGCTCGATCCTCTACTCAGTTATCAATCATTGCAGAACATTATTCAGAAGTACCTGGTGAACAATTAATAACAAATTCTGTCCTGCTTTTTAAGCTCTGCTTATTTTCAGGTGTCCACTGTTATTCTAGAGTATGAACTACAACTTGCAATCTCCATGGCCGTGAGAAAATCACAGACTCAATCCTGAGCTTCTCATTTGTGTGTCAAAGCCAGCCGAGCATTTTTATAGCGTGACTTGCACAAACCAGTTGTATATATACCCTTTGGGTGAGGCATGTGCTCAGCTTTTTCACTTCTTTGTGAGGGCTAGTTGACAGTCCTTGGCAAGCTACTCATCTTCACTTGATTGTTTAAATTCTCTTAGCGATTGGCAGGTATTATTTTTATTTTTTATGACAATAAAAAACAGGTAATGCTCAAATATCTAGTTCTAAGAGACAAACTCTTCAAATGCTTTTATGCTTTGAATATTTTCTCATACCCTGAGATTAATTCAATATTCATTGGTATTTTCTTTTCCTTTCTATGAATTTATTTTTAACGTTTAACATTGAGAATCCAGCTCAGATTGTTTGCATGTATGTATTGGTATGATGAAAGGTAAAAACATAATTTATTTTGCCCCAAGTGGCCAGTTACCCAATGCCAGTAGTTTGCAATATTTTCTGTCTCTTGTATGCCAGGATCTGTTTTAGGGTTATCTGTTCTGTTCCCTTGATCTGTCAGCTTATTCTTATGCCAATATCACACTGTTTTTAATTATTGACTTTTATAATAGAATAAGTCTTCTTGTTCCAGTATTTAATTCATTATTGTTGGACAGTTCCCCGCTGTTTATTTTATTTTTTTTCAGATGGATTTTCAATCATCTTCCCAAAGTTACAAAACAAATTCCATTGGAATTTTGTTTGGGGATTTCATTTTGAAGACACAGATTGATTTGGGAAGAACTGGCATCATTATAATATTTAATCTTCCCAATAAGATCATATAAATTTCTGTCTGATATATGGAACCTATTTTCTTTCTGTTATCATTTTGGGGAAAAGAGTTGCGAATGAAATTTCAAATATTCCAACCCTGCTTGTCTAGTTTATGGATGAACAGGATCGTTTACTTCTTTAATCTCAACGGCCTCCTCATTTATGATGGAACTTGCTTTTGAGTGCTTTCATTGAGGTGAACAAGAGTCTAAAAGCGAACCCAGATTAATAGTTCCAGAAACAGGCTTGGCCAAGGAGGGAGCTGGAACTCTTGGATGTGAAGAGGACTCCTCTAAGCCTGGCCAGAGCTCTATCTGCTTGTGAGGTCACTAATCAGGTCACTAATCGCCCCTGTTCTTTCTTGTCTATTTTCCTCCCCTTTTGTGGCTGCTTGTCCTCCATCCTGGCAGGCACATTGGCTCAATATATGTTTGAACTGAGTTTAGGTGCCAAAGGAAGCTTAATTCTGGGCTTCATAGTTAGCTTTCCCACTGTTAAGGAAAAGACCACATCAGAGGCAGGAAATAGAAAACAAATGTAGAGCCTAGTTTTGAGGGAAAGTGTATACTGTTAGTAACTTTTTTTAGTATTTAGAAGAGGCTCTATTGTCTCTTCTCATCATCTCTAGCAAAGCTATGTGACTCCTCTTTTTTGTTAAGGATTAACTTGGATTTTTAAGAAAAAACACTTGCTTATAGCCATCTTTCTCTCCTATGAACACGAAATCTTCCTCTTTTCTGATGAAAACCATTTCATGTCAAGGAGACAACTGGGAAGACACAAGCTCAACCATCAACAGATTGCAGGCCTTGTGGTTGGAGAGGTTGAGAGATCTGTGGGTTTCATTTTTGTCCCCGCGCAGTTCCATCGATTGCTGGTAATGTATGCGATGCCACCAGGCTCTGGTGTGAGCCCATGAGGGCTATAGGAAATAAGCAGCTTTTAAAGTGCAAGTTTGGGATTTACAGATCTGTAGACACATGAGATCCAGAAGTGGGTCGCATAGTTCTGCCTGTAATGTCTGGTTCCTGCATTCTCTGTAATCTTCCTTTTATGTCTGTTAACCCAAAACTCTCCCTGAAAAATGTTTGGAAATTTCATTCTAGGCAGTATCAATAATACTTTCCCCTCTGCCTGGGGCTCCATTTAAAATGTCCATTTAAGCGTGATGCATGTGTTTACTTTAAATGTTTACAAATGTAGTATTTAAAGTAGAAAACTGACATTACATTTTCTTACTGTTCCAAATGGTCACATCTTTCAAGATGAAAGGGGAATTAAAGAATTCTAGTGTTAGGCTATTGTGCTAAGATAGCAAGAAACAGAAAAGACAGTGAGCTGCTGAGTTATACCTTCCTTAATTCTATCCAGTATTGTGGCATCGTGTTTCTTAGGGTGACTCCCAAAGTTGAGGAAGTCAAAGTCAGGTTACCCGAGTGTCAGGTCTGCTCAGCACAGATCCATGGTGTGAGCTCTGTACAGGGAAAGTGCAATCCAGAGGCAAGCCAAATGCAGGCTCTTCAGAACAGTCTTCAAATATACGCTGGTTATTGTCTAACCAATCTGCTTACTATTCCAAAAGTGTTACCCTAGTCTCCCCAATGCCTGATGCTCTATTGCATCTTCACAACCTTCCACAGCCACTGCTTGTGTTAGATCTATTTTTAATGACAGGAGGCTTGCTTTCTCTTCTTGCAGTTGCTTCAGAAAAGTGCTATGAAAAATATTTCATAAGATTTTCTTTTCTTTCCTTTCTTCTTTTCTTTGTTTGCCCTTTGGGTAACTCCTGTATACTCTTTTCACACGCAGCATGAAATTAGATTTTTAGAAATTACATTACATGTCAGTTACATATTAAGCAAGTTCTCATCTTCATAAGAGAAACATTGGGCACTGTCTATAGCACCTGATTCTCCAGGACCCATGTTTCAGAAAGTCTAGTAACGCATGTTATGTGAACAGTGTCAGCACGTCGTCGCTCTTAGTTTGAGATTCTAAGTTATAAATATTATCAGACATTCCCGTGCAGCATTAGGAGATGATTCTGTGGTTGAAACAGGAGAACATTCACACAGCTACCAGGCAGAGGCAAAAAGGAAAAGACTAAAATATATTGCTTCCATTAGTTTTAAAAGCTGAATTGGAGAGCAGCAGCAACTTGGTCTTATGTAGTAATATAGTTTGGGGATCTAGATAGTATTTTTCTTTCCATTTATAAATAAGAAATTAAATCTATGGCATATTTATTCCCCACCTCTCTTTGCCCCTCCAGGCTGGTCAGTGCTCAGCTTGGGCAAATACCAAACCAGAGGTCTGTAATTCCTCTTGGACATTTGCTAAAGGTGGGAGCCCAGCAGTAGCTTTATAGTAGTATCTATTATTAAAGAACATCCATTTTACAAAAAGAATCCATGCCAGGAAGCACTCCAAAGGACCCAGTCACATTTTACCTCAAGAAGGTTGATATTCAAGACATCAAAATAAAATAGCTCACACAGCTGAGTGGAAAGCAACAAAAAAAGCAGCCAATGAAGGGGTGCAACCTAAACTTCTAGCCTAGTCAACCCTGGGACTTTACTCCCACACAGAAGGTGGGAGCCATGCAGGAAATGGCTCGTTCTGCAATGGCGTGAATGGAGGAATAGTAATTGTGGAGTCATGAAGACCTCAGGGTGTAAAGCACAGCCTCATGCATTCATTTGTCCATGTGTCTTGCAGATGGTTATTTACAGGTGCCAATAGTGGGGGAGCCATCATTAAGTACAGATGCATATTGCAGTCATTTCATGGTGATTTGCATTTTTCTGAGTGAAACTAGCATGTATACTTTGTTAAATGTGCAAAACACCGAGAATGGTCACAACTGAAGTTCAGAAATGTCTTACTCATGTGCCCATAGGACTTCCTTTTTATGAAGGAACGTTATTTAAAATAAGCTTATGTGTTTAAAATTCTCTCAGTACATAACTGGTTGTCAGTTCACAGACAATTACAAAATAAGGATTTTCTAAAATACCATTGTTACAACATGTACCTATAGAAAGAGACTGATACAATCACCTAGTCTCAAAAATCTGATGTCTTAAATAGCATGAGGCAAGCATGAAAATGAGGTCCAACCCACAAGTGCCCAGGCAATCCAGGACTATCTTGTTCACAAAATACACTTTTCTTACTATGAATTCACAGTCTTACTATCATCTCTTCATTATATATCTTGTGTGAGTTTTCTATATTTTAAAATATTTGAGTATTTCTTTCGTTTACACCACAGGAATGAAAGTACACAAATTTCTCAGATTGTGACAAAAACTATTTGAAAAACCGCATTTTGTTTATGCTACTCATTAACATTCAGTAGCACAATAATTACAAAACTAAGATTGTATCTTTTATTTCTTATATGTCTATGCAATTTTAGAAGACTATAGTGAATTTCAGAAATTATACTTTAAATGTGAAACTTGAAAATGAACTATATACCATTTGACATCTATATGCTATTTTGATTCTCACATGAGCTATTGTACATGGATATTCCTTCATAGAACTGTACATTTACTCCCAGATATCTATCTGCAGAGCTATCAATGTATTGATTACATCATTTTCCACATCATGGAAGAAGTCAATTATTTCTTGGTATCCATCCATCTCATCAACTTAATTGGTATTTACTTGGTCTTGCCATATTGGGTCTATGAAACTGTGTTAAGTGCATGAAATGGTTTAACTTTAAACAATTTCAGCACACACACATGCACACACACACACACACACACACACACTCATTGATCTAATGGAATAGTATACTGGCTTCTGCGGTGTAAATTTAGCAACAATTAGTATCAGTAGAGGGTAGGGCTGGCCTATTGGTCCAGCAGCCTCTGGGGGTTCATGAGCGAATATGCAGCGATGAAGTATTTCTATCAGATGCACTGCACTTTGTATCAATGCCACAACACCAGAAAGCTATCAGGAGAATCTGGTTGCTTTATTTATGTTCAGAGGTTATGTGTCAGGTGAATGTGTATTTTTATTAAATTTCAAAAATTCATTAACTATGATCCTCGAAACTCCAAAGAATTAAATTATTTTTTCTTATTTTAAAGCAAAAAAAGAATTTTGATTTTATTGACAAGATCTCATAATTTCTATATTAATAATACCCACCAATCCATCACTGAAGTCTCACAGAAGGCATGCTGCTTCTGCATGGGAGTTTTACTGAATATTTGTATTTATTCTTTCAATTACTCCATCTGTTTGCATGAAAGATATTCCTATCAAATCAATATAGTTACTTCCAGATTTTGGGAGGCAGAATATCACAGCACATAGAAGAACAACAACAAAGGTATTGAAAATAATTGCTACATTTAAAAACAACTTGTTCTCCACTATCCCTATCCTATTTATATACAACAAAAGATGAAAACCTGAGGCATGTTTAGATAAGAATAATTATTAGCTACCTAGCTGGTAGATACAATTTCTTTGAAACTTCAGTTAATAATTGTCATTTGGTTGATAATTTACATTCTCGTTGCTGCAGTCCAGCCCAGTCTCCAAAATCTTCATATTTCTGTTTAACCTCTGAGTGCAACCTAAGTATAATGGTGAATGAAAAATCAGGAAAAATATCCAGTTGGAAAACATGGATCCTTAGTTGTAGTCAAGAAGGAGAGAGATGGGTAGAAGTCAGAAAGTAAGACATGGGCAGATTACTCTATTGTAATATTAATGTCCTATTGCTTTATAATGGCCAATACTGTGGTGTGTTTCAGCTAAAGATATATACACAACACACTTCCCTGGGGCCTAAAAATGCATTTGATTTACTTTCTCAAGATAAAGAAAATTCCATTTTTGCTAGTTTATAGGTATGCTGCACTTTTATTCTCTTCAAGTAAGCCAAGAAGTACAGATAAACTATTTTTAAAAAAAATCCTCCTTCTATAGACTGAAAACATTTTCTGTACTGCAGATGTTGAACTTTATTTTATGATTCTTACATTTAACCAAGGCAACAAAAAATAATTATGATTATTACATGACCTAAATGAAGTGAATTAACCTTTCCTTTAAGGTTAAAAGAATGCATGGAAAAGTGTACTTGAAAAAACAAAATACATGGCCCTGGCCAGGTAGCTCAGATGGTTAGAGCACCATCCCCAAATACCAAGGTTTTGGGTTCGATCCGCTGTCAGGGTACTTGCAAGAATTAACCAATGAATGCATCAATAAGTGGAACAACAACTCTCTCTGTCTCTGTCTCTCTCTCTCTGTCTGTCTCTACCTCTCCATTTCCTCCCTCCCTCCCTTCTTCTTTCTAAAGTCAATAAAAATTAAAAAATAAATAAAATAACAAAACACAAAATAATACGTTTGTGTGCTAATGGATGGCTTGAGAGAGGAACTTAAGAAATTGGCCCAACTTTAGCAAAAAGTGTCAGTTGGTATTACACTTTATGAAACAATCAATATGATACAGTAAAAGGCATCTCTACCACCTCTAAAACACTTATTAGGCAAACCACTGTTTATCTACTCTGAACTCTTTGAAATACAAGGTGGACCAGGCTTTAGGCTTTTTGTTTACTGATCTGTTTGATTTACTCTTCCTAAGTTTCAGTGAAGTTACAGCTTTTGAATCTATAAATCCATTTTGGGTCCCCCCCACCCCCACCCCAAGTAACAGAGTTGACATCAAAAGAGTGGCCTACAATTGGGAAGTTCAACAGTGGCTTGCACAAAATCATGCCTGTCTTTCTGTGCCTTCTGGGAAGAGAACATGTACTGAACACTGTCAAGCCCTCACACCCCACGCGGCCCAGCCACGTTAGTCGTGGGGAGGTGCTCTCTGCTCTTCGGCTCTACTGAACCCTGGACACCATCCTTGCCATCTGACATCAGGGAGCTTCGCCAGGCCCTTTACATTGTTCGTAAAACACAGGGATGGCGCTTCATTCCTGTGTTGTCATGAAAATGAGGCTGGCAAGGAGAAAATATGTGAATAGCCTTCTGAAGGCCCAGCTATTTTTGTCCGTAGGGATGCAGTAGCTCAGAGCCAGAATAAGGAATCACAGGCCAGCGGAGCTAGTGCCTGGGCACTAAAATGTCACTGAGGCCACAGCAACATGACTGAAAATGCAGGGAGCTGTAGCAAACTGCATTTTCCAGGCTCCTCCCAGAGAGTACTGCAAATCATTGAGAGAAATGCATGATCAGCCGCTTGCTTACCCTTAGAGCCTCAGCCAAGCGGGGTGCCTGAAACAAAGTAGGTGCTAAGTAATATTCTTGAAATAATACTCACGAAGCAGAAATGATGGGAAGTGTGACCTGCAGAGTCATATTCAAGTAAGAGATGTTCAATTTTATGGTCTTCACAATGTTTTCTAAAGAGGGTCCCTCTAAGGAACATTTCTCTTATTCTAAAGTGCCTTATAAAGAATATTTGTTCCTTGAGTGGGGACTGTATTAGAGGAGAGGCTGATTTCTGAACCAATACCTCTCCGCTCCTACCCTTCTTGGTTCAGCTTGTCTGCTAATACATGATCATAGTCAAAGATTACGTTGGAAACGTGACAAATTATTCCTTTGCCCTGTGCGCCCACGTATCTCAGTTTGACCCTGAAAGTGACACTAAGACTTTAAACTTGACTAGTTATATTTTCTTGGAATTCTAGCCCAGCTCTGTTAGTACATTCATTTTGGAGTCTGGACAAGAACCGGTTTCAGACTCATGACTCAATGGATCATTTTGGTTCAATGAAAAGTCTCTCCCCAATCCCCTCCCCTGCAAAAAAAAAAAAAAAAAAGTGCTGCTGAGGTAGAGCTGGCTGCACTGTTTCCAGTGAAACAACCAATAGAAGTTGTTTATGTGAGGCAGCATGGAAAATTTTTTTCATTAAATTTCATTAGAAATGAATTTAAAAATATGTGAGATATGAGTTTATTTCTGGACATCAGATATTTTTAACTGCAAGAGTAAAAGGATTGAAAGGTGTATATATTTAGACAGGAAATGTTGGCATAATTTCATTTCAATGCTTTAAAACAATTGTTACCCAGTAAAACACCCCATTATTTTAACAAATCATGAGTTATACACAAGACGACAGAGTTGCTCAGTGGAACTCTCTGTCACCTTGTTTCCTGCAATCCATATTGAAAACATGAGGCCACCAGAACAACAGATGGGACATACCATTACCATGTATAACAGACGGTAGAAACTTTCTCTGCAATAATGATAATTAAAAAATAAATAAAACTCCGATGCTTTAAAGAACATGCTTCTTTGGTCTAAGTTTCCCATGATGGAATTCCTGAATAAAGTAACTTCTAATGTACAATGAGAAACCATGGTATGTGCTACGGATAGACTAAAGACTCAAATATAGCTGAGTTACAGAATTCTTATAAAATTGCCTTGGTGGTGAAATTCAGCCTGCAGTGCTTCTCCCTTCATGGCCAAAATTTCTCAACATGTATGAAAGGGCATTAGCTAAATTCTTCATTGAAATGTTAGTGTCTGATTTCCCTGACTTTTGTTTCTGGACTACCACTCAAAAATCTCTGACAAGGCAAAGGAGAATGGGAAGCAAAAAGCTTATTACTCAAAGAACTAAGTCAGATGAAGATCAATTAAAAAATGTAACCAAATTAACAAGGGAACAGAGAGAAAAAAACCCTGAATACCCTAAGTACCAGGATGCAAACTGGGAATATTGAGACATTTTTGTTAACATTCAATTTTATTTTTTAGAGCAACCATATTACAAAGGCCCAATTTTTGAAGGCTGTGGAAAGACTTAAGGAAACATGATTCTGATGGGGAATGTTTAAAAATTGCTTTTGTTGATCTAGCATTAAATGGGGTAAACAAACATTTGAAAGGAATCTCTTCTTATTTTCTGTTTCTTTTTTGAGATTCAAAGTTTATTAACATTATCACTTTGGATCAAGAAATATCACATTAAATAAGCTTACTGACATTTGGCAATGCATGGAGATAACTTTCTCCACCATCCTACTCTCTACCCCATAAACAGGATTAGTGTAAGGGAAAGGCTCCTGCCAGAGAACTGGGTCATCACAGGCTCTAAATGTCCTACTCAGTTCTTTATAAATATCAACAGCAAATTACCAGATTGGGTCAGTATAGAAGTTTACAAAGTGAGAGGCGCACAGAGCCAGGCAGGATAAAGGCAACAGCTTAGCTCTGCTGCAGGCTCCATGTACCTCTTCCCTGCAGGAGCCGTTTCTTGGTCTGGGACTCATAATGGTCATCTCCTTGACATTGAATATTTGTTTCTCTATTATGTCTGCTCTTGAAGTTCACCTAGTTGTTGTCTGTGAGTTTCTTAACAATAACTTTGAACTGCCTGATTATAGATATTATTTATTTATGTGTGTGTAGCTACAATTTTTAATATTGAAAAAGTCAGAAAATAACAAAGAATTAAAAAATCAGACCTAAGACCATCAACCAGAGTACTCATTGTTAAAATTTTTACATATATATGTTTACAATAGTTTTTACCATGCATAGATGTAATTTTAAGGTATTAGATAGCCTGAACTTTGTAAAATATATGTGTTTTCCCATGCCATTTTTAATATCTGCATAATATTTCATCCTCCCAATATAACACTGTATTAACCAAAACATCTTGCTGAACAATTAGATTGCTTTAAATTTCATGTTATAATAATTCTGATACAGACATTAAAAAAAATCATTGGATAGTACATCCGTACCATTTTTCTAAGGATAAACTCTGAAGAGTAAAACTTATTACGTTGACTTTGCAATAGGTGATCTTGGTATTGCCACGATTTGTAGTACTGTTATTCAGGGTAAGCTAACTGCTACAACCAACAACGTCAGACTCTCAGAGCCTTAATGCAATAAAGTTTTTTTTTTCTCACACTGAGTCTCATGAGGATGTTCCTGATAAGCGGTTTCCTCGGGTGGCTTTTCTCCAAGCAGTACACTCAGGACCTTGGTTGCTTTTACTATATGTTTCCACCATCAAGGAGTCTAATGGGGACCATCCTGTATGACTCAGGATGTTTCATGGACTGGATCTTTAGATAAAGGGCTTAACTATAGTCTTCTAAAATAGCTTAATACTGAAGATACTCTCAATGTTTAAAAAGATTTCAGCTCCGTGCCTTAGGGAATTCCCATGGAAGAATCTAATACTGGGTCTTTTCAACTCAACCAATAACAGCGTGCCTCTTTTTAAAGGCATTCTTTTTAAGTTTACCATATCCTCTACAATTCCAGTCATGTATGTTGCTAGTGAAGGAAACTCTGTTATTAATTACCCTCTCATAATGTAAGGGTGATTGCTACCTCTGTTTTCTTTCCTCTTTGTATCCCCCTGAAAAACAAGAGGCTTGTTTTGCCTCTCTGCCTCATTGTAAAATATAAGGCAGGGTAATCAGAGAGATAGAGGGAGAGTGGGGAGAAGGGGGAGATAGGTGTGTAGGGAGAATAAAGATTAAAATAGAAAATAAGACAGTGAAAGAAAAGAGAAAAATAAGGAACGATCACAGGCAGAGTGATATAATTGCTTTGCTTTCAAATTATGCACTGGTAGAACTGCCTAGTGATGAAATAGTTAGAAATATGCTGCAAAATATGTCTATTGTCAGGAAAACCAGAGAAGAATAGTATAGTTTCAGAAAACAAAACGACCATTAGGGACACTGAAAAAGTGAATGGAGAATACAACTAACTTTCTGTTTTGACTTAGCTCAGTATGAAGGAAATAGCTTAAAATAGCATATTCATATTTAAAATTTGAAAGTAGTCTGATATATTTTAAATTGTCAAATGTCTTTTTCTTCTACTCTGGTTTCTTTCCCCCTTTAAGGCACAGAGCAAACTGAGACCCTCCCTGTTTATGGAGTGTAAATTCTAATCACCCAGAGACAATCACAACAAACTTAAATATATTTTCCTCAGTTATTGTTCCTTTAAGAATTTACTTCTCCGTCATACCATTCACCTGTACATCATTTTCAAAAAATATTCCAAATGATCTTAATCAAAACAGAAAACATTGTCTTTGAAAAAAGTCAACTGATTTAGGAACTTCTAGAAATAATTTCAAATAAAAATAACTTTAGAGACCTCAGCAGACCTGCTGAACATGGTATAACTTTGTAGAGATGTGAGAAAGGGAAAAATAAAAGGAATATATCCTCTCTGACAACGGCCCCAACCGCAAAGACTAGTTACTCCGGCCCAAGACAACATCAGATTACTGTACTAGGTCAGTGTCTGACAAGGAGAAAAGATAGTACAGACTGATGAATTATGAGAGATTTTAACCACACAATTACTTGAAAATGTATAGGCAGGGTAAGAGAAATCAACAAAGAAAATGTTTATAACCCAGAACTAGTAACACGGGGAGTCATTTCTACCCACAGACCTGAGGGACAAAGGAGGGACCAGGTGCCAATATTCAGGGAAATCTGGTGCTACGGACATTAGCTGTGGCCTTTGGTAGAGAGATCCAGTGAACCCTGAGCAACCTAAGGAATTAAATATACTGACTTCGCTCGCAGTTTTCTGCTGGTGGCTCCCATTGGGGGAACCCAGCTGGAGGCCAGAGGCCGAAGGAACTTTCCGATGCCGCACAGAAAAGGTCAGGTTCCAGGGCCCTGGAATGGAGCCGGGCACAGTGGCTCTGGAGCAGCCAACAGAAGTTAGTGGGCACAGCTTCCTAGGTGGTCTCCTC
This sequence comes from Furipterus horrens, assembly GCF_987537825.1. Taxonomy (NCBI): domain Eukaryota; kingdom Metazoa; phylum Chordata; class Mammalia; order Chiroptera; family Furipteridae; genus Furipterus; species Furipterus horrens. The sequence goes on from NW_028327180.1 coordinate 16,540,640, forward strand.
ACTCCTGTGCAAGCCCCCAACCATCTGTTCAGAGCAGCCTGAGGGACCCTTTGAAAATAGAAATCTTTGTATGTCACTCCAGTGCTTAAAACACTGACCTGGCTTTTCCTGACACTTCGGATAAAATTTAAAATCCTTACTATAATCTACAGCCCCTCCATGGTCTCATGCTTGGTTACTTTTCCAATGCGATCTCTAGCCACTCTTCCCATCTCTTCTTCTGCTCCAACCACAATGGCCTTCCTGCTTTTCCTCAGTCCTCCAAATCCCTTCTGGCTTTGCACTTTCCGGTCTCTCTGGTTAAAAGCTTTTTCATATTCATTCATTGTCTTTAAGAGGTCTTCTCAGATTCACTCACCTAAAATAGTCGCTTTTATTATTCTTTATCTCCTCATCCTATTATATAGTTCCTGGCAGTTATTACTGCCTGTCTATCATTTCCCTCCTTGAGAATGTAAGCCCCATGAAGACAAGAGCTTCGGCAATGTAGGTGGCTGCTGTGCCCTTATGGCTAAAACAGAGCCTGTTACATTATAAATAGTAAATACAAGTTGAAAAAGTAAAGGAATACCAGACAATTCTCTTTCTTTTTTCCTAATCCAGAGATATTTTCTTAATGTCACTTCCAATCATGTATCTCATAGTGCGATGCTGAAGACTTCTGATTGCTTTGGGTCATGCACCCGTGACTGCTGAGGAGTGGAGGGGAAGGGAAGAGAAAAGAGGCAGACACACTTATGGGAGGGGGGAGAAGTAAACCCTCAAAAGGAAGTTGCCTTGTCCAAAATAAATCAGAGGAATCTTAGAATAGACAGAGCACAATTTACACGAGTTCACTGTTTGCCGCTGGTCTTAAACAGCCTCAACGGCATACAGATTGGCTGTTGGAAATAAGTTAAGAGCAATGAGCTTTCTTAGTGTTGAAGGAACTTAGGAGCTGTCTGCTGGCCTGAAGCATGTTTATTTGTGATAGATATTATTGATGATGGTGAGGAAGTAGAAAATAGGATTATGAATATGTCCAAAGAGTTGTTTTTATTTTACATTTTCTAATATACAAAATAAAACACATTCTTCCTTGAGTTTTTCAGAAAACTTTGTAAAGGTTTCTTTCCAGATGGAAAATATTTATATAGTATTAACAAGCAATTATTGAACACCTCTTGATTTTGGTGGTGGTTCAAGTTCAGATCTATGATGTGTGAAATGCTTATGATAGATTGTTTTTAATCTTTACAATAGTTCTGTAAGGTAGGCATCATTATCTACTTTTTATAGATGAGTAACCATGTCTGTTATCTATTGCCACAAAACTTAGTGGCTTAAAATAACAAACATTTATTATTTCATAATCAAGACAAGACATGAGATAATGTATCACTGGCCTGGTCTATAAGTGCAAAATTCAAGATTTCATTTGTAAATAGCTCTGGCAGGACTTGTTGAAGGATTAGATATGGGGTAGATAAGAAAGCAGAAGAGATCAAACATAACTTCTAGGTTTGACTTTAACAACTAGATGCCCTTTACTAAAATGGGAAAGAATGAGAAATAGGTTGGGCAGGGAGAATGAAAGTTTTACTTTGAATGTATTATGTTTAAAGCACCCATGAGAAAGCCAAGTGGAGATGTCAAAGGTGAATTAAGCCTTAGAGTTGTAGAGTTCAAAGAAGAGGTCTAGAGGACACCCTAAGCCAAGAATGACATTTTTAGTACCTAAGGCATGGACCCCAAATATCAATGTAATTCGATAGCAAGCTAGTCTAGATATATAGAGATGTCTAGACAAGAGGCAGGAGAAAAAGGAGGTCAGAAAGTTTTCCCTAAGCATCTCGATCAGGGCTGGCTCAACTTCCTGCCTTAGGTTATTATTACTAGTAGCAGTAGTAGTAGTGGTGGTAGTAGTAGTAGTAGTAGTAGTAGTAGTAGTAGTAGTAGTAGTAGTAGTGTTTTGGGAGCATGGTGCAGGAGTAGTAATGCATCTCTCAGGTGGTGGCAGAGAAACAATACTCCTAGAGAGAGACAGAACACCCAGGCTTCTAGAGCTGTCTCAGGGCTTCAGAGAACATCAGACATAATTATCTTGAAACACAGGAGAAAGGGTTGAAAGAGAGATAAAAGGAAAGTAGTATCAGCCTTTCCCTCCCCTCCCTGTTGTTGAGTTTTGAGCATCTTTCTTCACAACGAAAGCTGTATCCACTACTACAGTCTCTATAAAAACACCCTTAGCCCTGAACTGCATCCATTCTTCTTTGTAGTGCAGACAATTGGTGACAGCCTTGCAACTGTTACCTGGAGGCCTCCTTAGCTCGTGGGCTGGCTAGGAACATCCCGCTTGTGTCTGTTCTGTAGTGACACTCTACTTTTTCTGACCTCAAGCCCTCAGGAAAAAGAGAGAGGCTAGGGCTTGTGACCAAGGTCCTTGAGGGCCATCACCTCACCACTACTCCTAACAAAAAGCATTCACTTGTGTTCTTGAAATATTTCATTCTCCACCAGTGGGGTCCGAGGGCTGAGTTTCCCTCACTCTCTTAGCCTGCAATTCAGATAGTTATGATGGCTATATGCCCTTTTAAAATGACAGTAACACCCACAGTATATCAAAATGAAGACCGCACTAACAGTGCCTTGGTGGCTTGGTTGCTTTTGCATTCTAATGAGGCATAATGGTCCTTGCTCACTTGGGGGCCCTGGAGCCTAGTTCTTTTTAAGTTGAGAATGTGATTATATATCATAAAGGACGAAAATTGCATGGAACTACCCAGGTATTTGTATACCAAGCTTCCTCCCTTTATTTGTTTAAATCTTCACATGCATGGATTTTTTCCTTTTGCAAAGAAATGAGATATGTTTTTTTTTTTGTTTTTTTTTTTTTTCTTTTTACTGAAATACAGCTTCAGCTAAACTAGCGCACCGACTGGAGATTATTTTTATAAGTTTGGTCAATAAGTTCAGCTTACCTATCGCACTAAGACTCCAAGAACCAGAGATCATATACACTTGTCCAGCATGTATCAAAAACCGCTCCCATTCCCAGAGAATATAACTAATAATGTTACTTAAATCCTCTCCAAACTGGACCTTTTTGTTACCATCTTTTGTTAGTTACTCAGTTTTTCAGCCCCGTAAACGCTTTGATTGCATCACTCCACCGCCTTCTGACATTTTGTATCCTTTTCCGTTCCTGACCACAGCACTAATTAAATTCAGTCTTGAAAATGCCCTACTTTTGGCATTGAGCTCACCCACAAATAAGATCCTTATTTTCTTAATTTAGTTTTGAAGTGACAATACATGTCTATGTCAGTGGTAGAGCTATTCAAAAATAACTGTGGTATATTTTTCTCTTGTTAATCCCTTTCTCCAGAATTTGGTGTGTGTCTTTAACTTCCCTCGGAGGCTGTTTTGGTTACAGCACTTTTCTCCCAAGAAAGGCAAGATTCAAGCTATCTTCATGGTTCAGTTTTTTTTTTTTTTTTTTTTTTAAAGTCTCAATCTGGTCGTGTACTTTGATTTATTTCTTCCGTCTGGACTCACTCTCTGTTCTCACCAGATACCCTGAACAGTCTTTCAAATTCATCAACGGTTTTCCCTATTGAGTGATTCTTTATATACCCTTTTACGGGTCCAGAACTGTCAAGGTTTCTTCTGTAATATTTGTTTTGTATTCAAAGATCACCTGCTGGATAGCCCTGAAGGAGTTTGCTGGTGATGGATGATAAGGGCAGCAGTAGTCCAATCCCTATACTGTCCTCTGTAATCCAAGTTGGCAGCGCAGATGCAGGCTGTCTGTTTTTCCACTTGTGAGAAACCTCTCCCAGACAGGCTGTAAACAGCTTGGGTGGTATTGGCATGCCACTGGCTAACTTTTCTGCCTACTCTTTCTAGATTTTCTGCTTCTTACTCTGCTCACATGTGCCCTTGCGTCTAAACATGTACTGAAGACCTTGGAGATAGTTTTTATTCAACTTTTATACTTCCAAAATTTTTAATTTGGTAGAATTTGCATAAAGATTTATATATCTTATGTATACAATTCAATGAATTCAATTAAATACTAGTCAAGATACAAAGTATCTTCATTGTTCATCCACAAAGTTTCTTCTACTTTTTATCCAATAAATTCCAAAACCTCATAAGAAGCCACTATTTCGACTTCTATCTCCACATTCTTGAACTATATATAAATGTAATTAAACAGTATATATTCTTGTGCCTGCTTCTTTTAGTTATGACCACTTTGAGATTCATTCATATTATTGGGTATATCTGTGGTTTATTCTTTTCTTATTGTTAAGAAATATTCAATTGGATGAATATGGCATAATGTGTTTATTCATTCTCTTGTTGATGGACCTTTTGGATTGTTTCCAGTTTGGGGCTGTTATAAATAAAGTTGTTACAAACATTCATGTAGAAGTGTCTTCTAGACCTTCATTTTAAATTCTTTAGGTAAATGCATAAGAGTTTAAATTTTGAATCAAGGGATAAGTGTATATTTAATTTCAAAATTAACTGCCAAAGAATTAAAAGAGAAAAACTGTATCACTTAATATTCCTAACAGCAATGTATGGAAGGTCCAGTTTTTCTCTAATGTCTCACTAACATTTGATATAATTTGCTTTATTTTTACCCTTTTGGAGCAGGTGTGCAGAATGTGATTTTAGCAGGTGTGGCTTCCATTTGCATTTCCCCAATGACAATGAAAACATTTTTGTGCACATTTCCCATCACTTATTTACCTTCTTCTGCAAAGTGTCTAAGTCCCTGCCCATTTGCATTATTTTTCTTTTTACTATTGATCTGTAAGGATTCTCTGTATATTGTGGATAAAAGTGCTTCCTCAGCTCTTTATATATGTATTCCCAGTCAGTGGCTTGTCTATTTTCTTAATGGAGTCTTTTGATGAGCATAACTTTTACATTTTAATAAAATCAAATTTCTCTTTTTTTTTTTTCTTTTGTGGCTCTTGGTTTCTTCAAGTTCCCTAAGAAATATTTGCCTCCTCCAATTCTGTGAGGCTATCTGCCTGTGTCTTCTTTTCAGAAGATTTACAGATTTAGAGTTTATGTTTAGATTTATAATCCTTATGGAATTAATTTTAGGTTATGGTGAAAGATAAGATCTGTGTTTTATTGTTTGCCATATGTGTGATCTATTTTTTAAATCACTATTTATTTAAAAGATTTTTCTACCTCTGTTGGCATCTTGATAGTAAAACAATTTACTGTATAAGTGTGGGTTTATTTATGAACTTTCTTTTCTGTTATACTGATCTATTAGCCTACCTGTATGCCAATACCATACTGTCTCGATGACTACAGCTTTAGAATAAGTCTTGAAATCAGGCAGTATGACTCCTTCAACTTCGCTCTTCTTTTGTAAATTTGTCTTGGCTCTTCTAGCATCTTTGCATTTCCATATGCATTTTGGAATTGGCTTGCCAATTTCCTTTAACTTAAAAAAAATAGCCTTCTGGGGTTTTAATTGGGATTTTTTAAAAATAAAAAAACAACTGCTGAATTTTGTCAGATATTTTTCTGCTTTTATCCGAGATGATCATAGTTCTTTCTGTTGTTTTATAACTGTGGCAAATTACACTGATTATTTTCCAAATGTTAAACCAACCTTGTATTTTGAGATTCATCTCAGTTGGTTATAAGGTATTATGTTTCTCATACATTACTTGAAGTAATTGCTGATTATTTCCTTATCAATGATGCTAAGAGATATTGACCTGTTATTTTCTTTTCTTGTAATGATTTTGTCAGGTTTTGATGTCATAATTATTTTGGCCTCATAAAACTAGTTAAGAAGTAATCCCTGTTCCTCTATTTTCAGAAAGAGTTTATATAAAAGTAGCATTATTTCTTGCATTAAAATTTGACAGAATTATCTAATCAAACCATTTATGTCTGGATTTGGGGGAAGGAGGAGGAAAACTTTCTTATTACATTTTCAGCTTCTTTAGTACACACAGAGATACTTAAATCTGTTCTTCATAATTCAATTTTGGTAATTTGTATTTTTCAGAAAGTTTTTCTATTTTATGTAAGTTGTAGAGGTTATTACATAATGTTATCTGTCATATTTCCTTATTACATTATTTTAAAGTCTGTTGAATTCAAAGCCCCTCTTTTCCTTAATGATATTAATACTTTATATTTTTTCTTCCATTGATTTCATGTTCGCTATTTTTTCTTTACTTCTTTTATTAGCTTCTTTAGATGGAAATTTAGATAATTTTATACTCTTCTAATGTAGATATTTAAAATTATATACTTTTAAATATTGCTTGAGCTGCATCTCATACATTTTTGAAATATTGTGTTTTATTTATTATTCTACCCAAAACACCTAATTGCCATTAGTTTTATTTTAAATTATCTAGAAGCATATGGTTTATTTCCAAATAGTTGGGGCTTTCTAGAAATATTAATGTTACTAATATATAATTTAATTCTGTTCTTGGCAGAGAACATATTCTTTATGATCTTAACACTTTTAATTAAATGAGACTACCTTTTTGGACCAGCATATGGCCTCGTTTGGTGAATTTTTCATGTATACTTAAAAATAACATGTGTTATTTTGCTTTTTTGTCATGATGGTTCATAGTGTTGTTCAAATCTATATCCTTGTTTACTTTTAGCTACATGTTCTGTCGATTATTGAAAGAAGGGTGTTGGAATTCCTGACAATGACTGTGTATTTATCTATTTCTCTCTTTAGGTTTGTCAGTTTTTAGTTATGTATTTTGAAGCTTATATTTAGTGTATACACATTTATGATTTTATGTCTTCCTGAAGAGGTGACTCATCATTTGAAATGCCTCTCTCCATTTCTGGTAACATTCCTTGTCTTGATGCCTGTTATTAATCTACACACATCATCTTTCTTATTCTTACTATTTGCATTGTTGTGCCTTTTTTAGTTTTCTTCATCTGCCCAGGCTGCCATAATGAAATCATAGACTGGGTGACTTAAATAAACAACATGAATTTATTTTCTTACAGTTCTGAAAGCTGAAATCCAAGATCAAGATCTTGCCAGGTCAGTTTCTGGTGAGAACTCTCTTCTTGGCTTGTACATGCTACCTTCTTGCTGTTTTATCATGACAAAGAGAGTCTCTGGTGTCCCTTCATTTTCTTATGAGGACACCAGTTATATTGGATCAAGACTTCAACCTGTGACCTCATTTAACCTTAATCATCTCTTTAAATAACCCTCCAATACAGTCACATGGTGGGTTAGGGCTTCCACATATGAATTTAGGGATGAGCAAGCACAGTTCAGTTCATAGCACTAACCTTTTACTTTTAACACTTTTATTTCTCTACATGGAAAACATGATGCTTGTATATAACATATAATTGAATGTTAACTTTTATGCAGACTGAAAATCTTTGCTTTTTAACTGGAGCATTTAGTCTATTTATATTTAATAAAATCTTTGTTATGACTAGATTTAATTCTACTACCTTTTTTTGTTTTTTTAGTTTTTTGATCTGCTTTCTTACTGTTCTGTGTTTTGTTTTTGTTAGTCAAAAATTATTTAGTGTATTTTTTTGAATTTCCTTTTGGTTTTCTACTATACTACTTTGTATTTTTTAGTGATTGCTCTGGAGTACAATATGCATTCTTATTACAATTTTCCTAGAGTATATACTGTTATTCCAACATTTACTTAAAAATATATGAATCTCTCAAAATATAATTCCATTTATTTTCACCCATCCTTTGAGCTACTGTTGTCATATATTTAACCACTATATTTGTTATAAATCTTATAATACATTGTTTTTGCTCTAAAAATGAGGACAGCAAACTTCTTTATGGACAAAATAGTAAATATTTTAGGCTTTGAGGGTAATATATGATTTCTATTATATATTGTTCATTTTTTGTTGTTTGGTTCATACTAGTTTTTGTGCTTTTTAATACTTTAAAAATGGAAAAAAACACTCTTAGCTAATTAATGTTAAAAGAAAAGGTAGTTTTTTTATACCTATTTTTTCAATGCTCTTTATTTTTCTTTCGGCAGATGTGAATTTAAGCTGGCATCATTTCCCCTCATTCTGAATAACTTCCTTTAACACTTCTTGTAGCTCTTTCAGTTATCTGAATTTTTTTTTTTTTTTTTTTTTTTTTACCTCATTTTCCAAGGATATATTACGGGTAAGGAAATCTGAGCTGTTATTTTTTCTTTTCCTCCTTTTTGTCTTTAAAATGTCATTTAATTGTCTACTGTCATAAGTTGTTCTGATAAGAAATCAGGCATAACTTCATCTTTACGGAATGTTTCTTTTCTCGCTGACTTGTTGTGGTATGTAGAATTCTACTGTACCTTCTACCTCCCAAGATGTGCTATTCTAATTCTTGGGACTCTGAATATGATGAGATGGGGTGCCCTGATTATGTTACATTATATTGCAAAAGGGATTGTGTAGATGCAATTAAGGTAATTAATCCATTGACTTTAAATTAATGCAAAAGGGAGATTATATGGTTGGGCCTAATGTAAACATGTGGGCCCTTTAAATGCAGTTTTCTCCAGCTGGGAGTAGAAGAGGAAGTCAGGGGGATTCAGTGAGAGAAGGAGATCATGTGCCCTTGCTGGCAGTGAAGACAAGACGGAAGGGACCACGTGAAAAGAAATGCAGGTTATTTCTAGGAGCAGAGGGTTGCCTCTGGCTGACAGCCCAAAAGGAAACAAGGAACTCAGACCTACAACCAGAGAAACTGGACTCTGCCAACAACCTGGATGAACTTGGAATCGATTTTTCTCCAGGGCTTCCAACACCCTGATTTCAAACTTGTGAAACCCTGATAGAGAACCCACTTGAGCCCCCTTTAACTTCCTACCCACAAAACTGTGAGATAGTGTGTACCATTTTAAGACTTTATGTTTGTAGTGATTTGTTACACAGCAGTAGAAAACTACGTACACTTCTAATGAGATACCTGTTTTTATTGTTGGTTTTCAAGAGTTGGACTATGAGACACTTGTGTTGTTTTTCTTAGTATTTTCTTTATTGGGGTTCGGTGAACTTTTTAAATCTCTAAGTTTATGTCTTGCATAAAATTTGGCAAATTTCCAGCCATTATTTCTTTTAAAAACTTTGCTCCATGCTTCCTCTGCTCTCCTCTGAGCCCCCAATTGTATGTGCACTAAACTGCATGGCATCTCACAGACCCCTGAAGCTCTTCACTTTTCTTCCTTCTTCAACATTTTTCTATTTCTCAAATTTGTTTTATTAATGTACTCTTCACGTTTACTAACCATTTGTACTGCTCCCTCTAATCTGTTAATCCATTTAATGAAATATTCATTTCAGATATTATGCTTTGAAATTGTAGAATTTTCATTTTGGCTATTTTTTTTATGTGTTCCATTTCTTTGCTGAAATTACCCTTCTGTTCACTCATTATATACATATTTATTCTTTAAGTTCTTGTACATATTTATTAAAGTTCTTATCTGCTAATTTCTGGACCATCTTGTATTCCTTCTGTATTGACTGCTCTTTCTTGACTGTGAGTGTTATTTTTCTCTTTCAGCTATTTAATAATTTTTTATTTTTTAAACTTCATCACTGTAAGTAATATAAAGTTGCACACATTTAATGTAAACATACTGATGAATCTGGACAAAGAATATACCCACAATACCATCACCACAATCAAGGTACTAAATAGGTCCATCATTTACAAAAATTTTCTTGTGTTCTTTTGTGTTTTTGATATTTGCATGTGTTTGTATGTGTAACCACACATAACATAATATCTATCCTCAACATATTTTAAAGTTCACAATACTGTTTTATTAACAACTAGTACAACAGATATCTAGAATTTATTCATCTTGCATAACTGAAACTTTATACCTATTGAACAGCAATTCTCTATTTCCCCCTTTCTCCATATCCTCAATCCAAATTTCCATTGACAAGTAAATGGGTAAAGAGAATATGTTATATACAAACATTAGAACAGTATTCAGCCTTTAAAAAGAAGGAAATCTTGCCACTGGGGCAAAACTGCTAGAGGATATTACACTAACTGAACTAAGCCAGCCACAGAAAAACAAATACTGCATGAGTACACTTATATGAGGAATCTAAAATAGCTGAACTCATAGAAGTACAGAATATATAGTAATTTCATAATTTTAAAATATTATATCCTGATTATTATGAAGATGCATTGTAGAAAGTCTGGATTACACTTTCTTCTTAAATAATGTTGATTTTTGTTCAGGCAGTCATTTAAATTACTACTGCATACATAAGAGTGTATATATAGATATAATTATATATACATGTAACTATAACTATATTTAATAATACTGTATTATAAACGTGAAAGTTGCTAAGAGAATAGATCTTAAAAATTCACAAGGAAAAAATGTAATTATATAATTTTAAAGTGGTACATAAATATATTAATAGTTTGAACTGATTTGACAAGTTATTGAAGTCAGAAATATAAATTTTTAATATTAACTCTAGAAACCCGAGGAAGTCCCAAGAATTTGATTTCAAAGTTTTTTTGCAATACATATGTATATAAAATAATTATGTTGTGCAGCTTAAAGTAATACAATGTTATATTCGATTAAACTGGAAAAAGTAGTTTTAAGGACTGCTGGATTACATAGAACCCTTCACCCTTGGGTTTATTGTTTGTTTGGGTGTTATTCTTTAGATTTTGCCCTTAGTCCTAGGGCATAGGCCTTACTTAAGCATGTGCTTCCTACTTTTAAGACCTGGTCTAAGCTCAATGATTTCTCCATTCTGGTTGGACTGGAACACCAATGTCTCCTCAACTTGCATCACCTCTTCTATCTGTTCTATTATACCTCTCCTGTCTCTGTTCAGCTCTCAGTCTCCTAGAAACTACTCCACTAGGCCTCAGGTTGTCTGGATTTGTGTCTGTACAGACAAGCCTTGGGCCCAAGACCCAAAGACAAGTTCCATGTGGATCTGGGTCACCTTCTCCACAGCTTCCCACACGTGCCTGGCACTTGAGTAGCTCCAAATTCTTACCTTTCATGACCTATCTTTCCTTGGATTACCCCACCAGTAATTACTACCCTGCCAAGGCAAAAAACAAAAACAAATATGGGGCTTGATGCCCATAGTTTCCTTATCTAAAGGGTTACACTCTTGGCCTATTATCTAACCCCTAAGAAAAAGTTGTTTTATTGTTTTGTTTTTTTCAAGTTTTACAGTTGTTTATGATGGGAAGGTAAGTCTAGAAACAGTTATGCTATCATGGCTAGAAGTCAAAGTTGCCATAGTTGTTTTACAAAACTTTGGGGCCCTCTCAGTATGTTGCCATTACTTTCCCTATTAACTAGGAGTATCCAAACTGCAGATCTTGGAATAATGGAGCTATTAAAGGAAGTCCGTAAATAAATATGTGTACCAATAATTAACTAGTTACCAAGTAAATAAAATGTCTTATCCTGTTTTTCAGGTTTTTCCACTATAAAGTCACTCTTTTTCCCTCTTTTTCATACTGTCCTCTTTGGAAGGAAGTCATTATGCATGGCCTATACTTACAGAGTGCAGAGCCACCTCATGGGAGGCAGTACATCTACATAGATTATTTGGTATTTTTCTGCATGAAAGATTTGCCTTTTCTTCCCCCATGTATTGCTATTTCAATCATTGGTCCTAAATCAGAGTGTGATTATTGCTGTTTGGAAGACGCATGATTTAGACAAAGGGGCATTACGTATATATTCATATACCGAGTTTGAGTCCTAGATTTCCCATACGATTGTTCTGTGGCTTGTGCAATTTCTTTCCTGCCATTAGTGTTCTATTTCCCCATATGTAAAAGAGGAATAAGAATATTTATTGATAGGGTATCATAAAGTTAAGAAAGAAATGGGGAAAGGAACTTTAAAAGAATCTTACACTTTTGTTTACCTGTATCCCCTCTAGGTAGGGAGGAAAAGCAAAGGTTTGAAGAAATGTTATCTGAAAAGGGACAGTGATAGCTACATACCAGAAAATATTCAGATAATGAATAACAGATTAAATTATTGAGATGTGAGCATGTGTGTGGGTATGTGTGGATGCGTGGGTGATGTCTGTAACAAATGTTTATACTGTTAGAAAGTCTAGATCATTTATTCAATTTTTGGTTTTCAAATTTTTGGCACTACCCACAGTTGAAGCCAGAGAGGTAATTAATTCTCTTCCTTTATTTTATATCAACCATAAACTTGAAGATAATTACTAACTTATCCCTTAGCCATGTCATCTCTAAGATAAGGCAAATGCTACTTCTTTTAACTTTTCACCATATACTTTATATAGATATTCTTTAATAAATAATCCTAAAACACTCTCAAAGTTTACAAATCCCTTTAAATATTTGGAGTCTGAAATTAGCATACTTTTTTCATAGATATCTAATAGAAAGAAGATATGTCCATTGAGAAGGTTATATATAATTCAGGTTTAAGAAGATTGTCTGTAAATGTAATAAATTATATTCTGAGAAAAGTCAGAGAATTATCAGCCCAACACTTGATCTCTGTTTTAATTAAAATAGAAAATGGAAAGAGAAATTAAGATATTCTACATTTTCTTCTTGAAGGATAATAAAATGTTTTGAGCAATTATATCCCAGAGGTTTATCCAGGTAGAGTGAGCAAAACACAGGACTAAGGGCAAAGAGACTACTGTCTCCCACAGACCAGGGCAGGAGGGGGCCTTGCTTTGGGAGCCTCTATTTCTCAAGCCCGCAACTCTGGCCCTCCTTTATCTACACACCACTATTACAAACGATCTGTAGAGTCAATAGGATGTACGCAGCCAGAGGCAGCACCCGTCTCACCCACCACCACCTCTAGACCATGTTCTGGTTAGCTGGGATTCTGAAATAGCTTGAGCAACAATTATGAGATAGCTTCTGTGGACTGAGCAGGCTTCGAGAGCCCAAAGACAGACTCCACCTCTGGCAAGTGCTCCCCAGGCCTTAGAGTTGGCCAAGAGTGTATGGAGAGTATATCTGGGTCTCAGACATACCTGGACGTACAGACTAGGTTGTCTGTGAGCTCTACATGGTGTGAGAAAAAGGCAGAGATGAAACATAGCAGTAGATTACAAACCAGAGCTTGGATGCCAGGGCCTGACCATCTTCCTGCCTTCTGAGGCGTTCACAACTAAGAGTTTCATTCAAACCTGATCTTTCAGGTTAAGGTGTGGTATGTTTGTCAACGGAGAAGTATAGGACATGTTTCATTTAATGATTTGTGAGTTTGGTGAATAATATTTAAGTTTTTAGACATACGACTCTTGCCTTGAGTCCAGAATATATTAGGGACGGCCTGGAAGTGACTCAAGCTTTAGTTTGGGCCATTTTACCAACCAACATAAGTTTAAGCAAATGACTTAGAATTTTGGGGTCCCAGTTTTTATATTCATAAAATACAGTGGATGGATTTACTTTCTATACTATTTCTGTCACTTATTAACTGTGTAACTTTGAGCATGTTATACAAAACTAAGACTTGGTCTTTTCATCTATCAGACTTAAGGTTTAGATCTATTTTAGTCTACTCTATGAAGACATTTTTATTAGACTAATTACAGACATTTTGTTAGAAGGAAACATTATTATAGCACTAAAGTGGATAAAAGCTAATCTACTCAAATCAAGTCCTTTCTTCCATGTAGTGCCCTCGCTGCTGGTTCATAATCACCCAATAGCTCAGTTTTGTTTCCACTTGTTAAAATTACAATTAAAAAATGTGGTTCAAGATCAAAAATTAATTAAATGAAAATTACAGTTATTTGTTTTAAAAGTTCAAGTCATATTTTACATCATGAATCTGTTGGATGACAGTTGACATAGATTAATTACCAGCCCGCTTTCTCTTTGAGCAGGATTCAAATATGCTGTGGACAGGAGTGACAATAAGGAAATAATTATGAGCCATTCCCTCGGAGTGGCACACTCGGAGGGCTTTGGATAAAAAGCCTCTCTGAGTGCAGAGTGGAGCCCTTGTTGTTATGTAGAAAAATCAGATTAATTGTCTCAATTTGTGTCCTAGAGCACAAAGGGCACTCCTGGTCAGTCACATCAATCCTTCATTGCCCTCTATTACACATCAATTACCAATGAGGCAAAGGTTGATGTGTTACTTCTTGTTTTGCAAGGCATGGGGAGGGCTAGTCATGTTCTCTGGGCTATGTGATGGGCTGTGAACTCCCAAGCTATGCTTTCTGCCTCTACTTTTTTCCTCAGCCATGGGGAAATCATAGAATTTAGTCTATGAATTGGGGCAGTAATTACTAAGGGGGAAATAGAAGGAGTTCTCCAACTGCAGAAACATAGACCCCAGGGATGGCATATGGTGAAATTTTATCTCCTCAGACTTTGTGATTTCAAACTGTTGACATCAATTTCAAATTGTCTCTATACCATTTATTTCACTTGTAAAATGAGCTTTTACTTCCACTTCACTGAAAAGCTGTGATGCATAAGAATTATTAACATCAAACTTTCCCCTTAATAATCCCTTTTTACATAAAAATGATCAGATGAGACTTCTTGTCTCTAATGAAGAGATCGTCTCCTCTGTGCACATCAAAAACAGACAGAAAACAATACTGAATCCATTCAACAAAAATTAGACTTATGTTATACATTTGATAAATAAATATGATGGCAACTGGAATGTCAAAATAAATCTGTGTGATTTCTGTAGAATGTCTACAATTCTGATTTAAAAGGAGGTAAAAATAAATCACATGCTATATTCTACTCAAGGACAATTTTTATGACTTTATCACAACTCCAGAAGCAAAGATTTATAGCTTTTATTGTACTGTAGATAAACTGTCCACACATCCATATTTAAAAAACAATGAGAATGTTGTTCACCTTATTGGTGAGGGCAAGAGGAGGGGGAGCAGCGGGGGAGGAAGGGGTGGGAGAGCTGAATTCAGTAGTGTTCATTTGAAGGTAAATTGAGAGATTTTGCAGCCTACTCAAGTTTAATTAAAAATAAATGTGGAAAATTGTTTTAGAAGATTGTACACAGTAATTATCTCAAATTGCCATGGGAAATACAGAAATGCCTCATTAAAAAACACATTTAGACATTTTTTATATATAAACTCCATCATTTATATTCTAGCTTAGAAAAATGTCCTCACTTCTAAAAAAATAACAAGCTAAAATATGTCATTATTTTTATGTATCTTAAGACTCAGAATACCATATATATATATATATATATATATATATATTCAGATAAATTTTGGTGTACATGGACATCTCAAAAATTATATTAAAGGGAAACTGTAAAGAAAATAAAACCAATAGAAAATTAAAAGATTACTCAATTATCCACAGAAGTGAAACCAAAGCAATAAAATTGAGTCAAGCCTGGGTAACCTTCAAAAATTAGGCTGGGTAGGTAGGCAACATGATGCTGCTTCCCTATGCAATTTCTTGGTTTTAGGCAGAGGTTTTATCCCTTCTCATTTTGAAGTAGTATTTGTATGCTATTGTACTTAAAGATGGTGATATTTTTAGTTAAAAATTTAATTCATCAAAAAAGGTTTTACTGATGCTTTTGTCACTGAGTTAAAGAATAGTTTGGTTTTGTATAACCATGGCACAGAGCTACACAAAGTCAGGCTTCCCTTAAAAGCTACAAAGAAATCTGCTCTTTCCTTTCTGATCCTGAAGAGGCACAAACATCTCAAATGCAGTTGCGTGGCTGAAAGTGTGAGCAAGAGGCTATGGACTGGAAAATAAATGAATCAGTATAAAGTCTTTTAGACTCACGGAGTAATTTGTTACACATTTTAAAGAATTTAAACTTATTTATTTTGTGGTTTCAGGAAAAAGGATATCAGTATTATTAACAGACATTAATAGCTTTAGAGCTAAGCATGCATGATAGACAACGCAGAGGAAAACCTGGGACTGAATCACTAAATTATCACTATTGTTAAGATATGGCTTCTTTTTAATTGTTTTTAAGATGATGACTTTTTATGATCCAGAATATCTATGACATATTTCTTCCTTGAAATTCCCCAAGTTGTCACAGTATATGAATACACATATACATGAAGCTGAGAAATATTAACCACTAAACGAGATTTCATTCTTAGGTATAACTATGCACAGACAAGTTGATCACTAGCAGAGCATCTAGGGGAGTAACCCTTTCTGAGCAATTATTACATTTTATATCAAAATCTACTGATTTATGCATTAAGGGTCAATGGAACTTGAGAGCAGCAATAGAAATTTTCAGGAGACTAGCAAAACATATTGTTTATTTTTTTTTTCATCCTTGATAACTCTGTGTTAGGAATTGTATTAGTCCAAGGGTGTTTTGTTGTTGTTGTTGGCCTTTGCTTGGTCAACTCAGACAAGCAAAGTTGTCCACTTTGTACAGTTTACCCGAGGCAAATCTTGACTTCAAGTGCGGACAGTCCCTGATTTACAATACTTTGACTTACGATTTTTCAACTTTATAATGGGGCAAAATCAATATGCATTCAATAGAAACTGTACTTTGAATTTTGCATTTTGTTCTCTCCTGGGCTAGTGACATGCAGTCCAGTCCTCTCTCCTAAGGCCAGGCAGCAGACGTGAGCACGGCAACCACCCGTAGACCACCCGAAGAGACTTGGGTAAACCACCAATTCCCTACTGTGTACTGTGTTGCCAGCAATTTTTGGATATTGTTCCTCACATCTCATCATGTCTATAAAACACCTACCTGTGGCTCCTGCTTCTTGAAAAGAAGAGAAAGTCGAGGACTTCTGGGATGAAACTCAAGATAATCACCCAACGGTAGGCTAATGTAAGTGTTCTGAGCACTAAGCTAAGCCACAATGCTTGGTAGGTTAGGTTATCAGATGCACTTTCAACTTAGGATATTTCCAGTTTGCCATGGTTTTATTGAGAGGCAGTCCATCATAAGTCAAGGAGTACCTGTGTTGACAGGCTGTTAACCCCTGCCAGGCCAGCACCTTATATTGCCTCTGTGAACCCAGACTTTCTAAAGATGAAAGTCTAAATGGAAGAATTTGAAATTGAAGCACTTCCCTACCTTACGTATCGCATAGGCAGCTTCTGCGGGAGAGATGAGCTGTGCTTGAGAAGCTTTGGGCCAGTCTCACAGGTGCTCCAAGCGGGGTCCAGCGTGCCATGCTTTGGAGGTACAGCTAAAGGGTGGGCACAGGGAAGGACCTGTAAATAAACAGGAATATGTCCCCCTCATCAAACATTTGTCTTTCTCCTTCAAACTATTCATCTACAAAATATTCATTCTGTAAAGGGAATATAAACAAAAGAAAGCATTTTAAGATGGAGTCCACTCAAAAGCAGGGCATGACAAAACTCTGCAAGAAATATGTGAATAAACATCAATTTATTAGGAGGTCTTTATGGGGAAATAGTCAAACCATCAAGGCAACACAGAGAGATGTGTATGTGCTTTATTGTTCTTCCTAAATCTAAGTCTCTTCATATGCTGCATGCCTACTTGATTGGTAATGGTTAGAAAAAATCTGCACTGGCAAGGATGTGGATCAATATTTTCCTCATAAACTACTGGTCAGTGTATAAGTAGGTGGAACCACAGTGGGAATTAGTTTGGCATTATTTATTAAAGTTGAAGGTACAAGTAACCTATGAGCAAATAGTTTTACCTACAGTTAAATACCTAATAGAAATGCAAACATACATGTTAAAAATATGTGCAGGAATATTCACAGCAATATTATTTGTACTAACCCTAAATGGAAGACAGCCTAAATGTCCATCAGCAACAGAATGAATTAAACTGTGGCATTTTTAATGAGATCAAATACTAAAAGCAATGAAATTAAAAATAAATGTCCTGTATATAAAATAATGTAGATGAATCTTAAATACATAACATTGAATCACCAGATTAATAAACCTTCAGTTATATATTTATATGACTCCATTCTTATAAAATTCAAAACAGACTAAATAAAATTATGTTCATTAGTGATGCATAGCAGGTGAAAAATGAATTATAAAAAAAGAAAATGTATGTCATAAAAGTCAAAGAAGTCATGACTAGAGAAAACAATGAAACAGTACTTACAGAGTGGATATGTATAGTTTCTGAGGTACTGGCAATTGTCTCTTTCTTAAACTAGTTGGTAGTATATGAATATGCCTTTACAATTATTTGTTTAACTGTAGATTTATGTTTTATGCATTTATTTCTGAACATGTACTATTTTTCTCAGTGAAATAGAAAAACATCAGGAAAGACTATGGTATGACTTAGTGCCTTTTTTTGAGAGGCACTTTGTGTTCCCAGAATTCAAAGCACAAGTACAATCACACCTAAGTCAAAAACATATTATCTAGGATATTTTTAACTAAATTTTTATTTTGAGATGTCTGTGGATTCATGTGCAGTTGTAAGAAATAACACAGAGAAAATCCATGTACCGGGACCCAGTTTCCCCCAATGGTAACATCTTGTAAAAATTATAATACAACATCGCAACCAGGATTTTGACACTGATAGGGTCAAGAAACAGGACATTTCTATCACCCACAAAGGTCCCCTGCTTCAATCTTTCATAGACCACACCCAGATTCTTCTGTTCCCCATTCCCTCCTTAAGCTTTTGCAGCAACAAATCTGCTCTCCTTTTCTCTCTTTTTAAAATCTACATCTTAAGGTGAGAGCTTAAACAATTGATTATACACCTTTTTTAAATTCCCCCTAATATAATTACTTAAAGCTGTAAATTTCTTTCTAAGAAACATTCTAACCATGGCTCACAAATTTGGTAAGTTTCAATTTCATTATTATTTAGATAAAATTCTTTGTTATTTCCCTTGAAAATACTTTGAGCTATGCATTATTTAGGAGTAATTTAGTTTCAAGTAGATAGAAATATACCTGATATATCTTCTTTCTTATTGATGTCTAGTTGTGGTGAGATATCATAGTGTGCATGATTTTAATTCTTTGAAATTCATTGTAATTTGCTTTTTGGTCAGTATCATATGGCCTATTCTGGTGAATAGTCCATGAATATTTAAGAAAAAGTATATCAACTTACATGATAATGTTCAAATTTAAATATTTACTGATTTTTGTGCTTTTACTTGTTTCTGAGAGGATATTAAAAAGCCAATTATGCTTGTGGATTTGTTTAGTTCTGCAATTTTTTACTTCATGTGTTTTAAAGCTTTGTTTTTAAGTTCATGTGCATTTATTATTGTGACCTCTTTCTGGAGAAGTGCTTCTTTATCATTATGAACTATCCCTTTTTTGTCTCTAGTAATACTCTGAGTAAACTCTTGAAGTTTACTTTACTGGATATTAATATAGTCACAGTAGCTATATTTTTCTACCTTTTTAATTTCAATGTAAAGTCAATCAATAGACTGAATATAAAAATAGGACCCAGCTATTTACTTTTTATAAGAAATGAACTTTATGAACAAGCAGGTAGATTAAAATTAAAAGAGTAGGAAAAGAGTATATCATGAAAATATTAAGCCTCAGAATACTTACTATGACTTAAATAAAAGAGAAATAACTTCTCTCATTTAAGAGACTGAGCTTATGTAGAGCCTCTTTGGGAAGTTTGGGGGCGGGAGACTACTGTTTTCTCATTATAAGCCTGGAAGAACTGCTTGACTTTCATTTTTATGTTCACGTATAATTCTGTTGATCAAAAAAATAATGATTTAAAAAAAGGGAACTTAGTGTGATTAAATTATACAGCTTTCTAGTAGAACATTAGTTCTCCAGCCGACAGAATTGTGATGTTTAAATTAGAACAATTGAAGAAACACAAACACAAATAAATAGGAAATTAACACTATGGTGTGGCATTGGGAGGTCAACATAGGAAACTCCTCTCAACAAAATGGCTGCATCATTGAGCAGTTCTTTTGTTTCAGGATTTGCACTCAGGAGCATGGTGAAGGGATCAAGCACTTTCACCCTTTGTCCAGTGGCAGAGAGAGAGGTTACACTTTGCATGTCCTTCTCAGAAGCCCAGGATAATGAAGCAGACATCTGAGGTCACTTTGTAGGTAGAAATAGCCTTCAGAGCATGAGACCTGCTTCAGGGAAATTTCAAAGAGTCTTCGAACAGGTGTGGGAAAATTTGATAACATGTGCTCTTCGGCATGGACGTGTTGGTGAAAACGACCCCACCCAGGTATTGTAGAGGCTGGGGAGTGATGCAATGGGGTTATACATGTGGGGCGTACTTTTGTGTAGAGACTCAACAGTATGCTACAGATGCAATACTTAATCCTGAACTACATGTATAAAGTGTTGTCTTTTTAATTAAAAAAAAAAACTTTCATTGAATCAACAAATTAACAGTTCTTAAAATGTTTTGAAATAAAAATCATAGCAAATATAGAGCATGTTGTTTTTATAGAGTAGCGGTGAGTCACTTATTCTCTGGCTTATAAATATGGAGAAAGAAAAAATGAAGAAGAACATTTTTTACCCAATGGATGCTGTATATATTCAAGCCTTAATGCTCAGCACAGTCAAGAGTTCCCAAAGGAATACAAACCAGAAAGCTGGAGAAACTCCAGAATCTGTGAGAAAAGGATGGAGAAGTCACAGGAAAAAAGGGAGAGGGAACAAGACAGAGCAGGTGGAGGGGGAGAATGATTTAATCCTGCAACAGGTCTCTTGAGATTCCTGAGAAAGTTTTGGGAAGTATCTGAAAATCATTTGCAAGTTATCCTGGAGAGTATCAGATGCTACCTGAGGGAGCCACAAGGTAGCAGAAACAGGATCTATCTGTGTAAATCTCCTCCTAGAGGTTGTTACCTTTGAAGAATTGACTAATATCCATAAATGGTTCTTCATGGACATACATATTACCTTGAGATTTAAATTTTAGAGGTGACAACTCATTCTTCCATGACAGACTTGGGCATTAAATATGACAATCCTGCTTGTTCTGCAAGAATGCTCTGATGACTGAGACTGACAAAGTACCATCTAAGAATGCTTCATTAAATGAATGGCAACAGCGGAAAAAGAAAAAGAATCACACCCAACACTTCTGCTTCCCAGCAGTCCCTAATTCCTCCTCTCTTTTTTTCTCCTTCCAGTATGAGAGCTATTTCTGGAAAAGGCAAAATCGGTCCCTGCTCCATAACCTTTGATTTTATACCTAAGACAAAATGTCTCAGCAAGGCAATGCAGCTTTATTTCATCTTCCTTCTCCATTCCCCACACAACTCACATTCTAGCTGTTCTTATCTCAGCAGCCTGGCACCTGCAGTTTCTACAAATGTTATCACTCTCCCTTCTTTTTAAAGTCAAGTTTAATACCACCTCTTTTCTAGTGATTTCCCTGACTTCCTTGAGCTGATTTCATTACTCTTGGTGCAATGCCCTTGTATTTGACTACAATACCATTGCTTTTATGTATATACAGGTGAGCCAACATAGGTTTACAGTTCATATGGAAAATAATACCATAATTAATAAATAATAATACAAGAATAAACTGTTTCGTATACTCCAAACTGTAAACCTACTTTTGCCCACCCCTGTATTTCTCCCTTTAATTTGAGTTCCTCAAAGGTAAAAACATATCCTATTGATCTTTCTCTTTGTCTCCAGTATATTCCACAGTTTCTGACACAAGAGAACTGCTTCATAAAACTTGCTGCAGTTATTAATGAATGCATGAGGAACCTACAGTTTCACATTGAAAGAAGAGAAAGATGATAGAGGGCATTCTAAGTTCTTGACTATAACTCAGTCTGGAAGAAAAAGGTTGCATTCTATTCTGCTGTTCTTAGTCCTAATTCATGAGAAATGTGTCACTGTGTCTGTCTCAGTCATCCTTGTGCCTAAATGTCCTTTGTTTCTCCTGCAACCATATTGTGTTTGATGGCCAACAGGCAAACATTTCCAACTGTGCTTTTTTAGAGAGGGTAAGCCAATCCTAAAGAATAGAACAAGACAAGGGACCACAGAGGAAGATAGAATTAACCCAAATACAGAGAAAAGTGCCATTGTGAGCATTTTGTATTAACCTTTTTCAGTGATGGATTACCCATTCTGAGCACAAATATATCAATCATGGGAAATTACAGAGCAAGGGCTATGACCGCAGCTGTGTTGTTGGCCTAATGATTCTGGACTCCCAACACTCCTCAGCTTGGTAGTACAGACGATAAGGCTAGGAATTATGTGAGGCTGTGAGAAGAATACGAATGTCATGAACACCAAGGGAAAAAAACACCAGAAAGATGAAAACTTCACAGTTGCCAGTGAAATGGCTTTTTCTTGGTTGTTGGGTAGTTGTTTTCTTCCCCCCACTACACTACTACATTTCAATATCCAACACATTCCACTTTAGGGACTTTTGTGATGTTTATGAAAAGAAACCCCCAAATCAGCAGTTCTTAGACAACAGAATTGGAGGAAATAACCATGTATATATTATACACAGAGATGCAATGACTGACTATACATATAAGCATATAAGGAAATGTCAAACATTGCAACAGAACACCAAGGAGACCCGAGAATTGTCTATTATTAAATGTTCAGAAAATTTTCTAGCTAAGATTAAGTGAGCTCATTTCTGTCTAACACAATGTTTGGTGTATGTCTTTTTTTCAGCAAATGTTGAAACTAATTTGTGGAAGTTAGACAGAGGATGAAGCATAAAAAAATAAACCTTTTAAAGTTCAATTAATTTGTGGAATTTAGACAGAGGATGAAGCACTAAAAAAATAAACCTTTTAAAGTTCTGTTCATATCAATTCAATTCTGGATCTTCCAATTTGCTTTTCAACCTTTTGTTGTGTTTTAATGGACCCAGAGTGTGTTTGGTAAGAGAACCTGTAATTAAAAAAGTAAACTAAAAATGCTGGTTAGGTGCCAGGCTGATGATGGGAAAGGGCAGAGCATGAGTTCCGCAGAGGAGCTGGAACACAGTGTGATCACACCAAGAAGGCACTTCCAGATCTTCCTTCCCTTACTCTTCAAGTGCAAGAGCAGAGGAACTTCAAAAGCAGAGAGAGAAATAAAGCAAGAGTTGCTGCCCTTCCTTACTAGGCTATTGATAATTTATGCACTACATGCAATTGTATTCTGATCTGAATGATTATTTAGTCATTCATTCACCGAGCAATTTCTGAGCACCTATTACATGCCAGGAACTGCGGCTATAAGTACATGAGATACATCAGCATATGAAACAAAGATACCTCCCTGCACAGAGCTTACATTCTAGCTGAAAGATTATTATTTCTACAGGGGCAAGTCTTTGGGATGTCCAGAATATGAAAAGTGCTTGTGTTTTTAAAGTCACGTTGTTCTCTTTCCATTTAATGACCCACCTATTATTCTGAAGGCAAGAGTTAAAATGTGCTAGAGGGCATGTGGAATGTACAATTAACATTAAATATTTTTTAAAAATTAAATGACAGCAATGTCTCACCTCAAAGAATAAAATCTCCTGTTAAACTTATATTTCTGTCAAATTCCAATCATTATTTAAAGTGGGAGGAGAATTATGATATCCATTTATGTTTGTATTAATAAAATAGCCTTTGAGGAAGAATTTTCTTTAACCTTTTAGGTTGCAGGGCAGAGGGCAATTATAAGTTTATTCCTCTCCTGGAGAGATGAAAATTTCAGAAACCATTATTTGTGTTTAATACTATATAACTTTGTCCAAGAACCAGAAAAGTTAAAATATCATAGATTAGAAAAACAGAATTGTCCATTGCAATGTTGCTTTCCTGAAATATTTGGCTAGAAGACACATGACTTATAATACAATAGCCTATATTCATCAGGTAGGGGAGCCAATACAGACAAAACAGCTTTTAAATATGTGACTTCTAGACACCCGTTACTGAAGACCTTTTCAAAGTCAAGAACTCTTGAATATTTTAATTGGTCACTCTCCATCATATTGCAGGAATGAGTCTGTGCAGACAGAAAAGTGTGCATAGGTTTCACAATATACCCTTAGAGCAAAGCTTTGAAAATATTAGCAATAACAACTATTGATTAATGGCCCAGTAGGTACCAATTGTGAGCTTGAATTCTATACCAGTCACTCAATTTAATACTCATGACAACCCTATGAGGTAGATCTTGGTATATACACTTAATGGATCAGAAGCTTAAGATTTATATGAGGACAAGGCATGGCTTGAACCTCAATCCAATTTCAAACTTCATGTACTTTCTACAATGCAGCAATGCCTCTCTTAGTGAGTTTGAATGGAGGGAAGGATAAACATTTGACATGGCCATACTGATGCACGGTTTTATGAAAACTTCTTTACTAATATGTAGTACTTTGGTACTAAGACCAAAAAGTTGTTGTCAAACTAAGACTATCTATAAATTTTAAGGGACTAGAAAGATTTCTGGGTATTTTCAATATGCTTTATAGAATAAAATAGTTCACCCCCCCCTTTTTTTGTTCACATATGCAGGCAAATAAAATATTCACTATAATATTTTGTTTCAAAACTACATTCTGAACATCAAATGATTAAAAAAAAAGAGTACAAAAACAAAACTTCATATAAATATCTAATAAAGTTCTTTTTGTGAAATGAACTCATTTCAGGTGCACAGGAAGGTGAAATGCTCTAAAGCTGAACCTGTGGGAGACCTGTGTGTATGGTACTGGAAACTGTGACCGCTACTACGAGCCAGGAACAGCACATGGGCCCATAAGCCGTAAAGACAGCTGGTTAGCATGCCCCAATTGCCACACTACTGTTCACTGTCCCCAAAGGGTCTTAGGAAAAGAAAAGACAGAATGCAATGTGTTCTTTGACACTAGTAAAGTCTGCTCTGCCTGCTCTGCTTTGTATAACTCCACATCTATATCAACGGAATGTTTAACTGCGGGAGTGTAGTCTGAACTTGGGCAATGTACTCTAGCCCTGAAAGCCTGAACCACTTATCACTATATGTTGATTTACGTTTCTCTTGGTCCTTCCTAAGAGGAGTTAGGAGGGGGGCCGTGTCCTCAAATCATGCAGTTCTGCACATAGCCAACCTAATAAAAACTCGGACCTAAAGAAGGTTCCACAGTGTCCTCTACTGAGGAGAACTCCCCTTCTCTTTCCTCAGACATTTTGCCTCTGAGTTAGTCATTTCATTCGCATCAGAGATCTGTGGGTCAGGTACCCCACATTCGCCCATTAAAATATTATATCTATAAAACGGATATTGTTTGGCTTACAGTGCTTCATAAGTTAATGAAAGATAGAAGAGAGTTTGGCCAAACAGTAGGCACTGACATGCATTTCTGGACAGCATAATTTTGTGCTTCATGGCTTAGGTTTCTACTGCATGTATCCTTTAAAAAAAAAATTGTACTTTCTAACATAAAACCTCAGCAGGCATGCACTTGGCTAACAAGGAGAAAACTCTGTCCCACTTTTCCATAATACGCTCATGAAGGGATTTGGAGCAACCAACAGTTACTGCAGAAGGAAAATGAAAAAAGAATGTTGTTCCCTGGCATTTTGGAAACAAACACAAAAGTTCAAGTTCTACAGCTATTAAGCTCTTTGGAGGCAACATAAACACTGGCTTATTTCTAACCCACTATAATCCCTGAATCAAGCCCAGCCTTCATTCTCTGCTGTAATTTTTCCTGCAATGACCCTGACAGCAGGAGCTGGGGAGGCAGGGCTGCCAGCACTGGGGCTCAGTAGGATTGCCACAGTAGCAATATCAGGGCCAAGCCCTTCATTTTATATCTCTCTTAGTTGAGGGATCTTACATAATAAGTACTTTCTTTTCTCCTCTGCGTAGTCTACAGAGAGGCCCTTTTCTTTGGTTGGGGAAACGTACCATTTCTTTTCATGTTCTTTCTCTTCAGAAAAGGAAGGAGCATATCCAGGGAGGATATGATTGACGTATTTGTCTTCCACCCATGCAGGGGTAAGGAAATTCTTTTCAAGATATAGTTTATGCAGGATCCCCTGGGATATTATAACATATCATGTAATCATTGCACACAAGAAAACCTTGAGGGAACAAGGTCCACCCTCTGCCTCTCCACGGGCTGCATACAAACCACTGAACAAAAAGTGGAAACGGAGCATGTTGCATCATTTTGGGTACGTATGAAATTGCCACAACTTGTGTAGCTTGTCCCCAAATCAAGAGATTTGCCTGGTTTTATCTGAAATCCTTTTTTGCCACCATCATATGGCTTTCTAGAAATCCTCCTCCCAAGAGAGAGAAAGCAGCTGGCCATCATCTCTTGAGTAATAACCCTCCAGGTTATTTTTCAATGTGGTATTAGCACAGTGGACATGATGAGCACCAGGGAGCCCACTTTCCTCAATGGATGTGGTAGCCCTGAAGAGGATGAGGTATGAGCAAATGTTACTCAACTGACTATTTACATAGCTATGATCAGGCCCAATGATTACATGTGAGCCATGCAAACCCACAGCTAAATGCAAGGCTGGGGTGTCTTCTCTCCCCTCTGCAGTACTGCACCAGCAGTCAAATGTGCACAATAGGTGATCAATACCAGCAAAGGCTATCAACCCTAATAACACCAAGGCTCATTTATATAAAGATACGTATTGGTAAGACAGGTGAAGGAAAAAGGTAAAGTTAACCAGAAAGATTTATAAGCACACTTCACAAAGCAGGGTAATTTTTTATGTTTTGAATTTTACCTTTGGTGTTTCATACCTATTAAATAAGGAATGAGAATTAATACTTATCTATACTGCAATGGTAATTTGCTCCTTCATTGATTGATGCTTATTAGAGCTTTATAGATGAAAGCTGTCATACATGGTACAGGCAAAATATTTTTTAAATATAATCCTAATTAGTTAAAACTTAAGATTCACCTTCTCCTGCTAAAAATTCCTTTAGAGGGACTTTGAATAAGTCACTTAAACTTTGGTAGGGTCTTGATTTTCCCATATGTAGTATAAGAAGCTTGAAATGAATACTCTCTAAGACCCCTTTTAACTCTAACATTTTATAATTCCAATCAACTGTATGCAGAAACTGATAGGATTTTGGATCTGGAAGAGATTCTGGAGTGGTATATAGACTTGTTCTCCTGAAAATCAGGGAAGCATTTCTTTTTTTTTAAGGAAAACATTTCATCTACTGAAAGCTTATCGTGTGCCAGGCACTAGACCACCTTCATATAGTCTCTCACATACACTCAGAAAAGTCCTGTGATTAGGCATACTTATAATCATCATCTAAGGAAACCAAGGCTCCAGAAAATTAAATAAATTGCTTAAGAACACAGAGGGGAAATGGCAAAATAAGAACTCAAACCCAGCTCTCCTTGGCTCTAAAACCTATGCCCTTAACTATGACTAGCCTGCCTTTAACATGGCATCTCCACAATCTCATGGCCTGGGGAAAGTCTGAACTTGCTCTTACCCTCTTCCTAGTCACCCCATGACCTTCCTGCTTCCCACAGCTCAGAGCCAAGGCTCTTTTCATCTCAGAGAACCTAGTTGCTCGGTGTTTG
This sequence comes from Furipterus horrens, assembly GCF_987537825.1. Classification (NCBI taxonomy): domain Eukaryota; kingdom Metazoa; phylum Chordata; class Mammalia; order Chiroptera; family Furipteridae; genus Furipterus; species Furipterus horrens. The sequence continues at coordinate 16,568,185 of NW_028327180.1, forward strand.
TGTGCAAATATCTGTGCACACAGGATGAGACAGATGACACACCAAAGCGCAGTTCATCCGCCTCCACTATAGGCTGCCTAGTGAGGATCCCTCTGAGAGGCACCTCCCTTTCTTCCTTCCTTCCTCGCTTTGTTCCTTTGCCTACTATTAGGCAGGCAATTAGTGCAATCGCATCCTTAATATGTCGCCTAAGTCCAGCCCACATAGCTGTTTTGTTCCTCATAAATCAATTAATTGAGCTCACATTGAGAGGGGGCTGCCATGTTTACAATATCACAATCAGTGTCTACATATTTTTGTAAGAAATAAGATGGTAAGGAGTACTGTTAAAATAAAATCTCATCTTTCTCTTTGTGGAGTAGGAGCTCATGGCTGTGCTGTTATTGCTGGGAGCTCCTTGTCTGAACCAGAGGCTTGACAAGATAACTTAGCATCCATTCACAACATGTATTTCATGGGTGGAGAGCGAACAGACAGAAGGGCACAGAGCTTTGCTTATATCGGGTACAAAGGATTTGAAGAAGGATGAAGCTGCCCTTTTGTGGTAACAGCTCTCAATTCCTCCCATTCCACGATTCTATAGGGACAGCTGGATACCGTCAAAGAACATAATATGTTAGGCTTATCTTCAAATGACCTTTAGTTGGCAGGAATTCTTACTACCTGCATATTCAACTTCTTTTGATTTCTTCAACCATATCTGCAAGGTAAAGTTTAAAGTTATTCAATTAAGATTTGAAACTTAGGTCCTAAATATTTCCATAGCTCTATCCTAGAATGAAGAAAGTTTTTGAACCACACATGTAAACTGGATTTAAATAATTCCCTTAACAAATAGCACTAATGGATCAAGAATGTAATATGGGTGCTCATATAATCCATTGGTGAAATACCTAAAGTGAGGGGCCAATGCCCTTGCTTTTCTCTGTATTTTTTGGATAATTGGGAGCCAATATGCTTTTATTAGACTATTATTAGACTGTTATTTTAAGAAAAGTAAAAATCTTAGTGTATTCTAGGAAGAGTGTCAAAATAGCAAGTGGATTAGAAACCCTGTCAGATAAGGAGGAGTAGAAGAATAGTGACTTACTTGTTTAGAAAGGGAAGATCTGCCTGGGAGCAGGAGGCCCTGCCTTGAGAAAGGTGAAGGCCTGCTGGATGACATTAAATATTTCAGCTCTTGTGTGTGGTAGAGGAATCACTTATTCAATGTGACTCCAGGGACAGAACTAGGGTGAATGTGTAACACAAGAGACAGCCTGATCATAGTTAAGTAAAAGGGAATATTTTCTCATAGCTGCAGCTTGCAGAAATAGGAGACACTAAGTTGTCCATCTTTAAACATGGATGAACAGAGCAAGTGTCCAGGTTGCAGTGATATTGTGGCACTGGGTTTGGGGAAAGAGGGCGGGAAATAACTCATATTTAAAGTTCCTGTCTGTGAAAGACTACAATCCTATAGTTTATATTCTCACTAGAAATATGATCTATATTTGTTTGATTTCCTTGAAAAACAGCATGTACTAGAGAGAGGGGGTGGAGGCACAGGGACGAAACTGAGAGACAGCACAGTGCCAAGCCCAGGTTTTGATTGCTGCCGTGGGAACTTATCTTCCATGCTGGTTTCTGGATCACAGCACTCTATTTCCCTTCACTCTGTAGAAGTGTCTAAGATTCAGGGCCTTTTCGTCGGACGTAGCATCAGTTATTAGACTACTATTTATTTCCATAAAACCTGATCAGCAAATTTGCATCCAGGTTGCCAAATTGGGTAAGGCAACAACATTGGGTAAGTTTGGGTAAGCTGTCTGAAAAGACATCCCTGTTGGAACACAGTGGAACAACTCTATTTTCTTAGGTTTTTCAACTAATTCAAAAATCAGTGTAAGCCTTCGTTATTAGGTAGAGAATGCACATGGGATGTCGTTAAGATATAACATTTTAAGGTGCAAATTTATCATAAAAGACACACCCAACATTATGCATCCAGAATAACATAAAGTGTTTTCCCTTTTGAGACCCGTCATGATTTTATTTTGCCTCATTTTTCATCACTACCTTTCTTGTCTAAGAGGCAAATTAAATGGTCCCAGTGTCTATTTGTTCATGCAAATAAATGAAATCTCTTTGTGAATTCCATTGTTAACATAAAAATTTCATTTTGAATTCTTACTTATGTCTAATATCCTACCACAGATAACATCATGACTATAAGTTAATTGTATTCCCTTTATATTTTGGTTGAAATAAAGATAAAAAAATTGTACATGGCCAAAAGGAAACTTTTGTAATATTGGAAATACTAAGATTTCTCTGACAGCTAAATTTTGTAAGTATCTATGGCTTTTTGTATTATAAGCAGAACATGACTGCAACCTAACCCATCTCTTGTTTTCTAGGTGGAGGGAATTTTCACCTCTTTGAAATAGTATGTATCACTGATCATATGGTAAATTATGCTGCAGTAATGAAAGACTCTCCAAATCATCTGCAGTTTAAAACTCATGTTTTTGTTTGCTCTCGTCACATATCTACTATGGGTTAGCCCGCCTGGAAGACCTCTGCTACCTCTTATTTATTCAGTGACCCAGGCTGATTGGATAGCCCCAATCTGGGATTGCTGAGTTCATGGTAGAGGGAAAAGAAGAGGCTCAGGGTCACTTCTGCTCACATTCCATTGGCCAAATCTAGTTACAAGTGTGCTGTCAGTCAGTGGGGCAGGCATGTGTACTGTAGGGAGAAGTGTAAGTCCTTGGCTACTGAATGCATTGCTGGAGGCATCAGAGGGATATTTATAATGGACCAAAAGTCATTGTGATCAAATATGGCCTGGAGACATTTCTTCTAATCTCTTTGCCTCTTCTTAATTATCTGACTGATGTGATCAATTGAGAGATTTTTACCAAGTCCATGATATATTATCATTTGTTAAAGTGCCCTTAGCCTTTAGTAACCTCAGATCATTTGCTTATAAAATGACAATTCAGTAAACTTTCATTATGAATATCCAGGGAATATGCTACTTTACGTAAAGCTTTCCTCTTCCTTAAAGTAAAAGAATATAGAACTACATGAAGCGTCCACGTGTATTTTCTCATTAACACCTCATAGTAAATGAATATTAATTCATGTCACTATAAATTACAGTGGAGTGTCTAAGCTGCTATGGTATTACACCCCACAGCTACACGGATACTTGGAGAGTTGCTGGGGAGTAATGTGATTATCAGAAGCAACACCAGGGAAATAATATAATTTGTTGCCTACTATAAAATGCTACCCCATTTTTCTTTAGAAGCTTGGCAGGTTGAAGTAAATTCTTTTAGAGTCAATTTACTAGATTAAAAAAATCCCACCAATTCCTCCTTTCCTTTCTCACCTGGAGACCTTTAATAAGCAAGTGTAAGAAATCAGCAGGCAACTAAGCTTACTGGGGCCTTTTTTGAAGAGAAAGCTTTTAGAATTAGTTAGGGTAGCTCTAGTCTAAGTAGCATTGCCATGATTACTGCCTCAAAAATTTGTAGTTGCTTACCTTGAAGTACACTTTGAAATTTAAAATATGATCAGATGGATAGAAAAAAATGGAGGTAGGAAAGAAGGAGGAAACAGAGCAACAGAATTATTTCTACAGGTGGCATAAACTTATCAAAGCCTGGGAGATGAAAGTGATGCCAGGGGCTGATATAAATCTGATTCCTATTTTTTTTCCTTCATCAGCAAGTAACACCAGTTGACAGTAACTTTTACTTAAAATGTTTTCCCACTATATCCCCTGAACTAGGAATGGGCTCCCCGGCCATCCCACTAACCTGAAAGCATCACAGCTGTATAGAAGTAGGTAGGCAGTTGCCTGGGGCTCTAATGTTGATGGTTGGCACATGGTTCTCTGATTCTTATCCTGAATGTGGGTCCCCAGAACAGACAAATATCCTGGCTCCTTTTGAAACTATATGCCCAGATGCTTTTTGTCTCTCAGGAGCCAGAGGATTCATATCGATTTATCCTTAACTCCCTCTCTCCCTCTCTCTCCTTCTCTCTCTCTCTTCAAATTCCAAGGCACTGCTGTGTATTTTCTACTACTTAGCTGCTTACATGTTATATTCACACACACACAAATGCTCTTATGAATTAAAAGATAATGAAACAAAAACTATAGAAATGGTTCGGTATGAAAACACAAGATCATACATTGACCAAATGACTGTTTTACCATTATGAATGCCATTTGTGATTTCTTTCCATACCCAGTCCCTAAAATAACCCGCAGGGGTGAAAAGAAGAGAAAATACGTCTAGGACATCATCATTATTGTCTTTCAATATATTACCTCAACATTCAGGCGCCTCTTTGCATATGGAGCCAACAAGACGGAAACCTCGTGGAAGGAGGTAGGAGAGGCTTAGACATCACCTCATCAGCCTCTAGAAAAGGCAAAACCCAGGGGTTCTCCATGAAGAGCCAAGGTTCTGTACCCTACATCGGGCACCCCAACTTTTAAAACAGGCCCCGGATAGATGAGTCCCCCCCCACCCCCCCAAATATCTGGCTTTGAAGACCAACATGACTGGGCTCGCTAGACCTGAGACTCATAAGGCTGCGCTGAGCCGAAGCACAGCTTTTAAAGGGGCCGCGCGCGCATCCCCTGTCCATGTGCGAGGGACGTGTTCTCTAATTTTAAAGCATTGGTTTGAGGAGCTGGTGCCTGCTGGGATACTCTCTGGGTGGAAGGCTGGAGGGGTGGGGGGGGGGGGCACTGTCTTCCTGCTCTCTCTCTCTGCCTTGCTAAAGCTGGCAGGCATCATCTTTTTCCTTCTTTTTTAAAAATTTCTCCCCCCCCCCTTTTTTTCTTTCTTTTATTTATTTTTTCCTTTTTTCACCGGGTACCATCTTTGCACTACCCCTCTGGCTCCGACCAATGAGCGCCATCTTTCACGTTTCCCTCCAATGCTTCTGCAGACATCTGGTACCAAGATTTTTACAGCTGTCGCCCAGGGGGTGACCCATAATACCTGGCTCTCAGACCAGATAGGCTTGTGTTCCTCAGTGCCAAAGGACTGTCACTATCAGAGAGACAGTTCTTGGCAGACTACCACCCCCAGGGCACTCACTGCACAGACAGCAGACTGAAACACACCTTCCCTTCTGTCCGTCTGAGAAAGAGGCCTGGTTTGCTCTTCCAGAAACTCTGGCCTGGTGATCGGGTTCCTGATTTGGCAAACTTATAGGAGCCCGCGGAGGTGCTCGGAGGGAACGGAGCCTGGGGAGGCAGTCTTTGCCCTTTCCCTCTGCCTCTCTTCAGCACTCTGGTATCTTCCAGAAAGGAGCCTGTACCCTCATCTGGTGCCTTGAGTTTTGTGGCTGCTGCTGGGGACTCCTCTGCATTGTCTGACTTTGTGACTTAATGGGCTCACATGTGCAGGTCCCACAGGATTGTAACCAACAGAGAAATAGTTCTTCAATAGCTACCTCTCCTGGAGCACAGTGAGAGGCATGAGACCCAGGAAATCAATCTTTCCAAAAAAGAAGCCTATTAGCTCATCCTCATAGCTGTAGCTTGAGAGGCAAGCTTCTAATTAAACACACATCTAAGGGCTGACTGCAATCCTTCCTAAGACATGGGAAGGCAGGCACTATCTTCAAGCTCTCCCTCTGCCTTCCCCATAAACAGCATCTCTCAGAGGGAAAACATGTGTCTGGTACCCTGGTACAGAAGATAAAATCCTTCATCTCCTGGATTTGGTGGCAAGAGGAGCTTGTACTCCTGAGTCCCATGGACTGGAAAAATCAGAAAGACAGTTCTTGGCAGGCTCCCTCCCCCAGGGCACTGCACAGACAGCAGACTGAAACTCACCCTCAGCCTTGTTGTGAGAGGCCTACTTGCTAGTCCTGGAGCTTCAACACTTAGAGTCAAGCTTCAGGCTAGACACACATTCAGAGGCTACAGAGGTGCTCCCAGGAATGGCAGGCCAGGGGATGCCCTCATCATACTCTCTATCTACCTCACTACAGCTTACCTGTATCTCTCAGAAAGGAACTTGTACATGCATCCTAGAGCCCTGATTTTTGTGACTTTGTGACTGCTGTCCAGGGGACATGTCCAGACTTCCTGGAACTTGGGGCCAGCAGGGCTTACGCTGGTGGTCCCAAGGGACTGTATATATTTGCATTCTTTGAGAACTGCTGTCTGAGTGACTGACTTCCAATCAGCTTCAATCTAAGTGATGACTGAGATCCTCCCTTTTGGAACATTGACTGGTCTTGGCATACCCTCAACTACTGGGAACCACTGAAAATAAAATGGGCTGCTTGGACTCTTACAAAAGATTGGGAAACAACCAAGAGCTAGAGCAGAGGTGAAAGATAAGGTTCATCCCCTCTACAAGGCCAACCCTTCAAAACTGGGAGAGGTGGCTGTTTTTTCTAATAGATAGCAACCTGCACAGAGGGTCAAGCACAATGAAAAGGTAGAGGAGTGTGTTCCAAACCAAAGAACAAGAGAAAATCTCAGAAAACTCCTTAATGAAAGAGATAAATCATTTACAATAAAGACTTCAAAGAAGTGGCCATTAACATTAGGTAAACACAGTGATAACTTCAACAAAGAGATGGGGAATATAAGAAAGTAACAACCAGAAGTCAGAGCATTGAAGAAGACAAAGCACTGGGAAATATGCTAGAGTTCAGCAGCAGAATAGGGGAAGCAGAAGAATGAATCAGGGAACTCAAAGACAGGCAAAAGAATTCAACCAATCAGAGAAGCAAGAAAAATGAATGAAAAAAAAGAATATAGCTTAAGGAACTTATGGAACCACATCAAGCAGGTTAACATTCACATTATAGGAAAAGAGAGAAAGAGACAGAAAACTTACTTGAAAAAATAATGTCTGAAAGCTTCCCTAGCATGGGGAAAGAAACTGACATCTATATCAAGGAAAACCAGAGTTCCAAATAAGATAAACCTAAAGAGGCCCATACCAATTAAAATGCTAAAATTTAAAGGCAAGGAAAGAATCTTAAGAGCAGCCAGAGAAAAACAGTTTGTTACATACATGGGAACCCTCATAACACTGTCAGCAGATTTTTCAGCAGAAACTTTATGGACCAGAAGGAGTAGCACTATCAAGTCAAAGTCATGAAAAAAAGAAAAAATCCAACTAGAAATACTCTACCTAGCAAAGGTATCATTCAGAATTGAAAGCTAGATACAAAGTTTTTCAGACAAGCAAGAACTTAAGGAGTTCATTACTACTAAGCCAGCCTTACCAATAAATGTTAGAGGAATTTCTTCAGGCTGAACTGATTTTTGATAGCTTCAGCTCTTTGATGAAAACTGAGCAAAATCTAAACATTTCCATCTTTTCATCTATTTGACAGGCAATACAAGCCCCAAGTTTCAGAAAGGAGGAAGGCCCTACCCAGCAAAAGAAACACTCCTTCCCTGTTAAAATCACAGATGGCTAGAGAGTGAAACCACAATGCTTGCTGCTACAATGTCATGGATTCTGTCTGGTCTAAATTATAAAGGCTGAGGGAGCCTTAACCTCCTTCCAACGGCCCTCCCCACGCCAGCACTGTTCTTGACGTAAAGCCAGGGATTTGCTATACCTTACAGAACATAGTCCAGATACTCTCCTGCTCTCTTGTCATGAAAATGCCTGTCTTGGGTAATGTGTCTGTGAGAGAATCAACGTTCACATGCAATACAATCCAGGAAAACGATGTCACTGTATATATTCATAGCTCTTAGCAAAACAACGAAGCCATGTTGTATGTAACGCACTTCCACAGGACAAAAGCACTGGAATTTTCCATGTGGAAGAGGTAGTCCTGCTGTTGTGAAGATGGCTCAGGGGAGAAGGGGGTGAAACTAGAGGTGAGGGTATGAGAACATGAGATGAGACCTCTGAAGAGAGAGGCCAGAACTGGGATGTATGAAGCTTTGGCTCCAGTTTGTGCACAGCTGTGTTACAAATGTGATGAACTAGCAATTCTTGGATCACGTTCAGCCTGGTCACAGGACAATGAAGGTGGGAATAAAAATGTTACCTTAGGCCTTCCCTCCCCCAGGATGTCTATTTTTAAGAGCTGAAAATTGCTGAAATCTGTCTTCACAGCTGTAAGGCTCAGAATTGTATGAATAATATGCATTTTGTGACACTTAGTTTCTAATTGCCCGTAATTGAAGGGAAGGGAAGTGTCTCTGTTTCTCTCTGTCTGTCTCTCCGTCCCTTTCAATCATCTCTCTCAGGTTTGGTTAGTGGAGAAAGTCCTCAGACCAGCTGAGTCTTCCTTCTGAGTTCAGGAAGGGTGAGAGGAGGCAGCAGTGATGGGGACTTTGACACACGCCATTGATCCACTCATTCCAACAATCATCAAATAAACTACCTAATATTTAGGTGACTTCTTGCATCAACTGTGGCTGAACAGTGATTGGATTAGAAGAGGGCTTATTCACAATTCAGCGAAAAATGATGTTTGAAATAGCAACACATATAGGCATCTTGAAAAAATGTCTGCTTGCCCTGTATCCCCGATACACAGTATATATACTTGTAATACTTCCCTTCATAGATCATAACTCCACAGATATTTTATTTGTTCACTCCAGGAGTCGTGATTAGGGATGGAGGCCAAACTACAAGAGGTGACACCGACTACTACAGAAGAGGTGTTGACTACGAGAGCCTCCTTGCAAGGCAGAGTGGGAGCAGAGAGACAGACTGGTGTTTAGGCACCACCCCGTGTGGCCTCCCTCCACCCCCAAGAAAAACAGCACATCCTCTATTGATTTCTGTGTCTTAATGAACCAGATGTAATTATGAATATGAGATTGGGAAAGACACTGAGGGAAATTGATTCTGAAAAGAAGCAGACAGCTCTTTCTGTCAGTGCAGGCAGGGAGTGGCAGCTAAAGGGTAAACACCCCGTGTTTCTTGTCAGCTGCGCACCAGAACATTCTCTAAGTAGAATTAAGTTTAAAACTTCCATCAGTGGATGCTTGTCTAAGCTTTCATGTTGAGCCTAAGTGAAAAAACTCCCGTGAGGGATTAGGTAAAAATGTCCAAGTTGAATATGATGAAATTTTAACTTTCTTGTGACAGATAATGAGTGAATTGGCTTAAAAATTACACTGTAGGCAGAAACCCACCCCCCTAATTAAACATTTGGTCCTAATGATTAAATCCACTAAAAATACTGTTACAGATTTGAACCTAATATATGGGATGTGATAACAAAGTCCTTGACAACACACCTGCACCAGCAAATGTTCTAATAACCTCCCAAGTCCTTGAGAGCGACAGGACACCAACTCGATTTAACTCACATGCCATTCCTTCACGCTAGGGACTCTGGGAGAGGGCAAGGCAAGTTGCTGGCCCAGGCAGATCCCTGGAAGATAATGCTCTGGGAAAGCTGGCCCGTGGACACCTGTTGTCCTCTGTTACAGAGTCCCACGCCAGGACACCACAACAGCTCCCGAGTCATGCAGAAAACCACACCCAATTGCATTTACTTTCTGAGAGAAGTAAATTACAATCCCCCTGCTCCAAACTAATAAAATCCAGGATACTTAATCCATTTAATGTTGATTACAAAATACATAAAATGAGAACGAAACATTGCAGGACTGATTCACTCTCAGAATAAGAACCACTCTGCGTTGCCAGAACCCGGAAGGGCTCATGGTAAAGCTAATGAAATGAAACTGAAGAACTAATGGAAATTTTCTAACAAATGTCTGTCATATTCTCTTTATATTTGCACTTGAAAATCCATTTGACAGAGAACTTTGGGTATGTTTGTGTCTGTGTTTGTAGAAGTTTTTGGTTCTTTAATTATAAAAGTTATGGGAAGGAATAGAAGTAATTTAGGAAAGGAAAACAATGAATTAAATTGAAATATGTGTTGTGTAAGGTAAAACATGTCACGTATAAATTTTTAGAGTTGATGATTTGAAAAATGTAGTTTGTACTCCTTCAGCCTAATAATTGTGACCCCACACAAATAGCAAAATAATCATTTTTTTTACAGTGGCCCAATATTAACAGAAACTGATTTCATTTTTGAGGCACGCAGTATTTTAATAGCCTCTTCAAAACCAAGAAAACGTACCCTCCTCTTTTTTATATAATAAAGTTGAAAGTGAACTTCATTTGGACTCTTGTCCTCCAAAACAATTCAACTTTCAAAAGCTGCTGACACGGCCCCCTCAACGCCAAAGGCTTTCTTGCCCTCCCAATAGTCTCTTGTTCTACAAGCACTGTGACTGCCCATTTTCTTTATTATCTAGTTAAACAAATAGCTTCCTCAGATGTTTTTTACATGAGCAGGGAAGTAGAAACATTTCTCCTGAACTTTGTTGGTCTTACAAGCCTTCTTTAAACCTGTAATAGTCAATAGATCCCCATATTAATTTTTTTCAAACCCCATTATCTGTTTACTATTTAACTGCAGGAACTTTGAAGACTCTAATTTTATAGTACTTTTTTTTTCTTTTTGCAGTCCTTTTCTCCCATCATTATGCCTTCCAGTTATTTCTATTTCATTTCCATCATTGCTGTCTCATGGCCTAGCTTTTTCTCTTTCTTCTTTTACCATTATTTTTTTGTCTACATGGCTGGGATCCATTCTAGGCATTTCCAAAATCATTTTCATCCCTAATTCCTTTCAAAGGCTGTTAACCTATTAGACAGGTGACAGTAATGTTGTGTGGTAAAAACAAAAATTCATAAAGAGGAAGGAACAGTTTGTCAATCTTTCTTGGATGAGTTAAATATTTGAGGCTGAATTATCTGTAATTGTTATATAATTAACTTTCTTAATGAGAAATAAATCAAAGCAAACCATGACTAAATAGAGGGAGAATACCCACTCGTGACAATACAGTATTTATCTCAAGATTTTTGCCTTCATTGTCAAACCTTTTATGAGAACTGAAGTTATTAAAATTTGAACTCTTTTTACTTTTTGATAATTTCCTTCCTCAGAATTTAGAAGTTACTGGTGACAAAAATGGAAGAATACCAAGAAATTGAGGAAGCATTTTCTTTGTCAAAAAATTCCAGTAGGTAGAATAATTTTTCTCTTAGTCTATGACTCACACCAATACTAAGCTTCTATAAAAATGAGAAACATGTTTCTTAGCCTTAATTCTTCAATATTATCTTGGAAATAAACATGTAGAATACTAAAGGTGTCTTTAATTTTCTTTTGAAGCTCCTGTTTGGGTCCAAGGAAAAGACAGAAAATAGAAGGATATAACATCCAAAGATGGAAAGAAGCTACCTTAAAATAGAACAGATCTTCTTAAAGACTGCTATATGGTTACTTCCTCCCGACATTGTGAGCTCCCTGAGGGAAAGGGCCAAGATTTACCTGTTTTTATGTTTTGCTTACCTGGTTTGATGCCTGTGACATTGTAGGTGCTCAGTAAATATTTCTTGAGTGAACAAAGGTGACTGTAAGCATGAAACATTTTAAATGAACACACTCTGAAGTGGATAAGTTGGAAAGATACCTGCAACTTATTTAAGTTATATTCCTAAGTACCAACTAGTCATTTGCATATTGTTGGCATTCAGAAAATAAATGATCTGAAATTAATTGTCATAGAGTATTCATTCAGTATTAACTTCCATATTTCCCTGATCTTTGTGTTGAAAGTCCTCTCCTTTGTTATTTCCCAATGAGCTGCCTAAGGAAAACTGGGTTAGTATCAGTGTATTTTACAATCATAGAAATTTAAGACCCCTGTAATTAAGTGACAAGCCCTGCATATATAAATGTAAAATAAGATAATACACAAGCCTTTCGATTCCAGAGCAGTTCTTTAGGATCCAAATCAACCCTGGTTAATGACTTAGAATAGAATCGGTGTTGGATTGCTGAAGATCTCAACATAACACATACATAGCCCAGGCTTGATTTAAGCCCATATATATTTTGTCAAGGGATTGGTCTTCATTAAAAGCAAAAACTCCCTAAAAGTTGAAATATAATTTGAGTCATTGAAGTCATCACATTTAATATTTAAGAATTATAGGATCTCTTAGCTTTTTGAGATTTTTTTTTTTTTTGCCAAAACTAAACAAAGTTAAACACCCAAAGCCTCTTTATTCTGTTCCAAATTACGACCACATAAGGGTGAAAATACTTCTAAATTTGGCAAAGCTTCCCTTCCTGTAGTCCAGGAGCAATTATCAATCACCCAAACAAGCAGCCCAGTATACTTATCAGCAACCACATAAGTCTCATTGGAAATACTTTAAGTTATGTCTTGTATCAAGTTAGAAAAAGCTGGGAAAAACATTCCTTTTTTGATTAGTCATAACAAATGGGAATTTCATTTAAGGCAAATGCTTTCTGCTAACTAATTTTGAAAATACACAGGAGAGTAAAATTTTTACTGAGGATATGGGTGGCAACACAGAAAGAAATATGAATATATTTATGGATGTGCCACCCTGGGGTAAGTGACTATCTATCACTACTAAAGATGACAGTTAATATTTACAAAAGAGACATATATTATTTTTATCTTAACATCAATCCTCCAAGAGAAAAAGAAAAACGTAAGTGTGATTTGACAGGCTCATAAAATACCTTTTTGATGCATTAAAATCCCTTAATCAGAAGAGCTAAACCACAAGTTCTTACATAGAGACCGCTTGCCCTATAGAGATCTGTCAGAATTCAAAGGGGATTGCAAATTTAAATGTGAAAGAAGGACATTTTTATTTTTACTAAACTGTAACTCAAATTTTAGCATTTCCTTCTGTTATGAATGTAGGCAACCAACCACATTATTATTAGCAATATCTATGACTTTGTCCACAACAGAAATTACAGATATTTTCACAATGTCATATTTATATGTATTGTAGATATCTAGAATTTTATTCTCGTCACTATTTTGAAGTTCTGGTCACCATTAAACCAACTGCTAGATCTTGTTATTTAATGTTTAAATAAAGAAAAATTATTTGTCACACAAACTTAATTTAATTGATTTTCTATATAATGTAATGCATTATTTTATATATTAAAAGCATTTTTCCAAGCCAATATCCTTTGACTGTACCAGTCAACAAAGGTAATCATTTCTAGCCTAAACCAATCATTATGTTTGGAATAGTTATCAACATATTTTGTACATATCTGTGGTGAACATGGATAGTTTGGAGTGTTCTCTCCTGCTTCTATGTAATTACATACTATCTATCATGTCAGTTTAATGACCACACACTGATAAGCAATAGTTTATTATAAGCTAATTTAATAATAAATGTTAGATATGTAGTTTAAGTAATATATACACTGCACGTTTTGGGAAAATTTTGTTCTTAGGAATGATTTTATTTACTAATTTTGGACTAGCTATTATTCAAAAAATATTTTTTAAACTCACATTTATTTGAGTCAGTTTACCCAGCTAAGTCTTCAAAAAAAATAAGACTTATAGAGAGATGATAGCATAGAACTTTTTGATTTTCAGTGTTAAGGGGTAGAGGTTTAATTTTTCCATTTTTACATCAGTTTTCTATGGTGTCAAATGGTGACTGTCCTTTAAATGTTGATATTAATGTGTTATAAATACCACACTCCTTCTTTATTCACCTATCCTGTCATTCTTTAGGGCCTACTGCGTAGGTGTTCAGCACTGGGTGCTTTACTGAGTTGGTGGGTTCCATTTCTTGCTCCTTTTTCAACATGCAACACATGACTCCAGGGCTTTGACATTATGGATTACTAAAAATATATTTAAAAATCATGACTTTATGGAAGTTTTAGAAGTAAACAAGATATTTGGGACTTACAGGGATTACTGTGAACAGGGCTTTCCTTAGTGGAAAAAACAATTAGGGTATGTGTGTGTGTGTGTGTGTGTGTGTGTGTGTGTGTGTGCATGCGTGTGTGTCTGTAGTGCATTTACTACATCATCCTAATTTCATTTATCCTGCACCATTTTACAATCTTTGTTCCTCCTCCTCATCCTCCAACACTTTTCACTGGTTGTTTTGATAGACAGTTATGAGAGGGAGATAAAAAACAAAAGAGAGGAAAACAAAAGGGAGGAAAATAAAGAAACAAATAAAATGAAGTATAGTAGAGTTAGTCAAAACTACATGTATATTCTCATAAAGAGGAAAAGTGAAGAAAAGTACACCTCCAAATTAAAATATTACTTTCCCTTAGTAGGCTACTTTTCAAGTGCCACAGAGAAAAATATTCACTCTTCCCTTCCCTTCCCTTCCCTTCTTTCATTCTATGTATTTTTTTCTTATTTTTATCTCTTTCATTATATTCCATGCATTGATTTCAGTGCTGGAGGGAGACAGAGAGAGAAAGAATTCTTGCTTTCATATTGTTTATATTCTGGTGGCAAGGATAGTCACAAATAAAGTAAGTTGAAAATAAAAAATGTTACACGGTGATAAGTAGTTCTGGGTAGAAAAGTATGAAGGGGAAGGAAGATATGACTTTTCTGTGCAGGGAGGTGGGATTTAAATAGCTTGGTAAGGAGAAACCTCACTGAGAAAGTGATTTTGAGAGGACATTTGGGAGAAGACAAGAAAGAGAGAAAGGAAGAAAGGAAGATAGAAAGAGAGAAAGAGAGAGGAAGGGAGAGAGGGAAGGAGGAAGGAAGGAAGAAAGGAAGGAAGGAAGGAAAGAAGAAAGGAAGGAAGGAAGGGAGGAAGGAAGAAAGGGAGGAAGGAAGGAAGGGAGGGAGTAAGAAAGGGGAGGGACTGGCTTCCACATGTCTGAGGTATGAGCATTTTAGACAGAAGGAACAGCAAAGGTCTTGACATCAGGAATGTTTAATAGGAACATCAGGGAGGCCAATGAGGCTGGAAGAGCTGGAAAGGTACTGGGCTGAGGAAAAGTCATGTACTCAGTTATGACTGTGGCTTTTGCTTTGACAGAGGAGTGGCTAGAAGGCTTTGAACAGAAGAGTAACATGATTTAATTTACATTTAGAACAATTACTGATTACTGTGATGAAAATAGACTGTAGGGGGGAGGAGGAAGGGCAGAAGAAGAGAGACCAGTTAGATCAAATGGCAGCAGTTGTAAGTAGATGAATTCTTAATATATTTTAAGGTCAGCCAATGGGATTCTTTGATAACTTGATATAAGTTGTAAGGAAAAGAAAAAGGAGTTAAATAGTACCATGAAGTTTGGGGCAGAAAAACTAGAAGAATGAAGTTTCCCTGAACTCCAATGGGAAAGCAGGTTTGGGAATTGGTGGCTGGACATATATTTGGCATACTAAGCTAGAGCTGCTTCCTACACATCCAAGTGGAGAGGTCAGGGAGGTGGCTGGATACATGAATTGAATGTCAATTTCAGGGGAGAGGCCCATAATAATGATATGAATTTGGTGTCATCAGTACATAGATGACAGACATGGGTCTAGATGAGATGATCTAGGGAGTGAGTATAAGTATGAAAGACCATAAAAGAGAAGAGGTCCAAGGTAAGGACTGCGAGGCACTCCCTCAATTAGAAGAGAGGAAGATGAGGAAGAACTCACAAAGAGACTGAGGAAGAGCAGAAAGAGAGGAGGAATACCTGTCAATGATTCCTCCAGGTGCCTTTCCGTTCCCCGAACTGGAGGCACTACAACTGTGAGCAGTTTAGTCCTGGAAAATACTGTGAGGATGATGCTGTTTAGTTCAAACAGGTTTAAGATGCTGAGAAGGGTGCCGTATGCAGTCCATTGATGTTTTTCTTTGGTTTGAATTAAGGCTTGCTGGCTGCAGAAAACTAAAAATACATCATGCTGAAAAATGGACAGAGAACACTTTGTGTGTCTGTGTTTTTCACAGTTTTCCATGACATCTTAACTAAGTGGAGGATATTGTTCTTCTTTTCCTTGCACTTGGTGTGGCTAATGCTGAATGTGTGGGGATTACAAGTAGGCCATGTGACAGATTGCAGTGTCGCATACACGGGATTCTGTAGGAGGAACAGAAGGACATCGTGGCTACAAGAGAGAACTATTTATTGAGCTGTCGAAGGTGTCCAATGGGGTAGACGTTAAGAAAGTTACCAGGCAAAAGTACAGCTTCCCTTACGTTCTTTCCTCTTCACCATTACCTCAAAGTATGCTTTTTTTTTTTTTTTTTTCTCTTTAATTCAAACTATAGGCATCCCTACTGGGACAGTTTGTTCTATTTTTTCCAAAATAGCCTCTTTATGTTATTGTGTGTTAAAGCTAGCATTCAACAAAGCTTGGGAAAAATACGATTTGCTTGGGAAATCTAGTAATCATACTTATGAGTAGAAAAGAAGAGGAAAAGAAATAGAGAGCACACATCACTTATACAAAAGTATGTTTAAAATTCAGAAACCGGATACATTTGATTGGGAAAAAAAAATCCAGCATGGTGGTAAGATGACAGAAACCTAGGGTGTGACATTGTGTAGGGTCTGCTCTTCTTGTCCTCCTGGGCGCTACTGAGGTCCTTTCTCTGAAAAGCGGCACCTTCCTGGAGGCAGATCAAAGCCGGCAAACAAGGCAGACATTAAATGTCTCAGTTCTTCAAGTGGTATTTATCACTTATCTTAAGAAGAAGGAAAGAGTTTTGAAAGAAGAGCTAAATTTTGACTGAAATGAATTTCTGGATATTTTGTGAAGTGAATGTTTTTACACTTCCTCTGTTCTCCATTCTGGAATTAGCGTCTTGGAAATTCAAATCAAGCGAGCGGATGACGTCACGTAGTCGTAGGGGGACAGCGCCTCTCTGGTGCTCTTTCTGTCCCTTTCTGTAATTGTCTTTACTGGCTACTTCTGCTTCCCTCACTTTCTCTCTTATTTTGTCTCTCTCTCTTCTACAGTCTCCTCGTATTTCCCCTGCAGTAATACTGTTAACTTTAGATTTAACTGATTGTTTTTCTAGCTAAGAATTTATGGGATAAAAAAAATTGTATTACTTGCTCCTCAGGCTGAGTAAAGACACATTTCTCAGGCCTCACTTCATACTCACTCTAGGGGGGAAAAGGTCACGTGCCTACTGATTTGTGCAGTTATCACTTGTTCTAGGTAGGGTGCAAGAAACAACATTTCAATTATAAGGTTTAAGTATATTGATTCGTGCGGTAAGCAAGAGCTAATAGCTAGACCCTCTGACATATGCAGGGTAGGCAAAAGTAGGTTTACAGTTGTAATACAAATAATGTAATAATTAATAATAATATAAGAAGAAACTGTTTTGCACACTCACAACTATAAACCTACTTTTTCCCACCCCTGTATTATCAAATTTCATTGAAATGATATTGTGTAGAATAACATCTCTCATTTTATTCTTCTTAGATATTGCTCTTGATAAATATTAAATAAAATAATAAAAATAATTAAGCTAAACTCCCACAGTCTTCTTTCTCTTCAGGAAATAATGTGTTAGAAAGGGAAGCCAGAATTAATTTAGCTACATGTATACCCTTCAAAGCAACAAAAATGAATTAATAGCAATTTATAAAAATTAGAAAGAACATCAGATTTACCTCACAAAAATAAACATTTTACTTTAGTTTATTTTTATCTTTTACTTAAGTATTCTTTTAATGCCTTGAACTCCATGATAAAATTAGGTCAATGAAGGCGATACAGTTTAATGATGTGGTCATAAGCGCCCTACAGAAATAAAAAGTCAACAATAATTCAACTTGTGTTCAAGATTTATAGCTGTCAACTGTGTGGCACTGAAGAAAATGTCATTAAGCATTTACTGCAACTCTTTTTCTCTCTGGAGGAAAACCAAGTATTTATCTCCTTTTACCACGATTACAGAATTTTCACCTTTAAAAACAATGTGCTTTGTGCACAAAGCAGAAACATAAAGTAAAACTACAAAGCATTTTCTTCTGAACTTCTTGGGAATTACATGTGGTGATCCCTTTACTGAGGCATTTCCTGTAAGTACACAGAGGTGCCCCTTTATTGAGTGCTACTAGGTGCCAGACACTGAACTAGGCACTTTATCCACCTTGGGATATTCAACAACTTTTAAAATTATGTTTTATTGCCCTCATTTTCCAGGGGACAACATCAAGTTTTAGAAAATTTAAATGACTTGGTGGATGCTATAATTTTCAATGCTAGTGCCAGGATTTGAATCTAGACCTAGAGTTAGGGATCTCAGAACCTAAAGCCTTTAAGCCTGGACTCCAATACAAAATATTTCTGAAAATGTAGTTTTTGTCACTTTTCTCTCATTACATTACCCCAGAGCATATCATAACTAATAGGGAATTGCATAGGTTAAACCTGAATTAACAGATTAAACATTAGTGATCTAAACAACAAAGAATTAGAAAAATAATAGAGTAAAACTGAGAAAAGTAGAAAAATAATAACAAATGGAAGAAAAATTAATCTAATGAATGACAAAAATGAAGCAAAAAAATAGAGAACAATGAAATAAAAACTTCAGTCCTAGAAAAATACTATTAGTATGGACAAAACTCTGCCAAGGTTCATCAGGAAGAGAGAGAGGTGGTGTAGGGGATGGGGGAGTGCTACAATGGAGTGAAGAGTCAGTATTCTTTTGATTATTGGCAACAGAAATCTTATCTCACATTGACTTATTTAACATTACCTAACTTAACAGCTACTATTGACTGATGCCAGAGCAGGCTTATAATGATTAGGGGATCAACAAGTTTTTAAGAACCCAGTTCTTTCCAATTCTCTTTCTGCCATTTTTAATATGTTAGCTTCTGTCACAGAGTAGCCTCTTGGTGACAAAAATAGCACAGCTCTTCCTTGGATCTCTTCCAGACAGACAATATTCAGAAGAAAAATAAGTGCCCTATATCCCTGTAACATCTCTTTAGGAGTGAGGAAACCATTTTCAGAAGCTCATGTTTCTTGGATCAGCATTAGTCATGTGCTGACTCTCAAACCAATTATTGGCAAAGAGAATGGAATAACATAAACATTGGAGCAAGATATTTAGTAGCAAAAGGTTAAACTAAATATTCATTAATACGTAAATTGATAAAATTTTATAGTATGGCATGACAACAGAATACTGCATAATGATACTAATAGGAACAATAGGTGACATTTATTAAGGTATTACTATGTGCTAGGCATTTTTCTTAGCACTTGCCTAATATAGATTCATTTTCCCATCATAAAACCTTATTTAGGTTGGACATTTAAATTGAGACAGCAATTTTATCCAATTTCATACCCATAACACTGGCAAAAATGGGGAGGTCTGGTAATATAATAACAGCATTGGTAAAGGTATATGTTTGTATGAGTGTGCACATATATATACATATATGTAAAGATAAGTAAAACAGACACCTCATATACTACTGAAGTTTAAGTTTTCAGATGGAAAAAATACTGAAACAAAAAGAAATTTAATAATTTACCCAATCAAAAAGCTATTAACTGGCAGAGATAAGATTTGAATCCAGTCTTTAAATAGCAGTTAAAATAAATTTAATTCACATGTATCAACTTGGAAAATATTGAAAGCATAGCCTTGAATATAAAAGGAAATATGAGAATGTACCAAGTTTGTTGATGGGGAGTCTTTAGGAGTTCATTTGGGAGTAGGCTGTACTGAAGATAAGGAACAAGGATGATGTCCCATAGTCATATATCCAACTATCCAGGAGGCAACCAGATACAAAGATTTCAAAAATGGTGTTTGGATCCGGAGAACTGAGAGTTATCAGGTAATAGTGGAAACTGGGCAAGTAGATGTAAATTGAAAAGAAGAAAGTAGGAAAGAAAACATTCTGAGGTTGGAGTGAAGGGAATCAGGAAGGAGACGGAGAAAAAAATAACAGCGTGGTTGTAGATGAGAGAATGACTCCGGTGTGAATAAGGGGCGTGCTTCTAGAGCGCTGTGCCTGATAACATCAAATCCTGCGAAGAGGAGTGAAAATAATCGGTACATCACCGAAGACCTTGGTGAAACCCAATTCAAATTCAGTTCCAGTGAGAAACCTGCGTCCATGCTTTGAAAAGTCAATAGAAGATGATAGTAGGAGGGTTGATGAAATGCAGCTATTTTTCAGAGAAGTTTGGTTGGCTAAGCAAAAGTCAGTATTACAGCATTTGCCAGAGGGAATGAATGGCTTTTCAGTGGAAAAGACAATGTAATATTTTTAGCTTGTGTGAAGAGAGTCAGTAGAGGGAGAGATCTAGAGTAATGTGAAAACAGAGAAGAGTAGGATTTACCATGGGAGCAACATCTGGAAGAAGATGGGGAGCAGTGGATCAGGAGCACAGGTGGAGAATGTAACCTTGAATGTGAGAAGTAATGGGGAAGTGAACAAGAGCTCTCCCAGATGAGAAGAGAGACAGATGGAACAAAGAGGGGAGCAGTGAGTTTTATCCTGCTGTGTTTCCAATCAGCTTTTCCCACAAGGGGCAGTTGGCAAAGAAAACAGGAAATAAACAGGTGGTCCGTGGTCTGTTGGGTAAAGTTAATATATAGTTGCTTGATTATTTGGGTCTGTGTTTTAGGAAAAATATTAGTGCAAATTTATGAATCACATACAGTTGCCCAGACATCGGTCCTGACCTAAATTTCTTCCTCCCCTAGTGACTAGAGCTGGAGCATTGCCTGTTTGCAGGGCATTCTGAATTTACACCAAATAACAAACTGAAACCAGAAAAGAGTTAAAGAAAAGTCTTAGTGAACATCAGCCCAAAGGCCACCTAGGGAGCATCTCTACAAACCTTTTTTTCAGAGGAGAAAAGCCAAATCTCAAAAGTATACATGATAACCCCAAGGTCATCCAAGTATTCATAAGCATGGGTGAAGATCCCATACTTCGTTTTTATCGAACACATTATATATTTTACCTCTTTAATTTATGTATTATTTCGCTCTTTTTGGCTGGTTCGATCTTCCAGTCAGGGCACATCAGAGAAGGAAAACTCTGACTCCAAAAAACCTCCGCTGCCTTGTGGCATACCTCTTCAGGGGAAAGGCTAAGGGAGTAAACCCCGACAGAAAATCCGGAGCCGGAGTCCCTAAGGCGGTTTGACGTTGTAGTCAACACCGGCAACTCCTGCGGCGCACCTGAAGCCAAGCTGTATTGACTCCGTCTTTCCCTTGGACCCTTCAGCTGCGAAGAGAGGGGGGGTCTGCTGCATGGGCAACAGCAGACCCTCCATATCACCCTGTCCAGGCTCTGTAGCTTCAGCTTCACTGGAGAGGGCACTCCAGCGTCATCGCAAGATGTCGATTCAACACGGGAGGAGACAGATACCATGTCACTCCCGAGTCGGATTGCACAGCCATTCTCGGCGGTGCAGATAGACTCTTAAGAAGCTACACCATCGTCTCTCGAGACAGACGGCTGCCGACGACGACGACGATTTCGCTCTTTCCATGGGAACATGATTTCCCTGAGAGCAGGAATTTTGCCTCTGTCGCACACTGCTGTTGCCTCAGCCCTCAGAGTGTGCCATTATTTATTGAATGAGAGAATTGCGTCTAACCAGTGCACTTTCTACTTTCCCTTTACACTTTCAAGGAGAGCACTTCAAAGTGACGGTGTCTAACAACTACTGCATGCAAAAAAAGTTTTTCATTAACTGTTTCTTCATTGCGTAGAGAAGGCTCCGGGGCAGATTCACATTCTAGATTGTTGGTCCCAGAGCCAACGTTGGATGAATTCAATCCAAACAGTTAGTTCTCTCTTAGAAGAAACTGAAGGAAATTTTGTGGCAATAGACAAAACAACAAGGTAAATGAAAGCCAAATCAATATCAGGTGAGAAACAATATAGAGTTTACATAAGAATGGGCTTCATGGGATATTTTTTGCACATCTGCATTTATATCTTGACCCAACACCTTCATGTCTGTGTCCACATTCCTGCCACTCAAGAGAAACAGGGTAGAAAAGTTTCACTGGGTCTGTGGCTGGGGTAGTGTTTATGAAAATTGTAACTTCTTGTGACCCTTCCTCTGGAGAAAAAGAGACAATTCTCTACTTTTTTTTTTTTGTGTGTGTGTGTGTGTGTGTGTGTGTGTGTGTGTGTGTGTGTGTGTGAAAAAGAGAAAAGAGCTGGTCAGTCCTGAGTGAATCTGAAAGAGGTTTTTCCTAGTCCCTCAGGAGTCATCTCCAGGCACGAGAAGAAGCACTCTGAGTGACAATGTTTTCATCTCAGGGGAACATGTGAAACCATAGGAGCAGCTTACGTAACAAAGCATTTGTTTGTGGGATTAGGTGGGAGAATCCAGTTTTATGGTTGTAAGAGATGCATTTAGGTATTTAATGATTCATATTGCCTGAGACATCTTAGTATTTTTTTATAGTTCAAATTTTTAACGGAAAATGTATAGGTTAGTACTATCAGTACGTTAAACTTCATAATACATATAATAGGATGTCCAATATGATACTCAAGTTCCAGAATTTTTGCTAAGATTCAAAGCCTGGAATAAATAAACCTCATGTTTCAGGTTGAGAAAGCCCATCATCTCTCTACCAAAGATCAATGAAAAGAGTCAGATCAGAAAAAGTGTGGCCACCAAACTCTCCCTGCTCCCCAGCATGATTCCAGTCAAAGGAACGAGGGGGTTGGATGGCATCAGAGGTAGTAAGCCTTATGGAGGGAGCAGAGTTTGGGTAAGAAATGAAAGTACTGCTTTCTCCTTTCGAAAGCTCAACGGGAGAACTCCAAGAGGATCTCATAAAGCTTGACAGTGTTTGCAAGGAGAGCCTGGCAACCCAAATCCCTGAAGGATGTATGCCGGGTGCAGAAGACAAACTTCCTCTTCTGTACCGACATTCATGATGAACATGGTCAGACAGAGTAGACTCAGAAAGAAGTATGAAGCATAGAGCCTTCCCTTTTGCTGTGTTTATCACTCACTACAAGGAAGAATAATTGTGTCACTGAAGTTTGGAACTTCACATGGATGTGGAGTGTGGTCTTGAGCTTTCTGTAACAGAAACGCCCACATCGGCAACACTTAAGGGAATAGTGCTACAGTGTAGTTGGAAGGAAGATGGTGCTAATCCTACTCCATTCTAATTTTTTATCACCCCCCATAGTGTGACAAGGACTCCAGTGGGGTCCACAGCTGCATGGACAGGATCTTGAAGGGTGGCAGAAGAGAGTGGGCCTTGAGGCTTCTAGGTGGCTCCTGGGCCATCTCTCCAGGTTTAATTTAGAGAAGCTGTGCTATCCGTTCTGCTGTACAACCTTCCTGCAGGGGTATTCATAATATTCGAGTAAGGGCGAGTTAATCAAGTTTCGGAGACAACGGCACTTCACCCCCATTTCTGCCCATGTAAGGGAGACCGTCCTTCTCTTCTCAAGCTCTAATTAGCAAATAACCTGGTATATTTGCCTTATTTTTCCATCAATGTAGGAGAAGGCTAAGATATTACTTACTGTTATAATAGACAAGGAAACACAGAATTCAGAATCAGAGAGCCAAAAAACATAAAATGACTAAATAACGGCAGACCAAGTAGAACTTTAGGGTCACCAAAAAGAAATAAGCAATTATCGGAGTACTAAGCAGTTAATGAGAGAAATCTTGCCAGTTTTGTGGGAAAAAAAAAATCAAACCTCCTATGGAACACTGTTGATAAAGGCTTGGGACACAAGTGGAAAAGGATTGTCTGTAATTAATTTGGCTGATCTACAAGAAAGCACCTACCAGAGCAGATAGGTGTGGGGGGGGGGCGGGGGGGGGGGAAGCTAGTGTAGAAAACACCAACAGAAACGAGAATGTGAATACCTGGAGAAGAAAAATCAGGATAGATCCTATGGTGGATCACATATTCTGAACACAAACAGCACAGTTGAGTCCATCCCGCATGTTCCATTTACAATGACATTGACAGCACTTCTAAGTGGGATGATCTCTGTCCCCTCCTTCTTTGATCCTTTATGACCATCTTCTCAATAGAATACAGCTCAACAGAAGTAAGGCTATGTGGCTTCCAAGTACAGGGTATTTAAAAAGGCTTTGTTCTTCTACCTTATTCTCTTGGAACACTTATTCTGTAAACTCAGACCCCTTAATAGAAGACAGCCAAGAAGAAGCTTCTGCATAGATCCGCAAGAAGAGACCCGTGCCGAGAGGAACTAAAGATCCAGGCCCTCAACCCTCACTCAGCCCCAGCTGGCAGCTGACAGTGAATTGCCAGCCATGTAAGTGAGCCAATCTGGAAGTGACTCATCCGATGTCCAGTTGAACTGATGCCACATGGAACAGAGATTAGCCTTTCCCACTGAACCCTGCCCAGACTGCAAATTCTGTACTAAATAAGTGGTGGTTGTTTTAAGACACTAAGTTTGGGGGAGGGTTGGTCTTTTAAGCAGCAACAGATAACTAGAAGAGGACCAGAAAGGGTATTTAGCTAGCTTAGGCTAGCTGAGTTTCTGCTGTTCCTTTTGGAGGAGGAATTGAAAATTTTTATCAGTACTGCATTTTGTATTATTTGTGGTTTTCTATACTTTATTACCTCCTTCATGAAGTAGGTGTAGACAATTCTCATTTGATGATATAGGTTTAGGTGTTCTAAAGAATTCTTTTGGAAATCCTTATTAAATTTTGAACTAAAGACAATTTATGGATAAGCATAGTTTTAGTTCACTACATGGAATGTTCGACTTTAAATAACAACAGTAGTTAAGAACCTGTTGCTCCCAAAGCGGTAAAGCATGTAAACAACACTACAAAATTCTGATTTGCCTGTGCAACTTTTTGATTAGGTGAGTAACATGCTATAGTTATAAAGATTGGCAGGTGGGTGGAAAAATGCTTTCTAATACGTATTCCCCAGAGCATAGTGCTATATTTACAAGAGGTATAGTCCAGGGCCTTTATGTAGTAATAGTTAGTACAAGGATTCATTAAGTGTATCCATGTAAAATATACACAGCCCATAATTTATTCATGTATCAATACTTCAGCAATGATCTATCGAATGCTACCATGAGAGAGTATAGGACTAGAGACAGGGATATAGAGGTGAACAAAACACATTGGTCTCTGATGGGAGACTAAGATGATGAATAAATAAATAAATATATGTCTCTCAGAATGTTGAGAAGTATAAAAAAACAATGAAGGAGGTAAGGAGATAACATGCCCAGGTGTGCTGAAGCTAAACAGCCAAGGTCATTATTTTACATAGGATGATCTGGAAAAGCCCTCTGATACAGGAACATCTGAGCATCGATCTTCTGAAAGTGAAAGTGAATCATGTGGCTACCCAGGAGAAGAACAGTTCAAGTTAAGGCAACAGCAGGTGCAAACACAGGGAGATGAGAGGAATCATAGTGTGTTCAGAGAACTCAAAGGCATCATGGCTGAAACAGAGCAAGTAAATTGCTGAGTATTAGGAGTGGGAGGCAGATTATGTAGAAACAGGATATTATAGAGACCAATGAAAAGATTTTAGCTCTTCTTCAGTGAGTATAAATATACATATGTTATTGACTGAATGCTTGTGTCCTCCCCAAGTCACTATGTTGAAGTCTTAACCCCCATTGTGATGGTATTTGGAGATGGAGCCTTTGGGAGATAATTAGATGTGGGTATGAGGGGTGGGACTCTTATGATGGAATTACTCGCCTTATGAAAAGAGGAAGAGAGATATGCATTTCTCTTTCCCTGTACTCACTGAGGAAAGGCCATGTGAGGCTACAGCATGAAGGTGGCTGTCTATACACAAGGATAGCCTCATCATACCCTGACCACGATGGCACCCTGACCATAAACTCACTGTGTGCAAATAAATCTCTGTTGTTAAAGCCACCCCGGATGTGGAGCTTGGTTCTGACAGCCCAAGTCAAGACAGTATAGCTATACCCATAACGATCTCCAGTATAACAACAATGTCATTTGGTTTGAAGTCAACATTTAAATACAAATTTCTTTCAAAATATCCTGTTTTTATTCTCCTCAGATTTCCTTAACCCGCTTCTACTGGCATTCTAGTAATAAGGGTACTAATTGCACAGTTCATTGTCTGAATTGCTTAATGATTGGTTTCAATCACAGCTTTTCCAGTTATATTTCAAATATTCTATTTTTGTGAAATATGAACAAAAATGAGCATTGGGACATTAATGTTTCTGCTAATTGGAGTGTCTTCTGTTCAAGTCTTTTGCAAGTTGTCACAAAAATTAAAATAAAAACTATTCTCTAACATGTATGTTACAATTTTATTGGTAGAGATTTCTTAGATTGTCCTAGCTTTAAGACAAAAACAGTATTTTCTTGTTTGAATGGGAGATTCTTACCCATTAGGTAGAAATCCTTCTATCTATAGTTATTTGTTTGTTTACTTATTACTTGATTATTTCTCATATTATTAGATGTTTCCTATGATTAGAACAGATTGTGCTTCTGCCCTGGCCAGTGTGGCTCAGTTGGTTGGAGTGTCATCCTGCAAAACAAAAGGTCACAGGTTCGATTCCTGGTCAGGGCACATACCTAGGTTGCAAGTTTGATCCCCAACTGGAGCGTGTAAAGGAGGTGACTGACTGATGTTTTTCTCTCACATAGATGTTTCTCCCCCCTCTCTCCCTCCCTTCCCCTCTCTCTAAAATCAATGAGCATGTCTTCAGGTGAGGATTAAAACAAAAACAAAAATGACAGATGGGTTTTCTGATAAATTTGTTTTCAGGCTTTAGCTATCGAATTTGTAATTTCACATATAAGGCAGGATTCCATTTTGTCTCCTAATTCAGGCTCTAGTAAGTGGATGATTATTTTTAGCCTCTCTTGTCTCAAGTTTTTCTAGATCTCTACAGGATTTTCACCAACTTTCTGCACAATAAGAGGGGCTATTTATCATTTCTCAGTCAAGACTGGTTTTAGGAGAGAAAATAATTGGCTTCTTGGCATTTCTCCCTAGTAAACAAACACAGAAGAAGCAAGCAAACCAATAGCCCCTAGCTCTGGGGGCTTCCTTCCCTTCATCCTTAAGGACTCATCTGGTGGCAACAGGCCAGATGTCATGAATGAGATGTTAGAACAAAATGGTGCTTTGCAACCTTCTGCTCTTTAACTCTTAACATGCTATAGCATAGGCTCTACTAGAAATTTTAATGCCTTTGAACTTAAAGATCAGTGAGATTATAAGTTATCATCTGATGCTAAGAATGAGATAATTTATCATTTTTTGGGGGGGGGATAAAGAACTTTTCGTAAAGAATATGGCTCACCTATGCAACACCTACCGCACAAACATAAATGTGGTGTTTATGTCTTAGGGAAATCAAGGTCATAAAAATAAAGCAAATCAATTGGTTTGTTGAGACTCAAAAATTACATTTTTTCAACTTTGTTTAGATTCTCCATTTTTCATGGAAGCTTTGGTTTTTATGCTTATGAGTCATAGTAAGAAAACTTAAAAACACAGCTGACAAGATTTATGGAAATTTCATTCCAGTATTTTTAAAAGAAGCACTTTTACTGGAGGAAGGTAGTCATTCATCTTTCTCATATGTTATTATCTCAATTGCATTGGGCACCACAGCAAAATTGTTCATCTGGTTGTTTACAGAGAAGCAAATATCCTGTTAAGTTTACACTAAGTAATTTAAAGAGGCATATAATTCTGAACTTTGGAGTAAATGAGATCTGGCTTTACCCCTTGTTCCTTCTGTAGCCTTAAACAATGTATGTAAACTCATTAAGCCTCAGTTTCCCTATCTGAAAAAAAGATAATGTAAGTGCCTACTTCTGAGGGTTATTGTAAAAATTAAAGGAGAAAATTACACATAAAAGATATTTAGCAGCATATCCGGCACAGTGTAAATGCTCAGTAAATATTATAAAACATTATCGCTATGATTATCATGCAATTCCATTTTCCATGATTTCTGCAGTACACTGATGTATTTTCCTCCATTCCTAACTAGAAACTTCAGTAAAGCCATTTAGCTTTTCTTATCCCTCATATATGTTCTTATATATGAGGTTGCTTTTACATATAGTGGATTATTATAGCTATTTAACCCCCAATGAGCTATTTTGAGATCACAGAGGTTTTATGATTTGCTAGCTCTATGGTCAGAAGTCTGATTTGGAAAAGGAACTTCCGGGTGCTATGGTTCTTCATTATCACTGTTGATGATATCCAGGATCTATATTAAATTAATACATAATGATATTGGATCATTATAATATACAGCCTTTCATGACAGTCACATAGTTTTGACCTTAGAAATTTCCAAGGAAAAACAGCTGCCTTTCTATTCCTGTAACTTCTATTTAATTATTAAGACCTTGATATGTATTCAATAATGATGGAATCCAGATATTAGTATTCAGATAACTAGGAACTAATTACATGGGCACTGTTTCCCTTATTCTTCAGGTAATGAAACTGAGATTTAGTTTAACCAATTTTAAAATGCCTTGACTAAAACAAAAAAGCAGCAAGGAATAAGAGGTGACACCGGGATTAAACTCACTCTGTCAAGCACAAAGGAAGTAGCCTTCACCATCACACATGACCATACAGGATAGTGACCACTGCTAAGGGAGATTTTCCAGACAGCTGTTGTAGGAAAAGTTTTCCCCCAAATGAACAACACCAGACTGTGGTGTGTATGGTATTGCTTTCCTTTCTCATGCATAATTCAGGTGGTTGTTGACCCATAGGGGTTACACCTGTTACTCTACAGACAGCCTACAAATCTTACAGTATGAATAATAGAAGAGCTTGATGAATTCTTGTGAATTTACACACCATGCCAAGTTTCCAGCAGCTTAGCTGTACCAGGTTGGAATATTTACACTGCTGATTTCTAGGAGAGGTAACAAAAGCTGTGTAGCAATAAAGGGTCGGTTAGCTCATCTATTGGCTAGACCTTATATATATTTCTAAATGTGGGCTAGATATACTCATAACAAATAATCTTTAACTCACCCACCCCAGCTGCACTTGATAGATGGAGAAACCAGGGGTGGTGCTATATGTTTGAGCGGGTGCCGACATTTGCTGGGGATTTTTTTTTTTGCATGTGTGTGCAAAGCTCCAGAGCAAATGTATTTTTTCTTCCAAAAATGATATTTTACAGCTTTACATAAGTGTGGCATGAACTAAGGCATCTTCTGAGCTTCATGTTTAATATTTAGGTAAAGAAATTAATCATGAAAGATGCAATGTTGTTACCTATAAACAACTGTTTTGCTAAAATTATTTTGGCTGCAGATAGGAAACAGGCTTTTCAAAATTCTGTCAGGTTTTCACTGTCTTCAGACTGTGCTTAAAGAGCATGGTTCCAATGGCTTGTCTATGTGCACACGCACACACACACTCCTCCAGGTACATGGTTGAGAAATAGAGACAGCACCTTGGCTCTTCTACAGTAGAGCTTCTCTCTTAAACACCTAGGATCCTAGTCCTTGGGTGTCCCATTCTTGGAATTTCTTCCCAGAGCAGTTCAGTCTTCTTGATATGGTGCTTGCTACCTGGCATGGTGTCGAGAGACTGCGCCTCACTTAGTGACAGGACTAGAATGAGATAGCCCACATCTGCTATTGTCAGTTACTGGTAAAACTATTAAGGCAGGTCTTTGTCTGGAGTCTTGACACTTTTATTTAATGCATCAAGATGACTTGATAGAAATATGACAAAAAATTTTCCTCCTAGTTCATTAAATAATACTAATGTGATATATTCATATTTTGATGATTTGCTCCTGCAGTTTGAATGAATGTGTTTATTTGCATCAGAAAAAAATATCTCACATGGTCTCCCTTACTTAGATTTGCCGATAAAAATACCCCATCCAAAGTCATTAGTTTACTATCTCAGCTCCTTTTCAATTTACTTTATAGTTCTCATTCATACAATTTGTAACGACTTTATTTGTTTCGTATCAATCTTATAGGACACAGATCTTGCCCATTTATTCACCATTGGATCAAGAATGCTGAATGGCAAAATGAAAGCCCTGTTAATTGAATTAGTGAAGGAATGAAATAAAAGATAGGTATTAATAGCTTTACTAATCACCTGTTTACAGATACTATTTGAAAAGGCAAACAGGAGTCATTCTTTAGAATATTTACAAATACTTTCCCACAAACAATAAAACTGAGCATGGTAGACTTTGGATGGAAATACTGGGTAAAGGGAGGCAGGACATTAAAATAAGTATAAGAATTACTATTGCTTCAATCTAAGTTCAGATTTCATACCAAGTTGTGGACAGCTAACCCTAATATTAAAAAAAAAAAGGTTTTGCAATCTTTAGGACAGACTCTAGAATAAATATGAAAAATAGTTAAAATCTTTCATCTGGGAATTGGACTCAAGGACGTCTCCTCTTTATGAGATCCATCTTCTCATAGCAAACATTTTGAGGTTCCAAGCAGGTCTCAATTGTCTATGTAAATGTTAATGCCTGAATAAAAAGGGTGCCTGGTCATGGTCAACTCTGTTATTTACTTTAGAGTCAATATTGATGGAAAACAAATGGAAAGAAAGCTACTGTGCTAAGTGAGTTATCCTAATCTTTCTCAGGGCAAATGTGAGCCTGCTCATTGGGCAAATTAATGCTCATTTCAGTAACACTTCTGTGAAAAAATGTTTAGTTCTTTTAAAAATATTTTTGCAAGCAAAGTAGATAGGTAGATAGATAGATAGACAGACTGACTGACTGAAGAGAAGAAAGAAATGGGTATCAAAATTTTTATATTTACCATGATATCATGCCATTATTTATGTTAAAGTTAGACATAGATTGATTTTCCAAGATTCTGAAATGGGCTCAGTGACATATGATACATCCTTATAATAGGCTATTTTTGTATATGAAAGCCCTTTTCCCCTTACTCATGCTCCCGTTCCCATCCTCAGAGAAGACAATTCACCACCTTTCCCACCCTTTCACTTGTAAGGGAACCTCTGCTTTCCTGTCCACACGTTATTCCTCAGGGTTGGAGGAGCTGCTAAGCTTGCTGGTAAGAAGCTGATGTTCATTAGTTTACAATTTCAGTAGTGTGGAATTACTTCACCTTTCATTTGGGGACATAGTTTTAGGCCTTTCTTTATTCTCTCTTTTCTTTGTGATATTCTGTTTCAGGACCTGAAAGAAAGTCAGTGGGATCCTTACCTGGGTCTTTTTACCCAGTGAAGCTCATATAACTTAGGCTTCAGGGTCTGCATTTTAGAGTTTATATCTTAACATCTGGTAGGACAAGTTCCCCCTGTGTATTCTTTATTTTGAAGGTTGTAGTTATTTGTGGGCCTCTATTTTCCAAATAACTTTTCATTGAAGTTTTTAAATATCTGAGTAGACCTTCAATTGAGTTTGTATTAAATTTATAGAAGACTATATGTGATACTGTCATCTGTATAATATGAAGAACTTCTATCCATTCCATGAGATGTCTATTCATTTGTCTTTTTTATTAGATTTCCCCCAAGGGAGTATGAGGTAAGTAGTAAACCTGGGGAAGTTGTGAGGATCTTCTTGGGATCCCTTTGTCTTTGAGGATAAGGTTGTTCCTCTGGGTATAAGGAGGGCACCTCTCACATGAGGGTTTTATGAGCTGTTTCAGGGGATAAGGGCAGGGTGAAGGTCAGAATGCTCTTCCTATCTCTGCCATTTTCTCAAGCTCCTCCAGCTGAAAATATTCAAGATCCCAAGGTGCATATTTTTGGGGTAGAATGTCCTGAACCCCAATAGGTACAAAGGAAAATCTTAAAATATTATCTAAATATCGCATAAGCCTCAAGAATGTTATAGGCTATTTTTGAAAAAATTTAAAAACAGAAATACAATTGTCTTTGCAAATAATACTTATTTTCTGGATCAGATCTAATTATTTTTAAAGTAAATCTTTTACTTAAAGTTGCACCAGTAGAAAAATAAGTAAAAAAAAAAGTATTGGTAATGGGCAAAAATTATTAGTATAATTTAATTTACCTGGAAAATGACACTTTCTAAGATAAACAAAGCTATCAATTATATTTCAGACTAATCCCAATGAGTGAACCCCAATAGAGTTCATGCTTAATTCTTCAATACTTAAATTTTGACTATAGCAATATCTCATAAAAGTGTTATTTGATGAGAAAGAGAGACTTTCCTATTTACTGTTTTCCTTTCTATCCATTTTCCCAAACATTATGTGAGAGCTGAGTCTTGCCAACGCAATTCTACTTAATCATTTTTATGAGAAGTAAGTTGCCAAACTTTACATCAAATATCAACTAAATATTGGAAAAATACAGAATTTGTAGTCACATTTAAATGGTTCTCCAAAAAAAATTAAAAAATGTAGAGACTGCATTTATACATATAAAGCAAATGGAAGAAATGGGGATCTTCTCTGGTAGTCTGTGCTGACATCAAATTTAACCTTGAGATAGCTGGAACGAAATGTATTGTGATGGAAAGTAGTTTAAAAATTAGTTCCAATGTTTTTACTTCTTTCATAGTAAATAACACCTATTTCATTTGAATTTCAAGCAAAAAATACTTATTTTCATCTAATGCTAAAGAAAAAAATTACAGAAGCAAAAGCTAAATGCACTAGGACTTAGGGAACTTATTGTTATTTTGAAAAAGAGTATGTTGCAATCATAAAATTAGATCACACAACATATTTCTACAGCTTGATTCTAATTTAGAATAACCTGACAGTTTCACTGTGGCTAAGAGATCTCTTCTGTTCAATGGCATTTTACTAACAGCTGCCATTTTGAGGGAGAAAACTGAATTTGTTACTGCAGTCAAAACAGTGTAAAAGGCCTCAATCTAATTTTTATCTTCCTGTCATCCTGGGTGGATTCTCTGAAAGAATAATGAAGACTGCAGAGGGAAAACTCCTACAGGATTTTTTACTCTTGTAATTCACAGTAAATTGTTTTTTGACAGCTAGTTTAGGGCTTTGTCCCTCCTACTCTAAGGAATCATGCAAAGAGTGTGTGAACATAAGAGTCTCAGGTGGTATTTTTTTAAAAACTGATAATGAACCCAGAGCCAAGACTGAATCTCAAGGTCACAGATAATGGGAAATACACCACAGGCATTTCCATTTCCTTTATGTTATTAATGATGTCTTTATTGTGTCTTCTTGGGTTTGTGTTTTGTTTCCTTTTTAATAGTTGCTGATGTTTCCCTTCTCTGTCTCTGCCATTTGCTTTCTGGGCTGGCACTAGCACTTCCATAAAATATTTTAATGGCCCCCTACAGGGCTTCTGTAGTGAAGGGTCTGCTAATGTTTCCATTATGGCCCTGGTCTCAGAGATATTTATATCACAGTCACCTTAATTTACATTAGACCATGGGGAACATATCACATAGGTCAGTCTTGGGAGCAATATTTTTGGTACATTTGAAAAAAATTGTAGTTCAAATTCTTAAGCAGTTGTGTAGCTCTAGGGCCTTGAATCTAGTTACAGTAACATTTGTTGGGGTTTTAGCTGAGGAACTTCCATAAAAGTTAATTGAAATTACCTGAATGAAGCTCGATGCTTTGAAAATAGAGACTAGCCTTGTAATTATTTTGCTTTCCTTTCACCTCCTGTCTTGTCTTAAAGAGTAATGCTGTAGCTGATTAACTACAACGTCATTTATAGACATAAATGTGGGATGACATAATGATTAAAAACAAACTGTACCTCAGTTTAACAAGGGATCCCAACAAAACACAAGACGAAGCAATTGTTTTGAAATGTCAAGGTGGCCTAAGGTAGTGATAATAGAAAGATGCAAATGCCTATGGCCCCCCAGAACAGATACTGTCCCCAGCATGGTGGTCTTGTCCTTGACTTTGAATCAAAGGCAATTATATACTATTTTGAAAAATGTTTAAAATCCATTTTTCTTGTGATAAAATATGACAAAATTTTTCTGAAGTTTTATTTAAATTTTAAATTAAAGAATTAAGAATGAGTAGAAAAATATAAGTGAAAGGATTCTGCAATATTCCAAATACACATATGTAGTAGATTGTTTAAAAATTTTTAAACATTTATTCTTTGATTCTTTACAACAGCCTTTTGAGTCATGGAAAATATCCATTTACAGGATAAATGAATGAATGTCGATTGGCTGGCAACATGGACTTTACAGACAGAAATAAATGTGAATCTTGCCCTACCCTTACTTGGTGAGAGTTTGGGGCAAATTTTACACACAGAGCATCTCACGACATGTGTTCTGAGGAAATGCTCAAACCGTGTGCAACATTAGGTCTCCATTTGCCTGAAGAAGTCTCTGTTTAGGTTTGTTATCCTAGCATAATTATCAATAACTCACCTTTTCACTCAAAAAGTGTCCACTTTTTGGTGATAAATTATATCATCACCCTATCAGTTAAGAACAGAAGCCCTCGTCTCGAGAAAGTAAGGCTCTGTCGTAAGCAATTCTTAACCCAATGGCAGGCACCATAATCAAGCTGGCCATCTAAGTTAGTCACTTCTTGTCACAACCGAACTCCAAGAGATTAAGGATCTTTGTGAAATAGAGTGTGAAGCTGAGGACGACTATCCGATATGTACAAAAAGATGAGTAGTCTGTATGAAGCCGAAGAGCTGCAGTGGGATACATCCACTCTATCACAATTAAGGTCTTTACATTTTTAAACCATTCCTACTGAGGAAGGATAAACAGCAGGAAGCAGAGCACATAGGCTGAGCACCGCGATGCTGGAAGTCAGTTTCTGGTATAGGCCCAGTTGTATACTCAAAGCTGTCAGTTTGAATTGTATAGGCAATTGTTGACAAAAGTGTTGCTATTGTTATTAGCCATATCATGTAGTCCTATGGGCCATTTTGATTAAGGCTCCAGGAAGGCTTCCTGTTAAGATTGTTCGTGAGAAAATACATCATGTTCTTTTAGTTCTGTAGTCAGTTGTTTGCCTTAACTTTTTCTTGGAGTGAATAGATTAACTCCTGTACACTAGTTGAACTATTAACTTGGACCATATGAAACTGTTGCTTTTTATCCATTTTGAAAGCAGGAGTCCATCTGGCTTAACTTGAAATAGTATTATTAAGATAGGAAAAGAAAGACAGGGAGCTTCATCAACATGGCAAATGATTCTGAAGCATAGAGAGAGAGAGAGAGAGAGAGAGAGAGGAGGAGATAGGGAGAAGTCACTCAAACTTATTGAGTGCCTATTTCTAAATATCAAGGAACTGTGTTAGGTGCTTGAGATTAAACTGGGAATAAAAATAGGCATTATCTCTCCCCTCGTGGCACAGTCTATACGGAACATAAATTAGGAGTTCATTATCTAGGTATTTGTCTTATTTTTAAAGAATAATGTTGATAAAGCAGCTTCTCTGTTTCCTTTTCTTTTATATTTTTCTTCTTTATTCCCTTTCAAGCTTCTTATCTATTCCAGAATATTTTTATATTAATGTGCAATTATTTTTCCTCCCTCAATCTGAAAGCCTACACTCACATTGTTCTAATGCACCTGACACCATGGCTTGTATTTAGTTAACTGTTTTGAGATCTGTGCTCCCTTCTCAAAGCACCAAAATGGAAGCTCCGTGAGGACAGAGTATTAATCTTTATTAACCTGCCTCATAGATTATATTCCTGTACTTAAATGTTGCTCAATATATTCTCATTAAAGCAAAAAATGTCCACTGGACATTGGGATGATATCTGGCCTATGTCTGAGTCTTGACAAATATTACCATGTTGATAATACAGATATAACCACTGCTATTCACTACCCAGAAATTAAATGCAGTCACTAAACATTATATTTTCAGATCAATTAAAATGTTTGTTCTCATATGTGTGTGTCCTTAGGCTTTTTTCAATGCGAACAATAGTGGGAATTATTTTTACTGCTTAAAATGCACATAAAATATTTTAACAATTTAATTCCATGTTTACCATTCTTTCATGTAATCATACAAGAGATATAAAATTTTACTAAATGATGTTAAACATGATAACTTTTTTTGTATAAAGCTACATAAACCTTAAACTATCTATTCTTTTCTTATCTATTTTCCTGAGAGGAGACCTTGAATCTAGAACCTATGTTGACTGTCCTAAGATGTCAGTAGAAGATGAGGACAGCCAAGCTGGAAGGTCACCAAGAAGCTTGTTCATTAACAATTTGTCTTGCTTCCTTCATTTCACAATTTTCATAAAATTGTATGTAGTTCATAAATAACATAATAAGTGATACATAGCAATTTACCCTTTAAATGCATGAGAATTCATGTATATGTATACATTTGTATATGAGTATATGTGGGGGGGTTATGCACACACACACATAGATATTTCATTCATTCAGCTTCAAACTTGAGAAAAGATATAGGAAAATAATAATATATTCAATTACAACTTTGTCCCACATTATTACTTAATCTGTTAAATATACATACATACATACATATATATATATATATATATGTTCAGTATAACTTATTTTAAAAGCTTATTCAACTACTTCTATCTATAAATGTATATATTGCTTTCCAAATATACTATTCCAGACAATGCTTTTAAGACATGCATTAAGTAGTAAATTCTGAATAGGTTTAATGTTTCAAAAAGAATCTTTCCTAAATAATCACTAAAGTACTCCCCAGAGCCTAGGGATACCAAACTCAAGAATTAGGAGTTGAAGAGTGAAAGATTTTGAGTGAAGTAGGTGCTTGCCCTTAGCAGAGGACTGTCCCTGGTTCCTCTGGTAGATGAGGGTGAGCTTGAGTTGAAGCTCAGTGCATGCTGTCAGGCAAAGGCCGTGATAACCCAGGGTCTTACTTTGCTCTTTGCTGGAATTTGGGTGAAAGGCAGTGAAGTGATCACAAAGTAATCACTTTGTTGTTTAAGAATGCAAACTGAGTTCTGGTAACAAATTCTCTTTTGGCATCTGGAGAACATATTAAATAGTTCTATATTTAGAGCACCAAAGAGTGTGATTTTAAAGGTACTTCTCTACTGCTATACCTACCGTGAGCTCATAGTGGTCAGCGGTACGTACTCTGTCTCGTGCAGTCTGTGACTCTCTCGGCACCGGGCCAGTGCTGGCCCATGGCAGCTTATCAATAATTGTTTGCGAGCTTAATTTAACTCAATGTGGAAAACAAGTCTACCTTAATTTTCATTATAACCTTAAATTAGCTTTCCACTTCCCTGAAGGAGAGATTACAAATGAAGTGAAATAAGAGTAATGTGGGAGGAAATAAGGTAATCAGATTTACAATCGTTTCAGTATAAGCTAATATTTGCTATGTGCTCATTAATGTCCCAGGCAATTTTCTAGGCAGGTAGATACTCTTATTTATCCTATTTGAAAGATGAGGAAACTGAGGCACAGAAAGACGAAGCAATTTGCTTAAACTCACAATGCTAATATGTCAGGGCCAGGATTTGATCCAGGCAATCTAAATACAGAATTTGCATGCTTAACTGAAGAGTCATTTTCCTCCAGAATATTATGATGTCAAACTAAGTTATAAAAGTCACTAAGAAAAATTTAAAAACTTAAAGAATATTCATAAATATTGCATATATGTTTAATACTACAATTAAAAACAAAAAAAGTGAGGTCTATTGACAATAAGAATCCTGCTTTAAATGCTTTTTATAGGGGGTTAATCAAGTATAACAAATTCATCACTATAGGGAAACAATATGTAACTTAGCATTTAACATGCACACACATGTGTATTCACTCAACAAACAAACACTGTGCAGTTATCATGTGCAGGGCAATGTGCTAATGAGGTGGGTGGGAGGTACCATGCCAATCAAACCACTTACAGACCCGAGGGGCAATGGGAGATACGTGAAGAGCTGCAGTGTAAAGGACCAGTACAGACAGTGTGATTGGGAGAGGGAGAGAACTCTTCCCACTGTGGGGAGCTGCATGTGTGGAGACTGGGGAATATTTTGTAGTGAGCTAGAGAGGAACATTCAAGGGAAACAGATGGTAGTGTTATTCAACAGGTGCCAGAGTGCATGAAGATGAAGGATTGCAAGAAGATACTTGCCCTTTTGATAAGGTTTTGAATTACAGGACAAAACAAGGAAGGAGTGTGAGTGTGTGCATGGGTGCGTGTGTGTGTGTGTGTGTGTGTGTGTGTATGAGTGAGAGAGAGAGAGAGACCATCTTATTTTCTATGCATTATTCTTCCATCACCCAGCCTCCTATCAACCATCTGTTTATTGTGATGTATGTGTAACGTACAAATGCATGAGGTTGTGATGGAAACAAGGAATTTGGCCCGAGATGAACCTGGGTGTGGATCCAGGCTCCATCCCTCTAGCTCTGAGATCTCAGAAAAATTATTTCATATCTCTGGGTAAAATTAGGGTAACACTAATTTGCAGATTATAACGACTAACTAAGCCAAACTTCAGTGACTTGACTAATAATTATTCAATATGTAAATTTCATCTGAGAGTGTGTATATCATCCTGGAAGCAATGCAAAGCTACTACAGATTTTTAGGGAAGGGAATAGCATAGTGGATACTACATCTTGATTCTGATTTCTGTATAGAGAAGAATAGAGGCTTTCCTTTTTCTGACTTCACTGAAGAATTCATCAGTAGCTAGTGATGTATATTATTTTGTGCTTTATTTCTTTTGCTGTTGTTCAGATGGGAAGAACATAGGTCACTCAACGGTCATCTTGTGAGCATAAAGGGTTTAAGGAGATCTGGTCTAATTCCCTCCCCCTGGGCACAGGAGTAATCAGGGACTGCTGGTCTTCCAAGATGTAAGTGAAATGAGTGCGGGCTAGAAAATATTGTTCTGCTACTCAGCTACTCTCCTCTATCTTTTTACTGTTTCTTCTTAGCAAAGATAACCATGGAAACTGTGAATAATAATAGGGGGAAAATACCCTTTGGCTACCTTGGTGAAGCATTCTGTTGTGCTTTTTTGGTTAACTGTTTCATGCACAAGTGCATAGTCAGGATAGATGGATGTCCGCTATCCTACACTCTCCAGAACATTTAAGAAGAAAGAAGGAAGTACTGACAGTCACATTATGAACTGATTGCTTGTTAGGGATCAAAGGAGTAAAAATTGAGCAGGGCAGTGAGAAACTAGGGCCCATGAATTTTATGGTCGAAGTGGAATTTTCTATAATTCTGAAACAATTTCCATATACTGAATGCCCACTTTTATATTCCCTCCCTATATATTTAAATCTAAGCAAACCTTGACACGTTTACGTCAATACATTTCTTTCAGAGCTCAATCCTCTGGAGTTTTTAGGAGGATATATATTCCTTTTCTATTATGCTTTTAAGTTCCTGGAATTTTTTCTTTGGCATTGAATGGAGTCAGCCACTGATCACTCCATGCTTTTAGGCTGTCCATGTCAGTCTGAGCGCTCTTTTTCAACTTCCCTCAACACCCCAACTATTCCTGTGTCAGCTGATTTTATCCTTTTAAGGCACGTGCCCTCTTTCGGGTCATGGATGTACAAAGAGAACAAGACTCTGTCCCTGTAGCAGTCCATTAGTTAGCCCTGACTAGCTACCACTTTTAATTACCTTCAATCTTAGTTACACAAGCTGGTTTTTCCCTCATTCAAATATGTTTTTCCCTCACAACATAATTGCTGACCTTATAAATTCAAGTTTCTATATTATATTAACAAATGTCTTAAGTTCTAGGGAAGTATATGTTCATTGCTCCTATTCCTTCTAAATAAAGGCATCATTTTATGCCCCTTGTTTGAGAAAATTTTATCAGTTTTATAACGCATAGCTCCTTTAGCAAACCAACATTTTAATACACTAGTTTTTTTTTTAAGATTTTACTTTATTTTTTAAAGATTTTATTTATTTTTTAGAGAGAGGGCAAGGGAGGGAGAAAGAGAGGGAGACCAACGTCAATGTGTGGTTGCCTCTTGCGCACCCCCAACTGGGGATCTGGCCTGCAACCCAAGCATGTGCCTTGACTGGGAATCGAACCAGTGACCCTAATATGCTAGTTTTTATACATCATCTTATTCCTGCCATTTTCTAATTTCCCTTTTAGATAAAAAGACTAATTTTTAGATTGTACTATATCTGAATTTGTTGTACATAAGTTTTAAAATTTAAAACCTAAGCACAGATTTAAAATATTTTCAATATATATTGATTTTATATTTCCAAGTAAAAGTGCACTTTATACATTAATGATACTTGCCTGACTTAACTGAAAAGCTGTGGAAGTAAAACTGTCTTCTGGGATTCAGATCTCATGGACTATATGAATGCTTTTGTCAGTGAGCCACTTTCAAAGATGAAGCTATCATTTGGTAACTGCTAATTGCTTGATTAACTAAGAAACGTTATCTAAATTTTATTAGTGATAAGTTTGAAGCATTAACTTATTCTTAAGAGGCGAATCCAAGCCAGAAATTTGTAGTAAATTTTTTTTTTTATTGATCGATTGATTTTAGAGATGGAGAGGAGGAGGTGGAGGGAGGGAGAGAGAGTGAGAGAAGAGAAACATCGATTTGTTGTTCCACTGATTTCTGCATCCAGTGGTTGCTTCTTGTATGTGCCCTGACCGGAGGTCAAATACCCAACCTTGGTGTATTGGGAAAATGCTCTAACCAACTGAGCTACCCAGTCAGGGCCATAAGAAAAACTTTTGATTTGAAAACTCTTTAGGGGGGATAAATATTGATGGAAAGAGACTTACTTGGGGTGGTAAACAGACAATACAATATAAAGATGATATATTATAGAATTGTACACCTGAAACCTATATAATTTTATTAACCAATGTTAACCCAATAAATTAAATAATAAAAAATAAAGCTGAGCTATCATCTTGGGGTTCCTTGGCTTGTGGAAGCATAACTCTAATGTTCATCTGTGTATGTCTGTCTCTCTGCCCAAATTTCCCTCTTTTTACAAGGATATCAGTCATCTTGGATTTAAGCCCCACTCTAATTCAGTGAGCTCATGGTAACTTGATTACAGCTACAAAAACTTTATTCCAGATAAGATCACCTTCACAGGCTCTGGATGCATTCAAAATTTTGGAATACAATGTTCAACCCAGTACAAGTGCATTCTAATATATCTCCTTGTGATATTGTCTTTTTTGTTACACAGACCTATGGAATTACAGAATATATTTTGCCACTAGGACTTAAGATTAAAAAATTATTTTTATTTTGTTCATCAATTAAGTATATATTTACTAGTGAATATGACTACGTGTCGGGCACTGACTGTTTTAGGGACAATGATAAGCAAGTGATGTGCAGGATCTCATGGGGCTCATAGTCTAGCATGGGGGCAAGGCACAGAGATAACAAACTAGTAAATAATTGGCTATTATCATTTCATGTATCAGAAGAAAAAAATTATGGAGAGAGATTCATTGGTGTGTCATTACTGGGGAGTGATGTTTGAACAGAGGTCTGAAGGATGAGAAACCGCCAGTGATGTGAATGTCTAGGCAAAAATACCTGAGGGTAAAGTCACAGCCAACACAAAGACCATAAATTATGAGATGTGGCATATTCAAGCAGTTGCAAATAGGTGCATTAATAAGGAATGTAATTAACAAAAGAAAATGCAGGCTTTGAGGCCAGACAGGGAGACAAGCATCAGATTTTTCAGGGTCTTTTAGACCATGCCAGAAATTCAGATTTTATTCTATTTATAAGAAGAAACCACTGGGGCATTATAAGTATGATATAATTTACACTTTCAAAAATATTATTCCACAAGTCATGTTTGCAACCATTCCCCAAAAATCTTGGAAAGTTAATGCTCTTTCCATGTAACTCAGGATAGTCTGGGCTACGTTGAAATAATAGATACAAACTCTGACATTTCGGTGGTGAAATACAATAAAGATTCATTTTTCCCACACCTAAAGTCATACAGCTCAGCAGTTTATCCTCTGTCCTACAGCTGCATGATTTAGAACCTGCACTCCCTAAGGAAGCCAAAGCAAGGAAAGAAAAGACTAGAGGACCATGTAAGGTATTTGGATGGGCCAGGCCTAGAAATGGCTTGTATTGTATCTGCCATATCCTGTGGACCTGCACTCAGTCATATGCTACCAAACTCCTAACAAGGGAGTCTAAGAAATTTTGTCTTCTTATGTGTCTAAGAAGAGGAAACAAAAGTTCCTGCCAAACTCTCTGAGCCAAGGTAACTCACACTTAATGCCTTTATAAGCTTAAGAAGCTGGTAGACATTCTATCCTTTGCTTCAGGAACAGTGAAGCAAGGCCTTCAGCTCTTTCCATGGTCTTGGCATAAACTAGCAACTAAGAATTTCATTCATCTGATATAGTTCCAAAGCCCACAGACCTCCAAATTGATTTGGGCTCTTGAAATAGTGAGGGCTGTTCCCTGATCAGTCTGGATCAGATTTGACCCACTACGCCAAACTGGAGTAGCAGAGGTCAAAGACAGGCATCCAGGGCCAAAACCTAGAATATCTTCATCCCAGACAACTCACCCTAAAAGACGAGGCACTGGGCATGAGCAGAACAAGCTATGAGCAGCTGAATCTCTTCCTTTAGTAAGTGAGAGCATGGTAGCATGAGCGCCACAGAGGGCAGTCATAGCCCTAACTCTTCTTTCCCAAGTGTTCTTTATATGGCTCCTCTTTCTCTGGGAGAATGAAAAACTTCTTATTTTAGGACCACAAAGGGAAAATGATCATTATGAGTTACAAGGCACTTGCCTCAAAGCCAGTAGTAACACTGGTGATATGGAGAGTATTTTTATTTATTTATTTCTGTTTGGCTAGGCCTTGGGAGGAATTCTTTAAAATATGTTTTCCTTTAGCCCTTACCACAAATGGATGCAGTAGGAACTACTAAAAAGCTGTTGAAACTGAAGAGTAGAAAGGTTACATCCTCTTTCCCATCACACAGCTAGTGAACAGTGAGCCAGGATTTAAACTCATGGCTTTCCTACCCTTAATCCCTTGCTCATAACCACAAAAAAAAGGGATAAAACAAAATAAACAAACAAGGAAAATGTCAACAAACTCATAGACACAGAGAGTGTACTGGTGTTTGCCAGAGGTGAGGAGGGTTGGGGGACAAAGTGAAAAACATCAAGGGGCTGAGAAGTACAGATTGATAGTTAT
The DNA here is from genome assembly GCF_987537825.1 of Furipterus horrens. NCBI lineage: Eukaryota > Metazoa > Chordata > Mammalia > Chiroptera > Furipteridae > Furipterus > Furipterus horrens. The sequence goes on from NW_028327180.1 coordinate 16,611,228, forward strand.
AAAATAGAAACAGGATGTAAACAGAATTAATAGGAAATCTATTAAATGATATTGTGATAGCTCTAGATGGTGTCAGGTGAGTACTAGAAATATTGGGGGTAACACTTTGTAAAGTGTATGGCTGTCTAATTACTATGCCATGCACTTGAAACCAATACAAAATAATATTGAAAGCAAACTGTAATTGAAAAATAAAAATATTTTTCAAAAAAGGATAAAGCAGATTTTCCGCCTAGTTTGGTTCACCAAAATACAAACATTTAGGTTAAAATTTTCATATCCGTTCACAAATTTCCCTAACACCTAGAATTCTAAAGTCAATAGTCTGTCTCTTTATGATAAACAAATCTGATATGTATTAACTTTTTTTCATCACAGAGATATTAAATAGAAATTTTCTCAAAAACATTAAGTGCCATGGAAGCAAGAGGCTGTCCATGCTTCTTCTGAGGCCCCCGCCCCCGCAGTTGGCCATTGCCATTGCATCCGCCATGTTTATGCCTGACTCTCTGATACTGCTCGGCATATAGAACACTTTCAGCAAGTGTTTGTTACGTTAGCAGATCGGTATTTCTGTAAGTACTACACGGTTAAACATATACAGAGGAACAAGAGGAACTAATATCTTTTGAAAAGATAACATGATGTGTGCTTTCATTTTAATTGAGAGTATGATTTGTTCTTATTTCTTACATATATAATGTGTGATCATATAATGTATGTTATGTACACATGGAAAATGGACTTAGACTGGTGCACTGCTTTTAATTTTTAAGGTTCTCATTTTGATATCCTATTAGCTGCTACTCAATTAAAAACATATCTAATATTTATAAGGTTAGGCTGTAAAGCTTTCATAGACTATTTTTTGCTGTAGTTTTCTAGAGAGAAACATGTAAAATTAGGCCTAAATCTCACTGAAATAGTTTAAAGACTTTACTAATGTGGCAATAAAATTTTCTTGCCTCAAAAATCAATATCATCTCAAAAGTGTGATTCTTTTTCACATGTAATATGTACATAGTAGGCTTATGCAAAAAAAAATTCTATTGGTAATTAGCCAAATAAAATATGTACCTTCATTATAAATGCAGGAAGACTAAGAAAAATAATTAAACAATCACTGAAAAACCCATAAACACTGTGCTCAGGCACACATACACATACACACTCAGTCTCATTAACTTCAAACCATAAGAAATTAATTACAGATTCACTTCTAATGAACATATGGGATAAGTGCTGACACTCAACTGGTTTCAGTTCAGTGATCAGAGAAACAAAGCAATGCTCACAGACGGATGGTGGCGGAAACGTCAGGGAGCGGGGGCCAGGAAGCTGGATTCCTTCACAACTATGGAAAGCAGTTCCAAAATATTCAGAGAGAAAAAGAGCTCCACTACCCATCCCCTTCCGAATAGGAACAGAACTTCTCCATCATGACCACCTGCCACCTCTACCCCTAGAAGAAGCTGCAATGTCTGAGGAGGAAGAAGCTTGAGCACAGGAGAGAGGGGAGAGGCGGAGACGCGGTGGCAAAGAACTATGGCTCCAGAGCAAAGAGATACCTACCCCCTTAAAAAACAAAAATAAAAAGGAAAGAAATGAAAAGAATATGGTGTCTAAAGAGAAGAATCATGACAGTTATCTGTACAGAGAGGTTGAGAGTTAAATCCAAGGGTAATTCACTAAGCGATTGCAGAGAAGCTATGATGATACTACGTATATGTCCTTTTCATTTAAACGTGCTGACGATCTAAAACACCTTCATTGAAGATGCAGATCATGAACACACCTGCCTCTTAATATGCTGAGTTACAATGTCAGACTCAAAAGAAATCACAGCAGCAGGATCAACACCACTTTGTCTTCAGGATTTTCACCTCACTGGGAACAAGAGGCAGCTAGTTTGGACTTCATATCTATCAGTGGGATGTAAATGCGAGCAGTATACCACCTGCAGTTACAGAATAGTGAACGCTTCCTCCCATATCACTTGGGATGAACAAGTTCCTCTCCTATTTCCAGTCATACCCAGAACCATGAGTTCATTAGTCAGCACCTGTGATCACGCATTACATATTCATAATTAAATACTTATCAATTTATACCAGTGGTTCTTCCTATTGAATCTACTCTCCTATTCCTACTCATCTCTGTTTAGATCCAGGGAAAATGGCTTAATTTATCTATGAGATGGAACAATCCTAAGCAGTCTATGCCTAGGTACATTACCTATCTTCTTACTTAGAGTTACTTTTAAGAAACTATCCTCTAGATCTTTTATTTTCTTTGGAATTAGGTCTCTTTAATATTCTTCTTAGTTCTGGAATCATTTTCCATCAGCTTATATGACCTCTAACTTTATGTTGATGAAGATTTTAAGCTTAATAAGGATATTAATAAATTTATTTAGCTTCTGGTTAAGATTTTCATCTTCCTGTCTGTCAGAACTTTACCAATCTAGAAAAACAAAGCAGGTACTGACTTTTAGTGACAAAGTTTGGCAAAAATGATAATTAGAGAATCTAGTTTATTATACAAGTTTATCATTTTACCAGTACAGAAAATATGCCTAGAAAACAATTTAAATAATGTAAATGGACACTAAATAAGAAAACGTGACAAATTCCATACTACCCTTTAATGGACAGTTGGAATCTTTGTTTATTCTTTGTCTATAGAAAATAAACACAGCTCTAGCTAATGCACCAACTAAATCTTCCAGTGCACAAAACAGTATAACGGCATATAATACGTAACTATGGTACTAAATAAGCACACTTTTTACAAATTCCAATGATGAGTTCCAGTTGGAGAGGGTGTTTAATCGTTATTTTGCTGATGCTGAGAAAATTTAGTGTAATAATCAAGGGTATTATTATTATTAAAGTTTGACTGCTTGCATTCAAATCCCAGCTTTTCCATTTGCCAACTAAGCAACTGTGGCTCTGTTCCATTTTATGTAAAAGAGAAACAATAGTTATTTGGGGAAGAATTGTTTTCAGAGCAAGCACTCAAGGGATGCTGGTAGCATGACTTTGATAAATGATTTTAAAGGTAAACAACTTGCTCTCGAAAGGGTGGTGTGTTAGGGATGGGATGGCGGGTATCTAGGTAGGAAAATTGAATGTCACAGCCCCTAAGATGGGGATGCTGTTGTCTCCCTGTTATGCACAGTTCATGCATTTTATCATCATGCTCCATGTATGCACTTGAGGGCCATGGATTAAGGAGAATGAAAGATAAGAGAATATCCCCGTTGGGTTACTTTTCCATGTGAAGATTTGTTTAGACATGTTATATAATCCTTGTAATCATCAAATGGAAGGTACCAAATAATTACTTATTTGCCTTATTATTCTTCAAGTCTCTGTGTTGTATTTTATAGATTTTTTAACTTGTCATTAATAGAAAAAATTGAAAAGCCTTCTTCTTCAGTCCTGAGGCCCCATCCTTGCCTTGCTTGCCTCCCACCACTCTGGGTGTTTCTTCTGTCTCTTCCTTGGGCTCCTCTTCCACTCATCTTAGGTTCTGTGCTCAATCTTTTTCTTTTTTAAAATTATTCTCTTTGAGAAACAGTCACCCCTTAGCTTCATCTACCACATAAAGTTCAGATTTCCCAATATCAGATAGCAAACTGCCTTCTTCATATCCCCTAGATGTCTCACCAAGAGTTCAACACCAACACTTCCAAAATAAAATGTTATGTTCACATCTCAGATCTGTTTCACCTCCTGGGTTTCCTCTCTGAGGGACAGCCTGTCAGCCATTCATTAGCCCAGGCATGAAACTTGGTAGTTCTCCCACTTTCTTACCACTCCCTAACTCCCATCATCTCATTGTCAATCAAATTCTAAGGGCCATATCTTAATTCTCGCCTGGCCTTTTAGTCTCCAGGTCTCCTAATTCAACTTCTCATCATTTCTGCTCTGAATCACTAACTACAATAACTTGCTGATCATCTCAAGGTGTTTCTCTTTTCATACCGTTCCATTCCATAGTCTGAGAGATGGATTCCCTGTTCACAACACTTCCCTGTTTAAAATCTGTTTATTCATACATTCAATCAGCAAGTATTTATTCAGCATCCACTATGTGCCTGGCCCTCCTCTAGGGCTCAGGGCACTATGGTGACCATGCCCTTTCTTTAATGCTCTGCACAGTGTGTGTGTGTATACATATATGTGTGTTTGTGTGTATGTGTATTTTTATGTAAAGATATACCTATACATATGATGTAAGTGTATATGCCTATTAACACATATATGTCTTACAATAAAGCAGAGAAGGAAAACTCTGACTCCAAAAAACCTCCGCTGCCTTGCGGCATACCTCTTCAGGGGAAAGGCTAAGGGAGTAAACCCGGACAGAAAATCCGGAGCCGGAGTCCCTAAGGCGGTTTGACGTTGTAGTCAACACCGGCAACTCCTGTGGTGCACCTGAAGCCAAGCTGTATTGACTCCGTCTTTCCCTTGGACCCTTCAGCTGCGAAGAGAGGGGGGGTCTGCTGCATGGGCAACAGCAGACCCTCCATATCACCCTGCCCAGGCTCTGTAGCTTCAGCTTCACTGGAGAGGACACTCCAGCATCATCACAAGATGTCGATTCAACACGGGAGGAGACAGATACCGTGTCACTCCTGAGTCGGACTGCACAGCCATTCTCGGCAGTGCAGATAGACTCTTAAGAAGCTACACCATCGTCTCTTGAGACGGACGGCTGCCGACCCTTACAATAAAGATATATATCTATGCATACATTATATTTGTACATGGACAGATACATGCAAATGTTGTATATAAATATAGTATATACAATAGGCATACAAGAGCATCAAAGCTACCAAAGATTTCAATTTCAACTTGGAAATGCATTAAAAGTATTCTGTCTTCCTTGTATACTCATCCAGTCAATGACTATTCCTTGGTGTCTTTAATGCTTTGATGGTAAAGTTCAAACATATTAGTATTACATAATAATAAGTGCCTGCTGATCTTATATCTCTGCCTCTCCCTATGGCTATATTTTCTGCTGCTCTTTCACATATCTTCTATATCCCAATCACAAGTTTTATGTGCACTATAATTCTGTCTCCAGCCTGAAACTTGGCATTTCTACCCCCTTCTACTGGGACGATTCTTACTTGCCTTACTCAGGAATATTGAAACTTACTAATTCAGAGTAATTTGTCCTGACTCACCACAACTTTCAGGCTCTTAGAGACACCTCATTGTACATTAATCCCTCCCACCAGTAGTCCAGTTTTATAATATTTGTTCATATGCTGATCTCCATGCAAACTCCTTAACACATCTCCAGCATGTCTACTTTCTTGCACAATGGCTGGCGCATGGTAACAATTCATAAATGTCTTTTGAAGGAATAAGTGGAAGAATGAATAAGTAAATTAACTACACCAGTAACACTTGGGTCACATGCTTGCAAAAATACTCAAGTTTTGTTGGACAAAATCCTTTCATTTCTTATTCTGGAGATTTCTGGAGTGATATCTTAAAGATACTATAAGAAGTTGTCCTAAATTGAGAATCAATATAGCGGCAAAGCCAACTAAATTCCAACAACATTTATTAACATCTTTCAAAATATCTAAAAATGTATTTAACAACAAAAAAATACCAGAAGCAGTAGGAGACAGTTGATCAAACTTTTTTCTTAGACCTTTCTTATGAGTACAACTTTTTGTTGTAAATGATGAGGCCCATGCTTTTTCAATCTCTTCATTTTACTCATAGGGCAGATTGCCTCAAAATAGTCATTCTTGAGCTCAACTTTATTTCATCTGCCTGTTCTGAGAAATGATAAAATCTCTAGGTTCTTTGTCTTTCCTTTCCCTCACATTTTTCTTAAAAATGGGAGGATAAGCATACATTGGAGATATCGCAGGTTCAGTTCCCGACCACCACAATGAAGCAAATATCACGTAATAAAGCAAGTGGCAGTCTCTTTGCTGGTGGAGGACCCTGCCTTCAATTTGTAAAGCAAACAAACAAGAAAAACCTCAACATCTGTGAGGTGCAATAAAGCAAAGCGCTATAAAATGAGATATGCCTGTGTCCTGAAAGTACCAAACATTGAATATTGGTATAGCTGCTGAGACTAATCTCCTCTGTCCAAAAAATGAAAAAGCAGTGATTGGTACAATCAGCTTACAGGTGACATAACAGTAGCCCCTGACTAGTTCATGTGTTAGTCTCAGGTCACAACACAGCAATCTTCAGCTTCAAAACCTTCCCAGGGATCCTCTCACAAACAGAATGCACCTACTTTGCTCTCTTTGACCATTTCCCCAAAAATCTGACTTAAAGAAATTAAGATTCTAAAGGGTCATTTAGCAGCACCAGCTTCTAAAAGACAGAGTCTATTCCAAATTACACACAATGCTTAGCATAGTTAGTATGCCTGAAAAATGCTTTATTGTGAAGCAATAAATATATGAATCCTAGAATGAAGATTATTATCTCATAAAGGAAATGGAAACATTTATATATTCATTTATTTATAATTTTATGTATAAGATATTACATATGTATCTATCTACCTAAAGCCAGATGACCAAATAACATAAATAATATATGGATTAAAACTCAATCTGACTTGAAACAATTATGTAATGTTCTGAAATCTCCTAAGTCAGAGGGAAGTTAAATTTCCATTAGTAAGGCTATTCTATAATACTGCATTGTTCATTAATTGTTGCTCAAAAATTGAGTATGAAGTAATGGCACTTACATAATATTTTATATTTGTAAAGTGCTTTGCAATTGTGTGATAGTTAAATGTTAACTAACCTTATATCTGTAATAGATGAGAATAAGAAATTCCTACATGCAGAAGGACAGATTGGAACTTCCTTAAATGAGACCAGAAATCTTTTTATTAACTACATATGTCCTGTAAATTATTGACCTGTCTACATCTTCCATTTTATGGAGTCTTTGAAGTTAAAAATTTAAAATACAACTAGGCACTCCTCAATTTTTATTTGAGTTTTAGAACAGAAACCACACTGGTTCCAGAAACCACATATTTCTCTCTAATTAATATTCATCTCAAGTTGTCAATCTACCCTGTATTTTAGTGCATGTTAGCATAAATATCTCTTCTTCAATTCTGTATGCCAGCAATTTTCAACTGGTATGCTGCAAGAATTTTTTAAAAATGCAATACTTGACTATTGAGTCAGGAGCACTGACCTCTTTTCCCTGAGATTGTCAAATTTAAAAAATGACAACAGCCAATACAACAATAGCTCTCTGGTGTGAATGAATCAAAATTATACATATTTTTTGTCATACTGGCGTAAAATACACTTTTTGGTGTGCCACGGAACCTTAGTAATTAGCATATGTATGCCATGAGATGAAAAAGGTTGAAAATTGCTGCTCTATACTGTAGAAAAGCTGTGTCAGTCACTAGAAATTTAATAATTTCTTCTGTTTTATTGATCTTTGTATTTTCTATGTCAAAGTTTGTAGGGCTTTTGCTCATCACTTAAGTGTGTTTATCTTTCAATAAGGTTGATCAATATTTTTTTAATGTATTATCTCTTCTTACTTTCTTCCTATCACATCACACTTATGAACATGGAGCCTTTTGATAAATAATATTATTTATTCTTAGAAAGATAATTTTTTAAATCTTATATTAGATTGGCTTTTTTGTTTAGTTTTAAATAAAATTGGGTAAATTAAATAGGGCATGCCAAACCTACCAAATAGAAGAAACTCTTTAAGAGCCCACACAAATCACACCTTAAAAAAATCCTATCTCAGAGTAGTTATATGTTGAGAAATAATTGAAAATAGAATTTATGCTGATATCTGCTTAAAAGGTGGTGATTATAAAATGCACTTACAGTTTAATTATATAGTAATGTGCTTGACTCTTTAATCAAAGAAACCAGAATATTCACATTTCTGATTGGAGTCAGGAAAACCAAGTGGAAAGCACTGGAAGAGTTCAAGTGGCATCCCGTCAGTTCTAGAAATAGGTTAGAGCAATGCAGATGAGAAAGGGGAGGTGAAGTGAGGGAGAGCTTGCTGTACAATCATCTCAGTGAGACAGCGTGCAGGATAGAGGCATTAGGAAGAGGGCAAAAGCATTGCAGGAAAATCAGGCAGCAGAGCAGAGACATAAATTCAATTTCAGCCATTTCAGAATTAGGGTAGAGATGTCTGACAAGTGTATGAAGTTTAGAACTGGAGTTCAGGAGAAGGAGCGAGGTGAGGGGGCTGAAAGTAATGGATCTACAAGTCACCTGCATACTAATTTCTGTGAGTCTATTTGAAACAGATATTTGGGTTTGCAAAGTCAAGACCTAAGTTCTGCATATTTCTTTCTGGATAATACTTGGGGAAGCCTAGGCCAAGGGATCATAGCAACTATCATATTATACAAGATTATATACAAGTAGAGAAAGATTTAAAGAAATAAACCACCCAAGTACAATTTAGGACTGTTTTCATTACTTCTTAACCATCATCACTTATTATCTCTCTAACTTAGGTTTTCCACACAACATGCCTCAAATACAATCATTTTTAAATGGTTAAGGTCTTTCCCTTGGGGAAAAAATTAGGGTTGAAGTTAGTCTCAGAGTCTAGAATGTCATGGCTCTGAAATGGTGAGTTTTTAAAGTTTTTTTTTCCTCTTTAACCCCAATTGATGAGCTACTTATAGCTACCCACTTGTACCCACTTCAGGAAAAGCTCTTTTATTTATTTATTTACTTATTTTTTTAGCATTCTCTCTGCTGTATGAGTTCTATCCTAGACCTCCTTCTGATCTTCAACTTCCTTGCCTTTTTAGACTTGGAGAGAAAGAGAAATACAAAAAGAAAATGTTAAAATGAAACACGTGTGCTACATTATTTGTGACCATGAGACCGTTAAACTCCTCCTAATCAGACAAAATTACTCTTTTCTACCTCAACTTTTTGACCTTTTAGCTAAAACTAATTATTGTTCATTTGCATTACATAGTTCATCCTTAGCCAGCTCTGACACATAGCCGATTTCAGATATAAAATTTTGAACTGTTCATGTGCATCAATTTTACTAAAGTATTTTACAATTTTAAAGTATATTTAAATGGAGTCTAAAAAGATTTTTTAAAATGAAGATGAAGAGAAAGAAGTTTAAAACAGGCATTAGTATATATGCTCAATATATATATATTGGTAGCATACATATTTTTCTAAGTAGAATACTATGAGAAGTTACAAAGGAAATAACTTGGCTCTTTTCTGTTAGCAGAATTTAAGTTGTAGGGATGCACTCTAATGAGAAAAGCCAATCTTAGGTTAAAGATCCAAAAATAAGTAAGTAAATAAAGTTGCTGACATATTTGAAATAGCCTGACAAATAAAAGGATAAGTTCACCGCAACATAAAATATTACTTAAAATAGGTAGAATTGTATCTTAACATTAAAGAGACTCATGGAAGATATATGCCAAGTCATAATCAATAGGCATAGATCAATACAACGGGGAGGGATATGATTGCGGGAGAGGGGGTGGGTTGGGTGGGGGAGAGAAATTAGGGGAAAAGGGGACAACTGTAATTGAAAAACCAAAATAAAAAAAAAAAAACCATTGAAAAGAAAATACATACATAGACATGCATTTCTCACTAGAAGGTAACTAGTCTCCCATAGAATATATTTAGAATGTTTATTGGCAAATTATTAGCAGATTTTTGGTATTTTTGGTATTTTTTTTCTTACCACTTGAAAAGCATTGCTTCCAACCTACAAAGGAATTCTTATTTTCCTAGGATGTGCTAAGTTTCAATACCCACTTTACAGTTTGCATTCTAGGTGCATCCTGTGTTCTATATACAACCTATGAAGTCAAGATGAAAATGTGTTGCAACACTTGATGTGTTAGTAAGAAAGTCTGTGTATCACACAAGTTATTTATATAATTTACTGAGCCTAAAACACAGCTATAATATATTGCCAATTTAAATTTTACGTAAGAGAGAAAATATGTATAATTTGTAAGATAGTGCTTGAAAGCTGTTAAATTTGACACATTGCCATGATTTGCATCCATCAATTGTGGATTCTTTGGTGCAAGAGTACACAGCAATACATAAGGCTTAATATCTTTTTTCTTCTTATAGTTCTCTCATTAAAGCAGACTCAGGCAATGCATATTTGAAAACATTTCTTTTCCATGATGATATGTGAGAGCAGCAACATAGCAATGTTTTCATTTTTATCTCAAGATTCTACTTAATATCCAAAGCATTCACATGCAAAAATTAGTGAGCCCAACCAAGTGGGTGATTTAACAGGGGTGTTTATTGAAGTTTCTGCTGTAGGACAAGAAAGAAGAACAAAACCCTGAAGGATGAACCTAGCATCCCCTCCCACTGAGAATAAATGTCCCTTTGAGATAGTGTAGGGCCCTCATCTGGGACAGTGCTTCAGAGGAAAGTTTTCCCACTTCATCCAGGACTTAAACCATTAAGTTACGAGAAAGCAGTTAGCTCTGGAGGACTGGGCAGAAAGACACAAGGCAAGCAACATTTATCAGTGAAACTAAGCCTATTAATAACCAGAGGTAGCAGGGACAACCTGATTTATTAGGTGATGTTTTCCTTGGCCACTATTGCTAATTCCACTCCTTTTCTCGGTCTGCTGTTAAGCCCCAGTGAGATGGAATGGATGATGATATAGATGTGGTTGCTAGATTTAGCAAACAGAAACACAAGAGGCTAGTTAAATTTGAATTTTAGATAATGTCTCTCCATCTGTGTGTGTGTGTGTGTGTGTGTGTGTGTGTGTGTGTGTGTGTGTTTATTAGAGGCCCATGCTGAAGAGTCTTCATGAATTCTCTTCTGTTCTCTCAGAAATTGGAATGCCAATTATGAGATAAGAGGCACAAACATATTTTACTGCATTTTGTTTTCCAAATGGTTTTGTTGTAAGGCTCTGCCTTACAAAAACCCCCTCCTGATGACCTAACACAGTTTCAATGATTTGTTCGACAGATATTTTTCTCTTGTGAGCATACAGCTTGTATCCTGAGACCTAGAAATAATTGCGACCAATGAGAAAGGAAACCTCCCAAGTGCCTTGCGCTCAACACTTTCATGTTTGCCAAATGCTTTTACAAAAAAAAAAAAATGCTCAAGGGAATTTTAACCCTCTTCATAAACCAACACCTTAGTTTTGACTACTCAGCTAGAACTTGCTTGTCACCATTATATACTAAAGAATATAGTTGGGACAACTCACTCAAGGCAGATTCTATGACATGATTCTATTCCATTCTTAAACTCCTGGAGGGCAGCCAGCATTTATAAACTTGGGGCACTTTAGCCATCATGACTGATAAGATGATGGCACACTTGGAAACTTCAGCCCCATCAGCCACCTAAATTATATTTACACTTTGTTCTCTGTGCACCTGTTTCATCGGTCTGTCATTACTGGGTCTGTGTGAAGCGCAGGGCAGTCCCCAGGGGGATCCTAAGTTAGATCTACAGCCATGTTGGATCTGATTGAACTCTCGGTAGCTAGATGGTTAAGCGGAAGCTCTTCACCATTTTGTCAATGAACTCATGCTTTGGCTCTCCCCCATGCATATAGAATGCAGCTCACATAGACAGTGAGCGCATGATGTTGTGATCTCATCCTGTAGCGGGACATTACTTTGTTGGCTCCCGCACTTGAAGCAATTTGAATTTCTCAGCAGTCATATATCACCAATTTTGACAGAATTTGCAGGTCTGTGCTTAACTCTAGGCCTAATGGATGAAATGAAACTTGGTGAGCTCCCAGAGTTGGACAACCTTCAGAATGCTGAGACAGACCAATGGAAAAAAAAAAGTCCTTGTGTTCTCCAAAGACAGAGCTGGTGTTGTCACAAACCCAGCTCTCTCCATGCCTGTAGCAGGGGCCTGTGGTTTTAATGAAGAGCCACTGAACTTTGCAAACCAGCAGGTAGTCTCTAGGATGACAATAGCTTCTGAGATTCCAGAATCTTTTGTTCAGCCCTCTTGTTCATCTAGGCAAAGAAGGTGGCATTTAAAGTATGAATATCATCTGACCCTCACCATTCAGCAAAATGAGTCACACATGCAAAGTAGATTTGCAAGAAATATCAGTTCATGCTTGACTATTTCCAAGAGAAAAGGCATGTTATAAAACCGGTTCAAAACTGTTAGGGTTAGGTTTCTTCATTTGAGGTTTTGCTTTTTATTTGTTTTGTTTAGACTTTTGATTAAGATTGGTTTCAAGATTAGTAGCCCTGAATCTATTCCTGTTGTACTTGTATGTTTAGAATGACAGCTAATAATATAGTTTTCAATGAATCAGTCTTTAGATGCGTTTATTAGATGTACTATTTCAGTTGTGTGTTTTTTCTAAATTTGTTTGAAACATACAAATTTCTTGATAGTATATTCTATTTCTTCTTAGGCCAGAAATAGCATGAAAAAATCCCATATTTATTTTTGTTTTGCGTACTGTAATTTTGATGTTGCCTCTGATAATGGTTGGTATGTACAAACAGATAAAAAGCCATTGACCTAGATAAAACAATTTGTTGTTTAAAGCTGAGAGGAGTGTTGAATTTAAAATCAGATCCTGTCGTTTGCTTCCTCAAATACAAGTCATATTCAGTAATAAACACCTGAATGGGGTGAAACATTGTTTCGCATAATTGAACTTTGCTTTCTTTACTTATTAGTTAAGCTCAGCAAGGATGGAGGGCAGGGCTGGTATGGAATTGATGTGTCTTGATGTATTATGAAACATTACAGCTGGGCTCTACAGCCCCCGAGCTGAGGTCAAGTGAAGGTGAAAGAGATGACTTCATGCAGACTCCTGCCAGAAGCTTGATATCTGATGTCGACTACTGACAACAAGCCAAGTGAATGCACTAAAATTTGGCACCATGCAAGTTTGGTGCCTCATCTGACTGCATAATCGGTCTACACGCCCCAGATTAAACTACCTATAAAAACTAAGGAATTATCAGGGTGATGCAAATTTTACTTCAAAGGAAAAGAGGTGCTTAGCCTGTATTTACAAACAACCCCACTGACCTGACTCTGAGGTGCACACATTAAGACTAACGCATATATTTGACTCCATGCAGTTTAAATGAAGATAAATTTTAAAGCTAAACATCTTCCTTCTGATACAATTATCAGCTCTGTCTGCATAAGGTGCATGTTTATTTGCATGTCGTCTGTCCTCTCCTACATTAGCATATAAGGTCCATGAGAATGGGAATGGTTGTCCGTTTTGTTCACTGCTGTACGTAATCCCCCAGCCCACAGTCATGGGCCCATAGGAGGCACTTAAGAAATATCTATTAAATGAATGATAGCTAGTAGAAATAGGAGACACTAAACTCAGGTCACTACTGGAGAAAGAAAGGATAGGAATAAACTGTGAAGAGTCACACAGGGACATCACTTGTATCTATAATACCACCTTAAGAAAAGATCTGATGCAAATATGTCATAATATTGAGCTCTGACACCATTCTGCCACAGTTAAGGGGTAGGACTTAAAAAGCAGTTTTAATAATTGGCTAGAGCACCTACCATGCAATTAAGCTTATATATGGTTTTGATTCAGAAAGAAAAAAAGTTAAAACATTTTTCTTCTTGTTTCATTTTTAAGATTAATTATTTTAAAGTTAATTCTTTGCTTTCTTATCTGTATCTTTGTCTCAGTTTCATCAGAAATAGTCACAAGATCCACCTTTATTTTTTTGGCTTACTTTATATAGTATCTTTCAGATGGAAAACTATAATTGATAGTTTTAGGTTGTTGAATAGTTAGTCAAAGTTTTAACATTTACTAATGCATTTGAATGACTCAAATTATTCAATCCCATCATGACTTTAGAGTCTAAGTTATTTAGACAAAAAGACTTTATTAATTAAATTGACCAAATAATTCTAATTCTCTATTTTACTTAGCTTCCTTCATCCTTTGAAGACTACAGAAAGCTTCCTGACATATACTATATGCTAGCTCCTATTCCTGTCTCTTGGAAGTGAAGATTTTAAAAGTTGAACAAACTTCCAACGATTTTCTGAATACATAAACGCCAATGCCAAACAAATAATAAGCAGGCTGAAAAAGGCCTAAATCTCATATGTTGACAGTGACATATTTTGAGTTAAATAATTTCATTGGCAACTGTTGGCAGTAGGAGATATTTGCTGGCTGTCTATCCTGGTCTCCCCATGCCTCAAACTGCAAGTAAATTCCATGGCCACTGCAGGAAGCAGTTTAACAGGTATGTGAGTACCCCAAAAGCATCCCTGAAGGTATTCCACAATATAAGAATCTAGAACATATTATAACTCATTTCTAAAAAGGTTTCTCTAAGATACACACCATAAAAAAATGGTCTACTGGCCTCCTCTCCATTCACTCATTCCTTCAACCAAAAGATACTTTCTGAATTTCCCTGCTCTCGGGAAGATGGGCATAATAGTGGAATATTGTGTTGGCATCATCTGTGGACAGAAATACTCTCCTCTCTACATAAAATCATATGGCAAGTCTAACCACATGCCTTTGGAGATCTGGGGGCTTTGTTTTCCTTCAGTGGCATGATAAGTGAGGAGGAAGAGGGTCTCCAAATGTCATGCAAAAATAGGTTATCAAGATTCTTAAAGGCTATCCAACTCAGATGTTATGTGAACTATCTAAGGAATTTGTGAATAACCCTGTCTAAGGCTTTTCTTAATTTTTTTGGATAAAACTCTTCTTCCCGAAGCAGGCTTGTTGAACTTTCTTATTTTGTGCCTTTGCTCCAAATACGCCCTGTCTAGAATGACTTTACATCCTCTGCCAGATGGACTATGAGCCTCATCTCTCAAAGCTCAGTATGAATAGAACCAAACCCCCTCTCCAAAGCTACCTTTAGTTCTTCCTCAGAATTTCCTTAACATCTTTATTTACTGATCTGATTATCTTTAGATATTTTCAAACATATTTAATAACTACTCATGTACTTTAGGCAGACTTTCAAAAAGTAGTGGGTATTGCTTATCTTTGCACCCTACATCTTAACCAGATAAATGTTTTACATGCAATAGGCTATCAATATACTCTTATACATGGTAAACATTAACTAAACATTATCTTTCTCTTCTCCATAGAAGAAATAACTTAAAAATTGCAAGTTTTGATTGCATATATTTTCCATTTCTGGTAACTTCTCTACTTCCTTTATAACATAAAGAGGTGAAGATTCAGCCTATCTAAAAAAAATTCCTTAAAAAAACATAACTAATACTAGCATCTATAAACCAGCTGCTACACCTTTTAAGCTGTAGGAATTCAATATTATCTGATTTCCCAGGCATCTCAGAGCTGTTGAATGTTTGATTCCACATTAAATTCTGGTTAAATAAATGATCATTCAGGTTCCTATTTCTCTCCATATTCTGCTTTGTCCTTAGATAGAAGATAGTGAGAGAAAAGGCTGAAACCAAAGCTCTGGCCAAAGACTGTATAGTGAAGGAGGTCAGGGGTGGTGCATGGATACAAAGGAGAGTCTTACTTTGAATTATTTGTGTCTTCAATTATAAATTAAATTAAAATGGCAAATATTTTTAAGTAATATGAATTTATCTATACTTTATTTTCTGGTCATCTTTGTCTAAACCTGATGTAATTTATGACAATTGACATAATTTATCTTTCTGATATACTTCATTAGCCATTACATATGCTACAAGGTAATTTTTCTCAAAAAAAAAAAAATCCTTCTTTCTTATGAGTTAATAACCATGTCCAGGTCTCACAGTGAATTGGTAGTGACTCAAATAGTGAGTTAGGGATCAGCTTTGGAATCAGTTTTTCTTTCCTAACTCAGAGCTTTAACATAAGTGTCAAGGTCCAGGTGCCATTAAATATCAGGCTCCTTTTAAGCATAAAAATCATGGTTCCACTAACAAATAATTCAACTCAAGTGGAATTTTTCCAGAAAACACCTACTATCAAGAGATGAAAGTAATAAGGCAATTATAATAAAATTTAAAATAAAAATAAAGAAAACAGTCTGGCAGTTCATGAAAAGATTAAGAAGAGTCACTATACGACCCAGCAATTCTACTCCTGCATGTATGTCCAAGGGACAAACAGACACATATCCAAACAAAAATCTGTGCACAAATGCTCATAGCAGCATTATTCATAATAGCAATAACAACCAAAAATGGAAGCATTTCAGAGGTTCATCAACTGATAAATGGATAAACAAAATGTGGTATATCCACACAACTGAATACTTACTATTCACTATAAAAAGGAATAGAGTGCTAATATCAATACATACCACAACATGAATGAATCTTGAAAATATTATTTTAAAAAAGGGTTTCAGGCACAAACCCAATATTGTATGATTCCATTTATATTTAGTTTCCAGAATAAACAAATCTATAGATTCAGAAAACACTTAGTGTTTGCCTATGGGTTGGTGGGGAAAGGGAGAGAGAAGCTGGGGATAATGTGGAGTGACTGATTATAGGTATAAGTTTCTTTGGGGGGGCACTGAAAATGTTACAAAATTGGTTGTGGTGATGGTAGTCCAATTCTGTGAATATATTAAATACCATTAAATTATGTGTTTTAAATGGGTGAATTGTATGGTATGTAAATTATAAGTCAATAAAGCTGTTATATTTTTTAAAGGTAAGCCTTAGGGGCTTAAACCCCAACTTATTCATTAATCATTCACTCTTTTATTCATTCATGTATTTCACTTTCCAAGGTCAGCCTTCCCTGACGTTGCTTCCCCTACCTCCACTTCCATCTCTAGGCTGACAAAATCCTTACTGTGTGACTCAGTTTTCCTTCAGAGAAGATATCACACTTGTAACTGCACTGGTGACTTTATGATGAAGGCATCAGATCTGTTCTGTCACTATAGTACCCAGTGTATTGTACATGGCATATGAGCATTGTTGCAACAACTAAAATATAAAACATTGCACACCAAATAGGAAGAACTTAAAACATCCTAACATAGCATATAGATACATATAATTTTATGACAGTATATATTTTAATAATGAGAATAAAAAAAGACAAGATTAATTGTCTTTCAATTGAAATTTAAACCCCAAATCTTCATAGTTTGTTTAAACCAGGCTTGAAGTCAGAAGATATCACAGATGGATTTCAGGGCGATCATGATGTTTCTCATATTACATCAAACAATGTATGTGTATATACATTTTCTAATAGACTACATATGGATGTTGTCCCTGGCTGGTTTAGCTCAGTGGATTGAGCGTCGGCCTGCGAGCTAAGTGTCGCTGGTTCGATCTTCCAGTCAGGGTACATCAGAGAAGGAAAACTCTGACTCCAAAAAACCTCCGCTGCCTTGCGGCATACCTCTTCAGGGGAAAGGCTAAGGGAGTAAACCCCGACAGAAAATCCGGAGTCGGAGTCCCTAAGGCGGTTTGACGTTGTAGTCAACACCGGCAACTCCTGCGGCGCACCTGAACCCAAGCTGTATTGACTCCGTCTTTCCCTTGGACCCTTCAGCTGCGAAGAGAGGTGGGGTCTGCTGCATGGGCAACAGCAGACCCTCCATATCACCCTGCCCAGGCTCTGTAGCTTCAGCGTCATCGCAAGATGTCGATTCAACACGGGAGGAGACAGATACGATGTCACTCCCGAGTCGGACTGCACAGCCATTCTCGGCGGTGCAGATGGACTCTTAAGAAGCTACACCATCGTCTCTCCAGACGGACGGCTGCGACGACGACGACGATGACGACGACATATGGATGTTCATATTTTTAAGTTGTTCGTTAGTCTCCAAATGGCCACTATTAGACCTTGACCAAAAAGCTCCCAAATGCTAGTGATATTCAAAACAGGAATTGTTCACTTGTTTACTGTCTCCATCTAATCCATCATTATCATTCCTATTGATAATGACACTTAAATATTAACTGAATGTGTTCTCATGTCACTATTTCTACTTCTGTTACTTTGGTTGAAGCATTTATGATTTCTTGCCTGGATCAATGTAATAGCAGCCAAAACTCCTCTTTTCACCAACAGCAGAGAGCTGCTTACCTCCTTCAGTGAATTAGCCATTCACGGATGCTACACAAACAACCCTGGGGTGCCTACAGTGTGCATATCTGCAGTTATTATTGTCTCACTTTCTTTCCAGTTAGTACATATAAAAGAGACAATCAGATTCCTATGAACAAAGGTCATGATTAATCATCTTTATACTCATGTCTGGACCATTGTAGATGTTGAATAGTTATTTGTTTAATCGAATGACCCTATAACTCTCAAATGCCTACTATGTGCTTTGCATATGAGAGAAATTTAATAACATTAAGCAAATGAAAAATATTTCTATGTGCTATGTATCCATGTAGACGTATATTCTATGTTTTCATTATCTAGGCTTTCTTGAAAGCCCTCTGGGGCAGGTGGGTAGAAGGCAAAAACCTTGAAAACAGCAGGAGTTTACTTCTACATATGGTGCTTTAAGGGACTTGCGTGTCTTAAAAGCAAAGAAAATTCTATTAACAGAATAAAACACCAATATGCACATAGTGCAGAGTGGAAGAAATTTATCATAGTCCTGGAAGTAGCTACCTTGAAATTATCATCTTATTGCAAGGAGATTTCAAGTTTATTTTAGTATTTTTATGTAAATGCACAACAACAAATTCTGAAAACTGTTTTATCAAGGATTTTTTCACTGTGTAGAATGAGCCATTAGGTTTATTACATTTTCCACTTTCTTGAAAATTCTTAATATATATTTAATTATGACCTTATAAAGACCTTGCACAACAAAACCACTGAAGCTCACGTAGCTGCTCTATTGTGGTGCCACACACAGCATGCAGGGCTTATTTTGTTCTTGCTTCTGGTTTCATGTAGACTAATTACCAGAGATGAATAGCTCAGATAGCTAGATTTATTGTACATCCTTTGGCAGACAATACATTTTGAAACAAGGAGATAAATGCTTAGATTTTTAAAAATTCAATGGCATTATAACTAAAGTATGGGAATAAAAGGCATTTACAAACTTAAAAGAGCAAACCTACGTTAGAATATCAGTGTCCAATCTCTTTACATTGTGTTATAGACAACGAGCAGGTGTCAGCTCCAACACCCCAAACCACATTTTGCATAATGAATGCCCAGGAATCCATCATCTACAGAAATGTGCTCATTCTGCTTTTCGGGTGACCCTTTGCTTCCTGATAGCCTATACTGCCTTTTCAGCCATTACCTAGCTTTTGGCCTCGGACAAATCTTTGAGGCCCAATTACATCATCTGTCGAGAGTCTAATATCTTAACTTGTATTTAATCATAGAGGCTGAAGTAGATCAAATATTGAGGCTCTTTCAAGTTCCAAGGTCTAGTTATCCAGAATTTACTCAGCATTCTCAGGCTTAGTAAGGGAAGCCTGATTTTACCAAGATAAAAATAAAATGGAAAAGTCAGAGAAAGGCATTGGTGAACATCTTCAAAATTCTTAAAGGTCTAAAATCTCTTCTCGCCATTCCAAATGTCATTGCTTTAGTTATGCTAATTTGTTAGGGGCAATAAATCACTAAATTTCTGATTGATGCTCTTTAAAAAGATTAGCTTTATTCTTTTCCTTGGTAAGTAAACACTTGAATATATTTCACTCACCTGCCATTTCTTACCTTCAGTACTTGCCAAGCCTTCTAAATAACTCTGAGCTTTTCACTTGTAGCAGGTAATCTTTCCTCTTACACATCATCATTAAAGTTAGATGAATCCTTTCCCCCCAAACATGGACCTATTAAGAGGGAGAATATTAAGAATAAGGTAAAAAGAAAGGGTCTTTTGTATGCTCAGTACTTCAAGAAGTAAGGGAGCCAAATCATTTTGAGAGAATTGGGAGAGATTTACAAGCCAAAAAGTTAAAAATGGCTACTTTTAGCAATTTAGGCATACATAATTATTAAAGCTGATATTGAGAGAAATTGTACCACTGCCCTCCAATGGGACATCACTTAAAACCTCTGTTCCCAGAACACTGGCTAGATGGATCTTGGGTCCAACTCAAAATGGAATGTTCTATATTCACAAAAAAGTGAAGGAAGATATTTTATATAATGAAATGCAGTAAATTTTCAGTCCCAGATCATGGGAAAGATACCATTTCTAGGTGTTATATGTTAGAATCTTGTAGCTGGGATAAGAAAAAGGAAAGAGGGCATTAAGTGTCTTAGATCTAATTTGAGAAAGTGCTTTAAAGATTGTAATTATATATGATCTGTGAAAAACAAATACATTCTTATTTTAAAATTTCAGATAACATATAGAAAAACTCTAGATTTTTATGTTTAAGAAAAGTAGGCATGAATTTCAAAGGCTTGGGAAATAGCTGTGTTTTCTAACATATAGATGCATTTTTTTTTCAAAGAACTTCACTGGTGAATCAATTGTTAAACAGAGGATTTTGAAAACTTCTGTAACACAAGACTAAACTACACATTCAAAGAGCAAAACAGAAGTACTTTTGTTCATATAGAAACACAGTGTTAACCCTGATTGGATTCTGAGATTAGAAATTGGTCTGATATTAAACTGACTTTCATAATTTGTTAGAAGAAAATTCCCCACGTGAAGAGACATTTAAATGTTCTCCAGCACTTGTCTGAGTTTAAATTGGCCAAAGAAAGTTTCAACCACAACTGAACATGGACCTGAAGAATCTGTTATAATCCCTGGCCTTGGAAATTCACGGCATTCACATGATGCCATTCCTCAGGAGGCTCTGCCATTGAGTCTAACCTTATTTTTCATACCTTCTGTCCATAGGGCAGAGCACATTTTAATACTGACTACAGGATTATTGCAATTAAAGTTTATGCTGTTAAGCAGCTCTAAGGTGACCTTAATTCAGTTAATTTTTAAAGCAATTACAACAAGATATCTTGGTGAGGAGATATGGGAGAAGCTTAAAGCAGAGGACGCAATTAGCAGGAAGTAGATATACGTTAAAATATTTATAATGTATTCCTTCATTGGGTTAAAAATTTATGTTTTTAAAGTCATTATGCTTGAATTTCTTTGGCGGAGTTTATGCCTGCATTCTTGAAAGCTTCCTTAATCAGCAGGATTTCAGAATAGAATTAATTCTCAATTATTTGCACTAATGGAGAGAAAAAGAATAGAAAACAAAATACTAACAAAAGTAGGTAACTTTATGTAAAAAGGAATTAGTAACTCCAATTAGATCAAAATGAACCTAAATTTAGAAGCCAAAACTTTAAAACTCACAGAAGGAAATAGGTGTAAAATGTTACAAATGCTTCTGCATGATTCTTCTGGAGCATGAGTCTTTTAAGTTACAAACTAAGTAAAGTTAATATAATTGCTGTTTGGATATTTTTGACATTATAACATAATTATAGTTATATATTCCCCTTATGTTTGAAATAAAATATTTTGTTTGAAAGAGAATGTTTCTGGATTAATTTTGGATACATTTTAAAAGGAAAAGTTTACTTAGGCCATAAATAATAAAATCAAGAAAGCACATCTGCTTTGAACCAGGGACCCTTCAGTCAGCATGAATGCTAGCAAATACTGAGATTTCTATTTGAGCCTCTTTGAAGAATCTAAGATAATATTTTGGCCTTTTTCCTCTACTGAATGACTTCATCATTGGCTCAAAAAGTAGGTGAAATAATGTTAATAATTCATGGAAGCTATTTTAATATAAATTTGAGTTGGAAAACATTCCAGGTAAATACATTTTTTGCTTCTAAACTTGTAAGTGAAGTTTTATGACATAGCAGTAATATTATTAATGTAGTACTTTTTTTATTTTATACTCTCTTGATTTCCTACTGCAAGGTACACATTTGGAAATCAAATATGAAAAAGGAAAACAATTTTCAAAAAGATAACATGCGAGAGGTACCTCAAAATGTATAATTAATTGGAATATTACAGAAATAATTATCTATCACAAAAAAATAAACATTTGAGAAAATCTGTGTCAAAGCTCAAAACACAGAGAGCTAATTCTTTTATCAAACCAAAGAATGTCTAACGATTATATGAGTTTCTACACGTTTGGGATCTTAAATGTTTTGTTCATTGTATCCCAGCACTAGACTGGATGTTCAATAAAAAATGTGTTGAATGAATTGTAAAGTATAAATATTGTTAATGGGTTGCAGTATTAATAAAGATATATCACTTCAGGATCAAAATGATGTTTCTTATTAAAGGTGGTAAATTAGTATATGTCAGCTTTTCCACCAGTGATAATTATGCCTACTTTTACTTTGCACTGAGCCTGACCCTTCTTTCTAAAGCACAGAATACTTCTTACTAAAGAGTATAGCTTATTATCTCTTTAGATAAAATGCACTCTTTTCCCATATGACATTTATATATTATTGGATATATAAATACACATTTATATAACATTGAATATGTAAATTTTCATTTATATATTATTGAATATATGTAGTCATAATTATTATGGGAAAAACAGTTTAATGCACAAACATTTAATAAGTATGAAGTAGAAGGAGAACTTCTGTATCCCTCTTTCAGCATGAATGCCACTAAGACTCAATATTAATACCTATTCCTTTCAAAGTTCTTGCTCAATGCCTTAGAGATTAGTCCCTGTGGCTTCTGAGAGCCTCTGCCCTGCTGTTAAGAAATCTATTTTAGAAGGTGGCTTATGTTCTGTCCATCCCTACTGTTAGAAAATAAAAATAATTAAATCAAAATACTTTAGAGTTCAGTCAAACACATTCATGACAATTTAAAAACCTGTCATTACATTTGCCTATGTAAGTAGCACACAAACAAAAATAATTTGACAGACAGGGATAGACTATGGGACTATTAAATATCAGCCTGTCTTTGAGAAGATGGGTTGAAAATAATGTTTTGTCAGGTTTTAGAATTGGGTGAAATAAAACTAAGTTCTTCTACTTAAATTAGCCATAAATGTCCCTGCATATCTTACGGTATCTCCACTGGTGTCATGCAGAAACCAAACTCAAATTGAGAGAGAATGACCCATTATTCAGAAATGAGAACAGAAAAAAACCAGGAGGCTGAGAGGCACTGAACCCAGTAAGGAGAGACTTTCAAGAAACAGTGAATTCAACAGTGTTAGCAGCTGCTGAGATGACAAAAAAGAAGACCTGAAAAATGTCCTTTTGATTTAGTGACATGCCGATTCTTGATGACCAAGGTAAAGTGCAGTTTTCAGTGCAGTTTGGGATTAATGGAAGCCAGATTATTGAATTAAAAAGTAAGTGAGAAATGAGGAATTGGAAAAAGCAAGAATTAAAAACGAACTTTTCATAATGAAAAGCAGGAGACTGATAGGAATGTAATTATGTCCCCAAATTCCACTGAATCTTCTCCATTGAGAGCTGGGAATTATGTCTCTTCCTTAGAATTTTTTTCACTCTGTGAATGCTTGACCAAAAAAGAAAAACTATGCTGTTGCTCATTTCCAGAACTGGGGCTGAAGACAAAGGCAGCTTATACTTGTTTGTTGGTGTTTTGTTTGTTTGTTTGTTTGTTTGCTTGTTTTTTATGTAGCCACCATTCTTTGAAGAAGCCAAAATGGAAAAGACACAACAGACAACACCAATTTTCCAGCCATGGGGAGCAAGCTTTGAGGCAATTCTGCCAGCTCCAGTTGAGCTCTCCTAGCTGAAGCAGCATGGGTGAGAGATGACCTGCCCCCCCTGAGCTCCGCCCTAATTTTAGACCTGTGAAGAAAATAAATGATTGCTGATGTTTGAGCCACGGAGTTGTGGGGCAGTCTGTTTTGAAGCAAAAGATCCCTGACACAGCCGTTTGTGCTGTGACATGCTGCTGTAACAAAAACCTAAAAATCCATGCCACTGACTTGAGAACTCGTTGCCTATCAGAGCTGGGAGGGCCTTGTTTGGGGAAGCCTAGAAAACTCAAGGAGTGTGCTACTCAGAGCCTCAAGGGATGAAGCTTCATAGTGCGATTGATGAGGGTTTAAAATAAATATTGTGGAAAGCTGGTAGAAAGGGGACGCATATATGGGCAGTAATTTGGTAACACTGTCACCTTCAGAAGAACACACCTACTGAATTCAATGATCTAGCTAAAGGGATTTTTCAAGCCAAGTGTTGAAGGGCTTGCCTGGCTCCCTCTAGCTGTTTATTATAAGATGAAAGAGGAAAGCTAAAAAGGGAACTATTGAGTTTCTGAGCAAAATTTATAGGAAATATAAATGGTTCAGGATCTGCTAGACTTGAAAATAAAAGTTTCTTACTCCCAGACTCTCTAGATGACAAAATATTCTCAAATTAAAATATGGCTCCCACAAAAAGAGTCAAATCTATGATGTGCCACAGAGATCCTTCATTAAGATGTTATGATGATTTAAGGCAATGCCTTATAGAGCGTTTCAAACAGACAAAAGGCTTTCAAGATGTTAAAGGTGTGTCTCACAGATCTTATTAAACAATAGGGCTTCTAAGAAAATTAAGGACATGGCTCTTTAGAAATCCACAGTAGAGCAGGGTTTATCTCAGATAGATTTTTGGTTGTAGCTTTTGTCTAGAAGAATGAACCCCAATAAGATTTAAACTAAATTAAAATAGGTTTAAAGATCATTGTTCTGGAAGAAGTACTACCCCCTTGAACAGAGACAGTGCACAATAATAAGAGGCTCTTAGACCCCCAACCTTGCCTTCTTAGGTCAAGAAACAGATGAGAAAGCAATTCAGTTGCAAACTCTGTTTTACTATGGAAAAGGAAAAGGGGTTCAAAAGACAGGGCCAAGAGCCACAGAAAATCGTTCACAGGGAGAAGGACCGGCTCCACTCATGGAACTGGGAACATGTGCCCGGACAGCTTAAAGATTTGCTATGGACCAGCCAACATTGCATCCATTTTCATGGCTTTTGAATGTGAATCACTACTGCGGCTACCCTGTGTGCATCCCACCACTGCTTCCTGGCTGTATGGACCATAAGGAAAATAACACGTCTCTTTAGTTCACAGGTCTTCAGTTTGAGAGGGGCTGTGCCTGAGGCACCTCGTTTCACACCTGGACCTGAAATCCATGACATGAACCCGAAGCTCAAACCTGAGCCTCATCATATCATAAAATGAGACTTCGGCAGTGGAGGGGTATGGAAGTGTTTGAATGTATTTTTCATAAGGAATGAATAAAAATTAATTGGTGGTTATTGGGGCACTATGGCTTAGACCTTAAGAAACTGGCAGCTTCTCCTTAGAATTCTCTTAGAATGCTCACTCTTGGAATCTCCACCATGTTTTGAGGAAGCTCAAGCAGCACACAGAGAAACCCAATAGGAAAAAAAATCCCTGAAGCCCCAGGCCTATTTAGGCCCCAACATACATCTCTCCCTTTCCCATACCACACACAACCCACCGAAGGGTTGTTAATATACTATCATAAAGGTTACAGTTATCACACACACCTACAAGGATGTATATAACATATAGTATAGTAACTCTATTCTGACATCTCAGCTTTAGAAATAGAACATTAGAAGTACAGAAACATTTGCTCCCCACAATGCATTCCACTCCCTCATTCCGAAGGTCACTAATATCCTGAAGTTAGTGTTTAAAAAGAACCAGCTTTTCATTAAAGTTGGAATATTCATGTGTGTGTCCTTAAAAAATATATATTTAATTTTTTAGTTTACACTTTATATAAGTGTAATAATATATCGTGCATCCTCTATAACATATTTTCTTTAAATAATTTAAGATCTTTCAATGATGCTCTGTGCAGCTGTATTTTATTTGTATTGCAATTTACAATACAATTTTTTATACCCTGTTAATATTTATTCCTGATTTAGGCCCCCAATAGATCAGATTGCTGGTTGCCAGAGGAAACTAGTTTTTATCCTATAATTTTATTCACATTATGTCATCTTATGATGATCTAAAGTACTTGGGTTAATATACTGATTATACTATGCTTTTCTGTTACTTGTTAGTGTCTTGTTTAAGAAATCTTGCACTGCTCCAAAAATATAAAAAAAATTCCTCTCAATTTTCTTTTAAACTTTTATAGGTTAGTTTTATATAGTATGGCCTTAATTCACCTGGAATCCATTTTTATATGGTGTGATGTAGAAATCAAAATTCATTTTTTCCAATAGGCATAATCAATATGCTGTCATCATTTATTTAGCACTCCAAACTTTCCATATGGATGCTCAGTCCATCCTCATTCAAAAGTATTTATGCCAACTTCATTAGACATTAAATTTCCACTGTCACATGAATATGTTTCTGGGTTTTCTATTTTGTTTCATTGTTCAGTTGACTAACTGTACACTAATTTCAAATTGTCTTAAGTAACATAATATACTAATATTATGGCATGATATTTCATAGGGAAAGCCTAATCCCCACCTCCATCTTAGTTCCCCTTCAGAAGTGTCTTGATTGTTATTTATCCATTGTTCTTCCACATTCATTTTGGAAAGTCTTATTCACAAATGTAAAATTATCTTATTTAAATTTTGATTAAACTTTTTTTAATATGTAATTATTTTGGTAAACTTTATGTACTCCTACCTATATAAATACTATATCTTTCTATTTTAGTTAAGTATTCTGTACTTTTAATAATGTTTTATAATGTTCTCCACAAACAGCTTGTTCATCTTTTACATATTAAAATATTTTATGTACTTATCAATAATGTAACTGTTACATTTTTACAATAAAATTGCAACTGAAGAATAAAGTAACTACATAAAAGTTCACAATCAAAAGTGTAAAAGTAAATAAATAATGATGTTGGGAACTAACAGATATAAAAATAGAACAGAAGACTCCTGAAGGATACTTTTGCTCTCAACATTCCCTTACCCAGGAGTAGCTTTCTTGTATCATTCATAAATTCGTTTACTTTTTAAAACTTTATTTAAATAGAATCATACAATATGTGACTGGCTTCTTTAGCTCAACATTGTATTTGTGAAGTCCATCAGTGCAAAGTTAGCCTATTCGTTTTCATTGCCTTATGATATTACACTGTAGTAATAGTATGTACTTTACTTTTCTAATGTTGATAATATAGTTTTGAGTTTGGGGCTATTAGTAATAGTACAGTTATGAGCATTTCTTTGTATACCTGTTGGTACACATACATTTCTGCTGATATATACCTATTATATCTAGAAATTTACTTGACTTTATTTAAAACTAGTTAGGGTATGACTGCTTCACGGATGCTGGCAGAAGACACGAGACCCCTGGGCTGAAGACAAAGAAATGCACTTCTCATAGCACGACAAACTGAATATCTACATGTTTGCATCAGTGTGGCTTCCTGCCTCCCCACCAAGTCTCACAGGGTGAAGCAGATAGCTGAGGTGGGTGTCTGTGCACACGAGTACCATATTAAATAGAACTGGTGAGAGAAAGTGGCATCTTCCTTTTTAGATCAGGCAAAGAGCTTTCATAATTTTATCATTAAATATAATGTTGACTCTATGTCATGACTATTTTTATTGTTGTGATTATTGAGGTATGTTTCAAGCAGAATATAACACAGAGTAAATGCATACAGACCCCAGTAAGTCCTTGTGTTAGCCCCAATTCTAAGCCCCCCAAGTTTCCAAGTCTCTAGCATACACACCTTACCTAATACTCCCACGCATGAGTACAGCCAAGATCTGTTAATATGACAGATATCTCTCCCTTGATTATGTTGTTAGAGGGCAAAAGAGATTTTTGCAGATATAAATAATGTCACTAATCAGCTGAATTCCTCAAAAGGGAGATTATCCTGGATGAGTCTAACCCAGGATAGCCAAAAAAAATAGACAAAAAGAAGCGGCAGATTTTCTTCTTCTGATACACGATAACAGTCATGTATCATGTGGAGCAGCCACATGGCTAGTGCCTGAGGTTGACCTTTAGGCATTTGAATGACTCCTGGATGAAAGTCAGTAAGACACAGGGACCTTAGTCCTAAAGGTGCAAGGAACTGAATTTGTCAGCAATCACAGGAATTTGGAAGAAGACTCTGGACTTCAGATGAGAGCTCAGCCCATCTGACATCCTGACTTCAGCCTCCTACGACCCAGAGCAGAGGACTCAGTTAGGCTGTGCCCAGACCTCTGACCCACAGATGGTGAGATAACATGAAATGGATGATGTGTCAGCTGCTGCACTCATGGTAACTTGTTATGCAGCAAGGGAAAACGACTCCATTCCCTTATGCCTTTTTCCAATTAATTCCCTTATCCTGAAGGCTGTTCTGATTTCAACCACCATACCTTAGTTTTGCCTTTTCTAGAATTTCATAGAAATGATAACATATAAGTAAAATACTTTGTGTCTGACATCTTATAATAATATTTTCATGTGAATCAGTCATTCTTTTATTGCTAAGTATTTTATTATATGAAGATATTACAATTTTATTATTATCTATCTCGTTTTAAACATTTGGGTTGTTCTCAGACTGGGGTTATTATAAATAAAGCTGCTATTTTGAACATTCTTGTCCACAAATATTTTTCAGACATATGTTTCATTTCTTTGAAGTAAGTACCTGGAGTAGAATTGTTGAGTCATAGGTCAGGTAGTTGTGTATTAGATATTGCCAAATTGTTTTCCAAAGTATTGTATCATTTATCACTACCAACAGAGATGCATGATGGTGCCAATTCTTCTACATCTTGCCAACACTTATTATTTCCAGTCTTTTTAATAGACTCTGTAGTAAGACTGCCAAAAGTTTAATATTGTCATTGACAACTTAGTGTATGACCTTGAGCAAGTTATTCTCTATGTCTCAGTCTTATTTATAAATTGATAATAATATTAGTACCTGGTCCATAGGGTTCTCATGATGACTAAGTGAGTTTATGTATGTAAAGTTCTTTGAATTGTGTTTGACATCTAATATTATATAAATAAAAATTGATATTCAGAATTTTTGCATTTGCATTCACGAAAAAGATTGCTTGCTCTATAATTTTCCTTCCTTGTATTCATCTTTTAGAGTTTTTACTAACTTAATAAATAAGCACTAGCATGTGTCCTTATCTTTTCTATTCTCTAGTAAATTTCATAAAATATTAGAGCTATCTAAACCTTAAATATTTGGCAAAAATTAGCCATAAAGCTATGTGATACTACAATTTTATTTTGGAAGATTATGAATTCCTAATTCACTTTTTTTCATTGTTATGTGAATTTTTTTCTTTTGGTATAATATTGGCAAATCATATTTCTCTACAAATTTATTAATTTCATCTAATTATTCACATTATTTTTTGGCTAATTTTTAAAATAATCCTTTAACTATTTGTTGCACCTCTAAGCATGAACTTAATTATTTCCTAGTATTGTTTGTTTTTTTTCCTGCTGGACAGCCGGACACTGAGCATAGAGCCCTTCTGGGCCCCAGCTTTTTGTAGGGGAGTTCTGTTAGACTCCATAGCTTTGTCTGGCTCTAGACTATATATTGTGTCTCTCACACATGATCTAGCCACTAAAACTAGAACTCAAGGTGCCGAGGCTTTGGCAGATGTCGTCAGAGTGGCTTAGGCACCGAGTCCCCCCCGAGGTCCCGCTTTCACTTCAGCTGTTGGCCCCTGTTCATGCTCACCTTACAATTGTTTTTTGACCACTTCAGTTTTATACTAAAATTTGATCTTAATTTTTTGTTTAATTCTGTCCAGATTATTTGTTATTCTCTTCAGCAGGATATTTTTAGAGTATCCAGTCTGCCATGCTAGGAATAGAAAGCAGGTATACTTTCTTAGTAATCACAGGATCTGCCCCTTTCCTCTGCCTCACCGACAGCTTAGTCCCTCATTAGTTCTCACCCAGATTCTGACTTCACTCTCCTTCAAAATATGGCTGTGTCAAATTATTATGAAGTTATCTTTAAGTCTCATATAAAATGCAAATTTCTTGGAGAAAAGAGAGATGGAATGGTTAGTATTATATGACTAAAACTGAATAAGGCACTCTAAGAAAATAGAGCCTTCTCGATAATGAATTAATCAATATATCAGGCAGCATATAAGGTCATGAATTTATCTTATTCTCCTTTTTAGTTTAAAAACATACTTAATATTTTGCATTTGAGAAAAAAATATTTCCAAGTTCATCACTTGTATTCCAAAGCACATCAAGTTATTTGCTTAATTGAAAAGGATCTTTGACAGCAAGTTTCAAGTACTTACAAATGCATAAGCTTTCTTGCCCATGAATAGAATGAACAGAGATGGATACATGCCTCATTAGGGAAGTCTTCCTGAATGATAATTCCACTGCAGATGGATAATGATATGTTGCCTCTCTTTGCCATTACTGAGCATTAGATTGTTATTAACACTTTGTTTCATTTTCTATTACCTACAAAGTATAAGCTGGGAGAGAAGTAGGTTCTCTTTTTCATAATGAATTTTTAAAGCTTATTTTTATCAGTGTCTAACATACTATGATTTTAAAAGCATGTGATTAGTTCCTTCACTCAATTAATTTAATACTAATTTTAAAATCTACAATCTTTAATGATAAGTACAAGTTCAAAAAATAATGAATCAGATAATATACTATATTATTTTCCATTTTTCTATATAGTATGCAAGACATACACATAAACAATCACACACATCCTTATCAGTGATCCAATTAAAAAAGTTCCTGGCACTTTATGCCGTTAGGCAGAAGGGGAAAGTTTTGTTGATAATATATCAATACATCTAATATATTGGCAACATTCCATTTAACAAACTCTTTAGATAGTGAAAAGCAAATTTCATGAAGAATATTACCATGGTTATAAACAGATGAAGAAACACAGCTGTTAAAGTAACGATGTTGATGTAGATGTTTCAGAGAAACAATATGCAGTCAGTAATTCCTTGCCAAAGGCCTGGAATGAATGGTATATACATAGATATGTAGGCACTACACTTAGGGCAGGTGAAAACCATTTTCAAAGTAAGGCACATGCTAAGATTAAATAACTGACTTCGTATAACCCACCTCTTTAGTTTAAGTGTGTTTGTACCTTTGCCTGTACTTTTCTGATAATTGGCTTATGGTTTACTGTGAGCCAGTATAACTCAAAATATCAGGGCCTTACTGGTTTCGCTGTCTTCCCATTAATTGTTTCTTGTGTCATTGTCATCAAATGAAATAAAAACCTTACAGCACTGTCCACTTCTAGACCAATGCTGTCCATTAGAAATATTAAGAAAAGCCAAATATATAATATAATTTAAAAATATTTCTGGTACATTTTAAGAAGAAAAAATAAGTTAATTTTAATAATGTAGGCTGTGTAATCAAATGCCCAAAGTATTATCATTTAAAATGTAATCAGTTTTAAAATTATTAATCAGATGCTTTACATTTGTTTTTACACTAAGCCTCCAGAATCTTTTGTGTACTTTAGACTTCCAGAACATTTTAACTTGGACTAGCCACACTTCAGGTACTCAGTAGCCACATGAAGCTAGTGGCTTCAGTATTGTCAGTATAGTTGTAGACAAAAACCTTTTTAAGAACAAAGAGCAGGCTTTATGAACTTGACTCAGCTTTCTTCAGTGTATCTCGGTGATAAGGAAAGATTGAGAATACACTTAACTTTCATTTTTAATCCCAGGAGTTGAAATAACCATCCGTTTACTACAAATATTTATTCCTTGTTGACTGTGTGTTTTATAATGCACTTGGTTCTAGGGATAGTGTCACAAAGAGTCCCCATTCTTATGGAGCTTACATTATCATAAGAGGGATAGACAAACCTTTGTTGAGTATGTGTGTTGGGCTAGAAACTCTTCTAAGTGTCCTCTATATACTATCTCTGGCAAGTATCGGGTAGGGACTGTTATTGTCTCCAATTTACAGAGGAGAAAACTGGAGTCAATTAGCTCCTAATACCCTGTCTCCAGAGCCCCAAACTTAAGATAGTAATTCTCACATAGAGTCTTAGGGCAGTAGTTTTCAACCTTGGCACCACATTAAAACTTCTTGGGGAACTTCTTAAAGGTACCAAAACCTGGGAATGTTCCTCAGAAATTCTGGTTTAGTTGGGTCTGGGTTTCTTAAGAAACTACCCAGGTGGTTCTAGTACTCTGCCAGGATTGTCTTAAACAAAAATAAGGAGATTTTATCCCATGGTCATGGGAAATGTCTGCAAGTCACCATTGAAAGCACTTCCTTTCTAACCTTTGCCAATCAAAGAATAAGCTTTGGCTTACTCCAGGACACCAACTCCCAGGATTTTTGCTCAATTTCCCTTTATCATGCTCTGCTAATGTCAGACCAAATATCACTTAGCTCTTGCTAAACTTTCTGTTGAGTCTAGAATTCTCCTTTAAACTTCTACCTCAAGACCCAGGACTAAGTGTGCATTTCTAACAATATCCAGGAGTTGCCGATGGTGTGTGGGCAGGCCCCACACTTTGAGGACTACCGTGAGAAATACCACTCCATGGAAATGAACTGGGTTCCTTAAAGCACCTCTAACTGAGTCTGCCACTTCCTCCACACAGCCTGGGGCTTGCTCCACTCTAGTGAATATGCCCACTTAATTCCCAGCATCTGCCATTGTACCCTGTCTTACTGTACTTTGTAGTCCTATATCTAGCTCTTGGACGAGATATACTCACACCCTTACAAATGTAATACAATCTGAGATTTTCAATACCTGAATCAATGATGCTATTATAGATTTTCAGAAAAATCTCTATGAGCACTGCATGTGAAGTATGTTCAAATAGAAACTTCTATTAACCTAGAAATTTTGTTGTGCTTTATGGAAAACTCAAGGTTTGACACTACGTATATATTTAGGATGACATGTTTGATTATGAGAACAGAAGATGAACAAGCAGAAACAATTAATGGAGGGTGGAATGTCTCTATTTACAAGAAAGAAACATGAAAATAAATCTTCTTAGGTCCCTTCATAGTATACTGCTGATGAGTGTTAGCCCACTCAAGGAACAATGTGTACACATGTGGTGATGTACTTGTTTCAAATAAACCATGACCATCGGGTCTTCTGGGAGTTAATCAGTTTCTACTTTGTCTTACTTGCTTATCTTATGAGTTACATATAGATGGTCCTTGATGTCCTATAACTGATATCCTCCGTTTGGCCTCCCCCTCTTCATACTTTGTGCTTCTCCCATTCAACAACCATTGCAGCCCTTGAACCCTTCATCTTCTTTTCTGAGGTATATTAGAGATGTTGGCTAAATTCTTGACTTTTCAGCTACTCTTCCAACTAGAGATGACATAGTTCTGTGACATTATCCTGACCAGGAAGATGGAAGCATAAGTCCCTAAGAAGGGCTTTCCTTCTCAAAGGACAAAATTTCATGAGAAGACTTTCTCCGTGTATCCTCTGCCCTTTGTCCATCCTCCCTCTCTGTAGTGGGACACAACTATAGTGCCTCGTAAGTTTAAATAGCCATCTTGCAACCAAAAAGATAAAAAGAAGTTAGGAGGAACCAGGTTTTTGATAGAATATTTGAGCAATCACTTGATCATAGCCAAAAATCCGAGAAGCGATACCAGTCTGAAATGCCTACGACTGAATCTTCTGTTACATGAGAGTGATAATCTCTGATTTTATTCATCTCATTGTTCATCAAGAATTTTGTAAAACCCAAATTCAATCCTACTTGATACAGCTGTTAAATTCGTAAACTACCATTCAAACTAACAAACTCCTACTTCTTTAAACACTGGCTTATTAATGATGACGTTGAGCCCTCACTGCTGATATGGCCAGCCATACCGTGCCACTGTGGTAAACAGCCAGGCCTCCTCGCTAAGCTACAGGAATATTTGCATGTGGGAACTGAGGGAGATTAGTTTTTCCCTGCCTCTCATTGTCCCAACAATCAGCCTCTGCAATGTGAAGAAGTGGCCGCAGAAGCTCAGGAATACCGGGAGCCTATAGTTTGCTTGTTCATGATAGAATGTATTCTTTTAGCCAGTTTAACCTCTGTCTCCTCCCTAATATGCTGTTCCCATCTTTGGTGTGTGAAGCAAAGGTCTGCTGACTTTCCAACAGATAGCTAAAGGGGGGTTATCTGTGCACATTGATGGAAGCCACTCCTTGATGTCTACATGAAAAAAAATACACTTCGAACCGTGCCCTTAGTTCATAAACTAACATGGTTTAGCTCAGACTTTTGAGCTTGAGCACTGTCCAGTACCCTATTCCTTCCTGTCCTTCCAGAGGGCTCTGGGCAAAGGTGACAGTCATTTTGAAGAATGTCCAGAATGAAAAGAAGATAACACCGCCTCCCATCCTATAGTATCTTGCCAGCCATTTTCTGGTCACCCTTCCTAAAGGCGTCCTTGAGTCACAAAGGAACAAATATTGCTCCTGGCCACTAAGTCTGCAAAGATGAGATCTTTGTAAACCTATCAGCCAAACAAAAGTAAAGACATGCACGGAAGCATATAAATTTGATTCTTAAGCTATTGAAAAACAAGAAGGGCTTAAACTTCAATGCCTCCGTAGTAGTGGGCTATAGAACTTTAGGTTGAGATTGGTTTTACATAAATTTGCCGAAATAAAGAACTTTTTTTCTTACCTAATTGCATTCTAGCTGCTTTATGATTGGCAACATAACAGTCATAGAATAGAACCACATCTTGTGGTCTCCTACCTGCTAAAGTGTCACTACACCAGAACTTACATGAAGTGAAAAGTGACCCTTAAAGTACATTTTCATTTATGGTGATTGGACCTCTTGCAGTCTCATGCACTGAACAGTTGTGAAATTTCTCATAATTTTGTTACTGCATTTTAACATTTTGAGCTTAAAAAATACAAATTAATTTTAGCCTTCGCATCACTCATTTCTTGTTTGTATTAAATAATTTATTGTTGTTCTATTACAGTGGTCCCAATTTCTCCCCTATTGCTCTCCCCTGCCCCACCCCACCTCCACTCCTACAGTCAAGCCCCACCCCGTTTTCCATGTCCATCGGTCATTTATACTAATGCCCTGACCAGTCACTTCCCCTTCTTTCCCCCCTTGTACCCCACCCCCTCCCTTCTGATCACTGTCCATCTGTTCCTTGTTTCCATGCCTCTTGGTCTATTTTGGTTGTTTGTTTGTTTTGTTCATTAGGTTCCTGTTATAGGTGAGATCATGTGGTATTTGTATTTCACCACCTGGCTTATTTCACTAAGCATAATATTCTCCAGTTCCATCCATGCTGTCGCGAAAGGTAGCAGCTCCTTCTTTCTTTCTGCTACATAGAACTCCATTGTGTAAATGTACCACAGTTTTTTGATCCACTCATTTACTGATGGGCACTTAGGCTGTTTCCAACACTTGGCTATTGTAAATAATGTTGCTATGAACACAGGGGTGCATAGGTCCTTTTGAATTGGTGTTTCCGGATTCTTAGGGTATAAACCCAGCAGTGGAATCACTGAGTCAAAAGGCAGTTCCATTTTTAGTTTTTAGAGGTGATTCCATACTGTTTTCCACAGTGGCTGTACCAGTTTGCATTCCCACCAACAGTGCTCTATTTCTTAACAACAAAAAATATATACTTTTTTTTTCTACAAAGAATAAGTATTATGAAACTACCTAGACACAAACATATTCTTAATGGTTATCCAGGCCTTACACAAAAACATGCCAATGGAAGCAAATCACTTTTGGTGGTATTCTTTACATTTTTAGGGTTTTTAAATTTTTTTCTTGAATTTATTGGGGTGACATTGATTAACAAAATTATACAGGTTTCAGGTGTGCAATTCTATAATATATCATCTGTATAGTGTATTGTGTGTTACATTTTTAATTCCTTGCATTGTTCCTATAACTACAATGGTTTCATTATAAGTCAAAACGAAGGCCTTGGCAGCAAAGGTGCCTTGAATGATGAACAAAGCAGGTTAATTAGAAGCATTCTAACTTTTGTTAACTTACGAATTCTCACAAGTCTCATAATGCAAGAAGAAAAATCACATTGTTTTTATACTCCCAGATGAATAAGCTAGACTAAGGAAAAATATCATTTATAATACATCTATAAGAGCAGTGTGATTTTTTTTTTGAAGATTACTACCACAGCATCAGCATTTTAACGCACTGTTCTCTTGCCCCTCTTTTTTCCTATAGTGTGATCTCCTGTCTTCTAGTCCTTCTTGACCTGCGTTGGACAAGAAGATGATGGCTTTGTGACCACAGGGATCTACAGTTGCCTTTCAATGATCATCATGGACATTTTCCACCTCCCAGGCTGCCTCTGGCGCCTTCTGAGCCAGCTGCTCCCACTGCGCAGCACGCTCCCAGGATAAAGTCCCTGCCATCAGTTGCTATGTGGGCAGAAAATGCAAACTAATTTTAACCTTAGCTTAACCAAAGCATTATTGGAATCTTAAAACCGCAGAAGAGAAAGAATACAGAGAGAAAGACAAATAGAAATGATGTTTTGAAGAAGTATGGGGCTCTTCGGTGTTGAGAGTTATTCTCATTTCTGATTCTCTCAATGAGCACTAATAATGCAGAACATAGTCTATAGCTTTGTATATTTATTATTCTGAAGCACATGTCAGACAGACAATATTTATCTGGGTCAGTGAGCTCAGTTGGTGTGGAGCTAATAAGGCCAAAAGCATGGGCTCTTTCCCCATAGAAACCAGAAAAATTGACTCAGAGAGAAAAACAAACCTATTCTACATTCACAAGTTGTACCCCTAAACCTGGCCAGACATCTCACAAGTGCATGCTGTGGGTAACAAGTGGGGTGAGAGAGAGTGTGGTCACTCAGAGTAAGTCTAAACTAAGTGTTCGAGCGTGGACTCAAAGCTGAGTTCCCTCAGGAAGCAAACCAGGATTGGGATTGATCAGGAAGGCTGGAGCTCACATGCTAGATAAAACAGGCATATAGGGGCACATCATGGCCACCTGCCATAGAAAACCGTTTCCACTATTTTTAGGGTTCATCTCTTATATGGGACTCTGCCTCTGGGCCATGTAGGGAGACACTGCAGAAATACCATCTACTTTGGCTTCAGTGACCTGAGAGCCAATCCCGCCTGCATCATTTCCTTCTTGTGTGGCCTCGGACAAGGCAATTACACTCTAAACTGTTTCCTCATACACTAGACAGCTGTTGGGGTATTAAGTGAGTTAAGGTGTGTGAAGCTATTAATTTAGCACCCAGGACCCAGTAAACTCTCCACTATTGGTGACTGTGTTATTATTATCATGTGATCACATATGAAAAATGGTGTCGTGTCTGATTCATAACAGGAAATCAATGAAGATTAGTTCCTTGTTTGATCAGTTCTGTGATTTTCTGTAGGTGTCTCCCTTTCCCTGTGATGTTGCATTTCTTTTATCTTCCAGAGCCTTCCTACTCCATGATGTCACAGAAGAGGTGAAGAGCCCCAGTGTTGCTTTCTTAGGTGTCACTTCATCTTGCACTGACCAAGTCTCAAGGACAGTTTTTTTTTTTTGTTTGTTTTTTGAGCAGGCATCTTGTTATTTAACCTTCTCTAAAGCTTGTTCATTGGAAAATGTCTTTATTCATCCAAAAAATGTATATTAGTGGTGCTGTTTAGAAAGTCAGATGTGAGGAATATATTTTGAAGGGCTAGGCCACTTTATTTCCAGAAGGTCAAAAACGTGCCTCTCTACAAATCTTTTTATTTGTCCAAAAGCTGGATTCTATATCGGTGCCACACTTGACTTCCTGGAGTTAATTTTCCCCCTCTAAATGAAACTGAGAGGAAGTTTAATGAAAATGAATTGGTGGCATGGTATAAATTTATAATGAAACTTAAGCCTGTTCTCATGATGTTAGGTTTCTCAAAGTTTAGTGTTTGTGCAGGGACTCTGATGCTGTTGCCACATCCAATGAATTCAGTGGTAGGAATAACTGGACTTGCCTTTTCCATATGCATTTGGGGCAACACATTGGTTCCCCTTGTCAGAGATTAGAGAAGGAAAATCTCATTTGCCTTCCTGTGATATTGTGAAGTAGAGGGTGTCAGAGGTCATTTCAATTCAGCCATGGGAAAGATTTCTTTTTAATATTAAAGAAAATACATCTGTAGGCACAAATGCCTTCAAAAGAAATCCCATCATAGCCACCCATGATTTAAGGAACTTTGCCTGGTTTCTCTTTGTTTACTCTCAACCAGTTCTAAGGCTAGATAAAACCTCACTCTCTCTTTTTTAAAGTGCCCAAAACAGGTTTAATGTATTTCACTTTTAATACAATTATTGATCTTAGTTTGTCTCCAACTGTGATTTTTCTATACATTCTGAATTTTGATGACCTACTTATGCCTTTGTAAACAGATATATATGACCTTCATTTGTATTTTGGGTTAGTGTTGAAAACTATTGGTAAGAGTCACAAAGAGACAAGATGATGTATGCAAGGATGTCTGTATAGAAGGTCTAGTCAAATGAATAAAGATTAATCAATTACATTCTTCTATAGTGGAATCCCTGCAGAAGTACATACTTCTCTGAACCCACTCTTGGATATATTATCCAGTCTGGTCTACGACAGATTATTCTTCACTTATACTTTCATAAAGTTGTCCTCCAATAAAAGCATAATTATCCAGGATTATTTTGTCAGTTATAGTCAAAGAATTCTTCTGAAAACTGATGGTTAAAACATTGAGAGGAGGCTGTCTTTAGTGTAGGCTGTGAGGCTGATGGCTGGTCTACAACTTAGGAAGGCATGTTCCAATATTTTCTCACCACTCTACAAAAAGGGTGGTAGACATAAGGCCAAGTTTATTCATTCATTAAACTAACACATATTGAGCAGTTATAGAGAATTAAATGCTCAAGATACAAAGGTAAAGAAGACATTGTCCTTGCTTACTGTTTAATAAAGAGACAGAGAAATACATAAATAAATCACAATACAAGGGATTATTTTATGGATAATTGGCATATTTTAATACTTCATTTCCTATTGACAATATATGTGCTTTTCAATACTATTAAAATAGAAACCCTTTGGGGGAGAGCTAGTATCATACATCTAATACGTCTCACCATATTCTCTCTCCATATTAGTTTCCCTTACCTACTTTGTTTTTAATTTCCTGTCCTTCCCGTTGGCCCCAGGCCCTTCATCAATCAGTTTCATCTATTTTCCCATTGATAAGCTACAGGGGCAGAGTTATAAATTTCAGTTTGTCTGCCAGCCCCCACCCAGATCACTGACTAAATATAATAAGATCTAAAAATCACTTGGCAATGCTGTTGGTTGAATCTCCAATAAAATTATGCACTGGTATATACTTGAATCACAGGCACATCATGTGGAATACTTTTTATTGATATACTCCCTGAATCAAGGACTCAAATTTTAAAACCAAATATTCTTATAAGGAGAGTCATTTATAATGCATTTATTCATTAATTCAATCTGTCTTCACAACTTTTCAAAAACTTAGAGGACCCAGAATACCAAATATATTCCTTAAAAGGGAATATTTTAATCCAATTATAAAATGCAAAGGCTCTCAATTAGTCAAACTAAACTTGTGGATATTCATAAAGCTTTACATGTCTTTTCTCCCTTGGAATATCAGGTCCTGATGAGTCATTTTCTCTTCCCTTTCTTTATACCAAATGAACTTACTAACAGTGATTACAATAATCAGAAGTGAAATGTTTAAAAGAGCTGACATTTAGGTGCTCATAATTGGGTGTGGAAGTTACCACAGAATTGAGATGAATAGAAATGACTGTCATTTTCTCTTGCTCTCATGGGCTGAGTTCCATGGGCAACAGTTACCATGAGAGGGAGGTTAAGAAGTCCATCAGGTTTAAAGCTGGATCCAGCAGGAATCTTGCAGAGGGCCATGAACTTTCAAATCCAGAGACTTAAAGCATTCTGATTTGAGTGTTCTCTATGTAAATTGGGAATTATTCTTTGCCTGTAAACCAACTAAATATATTTGTATCTCTATGCATTTTCCTTTTATTCCCTGTAGTTATAGCTTTTTTTCTTTTTTTTTTAACGTTACCTTTAGCTTCTTGAAGAAATCGATTCTTGCTAAGGTGCTATTATGTCTGAAGTATTTCTAATCTAGTGTTTATTCTGTGTACCAGAGTCCTGAGAGCAATATTCAGCTGTATTCTCTGGTTTAATAAAAATAAAAATAATAGAATGAATTTTTACTAAATCTTAAACCACATAGAGATAGCTGTGGAATGAGAACTCGATACACTTTCCTTAGGTTTAAGTGTGAATGGAGCTTGGCCCAGTCTGGCCCTTTCTTAAATTGGTGACAGTCTTAGGT
Source organism: Furipterus horrens (assembly GCF_987537825.1). Taxonomy (NCBI): domain Eukaryota; kingdom Metazoa; phylum Chordata; class Mammalia; order Chiroptera; family Furipteridae; genus Furipterus; species Furipterus horrens. The sequence goes on from NW_028327180.1 coordinate 16,651,585, forward strand.
AAATTTGGCTAGATTGACTTTGGCCTCTTTAAGTTTGCTTTGATTTTTTTTTTTTTTTTTTGGCACTGTTTTGCTCCCTCACTAATAGATAAGTTCCATTAGGCAGGATTTCTATTTGTTTACTTCCAAATTTCCGATTCGGAGATGGTGCTAAATCTTGTTACTATGTGAACTATCCCTCTGTCTTCTATGATGGTAGTAACTCAGGCTTTCTGTACTGTCACCACACATTTGTTTTATGCAGCCTACAAATGATACACACACACACACACACACACACACACAGAAATACATACATACACCTGGCACAGCATCTTTTCTTTTTTTTTACTAGTATATAGCACCACTGGATTTATTCTAATTTTAAGAAGAAATTTAGCTTAGTTTAGTAAGAAAGTTTTGAATCTAAACATAATACCTACAACTTAGTAGCTTGTAGTATGGGCCAAGATAATTAACCTCTTTGAGATTAAGTTTTTCTTTTAGATGTAAAACTATAATGCCCATCTCACAAGCTGTTCTGAAATTTAAATATGGAAATGCCTATGAAGTGTTTGGTACAATGGTTGGCATTTAGTACATGCTCAATAAAAACTACAGAGTTGCGTGAGACATGATAATAACAAGGTTAGGTAATTGCTTGGTGGCAAACAGAGAATCCCTGGCCAGAGTTACTAATTGTAAAATCTTGTAGAGAAGACAAGGCCTAATCATCCGTAGCATAATTGGATCGCTTATTTTGGCTTTATATAACAATCTGTTCTGCACAATTAGTTACTATCAAACTATTCAAAATCCATAGACTTCCTTCTAGTGAAAGAGTATTATGCAATCTTTGTCTTTATTATTTAACATGTTATAGTGTTATTTCATGCAAGTTCTAAACAAAGATTCCTTTCCTAATACTCAAAGTTAAACTATTGGTTAAAAATTTTTGGTTTTATCAAAGCAAGGAATATCTATATGCATATTAAATCCCTAGTTTCATTAAGTTCTAGGTTTCAAAATTATTTAAATGCCAATTACTCCCAATTTATTTTCTCAGGAATATAGGACTATGTGGGCATATGAAAAACAGGTCTAGAATTACCTACATATATTTATTCAAAATGCCCCACACAATTGCTTCAAAGTTCCAAAACCATGCTGGGGTCAAGTCTACAATCCTCTGAAAATTCAATGAAAAACAAAGAGCTTCTCACTTGGTGCCCTACTAAGTTGCGACCCAGAACTTCACTAGGTTCTAGGAAGAATACTCGGAGTTGGCAAAACTGAGTCCCCAGCTCCCAGTACTACCCAGCTGCTGGAGCTCAGCAGCATTCTCTGCCAATACATTTGCTTTTCCAGTTCACCACGGTCCATCCTCCCTGGATACGCTTCCGCGATTTGGTTATCTTCCTTACTCCGGAGGCATCAGATTTGAAGATTCTACTTTCAGTGGAAAAAGTGGGATGATACTAAGTTAGGGAATGGGGCATTCATGGAGGCCATGTGGATAACACAGCAGGTGCAGTACTCTGTGGAGGACAGACAGTGCAGCACAAGGAATGAGAGGCTGTGGGTGGCAACAGAGAAGTCCCCAGACTAATGGCTGTCACAGGTTTCCGAGATTGATCCTTATGATACTAGTTCCAAAGAAATCATGCCTTGATGATTTGTTAAGAATGGAATTCATAAACTGAGCAGGACTGACAACTTATTTTCTTCTACCTATTGCGTATATCTAGCCCACCTTTTTGCCCTATTACTATCATTTACTTTGCATGACAAATACCTATACAGCATTTATCATATATAAATATACATGCACTATATGAGCACTACTCTGTGGATTTTATGAGGTAACTCAGTACTTCTCAACCAGGGGCAATGTCTGGGAATAATTTTGGTTTTCAGAATTTGGGAGGGGGTGCTGTTTCTCCATCTAGAGGGTAGAAGTCAGAGAGCTGATGCTGAACATTCTGAAATGTACAAGACAGCCCCTCTCTCTAAACCAGGACTTATTGGCTGACTATATCAATAGCACCAGTGTTGAAAACCCTACATTAATTAATTAATCTCTGCAACAGTCCTATAAATTAGATACTGTTATTGTCTCCATTTTACAGATAAGGAAACTAAGACACAGAGAGGCTAACTGACTCAAGGCCACACAGTCTGTGAGCTGCAACTCTAGTATTCAAGACTAATGAGTTTGTCTCTATAATCCATATCAGGCTACCTCTCTCATGGTTTATATACAAATTATTTTCACTCTTGAAATCTCACCAAAAAGGATACACCTCATCTCATCTCATTTTCTACTCTCCAGACCACAGAGACCAGACAAGCTGGCTTTGCACTGTGTTGCCCAAACCTTCCATGGATGCTTTGTTATTGACTGGAGTAGGCATGTCAGACACAGAGAAGCCATTCCTTCCTAAACTGGACTCAGCTCACAGTGCATCCACCACTCTACTCTGGGGTTATTTAATCTTATAGCCTCTTTATTCTCCTCTTTCTGACTTCTAGGCTTTTGACTATTTTAGAGCTAATTTATGTATCTTTCAGAAGGTAGGTAATAGATAATGAATTCCAAATGACTCTATTTTGTGACAAATTAGCATCCCTAAGGAAGGTGTGAATACATAGTTTGGAAAATGATGAATAAAATTAAAATTAGCCCACTATCTGTGCATTCTTTATAATAAGACTCCTTAGGTCCCTATATTTCGTTTGATAACTCTAAGTATAAATATATTATTTGGCAGCTGCAAAAAAAATTGATATGAATTGCATGATAAATCTACCCTTACCTGAAAAAATAAAAGTAGAATTGGGTATTCACGTTATCTCCCTGCAGTATTGTGTATGCATTCACAGGGAAAACACAGGTTTTCTAAGCAATATGTGAATTCCGTCACATAAAAGAGCTGAAGAAAAATATACTGAAGTGTATGTTTCAAAAAAGAAGCTACTCTTAAGTTTGCAAAACACTTGGCATCCATCAAACTATATGTGGGTGGACAGCCTTTCTTTCAATAAATCAGAAACAGGGATTAGTAATTACGGTGTTTTTTGTTTGTTTTTGTTTTTTACTTTCCAACACAATGCTACCTTGTTGATTCTATATGCATGTTGGGAAACCATGATACTGTAACTACACCTGCCTTGATTTTCTGATGCCATGGTCCAGATGGCCTGAGCCCTGGAATTACCCAATGTGACATGCTGTCACTGACTACAATTCTCTTGTCTTTACAGCTCTCAATTCAATGCAAACATCATTACCCAACTGTGTGCAAGGATGCTGATGGGACTGTATACACAGGGCAACAGAAAAGAGAGGAAAGGGAAGGAACCCAATGAAAACGGGCCAAGGCTTGAGTCCTCCAGCATTTAGAAGGAAGAAGGGAATCAAGAAAGAAGACAATCACTAGGATAGAAGAAGGAGGAGGACACCGTTGTTTCCCTAAGGGCAAGGGAAGAAGCATGTCAAACTAAACAACTGTGTCAAATATTGTGGGAGAGATTGAGTAAAATATGCTGTATGTTGACCATTGATTTGGCAACATAGATGCCACTGAAAACATAGCATGAGGACCTTTTCTGTTATGGAGATGCTGACAAATGAGAGACTCAGCAGGAGGGGCTTCCTTGTTCTCTCAAACTCCTTACCATCCTGCATCTGATATCAGCCCCTGCCAGGAGAGGAGAGTCACAAGATCAGGCTGAGCAGGAAGAGTTGTATATCCTTGCCAGAAGCAAAGTAATTTATGGCAAAAACTCCCTTCATGACTGGGAAAGCAGGCCGGGGCACCAGGCATGCAGATGGGTCCCCACGCACTTCTCTGTCTGGCCGAACGCAGTGAACGGTCTCTCTCACATCTTTGCTCATAACTAAGACCACCATTCCTTCTTGCCTTCTCAAACCTTCTGCTCCTTCATGCATTTATTACCTATCCCTCTTTCACCTGTTTATCATCTATTTCCTTCTCTCTCTCTCATCTCTTTCAGGCTAATCCTATCAGCATGGAAACAAACTTCATGATCTCCAATTTAAACTACAAAATAAGCAAACCGCACTTGACCCCTGAGCCCCTCTAGCTATTGCCCAGTCACATACTCCCCTTCACAGCAAAATCTTCCAGGGGTGCCTTGAGACTCACTCTTCTCTTCCTTGTCTCCCCACAACTGCTGAGCCCATCCAGAGTTTGTCTGAAAGACCCCACTGAAATGATTGCTGTTCAGTTTTCATTACCTCTGGCCCCAGCAGCAAAAGCCAATATCAGATGCAGGATGGCAAAGAGTGAAGGGGAGGCCCTTCCTGCCCAGGAGGGCCTAGACTCTGTGCTGAGTCTCCGTTTTGTTCTGTGACATCCTTCTCCTAACACTAAATGTCCCCAGGCTACGTTTTCAATGTTTTCTTGCTAGTCCAAGATGATAACTTAGAAAATGAATTTTGTTTTTGCTTCCATTTGAGAAATGGAGATTTTGGAACCAGCTGCTATTGGCATCTGTTCACATTTTGCTACAGAGAAAAGAACAGAAAACACTGAACGTGGTCTTTGCCCTTCAAAATGGAAACTTGCTACCTACAGACCATGATTCTTCAGTGATGACAGCAAATGACAGAATTACTAAGTCTTTATCAACAGTGATTCTGAGGCCACGATTCTAATTCCTCTTTGTACTCTGTATCTTGCAGCGGGCACACACGTGTGCAGAAGCACCATGGTCTTGCCTTAATTTGGTGAGGGAGATACCAGAATGCGAGGACACTGGTCAGCTTCTGGGTTGGTTGCAGAAAATTTGTGCTACAAAAACTTTCCTCCAAATACAGTTACCATGTCCTTTGCATCATTCTGAGTTGAAGGTCTCTATGAATTAATTCCATTGCATAACTGAAAAATATGCAAATAGGAAAAGAGCTTCTACCCTCCCCAATAATTAAACTCAAGCTGTGTTAGAAACAGCACTCTAGATCCCAGGGAGGAGCCTCTGTGATCGATGCTCACATTGCTAAATTTATTTGGAAATTTAAGATTCCCTTTGGAATGAAAAGATTAACAAACAGTTTGCTAACAAGTTTTTTTAAAATTTCAATTTACTTTCGAGAAGTGATCATCACAACTGGTTCCCAGGCAACATCAAATTGAGCTAAAAATAAAGATGGTGCCAAATAAAAGAGGCTTTGAGATTGCATCTATTTTAATGTACTTGTGAAGCATTCAGAAGTCTGTTGTGCAGTGAGGAGTCTGAGAGCTACTCTGGTGGCTGAGGAAGCCAGCATTAGCTACATAGAATAACAATCCAACATACTGAGCCTGAGCCATAATGAGCTCAATAGGATTCTCAAATACAGCAAGCCAGTTACTCAGCCCCTTTTTGCCTTACTTTCCTCATCTGTAAAATAAGGAAAACATTAGGATCTGCCTCTTTAAGGAAAATAATGTGTAAGGGAAACCAGTTTTACCACAGACTAATTGATATACACAAGAGTTAAGTTCCTAGGCATCTCAACAACATTATAATGTAAGGACCTTGAATAAAACAATGTTACTTGAGGACCTGCTGTACTTGTTTTAAGGATCAGGTGACATAATAAATAGGAAAGAAAAGCTTTATAAGTTAAGTTCTTTACAAACACAAAGCATTATTATTATTTGAATTCACCACATTCCCTCAAGGAAGAAAAATGACTTTAATGATGTACATTAAATTAAATAATGCAGAATTTAATTAGTTTAAACTGTGGGGTTCTGTATGAAAGACTTTTTAGGTGGGATGTAACATTGCTTTTAGGAAATAATGAGCCCAATTTTAGGGCATTAAATGAGTTCCTAATGCCTTACAGAATTAAGGCGTCCCTTGAAGAGCCCTCCTTAGGAATGGTTTGGCACTAGGGCAAAGGGCACTCCTTGTGGTCCAGTCAGCTGTTCATTCTTCCAATAATCCATCTTGGGCTATGTGTAGGAATACTGGGCATTAGGAAAACTCTTATTTGTTATTATTTTCCATTTTACTTTTTAATATGTTTAACCCTTTCAGTGTTTTGTTCCTTTAAAGAGTTTGAGCATTCCAAAGTACTTTAAAAAAAAAAAAGTCTAAGTTATCTAGAGTGGCACAAGAAATTAGTTTTTCACTTAAAATTGATTCAAACATTGGTACATTGTATGTTAATTATTAGCCTGACAGCTGAACTCTTGGGTCTCTTAACAGGTTAAATACTAATGTGGACTTCCAAAGGCATCTTATGTGTTATAGCCAATACAATCAATGGGGATATGGATACATTCCAAATAGCTGGCATTTGAAATGGGCATTTTCTGAAATGACCTACAGAGATGTTCCCAATGGAAGGGGACATCTGCAATATTTGCCATAATATTTAATCAGCCATATGGCTTATTTCTCCATTCCTAGAAGAGGTGATTCTAATTTTAGTGAAGTTCTTAGCCACTTAGCTGCTTCTAGATGTAAATAGTTGATGGATTCATGGGGGGGGGGTGGAACTAATCAGCCATTTTTCTTTGAAATAAAATCTCTAGCACTTCAAGAATGATTAATTGTCAGAAAATAATGGGCTCCAAGTTTCATTCTGTTATCATGAATGGTAATCTTTGGAAGGGAGTCATTAAATTAATAATATACCTTTGATAGATTTCAAATGCCCAAGTAGTCTTTAAAACAAGACATATTAGAAAATACAAGCATAAGCTAATTTTTGTCCATGTTTAAAATCACAAGCATTAGGTAACATTCACTGAATTTTGTATTCTACATTCTTTAGTGAGAAATAAATAATAATAGAATAAACCCCAAGAATTTGCAGATATGATTAAATTGACAACATGTAAAACAGGGTAGTTATAAAGAATAAATTCAGAATGAAGAAGCTGGAATAATCTACTTATATTAAATATGCCAAAGCTTATCTTTCTATAAAATGGTAGATCAAAAAAATTTTTTCCATGAGAAATTTTAAGAATAAATTTGCAATGTCATGCTTTGGAGTCAGTTGGACCTGAGAATGAATCCTATTTATAATACTTATTAGTGTCAGTCACAAATAAATGATTTAAACAAGTCTCTGTGTTTTCTCTGGAGCTAGAATATAATAATGCCTGCATTGTAGACCTGAGACGAGAAATTTACTAATATAACTTATGAAAACTACCTGGTTTATAGTAAATACGCATGTGTTTGTGTACGTAGTTTTTCCCCTTACGTAATGAAAATTGAGACCCTGACTCTTGAATTAATTTTTCTAGAAACACATACCTATTCAATAGAAGAATGAGTTTTGAAGCTAAGACAAATCTTTTTAAATTGAATTGCATATTTAATTTTAGAATAAATTAATTTGTAGTATAGGCCTAATATAAAGGACTGATGCAAGTTTTCTTTTTCTTTTTTCTTTTCTTTTGTTTTTTTTTATTCTTCAATTCCTAATTTTTTTAATAATTCAATTTATTGGAGCAACATTGGTTTGCAAAACCATACAGGTTTGACATGTCCAATTCATAAAACATCATCTGCACACTGCACCACGGGCCCTTTGCCCAAGCAAAGTCTCTTTCTGTCCCCATTTCCCTCCCCTTTGCCCACCTCCACCTACGGCCACTCACTTTCCCTCTGGCTGTCACCACAGTTGTCTGTGTTTATGTATGTAATATGTGCACACACACACACACACACATATATATGTATGTATGTATGTGTGTGTGTGTGTGTGTATATATATATATATATATATATATATAAAGCCTTTCACCTTCTTTCATCCAGCTTCTAACTCCCCTCCCCTCTGACAGCTGCCAGTCTGTCCCATGTAACCATGTCTCTGTTTCTATTTTAAGACAAATCTTTTAAAGTTCCTTCTAGTTAATACAATCTTCAGGTCAGTAAGTCAGTAGAATTCTCTAATTCTCATTTCTGAAAACAATCAAACTGCTCTAATTGGTTATTTCTGTCCCCGATTAAGTATAATAATGAAAAAAGAAAAAATATGTGTTAGAATTCAAGTGGAATAAATGGTAAACCAACACAAGAGAAAACTAAGGAAGTCTTCAAGATGTTAAAACCGGAAGAAAAACAATTAACTTGGAAAGCAGGTTAAGTGTAAGTACAGCGGACAGCCTGCCGGGCCTTTATTTAGTACAGCTAAGTGGGAGAGAAATGTTTGTCATTCACAATGTAAACCAAACCTCGCCAAAGACAGCAAAATATTAGCATAACCAAAACTTTGATTCATCACACTGCGTTTTACTTTGCTGCCACCCATCTTTTGCTTCAGCTTACATGTTTTGCTAGGCAGTGATGCTGATAATTAATAATGCCTGTTCCTGAAGTTCTTCTAAGGTTTCTTTGAAACCAGCAGTTCTGCTAAACACCAGTCCCCTTATGTAGCCATGCAAATGCAGTGCCTCTAATAACAGCACCTACACTAACACTTTCTCTTCTCGTCCATGGGAAGGACAGACATAATTATAAGATGCAATGTTTGATTTTAAGATGTTTATAATACGACTTGGGAAAACGTTACTTAGGATTGGGTTACTTTACGAGTAACAGAAAACTCAAAATAGAGCAGCTAAACAAAGGCGTTGGTTTCCTAGTACTGCCGTACAGAATTATCTCAAACTCAGTGACTATGAACAACAGAGATGTATTCTCTCACAGTTCTGAAGCCCAAAATCAAGGTGTTGGCAAGGCTGTGCTCCCTCTAGAGGCTCTAATGAGGATTCATTCCTTCTTTACCCTTCCAACTTCTGGTGGCTTCCAGCCTTCCCTGTAGCTGGAGCACTCGGTCTCCTGCCTGTCTTCTCAGCTCCTTCTTCTCTGTGAAACTGAGGCTTCTCCTCCTCCATCTGTGTGGCTCTCCTGAAATAAGAACAATTGTAATTGAATAGAAGACCCACCTGGATAATTCAGGATGATCTCATCTTGAATTTCTTAACTTAATTACATTTGCAGACTCCTTCTGCAAATAAGGTTACATTCACTGCTTCCAGGAGTAGGATGTGGAGATATCTTTTGGGGGGCCTTAATTCAGCCCGCTACAAAAAATATACAACTTTATTTCTTTCTTAAAACCTAGGCAAAGAGCCAAAGGCCGGTATGATTGTCCACGGTGCGTCAGGAACCTGGACTCTTACAATCTGGCTTTCTGCAATAGCGGTGGTGGTCTTCCTTTATAATCCAAGACAGGCTGCTCCAGCCAGCACAGCTCATTTTGAGCCAGTAGAAGGAGAAATTAGGTTCATGAGAGGTTTTTCCAGATGGATTGCAAAGCTGCTGTCCCCAATGACCCAAACTCCTTATTATATAACAAATATACCTATAAAATTATATTTTAGTACTTGGTAAATTCAACTCACTTTTCTGTTATTTGCAGCAAATAGATTCTTCAGTGAAACCAGGCCATAAGCTACATCCTTATACAAAGGACATTAAGCCATGTAAGGCAGCCTAAGGCAGGGGACTGGGAGGGAGTCCAGCAGAGGGATATCTCTGCAGCTTGGTAGGGGGCGGGGGTCCAGACAGAGCTGTGTCCTGGTCGTTTATAAGGACGGTCACTGTAGGCGATGCGGGAAAATGGACTTCCACATGACTTCAAGACTTAATGGATCTTTCTTGACGGCAAAGTCCAAGAACTTGGGTTTTTGTAATCACTTGTTACCTGAAATCACGTAAACAGCTCAGTAGGGAAACTGCCGTTCTAAGAAGGACCCTCCTATGTTGCGTTGCTCAACTTTTTGGTTCTGTAGTGCTGAGGGAGCTTAGCTAGGAAAGGAGACACCCCCCAAAAATAAAAAATAAAAAAGCTAATATTAACTAAAGTTAGCAAGGCACTATCTGAGGAACAAAGAAATTAGATGTGGAAGGTGAGAGTGGTGAAAGTCAAAGATGTTTTTAGTAATCCCTTTATTTATCTATAAAAATGTTTATTACCTTTATTTGGGATAACACTGGTGAAGAAGATCATATACATTTCAAGAGTCAAAGTTCTGAGAGAAACAAGGGAGTTTACTGAGGCTGTTGTTATTGAAAATAAATGTCCCTTGCCCACTGCTGGTTCCACTTTGCTGCCACTGAAAGAACATTCAGAACAGGCTTGTATTATTGAAGGCTTTGGAGACTATCATAGACAGCAAGCCTCAACCCAAGGACACAAAGAAACAGGGAAAATATTTTCATCTCTAAAATTAAAACAACAGCAAAACCCAACAAACTCTACATTGCACGAATCTCAATTATGGTGACTCGGAATTGCCTTCAAGGTAGATAACTACTTTTACTCAAGGTAGCATTGCACTGAACTAGCCACAGAAACATTGACTTCCCGAAAAAATCACAGAGAATGAGTGGGTAAGATCCAGAAATATGGCATTAGATGGTGGTTGCTTGCATGTTAGTTTCAATAGCATTTTATCTTCATTGCTTTTAAAAATATTATGCATAGTATGCAACTATCATAAGTATTTTTCCATAAGTTATTTTTCCTCTGTCCTGAAAAGAACACTATAGATCCCCTACCTGAGGCACGAGCACTTAGTGTTTACTTGCTACACAGTGCCATCTGGTGGCAAATGCTGCAAATTTCAGACACAGTGTCCCTGGGCTCCGAAGAGACTATTCCAAGGTCCTGTAGTTAGAAATGTTGACTCAATAGAAAATAAGAAAATACACCAAGTTTAGAGGCATTTGTAAAAGTTGAAGATCAACTTACCTGTTAGTTATTCACATTGATATTCCTAATACATAGTTAATATATTCCCAATAAAAATCAACTGTTATATGAACAAGTAAATAATAATAATTATCAGTCATCCTAAAACTAGTTTTCAAAGTCCTATTCATACTTTTAACGTGTAAAATGAGTATGGCTATTATATCTTTCTCACGAATGGAAATTGACGCTGAGATAGGTTAAAGAAATTCTTCACGTCACAAAGCTAAAAAAAAAAAAAAAAAATGGTGTTGCTCAAGCTCAAATAAAGCCTCTCTATCCCTAATCAGTGTGTTTTCTTCACAGGGACTGTTTTCCTCTGCTTAGAATGAAATGAAGCAGTTTCAGCTGAAGCTACATTAAATCTTTGGCTTTAGCAGAAAATGGACTTTTGATTTAGGTGGCATTTCATAAAGTAGTGTTCCCAAGCCTCCCCGGTAGAATCTGGAGGAAGACTCAGCAAACCTTGGTGAAAGTGGCTGTGCATTTCTAAAGTTTTGCACATGATTTTTTTTTTTCTTGTCTTTTTTCCAATTTGTATATCCATATATTCAACTCCATCTCTTTGTCTGTCTTTCTCTGCTGCCTTATATTGAGATTTACTCTTTATAACCTTCTCCTCACCAGAAACACTACCTGCTTTTCAACAGAACTTCACATGGCCCCTCACTTCCTGCTAGTAGATTTTTTTTTTTTTTTCAGAGTTAATCAAAGGATGATATTTAAGGTGGCATCTCTTATTGGGCATCTAGGTGACTTATGCCCTTCATATTAATGAGACCTTTTCAACCCTAATATCTGTTCTGGTGATCTATGGAGTACGACCTTGAAATTTAATTTTGATGATGTTTCAGAAGCTGATGGACAGCTTTAAGTATAATCCTTTAATATGATGAGACAGTCCCAAGTATCAGTGTTAGAAAAGATTGAGGACCAGTCTACTGTATGTCATACCTTCCTTCTGATCTGTAGGTATAAGCCTATATTTCTCAGACTCTGTCAGAAGGTTTTTTGTCTTGTGGTTGTGATATTTCATTTTGTATAAAACTATTAAAATCTGAGGCCATTGTTTAAAATCCTGCTTAAGCTCAGAGATATTGTCCTGAGGCTGTCAGTAAATAGTCATTGCTATATAGTTGTATACATTCTTAAACATGCTCAGTGAGTCATGAACCCATTCCAGAAGAAACACTGGGGCTTATTATTGTTGTATTCATCTAAAATCACTTCCTGGGGAGATGGCAAACATGCGTTTTTTATAATGTTTAATCTTTATTGGTTTCTCAAAACCATTTAAAATATATTTCATAATGTATCTCAAAATGCAGAACATTTTCTTTCCTACAGTTACCAGACCACTAAAAATCCCAAATTTCCTCTTTTCTTTATGCCATTTATCATGAACAGCAATAAAGATTTTGGAATGAGAATTTTAGGTAGCAATTTTGGGATGATGTATTAGCCCTTCTGCAGCTATGTTTGCTCTAGAGAGCTGATTAATATAAATGTCAGTTTATTTGTAAGCGAGGAATATGTTACACAGAAAAGAACTGATACTACCATAGCCAGAGTCTCGTTTCAGACCCTAAATGAACTTTTGCTGGGTAATGGCCATGCTGATAAGCCCTGGAAGTAATATTGCCTGAAGTGACAGAAAATGCAGTGGCATCAATCTCTTCTCAAGGTTAAGAAATTGCTTATTCTGTTTCAAGAGCTCAGCATATGAGTATAGTTTACAAGGAATTTTAAACTGATCACTAAAACCTCCGTATATTCAACTGTTAAATCAAAAGGAAGCCTGCAGGATTGATCAAGCCCAATGATCACTCTTTAATATCACTGGGGAGATAGCAGCATGATGGAAAGGATAAGGAAGGGATAAATCAACTGAAGAAATTCTGAGCCAAGACCTTCATTTTTAAAAGGCAGAGATTAAAATCACCAAGCTAATAAGATCAGTTCAGGGACCTAGAAATGTCAGCCAAAATATGGAAAATGTTTCCCCCAAGAGTAAGCTTTATTCAGGTTGGTTCATAAATAATAGTTATCTGCTGAAAACAAACCATTAAGCTTGCTGTTTAGCTTAAAGGTAGTTTTTAGTTAGAATTCTATATATGGGATGTCTTATTCGTATATTAATGTTCATGTCTAATGGGAAGGAAAAAGAAAGAAACATTACAAACAGATTTGCATTGGTTTCCTAGCTTTTTTCCTTCCATCCGGCATTTCCTTTTCTGCTCCCACTAGTACTGCTCTGCACACATCACCCCCAATCCAAGACCCTCAAAGGCTCTCTTTGTCAATGGGGTAACCCCCTCTTCCTGCTTCCACTACTTAAGATATGTTTTATTACCTCTTGATTTGCAGTCATTCCCAGTTGATTGGAAGTTAAAGAGCAAAGTAGTGTCTTAGCAATTTTTATATATCCAGGTGCTAGCCCTGTTGCTGACAAACAGCAACTGCTCAGTACAAACTCGTTGATCTTTATTTAATTCTCTCACTATCTCCCAGTATCAACGTGTCCCTAACCTCCCAGCTGATCAACTTACTTATCCCCAGACACTGCAAATCCCCTCCTCTGCGTCCTAGCTTGATTTGCAATCAAATTTGCTAAACAGTGTTGCATCTCTTCAAGTAATAGTAGAATCCTGGATTTCACCACAGAGCACTTACCTGGAAAGCCTCAGTGGCACACGCACGTGCTCGGTAAATCTGACTTTAAAGTATGCTGGTTCAGTGCTATATGAATGATAGGACAGAATAATAAAAATGAAGCCCAGTGTCTAGCAACTCAAGTCTAAATCATGAATAGTCTCTTTGTAAATTCTGTGGAAGTTCCGGCTGAAAACATGTCCTGCATGATTTGATGAAATTAGGGTTTGAAGATAATTTGAATCATTAAAGTGAAAAAGTTGTATAGAAAATCCTACTCATCATTTGAGATATAGGACAAAAATGCCACCTTCTCTAGGAAGATTTCCCTTCTCCATTTCCTTCCCATTCTCAGCCAAATGGGGAACGATGCTTTCCCAAGATAAGTACCCTAAACATAGCACGTATTTCTCAAGTATTTTATTCTCAGTCATGCTTGGGATACTTATCATCTCCACTTTGGAACATGCTTAATTGAACATAATGTGTTTTATCCTCTTCTAAGCCATAAGGTATTTCGGGACAGGGGATCAAGTTTAATTTATTTTTGAAACACTCCCAATCCTTAGAGAATGGCTGATCCATAGAAGTGCCTCAATGCGTGCCGGCATGCCCACGTGAATGAATGAGCATTTATGTCATTCATATGTCAATAGAAACATTCAAGTTAAAATTCTGTATCTGGAGGCCAACACTTAGAAGCACACTTTGTAATGATAATGTTTCTGAAATCCGAGTACCTTTTATATTCTATGTGTACATTTAATATTGTTATTGTTGATTTTGTGTTAAGTGTGAAAAAGCAGTTATCAATCAATGGCACATCTTAGAATAGATGCTATCTTTGAATTGAGTAACTAGAATATAGGTCAAAATTTCTAATTTAAGGATCAGGTATTGGGTTTACATGTGTCCATAAGAGAGAGCACATGATGAGGAGAGCACTCTCCAACTTCCCAGGGAGGTGCTGAGTTCTTTGCTCAATGCATTACTTCCTTGGAGGGGAAAAAAACAAAACAAAACCGGGCTAGTCTCTTCTATGACTAGAATACATACTGATTCCTGAAAAACGGAGGAATTGTTTTAAAGACTAAAAAGAGCTAGCCACCTTCCCACTATCCTCCCTGCATCCCTTTGTTCTCAGATGTGAACTTGTTAACTTCCCATGCCCCTATTATCACTGCGATTCATGGCACTACCACCTTTAAATATAGTTGCAACACTTAATAAGCCCTGTTATTCCTTTCTCTCTTCACCCACGTTTTGCCCAAACCTTCTCATTCATGATAAAGACTACTTACTTTGGATATGTAAAATCTTGGTTCTGTAGCTAAGCAACAACTGGCCAGTTCACAAATTAAGTCTTTGGTTGCACAGAGGTCCAGGGAAGGACAGAAATACTGCATCACACAGCGCACCTAGGATTATACGCCTAGACACACATTTCCTGGCACTAGATGTGCTGACAGCATGATGTGAGCATAACCGTGATCATGAAGGACAGCAAACTAGGCTACCCACACTCACACTAAAGGGCAGGAAATAATCAAGAACAGAGGAATTCCTTTGACATCCTGCCACATACTTTTGAACTATCCATAAGGTCTGTAAAAGTGAACAGAGGTAAGAAATCACACAGTGCATTAATTTTGGATAACAGACAGGACAGTTGTTCAAGTCATATAGATTAGATATAGGTATAGATATACTCAGGAAGACTCTGATAGGACAAGAAGACCTTATTATTTCTTAGAAATACCTATGGAAAATGCTGTTGTTTATTTTCCCTTTTTCATAACATAGCAGTCTAACAGCGCACTACATATGAACTACATGCAACTCAGTAGGATGCGTAGGCAAATGATAAAGACAATGCATTAAATCTTATTGTTTCTTGATGTTTGCTCATTGCTATAAAAGTCTGTAATTGTTCTTGTGAGTCTAAAGAGTTAATATTTTTCTAGCATGATTTTATTTTACATCCCAAAGAATCAGATTACTCCCAGAAAAATGCCACTTAAACAGGAAAAATAAAAGGAAGCAAAAAAGGAATTGACAAAAAAAAAAAAAAAGCTTGAATGCATAATGAATGCTTTGCAACTCATTGAGAGACAACCCTTAAAACAAAGCATTGTTGTGTGAAATGGTCTAGAGAAAAGAACTCAAGAGTTTATCGAATGAGTTATTGGAAAAGAAAAAAAAAATTTTAATCTGCCAGAAATGTGCCAGGCCATTATTGCATCTTATAAATTATTTATTATCCTTAGATATGTCATAAAGGCCAACTCAAATAAAGGAAAAATGCTGACAAGACAGAAACATCATTGTGAATATAGAGGTAGCCTCCTGAAGCCTTGCAAAAAAAAGTCCCAAAATTCTTTGCACCCTGCCTGTCACATTTTCACCACTTACATATTTTGTTTCTTTTTATTTGAGACTGTCAGCACCTCCTTTTCCCTACAAGACCACCCATCCCATTTTTCTTCACATGCCTAAGCTAGCTATATGTTTGTGTCATATACGTATAAGAGAGAATTAACCATGAAAGATAAAGTAAAATATGATAAATAAGATAAATCCAATTAAACAGATCTATCAATAGGATTGCTTAGCTTATCTGTATCTCTGCAAGATTTTGCTATCACTCATGACTGCCTTACTAGTCTGGAGTTTTACTTAATAAAACAGTTAAATCCCTTAGTCTTTCATTCTTGGAAAGCAGGCTAATGAAATATCATAGAAATAGTTTCATTTTAACACTGGGAAGATATTAAATATCTGAAAGTAAAATATTTTTCTCCTTATTCACTTTTGAGCATGACTATACTTTTACATAAATGCAGGTATTTCCAAGTTGCCTAGTCACATGAAGACATATCAGGAGCCCTGGCTGCTGTGGCTCAGTGGACTGAGCATCGGCCTGCGAGCCAAGTGTCGCTGGTTCAA
Source organism: Furipterus horrens (assembly GCF_987537825.1). Taxonomy (NCBI): domain Eukaryota; kingdom Metazoa; phylum Chordata; class Mammalia; order Chiroptera; family Furipteridae; genus Furipterus; species Furipterus horrens. The sequence goes on from NW_028327180.1 coordinate 16,667,897, forward strand.
TTCCCAGTCAGGGCACATAACTAGGTTGCACGTCAGGTCCCCAGTTGGGGGCACGAGTGAGAGGCATCCACACAGTCATGTTTCTCTCCCTCTCTTTTTCCTTTCCCCTCTCTCTAAAAATAAATAAATAGATAAATGAAAATTTAAAAAAAAAGACATATCAGCTTTCATCTCTTGCTTTATTCTTTGCCCTTTACTTCTTTCAGATTGTAGAAGCCCATTGATGTTTTCCTCTTGCATTGCAGCAAGACCATGAAGACCTTTTTTTTATGTTGATGAAACACTTGGAAATTAAATATGTTTCTAAATAACTGCAGGTTATTAAATACATAGAAACTGAACTTATCAAATACATAGGGAATAATAATAAAAATGCTGCATATTAAACCCATGGAACCAGGCCAAAGCTAAAATTAAAAGCAAATTTATATCAGGAAGTACTATGATTAAAATAAGGAGGAGCAAAAGTATGCAATAAAGGAAAGAGAAATATAAGGGATTAATGAAGATCTATATAGACGTGAATAAGAATAAGCAAAAATGCTAAGAATCTATATACCTAAGAAATTCTTTCTATTATATTACTCAAAACAGCCTTATAGATGTTATTAAATTATAGAATTATGTTTGAGGTTGACTGATTTAAAATATTGAGTATGTGGAGAAATCAAAGTTAATTTTAGAGATTCTGTTGGGCAACTCAAAGAAATAGGTATTCATATTTCAATATAACTAAAACTAAGGATGAATTTTTTACCTAACCTGAGGACAGCTGAGATGGTCTGCTGTCACATAAAAGCAGTTGGGGATACATGCACCTCACTTTGGGAGCCCATGGAAATTTAAGTGTAAGAGAAGATTGTAATCTTAGAAACAACTGGAGCTGAGGCATAATGAGTGATCCACAGACTGCAAAGTAGGATAGATATGCTACATGTATTAAGACATACTAGAGAAAGAAATAAGCATCAAATTAAAAATCAGCATTAAGAACTATGAAGGGTGTGAGATTTTATTTATCACACTTTAAAACTAAAATGTTGGCCTACTATAATTTCATGGAAGCTTTCAGAGGACACAAAACCTATGAGTTAGAGACAAAGGGCTTTATACACATCATGTCTGTATCAATTCTTTTTTTTTTAAGACTTTCTTTATTTACTTTTAAAGAGAGGGGAAAGGAGGGAAAAAGAGAGACATTGATGTGTTAGAGAAACATTGATCGGCTGGCACTTGGAGGCCCACAACCCAGGCATGTGCCCTAACCAGGAATCGACTAGGCAACCTTTTGCTTTGCAGGACAATGCCCAACCCAGTGACCCACAATGGTCAGGGCTGTATCGGTTCCTCTTGAACCCAAGTCATAAGGGGTGACGTGGAATTGACCAGGGAGATGCTGTGACATAGTGCATTTGCATCATAGCCAAGGAACCTTAAGGCAGAATCCAAATATTTTATAATGTACTGCACAGAAGCCTGCCTGGCCTTTGTGCCAAAGTGAGAAATTATCTTTATTATGCTAGGCAGTAAGCAAATCTGCTCTCTACTCCAGAGGGAGACACTGTCTCTATCTTCCAAGGCTGTTTGTTCTATAATATCCTGGAAAAGAAGTGCAGGACAAAGTCCACCGTGCCTCTACTCACCTCACAATACAGGCAGAAATGAAGGAGACCTATAGGGAACTGTCTTTGAATACACACCAATGCTCTAAATAGCAGATGATGATGTAATTGCTCTGTATCTTACCTGTACAACTCTGTAGCAGGCTACAGAGTAAGAAGGAGCCAGGAGTTATTGAACAAGACATAATGATCTTCCAAGCATGTCAGGAGGTTCAACCAGTAATGTATAAATCCAAGGGTTAATTATTTGAAATATTTAAAGGAAGAAATAATAGTTGGGCAACCTGTATAAAAAATTTAAAAATACAAGAAGTTAGAACTTAAGAAAAGTATATAACAAAAATAAAGATGCCACAAAAGAAATTACTATATTTAATAAAATGATAATGTTGAAAATATATATAATTTTCTATAAAAACAAATTAATTTTGGGGTATTTGACTTTTAAATCACTCTTATATAAATGTAATATAATGAAGACATTAAATTTTTAAACATTAGTTTACCAAATATCATTAATATCTGATCTCAAGTATCATTTATTATATAACTTACCTTTAATCTACTGATTTAAAGAGAAAACTCTAAAATAAGAATAAAATAACATAACATTACAGATAGTAAAAAATAAATGTTCAATAGATTTGATTTGAATTTTACTATTGTCCATTCTGTCATAAGGAGTAGTGCAGGGCAATGTTAAGAGTTAAGACCCCAGAGCCTGACTTTCTGAGTAAGATATCTGGCCCATCCCTAAGTAGCTGAATAGTTTGAAGCATGTTCCTTTACCTGTTACCTTTCTGTATCTCACTTTCATCCACTGTAAAATAACTATAATAATTGAACATACCTCTTATGAGGATTAAATGTGTAAATAATTATAAAGGTTTAACAATTCCTGGGACAAAGGAGACATTCAAAAGCATTCAAAGTGTTCAAAAGTGTTCATTATTACTATTTTTAACTATTTTTTATTTAGCATAGGAAAACATACCAAATACAGATAGATAACAAAACAATGTAACATAACTGAGCTGCAAAGTATATAACTTTAAATTATGAGAAACTTATAAATCTTTAATGAAAATTTGCCAAGAGACAAACAGGTAACACACACACACAAATGCAATGGAAAAATAAAGTATTAAAATATTTAATACTACTAACACCAAGAAATAAAGATAGAAACAACTAGATTTTTGTGCATCATATTTCAAAGATTAAAATAGGTAGAAAAATATGTTTGAAAATTATCAAATACTATGAAAAGAACAAGCGTAGGGGCGTATCAACTTCCTGGAGGACATATGTTAATGTGGGTCAAATCCCTAAGCCTTTTAGGAAGAAATCCCACCACTGCAGATAGATTCCAATGAAAAAATCAAATAGGTCTATAATGTTGCATGTACATGGTCATCAGTGCTATTTATAAGCGCAAAACATTCAAAACAGACTAGCTGTCCAACCATAGAGCACTGATTATGTGTATCATAGCGCATCTACAGGGTACTAGGTGCAGGGCTGGATCCAGGAGGCAAGAGAGGGGATCGGGGCACATGATTTAAGAAATCACGTGTGCGAGGATCGGCACTGCTCTTGCAGGCCCCTGAGAATAAGTGCCTCCTTAAGTTTTGCTGTTAAGGCACTTCTTCTGCCTCACCCAAAGCCAGATCATAAATATAACAATCATTTAAAACCATGTTATATAATATTATCTAATGATTTAAGTTCATATTTTGTATATGTCTGATGCAAAATCCAGGCAAGACATGTGTTCAGAAATAATCGTATTAAGATAGCCATAGTCTAATTCTTGTCTTAATATTTGACATTTAATTTCTTGATATTTCTTTAGTATTCTTATTAGATTATATCACGTTTATTATTTTAATATTATGACACATAATATAAATAATATAATGTATATAATTCTTTCTTTATATCATATACTATTTATTTTTATTTACTTATTAGGGTTGGGATTGTTGGTCAAACAACATGAACCTTTTTAAGACCCTTGATAAAAGTTGATGATTACTTTCCAAAAAGACTTTCATTTTTGTACCCTCACATGGGCAATGTAATTCTCTATGGTCTCCAGACATGTGTCACCTCTTCTATTGAAGCTCAAATGCATGAGAAATTTGGATTATTTTCCCAATTCACCAACCATAGAACTTCCATGAAGGCAAAGACCTGGCTACATACAGTTCTGTTTTTCTTTAAGTGCTTCGCACTTTCGACCTAAGTTACAAGCCTACTAGGCACGGGTTGCTTGATAATGTCTCAGGTATATTTTCTTACAGTTTTATACATTTTGTAAGTTTATGAGTTTTTTGTGCCATTAAAAAAAAGTCTCCTAGTAGCAGTGACAAGAATGGAGGCTGGCCAGAAGTCAAGGGGAGACAAAGGATCCAGCTGGCTTCAGCAGCTTCTGTGATTCTGTTGGCGTCAGCGTGGAGGGTGGTGACGGCCTCTCGGCAGAACTTCCTCTGCACACTGCTATTTTGATGGCCACGCTGCTGGGACTACATACATACTTTACTGCGCAGGTAATAGCAAGAATTTACTCAATTAAAACTTAACAATAGGACACTAACACCCACTTGAAGACAAATCAAAAGAAAATAGTTCTGACTCTTGTTTCTACTGTCCAGGTATATTAGAAAGAGAGGCAGCTCCCTGGGATGCTTTCATGAGAGTGGCTTCAGTGTCCAAGGAGCCATGTTAATACTCTCAGGCCACTTCTGTTTAATAAATGAGCCACAGGATTGCCCTTCATCTTTTCATTTTACTGCCTATAATAATGGGAATTTCCACCTAATGGATCACATCTGCTGTTGAGGGGCGGTGAGAACATAGAATCAATAGTGTCACTGCCAAGGTCGCCTTAGTCATAAGGACATGGGCTGAGAACCCACATTAAGTACCTTTGTGCCTCCTGCAGGTAATGGCTTAGCAGTAGATGACAGTGAACTCTGCAGGAATTTGCAGTGTGGGCCAAACTGACACAGAAATATGTAATGATGTCATCTCAAATTCCTGGAAAGGAGAATTTGTTAAGGCTTCGATGTTTGTTTTATTTTTCTGTTCCTTCTTCTGCCTCGTTCTGTCTCACTCTCACATTATGCATTCACGTGGGAACTTTCAATTAAGTCAAGGGAACCTGTGCTTTTAAGACAACAGGAGGTAACCAACCTTATTCACTAATGAACACTTACTCGTAGGCATACTTGTGATGGGACTCGGGTTTTACTACTGGACACAGTGAGATTTTAAAAAGAAAAAATAATACAATGTCTGTTTTAGCAACTGATCCGAACAGTAACTGATGACCTCTCTATCAGGTAACATGAGAGGATATTTGCAATTACCCATTTTGAAATTTAAGCTACCAGCTACCAAAGAGCTCATTTTCAAATGTTCATCCTTCCTTTAGTAGTTAAGATACTGAAAATGACATAGACTTTCAAAGTCTAAAAACTACTTCTGATAACAGAAACAAAACGAAGCAATCTTAAGTGTTCTCTTTCTTTGGTCCCTCAACATCTAATGGGTCAAGCATTCCTGTCACCCACTGTTCCCAGCTGTGGTCACCACAGTCTGGCCACATGAAAACAGACTGATCAGACTAGTGCACCACCAGCTGTTGGCTGTTTCCCTGTCTTGTCATCAGGGTCCCATTCGGATTTCAGTTGATCCAACTGGTCGTAGTGCGAATACTCTGAGCATGAACTATCAATGGTATGTCTTGCTCATACATCATCTGGACTCTGCAGGCATAAACTCACCTAACCCTGCCAGAAGTAGGCAGGTTGCTGCATGAAAAAAATCTAGAAGAAAATAACACATCCATTAGAAGAAATGGCATTCTCTGCACTTATTTTGTTCGGTTCAGCTCTGGGCCTCCCGTTTGCCCACATCTCATCAATAGAGCCTTCCTTTCTTTCTGGCTAGGGAGGGGGTTTTTCAGTCAGTCATCCTCTGACAAATATCAAACATGATGAGAGAAAAGAGTCAGGCGAAGTGTTGAGTCTGAGTTCTACTTGAGGATGTGAGCACATTTTTGCAATCTGGACCCGCACATTCATCTAATGAATGCAGTTTGGAGATTTGGCTCCCGTCACTACTTCCTAAAAGAGATGGAGTGCCAAGAGGGTAGCAGCTGAGAGGGGAGGGACAGAAGGCTGGAGTGTGGGCGAGACTAATTGGTCTTGTCACATAACACAGATTCAATTATGTCTGCCTGAAAGTAGACGGGGGAAGGGGTACTTAATTGTTGTTATACCAAGAAGACATAAAGCTGAGCACCCTCATAGAACCAGATGCAGAGATAGAAGCACACGCTTCTTGACAAGAAAACAGGAAAAACTAAGTGTAAGACAACTTAAAAGTGGTAAAACATTTTCTCTTCAGCAAGACAGGGAAGTTAGAATGGCAAAGTATGACCTGAGAAATATGATAATTTTTGATAATACACTAAAGTGAGAACAGATCTTTACCTTGCTAAAAACATTAATAGATTTTTTTTTAAAGAGACAAGAAATTGTTGGGGTTGGAGGGAGTATTCTAACTACAAAGACTGACTTTTCAAGGAATTAGAAATAAATATTTCAATATAAATAACTAATGAAATTAACTGTTCATGATTCTTAACTATCAATAGATTAAGGCATTCTAGAATCTCTAAAATTACTATTATAATTCAAGTTACTGTATATTCTACAATGTAAAACTTTACATTTAAAGTCAATATTCTGAAAATCAAACTCAGAACCCAGACTGTTACCTAAATCATTCTTGATATTTAAGGGGCTACTTCATGTTGGCTAAATGAACAAAGTTTCTAAAAGAAGAAAACTAATGCCTTCTTCTCTTCTTACCATGTTTGTTCTCCTGCCTCACTTCTTCCCTGGAATCTTGCTCTTTTGTTAAGCAAATTCCCCTTATTTTAATATGAAATTATGAGAAAAATAGAAAGTTGATTTTTGACTAAAAAGTGTCATTAGATTAGTGTAGGTTCTATAACATAACATTTTCCTTAGACTCTGGAATGCCAATAAAATACATATTTCCCACAGGTCATTCTCTCTGTTGCCTCTGGCCTTGGACCACAGTTAAATGAGACTCCCTGAGCTTGCCTTCAATAGCATTAGATATCCCAAACACCCCCTCATTATTAAAAAGTTATGAGCTAACTAATGGCATCAACACAGATTTTTCTCCCCTTTTGATTGTTGGGAAAACATGCACCCGAGTCATAGTTTTCTGTAAATAGCTGAGCCATTCTGCTGCTTTAGTAATCCATGGCTTTGTCCTGAAAAATGTTTATTTAATTGGTGGACCTGGTTTGTCATATTGTATTATGTCAAGGAACTTAAGGTTTAAAAAAAGTTTTTTTTTTTAAGGAAGGTTTCTGAGTGTTTTCTCCACTGAATAACTTTTTTTTTCAATCTTTTCTTTCTTTCCCTATTCTTAGTTGCTGGATATTAATTTTCTGTGAAATTATAATTAGTGACATTTTGAGAAAGAATAATGCTAAATTTTGTATTGCACAGTTCATATTCAAGTTGTCCACAAATTCTTTTGGTAGGATGAATGAAAAGGCAGAATAAGGACTAGGAAGGTAAAATGAGTTGACTAGGGAATGTTCAGAAATGGCTCACGTATGACCTCAACCTAGAACATTTCTTTCTGAGAGGATATTGGCCAGGAAGCTCTAGCAAGGAAGATTACTTTTGCTTTTAGAAAAATAAGAGAGTAACTCTAGCTTCTAACCTTACATTTACAGGATCAGAGATGCTGATAAGGAAGGGTCAGGAGAGAGCATGCAGAAAAAGGAAAGGACTCCCAGGAGAATGTGAAAGGATATTTGGGTGATTATAAAATCATGATGAAATGGGACAAATATAAGAACCAAATAATTTTGGAATAAAAACGAGACTCTGACCCTCCAGTTGGTTACAAGAAAATACTGGGGATGTCAAAATAAAAAGAAAATATATCCTCTCAAAACATTTTTGGTAAATTATTGGAATTATTTTTTGCAGACGCTGTTGCTAGACAGTTTAATTTTTAAAGACATTAAATTTTTCTCAGAGATCTGACTTGAGGAGAAGTAAACCTACCCTTCCTTGTGGCCTTGTTATCTATAAAATTCAGGGGCAGTATTTTAATCAGTTGTTCTGATAGTCCCAGGTGACTACGACACCAACAAAACTGTCAGCCTGTGATCTATGTGGTCTCCTGGTCAGTAGAACTGAACTATAGTCATCTGGGCCATTTATCATGTGGAACTGTTCATTTGTTCTTTCTGATTTGTATTCCAAAATGACATATTTAGGTTCCATTAAAATAAACAAAGGGACTGCATTTTGATATTTATAAACAATGATTGCTCCTAATATTACTGCCCACTTATAATTGTGATAATGATATTATCTACCTATTTATCTATCTATGTATCACTTCATTGAATTCTTATGACAAATTTTATGAAGGTAGGTAACATTCTTATTTCTATTTTACAGGGAGAAAACTTACATTTAAGGGTTGAAAATTACTCAGGGTCAAAAGACTAGAGACTGAACCAGGATTCTGATCCCTTATCATTTTGACTCTAGAGTCCATACACCTTCCTTGCTATCCTGCTATTTTAATTGAGTTCATGATATTACATTGCCATTGTTTATGTCTAAGGGGCAAAAGAGAGACGCATTATAAAAAACGTTGGAATGAATTACGTTATCCTTTGTTTTACTTCCCATCCACTTGCCATTGTCCCATTTCTGGTCACTTACTGATGAATAGATTCTTTCTCAGGTAATTAAATCAGACAAGGAACCAACAAGGTCATAAAATTTTGCTTTGGTACTTTCTGGCCAGGATTTGCGTTATTTCAGAGAAAATTTTATAAATGCTCTGAGATCACACTTCACAGCTGTATTTTGTACTATCAGTTTCTATTTTTATTTGTGTGGAGAGAGAACTTCAGTCTTGATAAAATTTATAAGGGTAGCTAGGAATATTTCTCAAAGTAACAACCTGAATAGCTGTGCTCAGAGCCTCCACATTACAATCTCGTGATGACATTGCTTTGGATGTTTTCCACCGAATTTGTCTCAACCTTATTCTTTACAAAATGACTGAAAACAACTTAAAAAAAGACAATAACAAGCATGATAATATGGTGGGAGAAAGAATCAACAACTAAAATAGAAGTAAAAGATAAGAATACAAGTAACCTAAATGGCGGAATTAACTCAATCATACAACTGCACTCTAAAGTTGCCTCTGAGCTTCTTGGATACCAGAACCAAAAGGAAGGATGAAGAATTGCGTTGTTATTATCTGTGGAAGGCATAGGTTTTAGGCAACATAATTGAGTACGTGTCAGCCCCAGTATGAATTCTTTATTTTCACAGTTTTATTACATCCATTTTTCCATGTTAATTTCTCTATTTTTGGGGGTGGTAAACAAATTTTTAGATGTGGTTCTTACTTTTATAATTCCATATATTCCTGGAATTTACCTGAATAGTAGAGTTGTTATAAAATGAATATTCATTGTAAAATAAATAAATAAATGCACTGACAGTATAAAGCTACATATTTCTGGTTAACTCTCTTGGACCAACCATAGTAAAACCCACTAAGTAAACGGTCAAAGATTATGAAAGGCAAAACCTGGTCGTCTGTAAAATACTTCAAATGCACTGGGAAGTAAACATTGATAAACGGAAATGTGAAAGAAATCTATATCATACTTGGGTCTCAAAATCTGGTAATATTTACCTCTGTCTCTGGATATATGGGGTTCAAATGGAACATGTAATGGTGCTGAGAATTCTTGAAGAAGTCACAGGATGAAAATATTAAAGAGAATTCACACCCATTGTTTTGTTTTATTTCAATTATTGAGCAAATTTTTGTTTTCTCTTGGAGCCATAGACCATAAAATCAAACTTTACAGTGATCATCAACTATTTATAGTCCTGAAAAATGCCTCCATCTAGAAGCAGGTGCCTCAGCAGGCCACCATAGACAACACGAGGGGTATTTAGAGAAGGCATCTTTCAGCTGTTTCCTAGTGTTCTTTCTTAGTCAGAATTTTACTTCACACTGAGTTTTTACCAGTCGAGATTTCAGTTGGCATTTTTGTAACCCCTGAACCATTAAATAAATCAAGGTCTCACTAACTGTAGAATCCAACACTTCAACTAAATGGTTTCTAGACTTTCCTGGTACACATTAATTTTTTTATATTTAACAATAAAAAACAAAATCCATGACAATTTTCTATGAATATCATTTTATAACACTTCTGAAAAAAAGATGTATATTAACTTATTCCTGATTTGTATTAAGGATATTTTCTACAAAAAAAAAAAAATTTGGTTGAGAAAAATAACAGGCAAGAGCAACCCATAAAAATCCATAAAATACCAATATTCACTAAAGTAGAGTTCACTGGATTAGATAAATCACTTAGTTGAAAGAATTTAATTCAATCCTTGTGCTACTCAACAGTTTAAATACTAATTTTAAATTTGAGTAACTTTAGGTCCACCTCTTTTTAAGAAGCTGTCATAAATGTATTCCCTGTAAAGTAAGTGAAAATGCCACATTTATATTGGAAAATGTTTCTCAAGTTCTGAAACTACAAAAGTTTTTTATTTGTTATCAGGGATAAGGCTTTACATCTGTCTGGGCAAATATACCAGCAAATATATGTACTTTCTGGATAACATTTGCAGATAATGCAAAAATTATATGGGAAGCACACATATCTATGACTTCACTTGCATTATTATTATCATTTCTTGATCACTAATGAAGAGTTAATGTTTAACTGGAAAGGAGAATATTCTAAGAAAGCATGAAAAATATTTTCTGAGCTGATATGCTATCATGTAGAGCAAGTGCTATATTTCATCTATGTTATCCAATAAAGTAGATTTAGGATCAATAAGGGTCTGTTAGGGACAGAGTGCCTTCAACTACCTACAAAAACTGCTTTACATTTACAGTTCTATGAGGGCAGGAAAGACATCCATCTTTTTAGAGGTGTATCTAATCATCTAGCAGAATGTCAGGAAAAATAATAGTTATCAGCAATAGTTAAATGAATGCAATTAGGATTTTAGGAGGAGAAGCAAGGCCTTCCCATTACTCCGGAAGATTTTAGTTACAGAAGATATGCTCCTGTTCAGACATGGGAGGTCAGGCTTGAAGTTTACAGAACGGTGCTTTGTAGGGAACCCCGAGATAATCAGTTCAGATCAACGTCTGTCAAACGTTTTCTATAAAGGTCAGACAGTAAACATTTTATGCATGGAATGCCAGTCTCACAACTATTCCACTCTGCTCTTATGGTATAAAAGCAGTTATAGACAATAAATAAATCAACTGGTATGGCTGGATTTTGCTTAAGGGCAGGCCATAGTTGGCCAACCCATGATCTAACTGCATAAATATCTATATGCAGGTTTTTATGTGGACATACATTTTGAACTTCTTTGCTGGATTAGAGGATAAGAATATGTATAGTTTTGTATGAAACTGTTAAACTTCTTCCTAGGTGGGTGTGTCATTTTGTACCACTACAGCAATAAATTAGAATTTTTGTGCTCCACATCTTCACCAATTTCTGGTGTTTTCAGTGTTTTGGATTTTGGTCATTCTATTAGGCATCTCATTGTTGTTCTTATTTGCATACCCCAAGTGATATGTGATGTAGATAATGTTTTTATATACTTGTTTGCCATGTGTATACCTGCTTTGGTTAAGGTCTTTGGCCCACTTTTTGAAATCATGTTATTTCTTATTGTTGAATTTTGAGAATTCTTTGTATATTTTGGATAACAGTCCCTTATCAGATGTATCTTTTGCAAAAGTTTTCTCCCCGTCTTGGCTTCTCATTATTTTGACCATATACTTTTAATGCAATTTTATTTAAATATTCCAGTTATGTCTCAAGGGTACTATAAAAAATCTAGGGAAGTATGAACTTCCCTTAGGCTAGGGCAGCTCCTCCTGAGCCAATACAGAGACATTAGTGATAATAAGTACAATAGAAGATCACAAATGGAAGCAGAAGTCACAGGAGTAAATTGAAGTCTGACCACCATGTTTCCCTAGAACCAGCTTTACAGATTTACCTTGGGCATGTTAGTACTTTTATATGATTGCAAAAGATTTTATTAAAGTTCTGGTATCTGATAACATGAAATAAACACATTCCTCCACTGAATGCATCTATAAAACACGAACAGAATGCATGAGCAGCTATCTGAGAACTCTGAAAAGTAAAGAGGAGCAGACACATTGGGAAAGAAGATTAGAATTCTAAGTGTCACTATACCGCCAGTGACCTTACTGTTTTTTGTCTCTGGCATCTCCGGACCTGATCTCGGTATAACCTAAAACCCAGGAATGCGCACACTCACAGACAGAGTGAGTTCCAGGAGCAGTTTTCAAATTATGGCTTGCAGGATGGAAAAGGGATGTTGTCATGGTGAGAGAGTGTGGGATAAAAACCCCTGTGCTGTTATTGTTTCTTTTTCTCCTCTCTCCTCCCCTCGTCCTCAAACAATCGGGGCAATTGGTGGAGGCGGTAGAAGCAACAGCAACAGTGATGGCTAAGGGGCACAGAAGAAGGATGTGAGAGCTTCCTCACAAATCAGAGACCAGGCCCCAAGAGAGTGGGCCAAGTACCTGAGACTTTTTCTCTCTCTCTTATCTTGCCAGATCGAGGCTCAGGGAATGCTCACAATTGCAGGAAGTTCATGACAGAACTAGGAAAATAAACCCCCAGCTTTCTGGCTGAACTTAAAAGAGGAGCCTCAGGGAGCCAAAAAGTTCTAGGGAGGTCACACAAAGGGAAAAGTAGTTTACAAGCTCCTGAGAATACTTCCAAGAGGCACATGTATGGCTTTGACACATAACAGCATACTATCAACTTTGAAGACTGAACTGCAAGGTGGCCCACCACTGAGGACTCAGATCCAGGGTGACAGTCACATAGGACAGATCCAAATAATACTGCAAAGGAACTGACAAATGAAGCCATGTTGACTGTAACTCCCATAAGGCTCATCAGAACTTGCAACCAGAAACCAACCAGGTCAATTGCTTGCTAAAACAAAAATATCAAGATTTAAGCAAGACCCAGAAAATCTTAGCATAATATTCAAAATGTCCAGGAAATAAAGAACCAGGGAAATGTTAACTTCTGTGAAAAGGCAACAAACAGATGCCAGACTGAGGTGACACAGGTGTGGGAATTTTTCAAAAATGGTAAAGAAGCTATTATAAAAATCCTCAAAGAAGTAAGGTCAAACACATTCAAATGAGTGGAAAGAGATAAGTCTCACTGAAGAAATAAAAGGTATGCATAAAATCCAGAGAATTTTAGAACCTAAAAATCAATAATCAAAGTTTAAAACTCAGTGGATGGACTCAATTGCAGAATAAAAATGACAAAACAAAGAATTAATTTGAAGGTAGATTAATGATAATTATTCCATACGAATGATAAAGAGGAAAATATATTTAAAAATTAATGACCAGGGTCTCAGGGATATGTACAATGCCAAAAGCTTTAGAATTCATATCATTGGGGCCACAAAGGAAGAGGAAAAAGAGCATAATTCTGGGAAATACTTGAAGAAATAATAGCTAAAACTGCTCAAATGGAGAAAAGAAGCACAACAAACCCTAAGCAGAATAAACACAAATAAATCCATGCAGAGACATATCACGATAAAATGCTTCAAAACTAATGACAAAGGAAAACTCATGTAAGAAACCAGAGAAAAATATTATGTTATTAATAGGTAGACAATTATTTGAATGACTATATTTCTGATATGGGTAAAATAAAGGCTGAAAGAACACTTCTAAAGTGCTGAGAGAGAGAAAAAAAAAGACGCACCCAGAATTCTATAGCAAGCAAAAGTATCTTCTAGAAATTAAAGTGATATAAAGACATGAACAGTTGAAAGAAAATGAAAGGCATTCATTGCCAGCAGACGAGGACTAAAGCAATTGCTAAAGGAAGTTCCTCAGAGAGAAGGAAATGATACTAGAGGAAAACTTGGAAGGTAGGAATAAAGGAATGACAACAGAATGTAAATAACTGCATATATATAGCACACTGTTCTCTTGAGTCCTTTAAAATATGCTTGATAGTGAGAAGCAACAACTATAGCATTGCCTGATATGGTTTACAATGTATATAGATGTAATGCATATGACTATTATATCATAAAGGATAAGGGGAAAAAAGAACCTAAACCATAAGTTTCTACATTCAGCTTAAAATAGTCTACTGGTTTTCAGCTGACTGAATAAACTTAATTATAATTAGATTTATGTAGACACACACAATTATAGTTATAAAAGTTAATTATAATATGCATAATATTATCTCTAAAGCAGTTACTAAAATTCTGTAGAAAAATAGAGTGAAAATAAAAATATTGGTTAAATAACCCAAATAAGGCAGGAAAGGAGAAAAAAAGAAACACATAATTGAGGGAGCAAATAGAAATTAAATAACAAAGTGGTAGACCCAAATCCAAACATATCAAGAATTACGTTCAGCAAAAATGCCCTTTAAAAAGCTAACTAAAAGAAGTTATTAGAATGTGTTTTTTTAATTATTCAACTGCATCCTGTCTACCAAAACTTCAAATACAATTATCGTCGGCAGCCGTCCGTCTCGAGAGACGATGGTGTAGCTTCTTAAGAGTCTATCTGCACCACCAAGAATGGCTGTGCAGTCCAACTCGGGAGTGACACGGTATCTGTCTCCTCCCGTGTTGAATCGACATCTTGCGATGACGCTGGAGTGTCCTCTCCAGTGAAGCTGAAGCTACAGAGCCTGGGCAGGGTAATATGGAGGGTCTGCTGTTGCCCATGCAGCAGACCCCCCCTCTCTTCGCAGCTGAAGGGTCCAAGGGAAAGACGGAGTCAATACAGCTTGGCTTCAGGTGCGCCGCAGGAGTTGCCGGTGTTGACTACAACGTCAAACCGCCTTAGGGACTCCGGCTCCGGATTTTCTGTCGGGGTTTACTCCCTTAGCCTTTCGCCTGAAGAGGTATGCCACAAGGCAGCGGAGGTTTTTTGGAGTCAGAGTTTTCCTTCTCTGATGTGCCCTGACTGGAAGATCGAACCAGCGACACTTAGCTCGCAGGCCGACGCTCAATCCACTGAGCCAAACCAGCCAGGGGGAAATACAATTATACATATGGGTTAAATGTAAAAGGAGAGGAAAAGATGTACCATACGAACAGCAATGTAGGGAGAGTTGGAAGGGCATGAGGGAATGTTTTGTACTGAAGGAAATGTATCCTGATGGTGGTAGGGCAGGGAACAATGGTTTTCCTCTCCCTGCCCTAGGTTTTCAGCTGGGACCCTATAAATCAAATCAGCCAAAAAGAGATTAACAAGAAAAAACAAAGTTTATTAACATGTACATAGTGCATGTACACATGGAAACATCCAGAAAAGAACAATACAAAGGGGTGATTAGAATTTGGCCTCATTCACCAACTTAGGCTACACAAAGGAAAAGGGGTTGTGGGCTTTTGGATTGGGGGAGAAGCTGGGGAAGACAAATTATGGGAAGGTTGTCAGGAAAAGTATGGTAAACAGGGGCTTTTTTAATAAGGTTTCTTATACAGATTTGAGTCAATACATTCTCCATTGATAAGAGTTGTTAAGAGTCCTCCTCTTCCTGCATGAGAGAGGAAGACAACTTTTACAAAGGGAAGTTTCTTTTATAAATGTAAATTATAAAGGAGGAATTTTTCCTGCATCTGCTGCTCTCAATGGCTTTTAGCTAAAAAAAAAATTCATAGGTCAAAGAGGTATATTTTTGGATGGCATATTCTGGTACCCTTCAGTAATGATGGTTCTATGAAAGTATACTTGGATGAAGATTCAGAGAATCACACACTTAAAAAAGTGTATCCTATTGCTTTTTATTTTGAGCAGTAAAAATTTTTATAAATACAAAAACTCATTTGGGAAAAGTAAACTTAAAATATGAAAGGAATCTTGAAATGAAAGTTCTTCATTCTGATCAACATCTAATAAATCACCTATGACAAGTGAATTCATTTTTAATTCTTCAGTTCTCAATCTATTAAACGCATAAAAGGATAGCTAGGTCAACTTGATAGACAGAGTGGTTCTGAGCTTTTTCTGTTTGTTTTTGTCTTTTTCCATTTCTGTTCTTAAAATTTATTATGACTATCAAAGAATTGTTGTTTATATGGGTTATGCTTATCACTGTTTACAATATTAGACATTAAAACTGAGAACAAATGTACCTATTTGTTAACTCATTTTACTATAACAATAGCAAATTGATTGAATATTAACAAATAACATTTTTAATAAACAGTATTTTCCAAATTAAAGAAAAGAGTGATGAGTACAATTGTTTTACATATTTTTAAATGTCTCAGTGTCTAGCTCAATGGAAGACAGCTGTATTCTTACAGTTGCTGCTAGTCTCTGGGACCCCTAGGACCTCAGATTGTGCTTTGAGAACTACTGCTTTATAAAATAGGATAAATAGGGGAAAAATGTTAGATATAAAATTGTCTCTATCAATGGAGATTTATATACATGTCATTAATATTTTTTAAATGATGTTCATTATAGATTCATAAACAGAGATGAAAGGTATTTGTTTCTATATGTATAGGAACACAAGAAAATTATTGCCTTAACCAAAACCAAAATGTATTTCTCTTGACCCCAAATTCCTTATTCTTTCACTATGCCATGTTGCCTCCCAAATGCCTTGCTTCCCTCCTCCACCCCCAAACTATGTTTATAGGTATATTAAACACTTTTGGAATCATTAGATATTTTTACAATCTCAAATGTTATTCTGACTTAGCTTGCTTTTCCCCCATTTTTCCTCTTAAGTTTTTTTCTGAATTATGGTCTGAATTTTTCTGAATAACAACAGCTGTTCATTCCCAGGTTGGCTATGACCCCAAAGCAGCAAAGACACCAAGCCAATGTTCTCTCCTTGACAGCTTCAAGAAAATTAACATTTTCTGGATTCTGGTCACTGCTAGATTATCTTTGTCTGTCAACTCACAGGAGATATAAGGAAGAGTGAAGTTAAATGAAAACAGTGCACCTTCTGGACTTTTTGCTTTGACATATTTAAGAATACTGAGATTTTCCAAATATCATTAATAAAAAACATATCTGGATGTCAATATATTATAAAAATTAATAAATTTAAAATGGCTTAGGTGACTCTTATTTTCTATTCTTTATTCAGTAACACACTGATATAAGAATTGCATTGAACTGCTACAAATATTTCTCGTGGAAGAAAAGGAAAAGAGACTTCACAACCTTCCCAACTAGTTTGTTGTAATAGTTAGTTTTTGCTACATAACAAACCATCTCAAAATGTATTTATTTAGCTTGCGATTCTGTGGGCCAGCAATTTGGGCTAAGCTCAACTGGCTGGTTATTCCGGGCTCAGCTGGCCTTAGTAGATGTACTACAATCATGACTCATTCTTACACTGTAAGGTCTGACCCTCCAGCAAGTCAACCCACACATTGGCTAGTCAGAATTTTGCAACAGAGCAGATGACCAAGACTCTCTTGAGAACTGGGCTTGGAATTTGCACACTGCCTCTTCCACCACATTCTTTTGGCTAGAGCAGATCACAAGGCCAGCCCAGACTGAAGGGGGAAGGGAATAGAATCCATCTCTTAATGGAAAGAACTGCCAAATAACATTGTAAGAATATGTTTATAGGAAGGATAATAATACAGCCAGGTTTTCCAACAATCTACCATACTTGCTTTATGAGGTCCAGAAAGCTACTCCAGGTCAATTTTCAGCATAAGAAAGAGATGATAAAAATAGGGAAGAAAAATAAAGAAAATGTGTGGGGAAATACCTAAATTTACAAGAAGGGATGGATACTTGGTGGTGGTGACAAGGAGAGAAGGGAAAAGATGAATGCTAAGGAAAATAAAGAGCACTTGAATCTCCACTGTGTAGTTACATAGGGTATGACTATGGTCAAGGGAGAGTAAAATTCCATGGAAGTTCCGAGAATAAAGATAATTATTCTATAGAATAAGCATGCAGACAAAGCAATATATCATACATTACAGAAGCACCTGAAAAAGCCTGTAAAACATACAATTTAATTCCATATGGAAGACACTTGCCTTAGACATTGCAAGGCTGGTCAGTTCACTTAACCTTCTTCCTCTCTATACTTACTTGTGCATTATTCCTTAACCCTGCATTTTCACGGTCTTTGGAACGGCCACGACTGGATCATGACTGGTGTGCTGTAACAACATGCCAGGTGGCCACCCTGTCTCTGTCATTTCTTCTTCCTGCATAATATTGGGAATAGAATTTCAAAAGTATCATCTTAGAATTTCACTCTCCTTAAAAACCTGGTGCCTTGTTTAGACTATCATTGTCAATCACTGGGCATTTTTCGGCTCCTGTCACGTGCTAAGTGCTGGGTAAAAATTAGTTTGTTATATAAAATATTATCACCTTTCAACTGAAGAGTTTCTTTTTAACCACTTCAAAGAAATTTCTCATCTATGATTTCATTGAGTCTCTGTACTTTGGCTAAGCGGATGTCGTTTTCTGCCTTCCGTACACGTAGAAACTAAAGCACTGTGAAATCTATGGGCCTAAGGTCACGTAGCCAGTTATTCAGTTATCCTAGTCCCCAAATCGGCAACAAAAAAACATTAAACTGTAAGGTGGAAGAAAAAGATGGAAAGTATATCTTTAACTATTTGTTCTTTCTTTCCTTTTTCTTTTTTTAATTGTAGCATGTTCTCTCACTGCCTGTTATGGGCTGAATTGTTCCCCCATGCTTTCACAGACGTAGGTCCCAACCCTCAGTACCTCCATATTTGGAAATGAGCTCTTCAAAGAGGGGATTAAGGTGAAATGAAGTTCTTCCAGGGGAGCCCTAACCCAATGTGACTAATGTCCTTAGGAGAAGGGAGACACCAGGCACATGCATGTACAGAAGGAAGACCACGTGAGGACGCAGCAAGAAAGCAGCCGTCTACAAGCCAAAGGAGAGAGGCCTCAAGGAAACCTGACCTTTCAGCACCTTGATCTTGAACTTCTGGCATCCAGAACTATGAGAGAATAAATGTGTTTTGTTTAATCCACCTAGTTTATATTATTTTGTTATGGCAGCCTGAGCGGTCCCATACCCCACCTTATATCTTACAGTGCCATGCTTCCTACTCCTTCAATATCATTATGCTACAGGACTGTTCTCATTTCCTGGTAGTTTTTGCCTCAACATAAAATTTCACAGTTTGAGGGTTTTCCAGGATTGTCAGAAATGAGAAAGAAAACACATAAGCCTTTGTCACATTATTCTCCCTTCAAGATAAACCAATCAAATGATCTCTGCACTAAAACAACTGTTAGGGGTTTTCCGGTAAGAAAATGGAAGAAAAGAAAAGGAAATTTGATCAGGAGAGTGTTGTTACATATTACCTCCCTGCGGCTTACAATTCTTAGATCACCAAAGATTAAATCTTAGTTGTCTTTGCAAAACCCAAATGCTTATCAGGAGCTAGAGATGTGCTGATGAAGGGGGCTGCATCTGCTGTGTGACCGCCGTAACAAAGCGAGCTGTGCAAAGAGAATTTATTCCTTCCTGCCTATGCGCCTGTCTTCTCTTCCATCCTAGAAGCCACAAGTCCACCAGCAGGGTAGTTTCTGCTCTGCCATTCTGGGTAAAGTCTCTTGAGTTCTCTTGTATCAGTCAGTGTCTTTATTATCTCCTAATCACGTTTGGAGTGCAGCGTTGACTTCTTTTTCCAGCCTTGGAAGGACTGGGTCATACTCCTTGAAGAATGAGTTTTTGACATCCAGGGAACAGCGGAGACATGGTTTAATGGTTCTCACAGCATCACACCTCTGGCAAGGGCTGACAAAGGAAATAACTCAAACCAAAGCCACTCACACCTGCCAGATTTTTGGTCAAATAGTGTGCCAGATATTTGACAGAACCGTGATGGATATACAACGAGAATGGTTAGAAAACAATAAGAAATGCTTTACTGAGATCTGCTCAGCACAAAGGCAAAACATAACTTGGGAGATGAGAGCCACAGTATAGAAAATAAAAAACCACATAGCGACTGTTCCTCAGTAAAGCAATGGAGAGAAGTTCAGGTATATTCTTTTTTAGGAACTTATGAAATTCTGGTCAGGCCTGGGCTGCACTTCCGGTCTGGCATGAGACTCAATTCTCGGTCTCTGGTCAGGAGAAATGCAAGGAAGCAAGAATCGCTTCAGGAGACTGGATCTATATGAGTGCTCTTTGGCGCTAACTCCGTGGGAACTGGCCAAAAAAAATTCTGTATTTCCTTCTTGCAACAAACAAGCTTCTCAGGTTACGCTGGAATCAAAATGGACTTCTAGACAGAATAGGTACCAGGAGCAGACAGGCAGTCATCTTAAAGACTTAAAATCAAATCCCCGATTTCCCCAAGGATGGACGTAGGTAGGAGGTGAAGCATACATACCCTTCAACCTATGCCAAAGCGGGAGAGAAAAAACTTTCATCAAAAATCCTTCCTACAAATATCTACCAATTTACTTTTCTATGCTGCATGGCTGGCTATTAAGCCTCACAATGTCTGAACCCTTGTCTGCTGAATTCACTTACTTTGCCTTTCAGGGTTCTCATGTGAACAGTGACAGAGAAGAGGGCACAGCATACCCTGCACCTGAAATCTAACATTCTTTCCACTGTGTGTACCTCGTCAAAATGGAGCGGCCCTGGTATCTGAGGGAGGATAATGATCTCAAGGGGAGGAAAATATGAAGCTGCCCTCGCTGCCTTAAAGCTTCAAGGTACATATAAATAATTCAAAACCCTAGATTATTAACTTGTTCATAAAGTTAACTTTTGCTAGAAATCTAACATGCCAGTACAAATGAAGGAGCGCTCTCTCAAAGAGAATGAGAAAACATGGAATACACGGAGTTCTATTTTCATTTCCCTTTCAGCAAAGAACTGTTAAATCTTTGCAGGTATTTTATTTAAAGGAACACATGTTCCCAAAACAAAATAAAAACGTTGAGACACTGCAGGAGGAGATAAGAGTAGAAGACAGGAAGTTCACCTCTCCCTGGTCTGCTCTCTTCCTTTGAATCTAATTTTCTAGGGATAAGGACTGTTAACAATCTAAAATATAGGCTTATGCATATGTGTCTGAATTTACAGATACACATCCCCTATCCAAATGAATTACAGTAGATAGATTATATAACAGAGAACATCTTATTACCTTTTCATTTAGCAACCTATCATGATCCTCTTCCGAAACAGAATATGTAGATCTATTGTATTACTTTTAACTACTACCTAATATTTTAGTATATGCATTGTAGCAACTTATTTAAACAATCCCTAAAGACAAAAACGTAATTTTTTTCCAAACTTCTGCATTTAAAAGAACATAAATTCTCTGTGTACACAACTAAGCATGCATTATATACTGTTTTCTCTTACAGCATTTATTGCTAACATTGGAATTTATATTTAAAAGGTTGTTAGCAATTAAAGTATTGACATATGTTGACAAATTGCTCCCCCAAAAGTTGTCCTGAACTCATTTACAATACAAGCAGTGCTCTATGAAACTGCACTGTTCCCTCACTCACGTTCAAACTGGATTGCACCAGTCATCTTTTTGAAATTAGCTTTTGCTAATCAAATAGGTAAAGAGTTCCACTTCTTGGTTATTTTAATTTACTTCTGTTCAGTGAAATTGAACACGTTTTATTTAATACTGGGTATTTGTATCTACTGTTCCAGGAGTTGTCTGTGCATAGCCTTTACCCACCTAATAAATGTTTTCTTCTTCTTCACCATATTAATATGTAAGAGCTCCTTTTACTTGAAGGATGTAATCTTACTTTATGGGCTATGTGCTGTGGATATATTTTTTATTGATATTTTGGGAGTTTTTCTGTTCATGTAGAAGTTTTAATTTAGGATGTAGTAAAAATGAACTAGTTCCTTTCTTTATGACTTCTAGTTTGTATCAGGCTTGGAAAATTCTTTCTTAATCCAAGATCATCATAATATTCAGTTAAATCTCATCTCATTACTTCTATGGTTGCAATATTTAAAAAAAAACAACAGTTAAACCTTTTGGTCATCTGGAATTAATGCTGGTGTTAAATTTGATGTAGGAATCCAACTCTATTTTTTTTAATGGGTATGTCACTGTTCAAAGCATCAATGATTGAGTAATGATTCCCTCAGTGATTTGCAATGCTGTCTCATACAGCGAAGTTCAATAAAGGTTTCAATCAATTTATTAATTATTCTGCACTGTTCTCTTACTGGTACCACATTACTGAAATTATTGTAGCTTTATAAAAATAATTAAAACCTGATATGAGTATTTCCTTCTGATTATTTTCCCAGCATTTCCCATCCAAGTCTCAGATCTTATACTTCTGGATGAAAAAGGAAGTTTAAGAAAAGCTGTTTTAATACTGTATAGTGTTAAAAGAAGAATTTATGTCATTGCAGTAGTCTTCCTATACAAGAATAAGAGTTGCCTCCCCTTTTAAAAGACATTATTTCTCACACTTAGTTTATCATTTTCTTTAAAGAAGTGTTATGCACTGTTTTTCTATATATGTAATTATTTAATTTTATTTCTTTAACTGTAATACTTTTATTCAATTATCTTTGTTAACTTCTTTTAATATTTGTATGGTAGTTTCCACTCCAGGCATTTAATCAAAATACAATCTGCAAATAATCTACTCTACTGGAATGTAAACTCCAAAGGTGCAGTCAACATACCTTTACATGGAAGTAGATTCCTAAGAGCCTTATTATATGGCACATATTTACTAGGCTGTCAGTCAATATTTGTGTAATAAGTGGATGAAATAGTATTTCCTCTGTTGTACCAAAATCTCACATTTCTCAGTTAGTCTTAAATAGCATTACCAACAATAGTGGGCATCATTGTTAGATTTCTGACTTTGTTTAATATTTTAGTTGGCATACATATTTTTTCATCTGAAGAAAAAATTTCTATATATTTCACTTTCTCTAAGAGTTTTTCTTTTTGAATCAGAAATGGGTACTAACATTTTTCAAATGTCATATCAGCATATGTTAAAGTCATCATTTGTTTTTTTTTCTCTTTTGACTTATTAATATGCTGAATATTATTCATGCATTTTTAAACACTGAATCAGTTTGGACTTCTGAACTGAATCCCAATTGACTAGTGACTAATTCTCTTAATGTACTGCTGGATTCTATTTACTAATATTTTATTTAGTAATAGCATCAATATTTCTAAGTGACATTGGTCTTTTGTTTTCTTTTTGTCCATTTTGTTAATATCTGCATTATGGGCTTCAGATAGAAAAGTAGAAAGTTTACTTTCTTTGTGTTATAGAACATTTCAAGTAGCATCCAGTCATTTCTGACTTGCTGTCCTCCCAAGTCTGCTAGTCTGAAGACAAGTGAGGCCCAATCCTTTTAGGGGAAAGCCTCCTTTTCCCAAGTTTGAGCTGTTGTTCTGGTATCTGGCCCTTTCAAGTCTGGCAGCTTTTTGTAGCTTCTGACCCTCTTGGCAATAAACCTGTCATAATTGCTATGTGTGTCTCCTCGTTATATACGTACGTGACTACTTGAGTTCCTTTTTCTTCCTTGTTCCTCCAAAATTTAAACTTCCTCATGTGTGACTGAGGAGTTTCTGTGCACTACATGTTTATTATTATAACTCTTTTTGGCATAAGCATGTATTGCGCATTATTAGAAATCCATATTAAACACTATGCTTTTGCTATAATTAAACACGTAAATAAGAGGTATGCACTGGAGAGGACTGCTTATCATCCAACTTCAATACATTTATTGCGAGAATTTTGAAACACTATTGGTTGTAATTTGAGAGAGAGATGAAAGGTAAAATTGGAGTGGGGTAACCAAAAGTTGCCGGCACTATTATCCTCAAAATTCTGACATGGTGATATTATCTAGAGACACCATTAAATAGACCAGACTGTTTAAATCTATGGTTTGGAATAAACTCTTCCCTACAGAGAGTTATAGGTGGGGTGATCCTGGCTTCTGCTACTCTATTATGACAGAATACTAAGGTGTTAATGAGTAACAAAATCATAGTATTTTGTTGCTCTAAATTTATTTTGCTATTTTTTTACAGATCTGAAATCTATATTACTTCTGCCTTCAAATATCTCCAGAGAACTATTTGCTACATTAAATTTTCAATTGGGACAAATGCATGTTCCTTCAAAAACATATTTCATTGTTGAAAACCCTTCCAATGTATCTTACTCTTTTATTCCAACTATTTGTGTTATGAATGATGTTCAGCAAATTGTATTAATTGTGTATTTCTATTTTTTTTGCAGAGCCACTTTGGATTTTCTCTGTATCTAAAAGATCCCAAAGGCTGTAAGAATGATGGGAGAAGCCTATGGAAAGGGGATTGGGGTGGAGAGTGTAAACAGGGGGTTACAGAAGGTACCCAGGCCCCAATTCAAACCCTTTCCCTGTTGACTGATCATCTCTTCCCCCTAGAACTGGATTCCTTCTGCTGCTCTCTCTCTCTCTCTCTCTCTCTCTCTCTCTCTGTTTTGTTTTTGTTTTTTTCTTCCTTTATAACTGGGTCTAATCTCTTATTTTAACAGGGGACTTCTTTCTAGTCATCTGATTGAGTGAGACTCAGGCATGAAAGGCAGAAAAAATACAGCCATGGACCCTAAGCTTTCTTAGTGGGAATTGCTCCTGAGAACATATTGAAATCATTAAATACTTTGATGGACAAGGCCAAATATTAAGTCTTTGAGTTTCTCTTTCTTGTTTTCTCTTTCTTGTATTGCTTGTATTAATGGATAAAATCCTACTGTGATGACAGTGAATCTGAGAGCATTTTAGGAGAATCTAAGATGTGCAGGCAAATGTAAACACACACAAAAAAGCAAGGGCCACAATATTAACACCAGACAAATGTTCTTAGCAACAGGAACATGAGTCTTCTGAAATTTTATGCATAAGTGGTGTGATCTAATTGGAAGATGCAACTGCTATGTGACTTCAATTAATTCTCAAACATAAATGAAGAAACTAAAGCAGAAGAATAGGATATTTAAGATACAAGAAAGAGTGTTACCAGAACCAGGGACAGAGCGGGAGGGGAGGGGAGAAGGAGAGATCGAAATCGCTGAATGAGAGACAGTGGGGTCAGTGGCCGGGAATTTCAATAGTTTGATGACCAGTCCTGGTGGTATGTTGAAACCTCACAGGACTCTAGCTGAATTTTATCTGGGGAAGAATGCAACCGGTTGCCCATGTGTGCAGGAAATGAAGGTGAGTTGGCCTATGTATGAAAGGTAAAAAAGTTAGTAAAAGAAATAGTCCTGTATAAATGTTAACTAAAGTGGGGGGTAACAGTTTGGAAGCGGCAAAGAGGAGCCGTAAGAACTGAAACCCTATCACTGTGGCCAAAGTATATGCGAATAAGGCGTTACCACTTGAGACACCACCTGTAGATGCAAGGTCCTGGGGTGTGTGGCAGGGTGATTACTAAGGCATAAGGAGAAAGAAGTACATGGAGAAATGTTGACATATGAAGAAAGTCTGATACCTACGAAAGGATAATTCCAGGGGATGCAGAAGATGCCTTAAAGGGTCAGAGAGAATGGAATCATGAAAAATAAAGCCTTATAAAGAACAGGGGCCAGTGGCTAGCCTCAGGTGGCAACTGACAAAACACAGATAGAAAACACAGTCAGCTTAGTTTCATTTTGAGGAGGGTGGTAACTGGGCCTGATGCCCAGAGGCCTTGGCATTTAAAAACACTCAAGTGTCTGCCATATACAAAAATCAATATTCAATATTAGTGACTTAAAACCAGAAATCATATAGAAAGCTAAATGTGATTTCGATGGACTCTCTTTTACTTATAAGTTATCTATTTGGTTTATAGTAGATTTATAGATATGTCGTCTTTGTCCCCCAGTTCCTTTGTTTCCAGCTCTTAAAATGTTTGGAATTTCCTGAGTGATAAGGGTGACAGAATTGTCTTATGTCTTAATGAGGTACCCTTGGCAGGTCCCTAGATAGCTTCAGAATGGGGGCCAGTTATCATAAAGACAATTCCTTGATTAGAA
Source organism: Furipterus horrens (assembly GCF_987537825.1). Classification (NCBI taxonomy): domain Eukaryota; kingdom Metazoa; phylum Chordata; class Mammalia; order Chiroptera; family Furipteridae; genus Furipterus; species Furipterus horrens. The sequence goes on from NW_028327180.1 coordinate 16,693,756, forward strand.
TTTAGAACCTGTAGCCCCAACCCCCAACCCCAGCCTCTGGAGATGGGAGAAGATAGGGAGATTGTGAGAATTACCAATGGCCAATGATTTAATCAACCATGCCTAATAATAAAACCTCCATAAGACCCCTACAAGACAGGGTTTGGAGGGCTTTTGGGTTAGTGAACTAATCCATGTGCTGGGAAGGTGGCTTACCCCAATTCCATAAGGTCCTGTGCTCAAGGCCTAGACATTGTCCTATGTAGTTCTTTATCTGTTTCATTTGTATGATTTATGACAAACTAGTACATGTAAGTAAACTTTCTTCCTGAGCTCTGTGAGCTGTTTTGGCAAATTAGTGAAGCTGAGGCGGGGCTCATGGGAATCGCTGATTTAGAGCCAGTTGGTCAGAAGTACAGGTGGTAAGATATCAGACTGACACCTGAAGTTGGGGCAGTCTTTTGGTGCTGAGTTCTTAAACTATGGGGTCTAAACTTATTCCAGGTAGTTAGTGCCAGGACTGAATTAAATTGTTGGACATCTAGTTGGTGCCAGTAAATTAGAGTAGAGGTAGTGGGAAAATACCACATATTTGGTGTCAGGGGGAAACAATATCTCTCAGACACCCTTTGATTATTATTAATCTGAACCACAAAGAATTAAGTAAAATTGAATAGAATATGAATTATACTGAGATGAACTCTCTGATACCCCTACACTGAAATTCAGTGATAAGCTCTGTCATTTCTAAGTCATATAGCAATAATTTTTAGCACAATGGAAACCTGACTTCATGTGTACCACGTATTTTCTAAGAAACTGCAATATTCTTTTCTCTGCATCATTTATATAGTTTTGGTCCTACTCCCAAGATTAGAATTTAATTGTTGCATTTAGCTTGTAAATTTTAGGATCGTTCTGAGGTCAAGATTGTTAAGATGCTTCTATTGAAATGGATAACATTCTTGGACTGTGTGTAATACTCCAAAATACTATGTGAGGAAAGAGGCTCAGGGTGTGTGCTGAACACAAGCCCCACGTGAAATCATGTTATTGATTTTAATAGCAATTACGATGTGGATTTCAACCAAGCAATGACGATAACTGTTTGAGACCTTGAATGTCTTTTTGAGGTGAAATTTAAAGCAATGATTTACTCCTTCTGAGTAGAAATGTATGACAAAACAGAAATTGAAGTACTTTCTCATACAGAATTCCTCTTTGTAGATTATATTGTACTACAGGGTTTCACTGAAGTGTATATATGCTGTAGAAGTAAAAAATCACCTGATATTTGTTCTTTCTCAATTCAAATAAATATTCTGAAGCAAATATCATTCTCAGGCACTTTATAGTAGAGTTCCTAAAATATTTATCAGTTCTTCTTTCTCCCTTGAAAGTAAGGAGTGTGGCAGTTTTAGTCCACAATGTTGATGTGAGATAACATTTTCCTCAATAACTTCCCTATGGAGTAAGCTTGGAATAAAGAGGAAAAAAATTAACTTGGTATCTTCCAGTTGACAATGAATTATTAAACATAACACAGAAGTGCCAAAGTGAGTCTCTTATGTTTAGCAGATGATGTTAGAAGACTTAAAAAAAATAAAATTAAATCTATCATACTCTTATGTAGTCAATATGCCAATTAGAAGTTTTCCTACATCATGGTAATTATATATTTGAAGATAGAAATTGTTAGCAGGTATACCTTTAAATTACCAAGAACATTTCCACTCAAGTTATAAGCTAATAACATGTACAAAATAGTCTAAGATTTGTTCAGAATTAGTCAATGTATCTTAGGAGGAAAAAGTATGCTTATTAACTGTGGTTTTACTTTGCGGAAAGAGAGGTGAGGTTCTAATATGACTTTCTTAACAAATTGTAAGGTACCTCTCCGATCCCTGTCACCTAACTATTTCTCCCTCCCTGTTGTGCACTGAATTTCATTCTGTAACATACGCACTTTAAATGGGTGCCAGAGATATGTGAATATGTGAACAGGTGTTGCTGTTAAAAAAAAAAAATTTTATAAAGTGCAACACATGTCAATTTACAGTAGCCTAACAACACAATAAATTTTATTGTTTGTTTGAAGGGGAAGGGTCATATGTAGGTTTGACCTATGACTACTCACACCTATATGAATTAGAATTAAAAACTTTAATGTACATTAGTGAACACATATCAATTCCTTTATAGAAAAGATAATGTACTGGTGTTTTGAAAGGTACATACAGAACAAAACAAAACAAAAAAGATAACATCACAATATTGCTTAAAACAGTAATTATCTGTCATTAGCATTTTGTATTGTATTATACCAAGAAATGAATTCAACTCACTAAATTAACTCTAAAAATATTAACTTACCAAGTTTATAGTAATACAAACCATTGAATATGTGTGCAATATATGTGCTTTTGGATGACAGTAGAATTCTGAATATAAAAAATAACAATGTAAACATGGTTAATATAAAACTGCAGGTTATAAAAGTTTTAAATCAAATACAAATATAAAATCAAACTAGATCCTTCTTTTAAAAAATCTTTCACAGTAAGTTGTCATTATCCCTATGTAGGATATACGTGATGCTAAGCAGATAAGGAAAATCTCATTTAAAAATGCTATAAGCAAACCGTAGAGAAATTCTATGCTTCCATTCGTTTTTATAAAAAAAATTAATATGATAATTTCAATATACAGAAGGAAAGAATTTTGTTTTTCTCAGAGCATCTTATGCAATTGTACAAAATATCAACATAGTAGGAATGGTCTGATATCAATGGAAGACAATAGGTTGTGTTTTCTTTTAATATACAGCACATCCATTGATACAAGATTCAGCAGCTTTTTATCAATGCATGGAAAACTCAACAAATGTGGACCAGGTTTTCATGTGGCTCTCCATCAGGTTTGGAGCAACTCCAGAATTCAATCTAATGCTAATGAAAAACTATGCTCTATCTGACAGCAGACACTCTTGCTTGGTCAAGCTCGCTGAATTTTTGTCTTATGCTAGACGGCAAAAATATGTCTTCCCAATATGTGCCCATGTCATTAACTGACTTGTTCAGAAGCACTGACTCCGCCTACCCATTCCCATCACTCAATATACAAGTCTAGGAGCTTTATCAATCATTTAGAAACATGTTTGTTCAGTACTATTTCAGAACTTTCCAGAAAGTCATTTGTTTTCTTTCTTTTGGGGAGAGAAAAACTGGGGTGACTACAGCATGGTAAAGAATATTAAGAAATTGTATTACCACACTCTCTTTCATCGAATTTTATGAATATCTCCATGATGAGACATTGAATAACAGATATATTTTTATAGTAGCATTTCCCACCAGATAACCCCAGTTTAAAACAGGATATCCTGGTCTCTCAATTGCCTGACAGGAACTCTTTTTGGATGAAATACACCATATGTTTTCCAGGATGGAAAACAAAGATATGAAGGATTTGGTGGGAACTTATCAGACATTCCCTACAAGGATGAAGAAAAGCACCAGAACATCCCTGAGCTGCACTCTGAAGGTTGTAGCATAACAGATTTAGGAAGTGATAATCTAGGCCACAGAGAAATATGTAGCTAGTAGAAAGGAGAATACATTTTCTAACCATGAAGCTATTTAACATTTAGTTCTGTGGAGTGAAAAGTTTATAGGGGAAATTCTTTGGCTTTCCTACTATAATAATTCCCTGAGGATGCCTCTTCAACTCTTATCTTAAAATACACCACTGAATCTTGGAATGGTAATGATTTTTATTGCTTTTTATGGAGATTTGTCAATTTCTTTTTGACATTGAGTATGTGAATTATTTATTTCTCCCACATAACTAGGAAAACATTCACCGACAGTATTTAACAAGTATTCCTTCATTCTGAGTTCATTTAGAAATAATATTTGCTTGGTATCATTGCATATGTAATTGTGAAAAGAATAACATTAATAAATTAAAATCACTTATATACCCTGAGTACAATTATGATCATACCAATCTTTCTCATTAAGCGTTTTCATTGAGTGCTGGTAACATGGCAGTGTGCTTGTTATCATTACTAATCATTACCTGAAGTTAATGATCATTTATCAAGTGCCTCCCACACACTAAGCACCATACTAGGCACTAAAGAAACAGAGGTGATCAAGAAAAATATCTGTAAAATACAGTATGTTGTAACTAGTAACTTTTTTAAAGGGCTAACAGTAATAAATAACCTTTTTATAAGCAGACATTTGTATGTTCCAGAAATGAAAGTTAGTTGCTGAAAATCTTTTAAGTGAATAAGAAGACATGATTGCTGCCCCCACAGATCGTACAGTATAGCATACGAGGAAGTTAGTTAAAAATAATTGCCACAAAATATGATAGATTCTACAAGGAAGTAAAGATTACTGGTAGGAGTACGGAACCTGCCAACCAAACCATTCAAGATAGTCAAGAAGTAAGGACTTCTAGGAGGAAATACCTAATTTGGGACCTAAAGAATTATTAGCAGCTGTAAGACAAAGGTAGGGTCAAGAGTGAGAAAGCAGTATTCCAGGCAGAGAAAACATATGTGAAGATCCAGGAGAAGAAGAAGGGCCTGAAAGAAGCTTAGGATGCTGAGTGGATAATCTTCAGAAGAGTGGCAGTGACGAGAATGGAGGACAGGTAGAAGCAGGGCCAGATCATAAAGGACTCTGATCACTGCCTTAATGGGATTGGTCTTCATTTTAAGATGAATGAGGAATCATTTCAGGTTTTAAGTATAGGAAAAATTTATCAAACTTGCCCTTGGAAATAGCACAGTGGCTGCACTGTGGAGAATAGATTGAGTAGAAAGCAAGGAGATCAATTAGGCTTTTGTAACATTAATTCAGGTAAGAATAATGATGATCTGCACTAGGGCAGCGTGGGTGGAGGAAAAGATGAATTTAAAAGATATTTAGAAGACACGATGGCAATTCTAACTGACTGGTAAATGTGAAAAAGAGAGCATGAAATATACAAGGCTAGAATAATCCCGTTAGTTTTTTTAATATTTATTTAGACAGCTCATATGAAAGTGCCAATCATATAATAAGGGAATTCAGAAGGAAGAACCATTTTAGAAGGTGGGAGGTGAGTTTTGGATATGCTGAACTCAGATGCATGTGAACTCACTACGCAATTACATCTAACAGGCAAAAATTGTCTAAGAAGCATGAGAGAAGACTGAATTAGAAGAACAAATTTGGGAGTCAGCAGTCTTTCAAGCCGGTAGAGTGTGCTGTCATAGAAGCTGAGAAGAGAATTATTAGAGACCTGGAACTCACTACCTGAGAGCTTATTTTTTTCCAGTTCTGAGTTTACTCCAGGCCTATATGCAGGAAAACTGAAGTATCAAAGAGGTAATGTTCACAAAAAAAAAAAAAAAAAAAAAAAATCCATCGTCCAATGATATATGGGAAACTAGTTGGTAAATGCTCCAGCTTGCTTATAGCTCTTTTTTTTCTTTTTCCTTTTCTTTTCTTTCTTTTTCTTTTTCTTCTTCTTTTTCTTTTTTTGCAGGTGTTCTACACAGAATCCTGGAGTTTCCAAGTGGAACTGAGACCCAGATGTCCATGGTGAATGCTAACTTGCTAGCTCACCCTGGATGGCTTCCCTCTCTGCCTCACTTTATCACTCTTCCCCCTGGGTTTTCTGAAATCATCTGCAAAATTAACTACTTACACGCCAATCCTTGCCTCACGATATGTTTCTGAAGAAACTAAAACTATGAGAGCTGACACAAGAATTTGTTTTAGGAAGAATTCTCTCCGCATGGCATTCTAGAACCCAGTCATTCATCAGTCGGATGGTAATTAAGGACACCATTGCTGGCCAGGGTTATACCCCCTGATGTTTCTGGGGAACCATAATTACTGAGGCCATCATGGGTGGCGCACTGGGGTGGGTACAGACAGAGGGGTAGTCCTCATTTGTGCAAGACCTCTAACCTTAATGGCTATGGGGTCTATGGTTATCATAAGAATTGTAAAGTAGGTTGGCAGTTGTTAACTGCAATAGATTGAAGCCCAGCTCCAAAATGTCTGCCATACTAAAGTCAGAGTTAGAGCAGATTTCTTGATTGGGTTCTTGAAATCATAACATTTGGGCAAATATGTTTGAGAACCACAAAACTACCTGTTCGCTCTTCATTATCATGCCTTCTGATTATGAAGTTCTTCCCACGGGAAAACAGTACCTTAGAAAATATTTACTGAGTAAAAAGCATTGCTTAGAGAGGACTACAAGAAGATTCATGTCTTCCTAGTAAGAGTTAACTGTAAGATGAAATTTTTCAAACAGTTTCATTTTTATAAAGATAAAATTTGCTAATTGAAGCAGAGAATCTGTTGAGCTTTTGTAATGCCCAGTAGAGAAGCTGAAAATGCACAAGTTAATATACTGTGACTCTGGAGCTTAGATACTGTTAACAAGGGGAAAAATGAATATGATTCTAGGCCACCATCCATTTTTTAGTAACGGCGTTTCTAGCTATTATCTTCTTTATTGAGAAGGTGCATTAGAATTTGAGGTGCTTGGCATAGTGTACAGAGTGTTAATACTTTCTAATTATAAACCATTTTCTGGAAATCAGAGAGATGTTGCAAACAGTGTCCAATACACCTGCCCTGACATGCAGCACTGTTAATTCAATACTGAGGAGAAGGCAAGGAGTCAGGGGGAGATACAGCTCAACATGGTGACTTTATCTTAGTTATGATTTCCATTTATCTATCTATCTATCATCTATCTGTTTCATTTTTTATTGGTTGCCTCTCATATGTGCCCCCCTCTGGGACAGAAGCTGCAACCCAAGCATGTGTCCTGACCAGAAATCTAACCAGCAACCTTTCCGTTTGCAGGACAACGCCCAATAAGCTGAGTCACATAGATCAGGGCTATTTTTAAATTTCTTTTCCTTTCTAAGTTATGTTTCTGGGTGAACATTTTCAACTATTTTTCTCTCAAATGTCTTCAGATTTAAGTTTAAAGACTATTTGGAATTTTAAAGTATTTGAATCTTAGCGTATATCTCTTTGAATAGAGAATCTCAATGGATAATCTCAAAGGGAAGAGTAAGGAAGTAAAATCAGAATCAATGAAGCTGCGGAAAGCAAATTACTATGCTGGAGAGGCAATTCGCACAGTGGAAAAAGCAGAGAGAGGCTTTGCAGCCAGCTCAGCCTCCACCCAAATACTGCTTTGGGTACTTTAAGTTAAGCTACAATTGCCTCATTTCTCGTAATGTGATAATGATAACCTAACCCATAGGAATTTTGTGAAGCTCTCAGTATAATCTTTGCACTTCGTAAGTTCTCAATAAATAATAGCAATTATATGAATCATTTTGTTAAGTTTACTTAGGTTTTTATTTTAGATGACTACATTACCCTAAAATCAATTTTCCAGTAGAACAAAAAACATTGAAATTATACAAAGTAAACTTGTTATGATGTTGAGAAAGGTTTTTTACACTAAATAAAAAATATGAGGTGAGGGCTTTTTTTTTTTCCCAACTTCAGCCAGTGGAGAAGGGAGGTAGACTGTCTTACAAGAGGCTTCATGGGAGATACTCGTCACCCCTGATTTCTCCATGGTGCCAGGATAACTGTCTAACTTGCTTGCCCACATACATGCTTGTTATAGCTAAAATATCTGAGTCATAATTACTTAGATGTTTTCTTTTCTTGAAAAGTTGTGTTTACACTATGGCAAGACAAGTAGAAATGATTCTATGTTATATAATTTATGTAGTTGATTTACTCTACCATTGAAGGTTTAACACAGTTCTGAAAGAACTCTATAAAATTAGACATATCTTCCTACTTGCCCCCATATTGCTATGTATATGGCAGAAACATGACTTTACCCATCTCTCAAGGCAAAATCATATTAACCAGTTTGTGTATAATATTGGAATGCCAATTTATTTATAGTGAACAATCTCTGCAATGAAAACAAAATGCTCAAAATCCTTGCATATAGCCTAGGATTCTACAATGCACAGAACAACCTTTCACAACAAAGAATTATCTGGCCGAAAATGTCAGTAATACTGAAGTTAAGAAACCTTAATCTAGGACTATAACCCTCAAAAAACTTGAATGTTAATGACAAGATTTAAAGTTCAGACTCTTTCATTCACTGGTCTTCCTAAACAACAATTATATATATACATGAAATGCAAATACTATTACGTACCCAACATAGAATATTGTGCTGTTTAAATGATGTAAAGTTATATAAACAGCTTAGAGCACCACTTAGGACACAGCAAAGACTCCATGCATAGTCACTATTGTTATTATTATTATTATTATATTTCTTTTACCTCTATACCATACGAGTGACTGCTTCTATTTTTCCTTGAGAATACAACCTAGACTTGCCTCCCCTTAGAAATTGCTTTGTTGACTTAGGGAAAAACAAATTTTGATGGTTAGTATGAGTACTCCTTTTTCTTTTGTACCACACCATGTCTGCTCTGAAAATTGAGCATCTGTGATCACTTTACACTTTTTCTGATCCTTTCTGTGAACCAGCAGATTGATTTTTAAGCTTATCCTGTTGACATTTTCAGTTCCTAGGAAGTAAGACATTTGTTTTGCTCTAAGCTTTGTCCCTGTGGATAACTCTATCCTGATGGCACCCATCTTTTAGGGATTTCAACAATCCCCCAAATAAACCCAAGTCCATCTGCTAAAAGACCTAAAAAGAGTCAGAACTGTGACTGAAGGAAATTGAGCCTTTTGGTCTCCATTCTCTCTGGATTTTTTTGTTGTTGTTGTTGGGTTTTTACAAAACTCTAAATTTTCCAAGGAACAAATACTCTTTCCCCCAGGTTCATGCCTGTGTTCTCAGGAATATGAGAAATAGAAGAAAAAGGTGTTGGATAGAGGAGATTATGATTGTAGAATGTAAGGAGATTTGCTACAGTGAAGAACATAAGATATTTCAGCTGAATGAAGTTTAAAAACTTGTTTCCACTCTAATGTTTTAATGTGTGGAAATCACATTTTCCATAAAGGAAGGTGGCTTGGTAGAAACTGAGGCACATCAGTCTTTAGGCACCCGTCAACTTCTCCATGAATTCAGCCTGGGCCAGTGGCATGCTGGGAGCCTCCCTTAGTGTCTTCATCCATATCATGAAGGTAGTAAGATATTCATGTGCTATTTTTGAAAATTAAGACTATCTGCTTACCCGCAAGGACCAGATGCATAGCAAGCATTCAACATTTGTGTTACTGACTTTTCCAATACACCACATTTTGTTTCAGAGTCTCTGACCCTCTTTGGGAAGAGGAGAGCCTGACATGCTCCAGCACAGAGATTTTATCAAGAAGTTCTAATCTCCTAAATTTGATTTCACAAGCTCTTTTTTTTTTTTACTTGCTAATTTTTCTTCTTTTTTCACAGTTCTCTGATACAGAGTTAGAGAAAATATTTCTGTTGCTATTTTTCAAACTAACGCTTCTTATATGCAAATAGTTTAAAAAAGGAACAGTGCCACTATTTGATCTATTCTATAAAGAAAGCTTGAGCATGCATTAATCATTTTTCATTTGTGATTTGCGGTCCAGCTAGCATTGCCAGTTCATACTGTCAACTACACTCTAGTTAAAACAAATAGAAATGATAGAATATGTGTGCTTGTGTGTGATAATTAATAATACCTAGCCATTCTTAGGGGGGAAAAAAATGTTTCCATGACCAGATTGAACAGAAACTCATGAAATTCAGGGACTTAAGCCACTGGCTTGCTGGGCTCCCAGTAGACATGACTGAGAGCTGCTTGAGGGGTAGCAGGGCTGGCCTGGGCCGCCGAGCCTACAGAATGCAGGTAGATTCGCTACAGAAAACCTTCAGGAATCATCTGAGGCTACAGGGTGTGTAGAGCTGAGCACTGTGTGGGGGCAAGGGGACATAATCCAATAACTTGAACTACAACTAAGCTTCCCTCCAGGTAAATGGCCAGATCTACGACAGTTCCAAATCATTTATATTTTGTCACCACCATAGTCCGTGGATGAAATGGAAGTCACAGTGGGCAACCACAAAGCACTAGTATGTATGCTAACCTCTGTAAGGTAATAAACCAGTAGAGGGAAAAAAAGAGTGAACAAAACATATCGATCTGACAGAAGGCAGATAAGGGGAAAAATAAGCAAAGGGAAAGCATAGCAAACAGAAAACACACATTAAAAATAATTCTAAATTCAATAGTCTAAAATTTAAAGTGAGAATTTTTAAAAAATTAAATCACACATTTGAGAACTAAAATAGTTTAAATAAAAGAGATTAAAGATTAAATAAAAATGACAATATATTTACAATGAGCAACACAAAAGTATTACCTATTAAACCTAGTAGGATGCAGGTTAACCATTGATTATATAGAACTCCTATTTATAATTTTAAAAACCCTCAAGTAAGTTTGCATAGATGTAACATAATAAAAGCCATATATGACAAACCCACAGCTAATATCATACTCAACAGTGGAAAGCTGACAACTTTTTCTCTAAGACCAGGACAAGAATGCCCATCCTCATCACTTTTATTCAACATAGTACTGGCAGTCCTAGCCACAGAAAGGGACTTACATTACAAGAAAGGGTCTTATTATACAAGAAAGGGAATAAAACACATCCAAATTGAAAAGGAAGAAATTAAACTGTCACTATTTGCAGGTGACATAATACTATATAGAAAACCCTACAGATTCCACCACAACATTATTTAGAACTAATAATTAAATTCAGTAAAGATACAGCGTAAAATTTGTGTTCAGAAATCTGTTACATTTCTATACACTAATAACAAACTATCAGAAAGAGGAATTAAGAAAATAATCTCTTATTTACAGTTGCATCAAAAAGAATAAAATGCCTAGAAATAAATTTATCCTAGGAGGTAAAAAACCTGTACTCTGAAACTATAAGACATTGGGGAAAGTAATTGGAGAAGATACAAATAAATGGAAGAATGTACCAGGCTCATGGATTGGAAATATCATTAGCTGGCCTTGGCTGGGAACTTCAGTACAATGATAAGTAATGATGAATGATAAGTGATACTTCAGCTTAGCAGAAGGTACTTTCTCTCTTTGGTGCCTATCACCAGTCTGATTCCAAAAATATTGCCTTTAAAGAACAGCTTTGTACATCAAATTTTTTGTGTGTCCTCTAGATTGAGGGTTCATTTTCTTCAAAAATAATATGATATCTTAACTAAAACTAATTAACAAAGGACATTGTCCAAAAATGCCATCTTGTAAAGATTTTATTGAGGTGCAATTATTGGAAAACAAAACTAGTAAACAGGAGACACAGAGAGTTATCTATACAAAAAAACAAGAGAGGAGGTGAGGAAATTAAACCACAGTAGCTTAGATAGTGTATAAGATTTAATTTTAATATCTTATCATTTTTTTAGAATATCTTGAGTAGTAGGACACTGTGTTTTTGAGTTTTAATATTTAATAGCATAAGTTATGTTCTGGAATGCAATAAAATTGACAATGCCTATGATTTTGCATAAACTAATGTTGATAAAACATTTTTTTAAATTATATTAGAAAATATCTGATATACTTTCTATGTAAAAATATTAAAGAATGAACCCTAACTGGAGGTTAAAAGTAAATATTTGTGAAAATATTTGAGTGGAAATATCTATTAATGTGTAAACAAAAAAATTTACAATTGAGAATATTCCCCATTAGGCAAAATTTTCTCTGAGCTTATCAGATACCTTAGCACACTTAAAGAGTGTTTTATCAATTAAAAATAATGTAAAATACAGAGAAGCTTCTTCAATGGAAGGTATCAATATACATTTTTTATCCATAAAATGGCAAGTTAGAAGAATACCGAAGACAACTCTATAAAAATATTTAACTTAATCAAGGAGGTAAAAGACCTGTACTCAGAAAACTACATAACACTGAAGAAAGAAATTAAGGAAGATACAAATAAATGGAAGCATATACCATGTTCATGTATGGTGTGGGGGACAGACAGACATGGGGAGATGTGGAAAGGGGGAAGGAGAAAGGGGGGAGGGAAGAGGAAGGGTTTAGTCAAGGAACATGTATAAATGACCCACGGACATGGACAACTAAATGGGGATTGACTGTGGGAGAGATGGGGAGCGGGGTGGAGCAAGAGAGAGAAAAGGAGGAAAAAATGGGACAACTGTAATAAAAACAACTTTTTAAAAAAAGTAACTCTTTGGTTGCTTACCTCAGACTGCATTGGTTAGCCTGGCAGTCAGGGTCAACTTGGACCTTTCTCGTTATCAAACTGAAATAATACACTGTATTGATATAATCTAGTGACAAGATATATACTAAGAGACTCACTTAATGAAAGTCATAACAAACGCACAAAATTTCTAGAAAGCGGTGTTTTGTGTTTCAGAGAACTTAGTGGTCAGTGGCGACGTGAATATTACCGGGATGCTCTGAAAACCTGGTCTGCACAATGTCCAAACTCCCAGCAGTGACTCACTCATAAAGAGCTGACAGGCCTTGTTAAAATGCAAACAAAGCAATACATGAAGACATCAGGATCCATTAACACCTGCAACCAATGTAATTGATCAAATTAGCTAACCTATTCTAAAGCATGTGGAAAAGGGGGTGCAAGCAGGGACCGCAGGGGGATTTTTCCTGTGGGAAGAGAGATTATCAGAGAATTATCGTACGGGGTGTGTGGTTCCTTTGTGATGTTGCTTAGTTTGGTCCTGCCTTCTGGATCCTTCTACTTTCTAGGTGTTTAATATCCACTCATTTTTGTCTTCTGGGGAGGTAATGTAGACCAGGATGAAGAAGACCTGTTTGAGAATCAGAAGATTCTATGCCAACTTCAGTTCAGGCACTAATTGGCTGCATGACCTCATTGAATCCTCCATTTAACCTTTTTTCTTGTAAAATGAGGGTCTTGGATTACATATGTAATGCTGCTTCCAGCCACTCCATTTTATAAAATAAGTTACATTTTTATTTCCACAGGGCATTTTTCTTTTAGTATAAGGGAATTTTATAAATAAACTCATATTTTATCAAGAAAATCAACTGACATTCTGAAGCACCAATGATGTTTCAAAGACATATATTTTCAGCTCTTACAGATTATTCAGGTATCTTAGTTTATGATGAAAAGCTATAGGACTTACATTTGAATAAGGAACTATCAGTTTTTCTTATAATCATATTTCACTTATTACAAAGTCTCAATATATATGTCCTATTAGTCATCTAACTACATGAGAGATTTTACTTCCAGACTAACCAATACATTATCATTGAAACTGTAATAAATGTATAAACAGATTAGTCTTTAATATACATGTTGTCAAAATGCAAAAAGATTAAATTGATAAATCTTTTCCTATTGCATCTTTTTCATTTTCATGGGTCATAAGCAACTGTCAAACCTCTGGAATTCCATAAAATTATCATCATATCGAAAATAAAGTTACTTTTCTGATATCCTTAGCTTTTCTTCTGTAGAGAATTACTTACAAGAATACAATTTAGGATCTCAATTATGCTTTCCATGAAGCTGAAGCTGCAGTGATATGAGGGAGAAAGTGGAACTGGGATTGTGTAGGACAGTGGGACATGCAAGGAGGTCTGACATCAGGCAGGTACACTTCAGGAGTGCATCAGCAGTCTCCACTTTGAGAAGTGCATTTTAACTTTTAAATATCTTTATATTCCTTTATATTGGTAGCGTGTTTATTGACTAGCATTATTTAACAAAGAGGGAAGGAAGGAAGGTAGAAAGGAAGGAGAATAAAGGAAGGAAGGAAGAAAGGAGGCGGGGGGGCAGAAAATATGGGTAAGGATTCTCAAAGACAGTGAGACAACACTGTTGATCAAAAACAAGCTTATTGAAGATGGCGCCCAAAGCGAAGAAGGAAGCTCCTGCCCCTTCCAAAGCTGAAACCATGTCAAAGGCTTTGAAGGCAAAGAAAGCAGTGCTAAAAGGCGTCCATAGACACACAAAAAAAGAAGATCCGCACGTCACCTACCTTCCAGAGGCCTAAGACACTGCGGCTCCAAAGGCAGCCTAAATATCCTCACAAGAGTGCTCCGAGGAGAAACAAGCTTGACCACTGTGCTATCATCAAGTTCCCTCTGACTGCCGAGTCAGCCATGAAGAAGGTAGAAGACAACAATACACTTGTGTTCATTGTGGTTGTCAAGGCCAACAAGCACCAGATCAAACAGGCTGTGAAGAAGCTCCATGACATTGATGTGGCCAAGGTCAACATCCTGATTAGGCCTGATGGAGAGAAGAAGGCATATGTTCGACTGGCTCCAGACTATGATGCTTTGGACGTTGCCAACAAAATTGGGATCATCTAAACTGAGTCCAGCTGGCTAATTCTAAATATAAAAATTTTATTCTAAAAAAAAAAAATATTTATTAAGAGATATAGACAGCTCAAAAAAAAAAAAAGAAAGAAAAAGAAAAAAAGAAAAAAATGGAGATCGCAGGAGAAGTTCTATGAAGTACTCCTACCAACCCAGGATCCAGCTTGCCAAAATCAGAAAGCTACCCCCCCAGACACTAACCTCAGAACCACCACGCCACGCCACTGCCTTGAGGTATCCCAGCAGGATAAATGTCCTGCACTCACCCGTTACCCCCACATCAGTCAATTCCAAGAAAAAATTTTGTATGGGGAAGGCTGAAAACACAGGTTTTTGTTTTGTTATTATTATTATTATTTTAGAAATGTATGTTTTTACAATGTGGAAAATGTGTAAAAAACTTATAGGGAATGCAAATAAAAGTCCAATATGAAATGTTCAATAACTCCAAAACATGAAAGTTTGAGGATTTATTCCAGAGAGAGACAGCAATCTTAAAGGAAATGGATTTCAGCCAGCATATTTATTCAAAGTGATCAGCAGAGCTATTTAGAATTTTGGTTAAGTTTTTCTTTCTCTTTTTCCCTTAGTTACTTAAAAATCCTTTGTAAAAATGAGAATGTTAAAATCCTCAGTATTTTCCCCATTGTATAAAGTAAAAAATTCTTATGAGGTGATAATCCACTCTTGCCTTAACACATTTTATCATGCTTCCTTTCCTTGATTGCTTTTATAGAATGGAGATGGTTCCATTCTGTGTCTCCCACCATTGACCTGCAAGTACCAATTTTTCATACCTTAGTTCTCCAAAGTGGAAATGGGTGGTTTTTATAAAAAGAATAGTTCTTATCAACATATTACTCAAATGATATACTTGACATGAGTTTTATTTGAGTAACAATACCAAAACAAAAATAAAACCCAAGTCCTTTAATCTCAAGAAAGTACATGTTTAAGAAATAAAAATAAAAAGCATTTTTCTTTAAATTGATGCAGAATTCTTAATGAATTGTACAAGAGAATTAACATTAAAATACTGGAAAAACTAAAAAGACTGAGTTATTTGGATACTGTGTGATTAAATTTTAAATCAGAATGAAGACAATCCAAGTGAAGCCATCTGAAATTTTTTTTGCCTCTTAAAATAATGAGGAATGACATTTACTCCCTATGACAGAGAGTAGAATATTCTCTTCTTTGATGTAAACTTAGACCCTTAAATTTGGATGGAAGCAGGTAGCAAGTTCTCTCCAGTAGATTGTGAGCAGAAGTGCTATGTTCCAAGTTCAGATTGAAGGAAAGTAGTAGGTGTACTCAGAGAAGGAAAACTCTGATTCCAAAAAACCTCCGCTGCCTTGCGGCATACCTCTTCAGGGGAAAGGCTAAGGGAGTAAACCCCGACAGAAAATCCGGAGCCGGAGTCCCTAAGGCGGTTTGACGTTGTAGTCAACACCGGCAACTCCTGCGGCGCACCTGAAGCCAAGCTGTATTGACTCCGTCTTTCCCTTGGACCCTTCAGCTGCGAAGAGAGGGGGGGGTCTGCTGCATGGGCAACAGCAGACCCTCCATATCACCCTGCCCAGGCTCTGTAGCTTCAGCGTCACCGCAAGATGTCGATTCAACACGGGAGGAGACAGATACCGTGTCACTCCCGAGTCAGACTGCACAACCATTCTCGGCGGTGCAGATAGACTCTTAAGAAGCTACACCATCGTCTCTCGAGACGGACGGCTGCCGACGGAGTAGGTGTACTAGTTTTCTGCACACTGTCTTTCTTGGCTGCTGCCTATATGTGAAGACTGGCCCTAAAGAACAGCAAAGCTATGAAAATGAATCTCTGAAAGACTGCATGGAGCAGAGTCCCTGCTGACTCACTCTGGATTTTGTAGTGAGCAAAAAGAAATTTTAAAAATTGTTTTTGCATTATAGTTGTCCCATTGTTTTCCCCCATTGCTTTCCCCTGCCCCACCTACCTCCCCCCTCTCCCACAGTCAATTCCCACCCTGTTGTCCCTGTCCATGGGTCATTTATACTAGATCCTTGACTAGACTCTTCCCCTGCTTTCCCCGCCTTTCCCCTCCACCCTCCCCTCTGGTCACTGTTACTATTTTAAGTCCAGAAAAATTTTTAGCATTGCTTCTCAAAGCAGTTAACTCACACTGACTGATGTCCTTCTTTCAACCTAACCTAACGTGCTAAAGGAAAAAGCAATTAAAGATCTGGTCTACCGATTATTGAAATAACTCCCTAAACTCAAGATGGAGCTGCTCCTTCCTGGGCTGGTGCCATGTCAGCAAACCTAAACTTAGATAACATCATGTCCTGGTAAATTCTGCACTGGACCGGAAAATGCAGTATACTCAGCGAGCCAATCCCCAAAACACCAAGCCAACTCTGGGCTTTAAACTCATCTTTCTGTTCCTTCTCACCCCAGACAAGGTTGACTGTGATCCCAGCCAATGACATATTTTCTGTTTTTCTCTTCCTTATTTTTTATCCTATAAAAGCTTCCTGCCTTCCACCTCATCTTGCTGTTCGCCAAATGGAGATGTCCCCTTCATGAAATGTTAAAAATTGTTTGTTTGTGTCACCAAAATAGCTGTCTTTAATCATTTTTAACACTGTTAAGGTTTCTATGATTTATAATTATGTGAAAGTACACTGCAAATTCTAAAGCATTTTGCAGAGTTAATATATTATTGTTATTAACAATGTTAATAAAAACATCAATTGAATTCAGAATTTCAGTTCCATTTGGGAATGGAAGTTGAGGAAAAGAATTAATACAAAAAAAAAAAAAAATCCCCTTAAATCCAAATTTCCTGAGATACAATCTGAGCTATAGAATCATGAAAGTTTAATTTTCCAACATCTAATAGCTACATTAAGAAAAAGTAGGTTTATAAGAAAATGTAAAACATCAATAATTTATAAGATGTAACAGATTTAAATCTTAATCTTCTGCTGTTTTTTTCTTAGCGCACTTTTATTTAATTTGGCTTAGCTGTTCGGAAGACTGTACCGCCCTAGTCCGAAGCAGTGTTTCAGGACTCGGCTGGGCCACAGGAACCTCTCACCACTCCGTTCTAATGTGCAGTTTTGCTATAATAAAAGCCCTCAATATATGGCTACTGTCTAGACAGTTTATCTGAAACAAGTGTCCTTTGTAGTCTCAGAGGACTTTTTATTTCCAGTAAATCAAAGTCTGTGAAGAGCTTCAGCTCTTATTAAGACATACCCTTCACAGTCCAGTGGTTGCCAACAGTGGCGAGCCATTGACAGTTCATTTACATATAAGTGATGACTTCCATCAGGTAGTTGGCTCAAAAACACAATGGACATTTAGAGCATATCCAATATTTCTTTTCTTTGATGTACACCAAGTGCCAATTTTTATATGGAAACTAACTATTGAAAAGTAAAGGCTTCTTTTCCCTGACCTTACAGTCCTCCACAGCTATGGAATGACTTATTGTCACTGAACTTAATGTAAAGTCACATCACACCTCTAAATGACATTTGGTAGCCCTACTTCAGTTTGATAAAAATCAAGAGTAATAGTCAAATATAGGGAATGTAAGACAAGAACAATTACATTTTGTTAAAAGTAGAATAAACTTCTGTATTTTGCCTTCGTTGTCATAATCATAACTTAATGTTTGTTTATTTTTATAAGGTAATTTTGATACTGTTTTTATATTGTTTCCTCACAAATATATTTGCCACTTGAAATAGTACCTGCTATACAACACTCATTAGGAAATTCTGTATTGTAGTTTGTGAATGCCTTTCAATAATTCTAGTCTTTTTTTCCCAATTTTTTTGAATACTGGTGGCAAAAAATCTAGTCAAATTTTTATCCTAATACTGTTATAAAATGAAGCCAGCTGATGATCTGTTACCAGGCTGTGACACAACTCACATTTGATATTTTTCATTTTTTATTGGGCATTTTCCAGCTTTTTCCAGAACTGAAATAAAGAACAACTTTTCCTTTTAAAATAAAACTCAATTACCAACAGAAAGAATATGAATAATTGAATTTCTTACAAGCTAACCTCTCCATTTAAGCTAGTAATCACTTGTTTTCTCGCTATCAAATGTTTCAGTGTTAATATTTTCTGGCTAGAGTATCAGAATGATGTTGAGCCCAACTTGGTTTTTGTTTTGGTTTTGGTGAGTCCCTGACTTAACAGGATTCTTGTAATTAGCTTCTCTAAATATTTCATTTGGATAACTTCCGTATGTATTCTACAATAAACTCCATGGTACAAAGAAACCTGAGAGATTTTTTTAAAACCCAACAAGTCAATTATAGAAGTAACAGATCAAACGGAACACCTGTCATGTAGTTCCCGCCTCTATTCATATCTAGTCTTTATGTTACACTTATAGTCTTGCCCTTCAACTAGCGTTCCTTTACTTGTTTTCCAATCTCATCCATAGAGGGAGAGAGACAGGGTGGGAGGGAGGGAGGGATGATGGATGAATGAAGAGAAACTTAAATTCAAGACTCTCAAGGAACTGGTATCAGCCACTGTGCTTCAATCCTTTCTGAACTAAGATGGGTAATCAAGAATTCTGTTTAGTGACTGCCAGCTGTTCACTTTAGAGTGAGCAAGGAGAATAGGGAAAAATAGCATTATGACTACACTAATAAAGTCATATAGTTTAAAGCTCGTTTTGAGAAACCACTTCCAAAAAATTTAAGTGAGTCTTTAAAAACAAGAATCTTGAAGTTTCTTTATGGCATCTATTGGTAATGGAATAGAACAACTCTAAGTCCAATGAAAGGAATACTTGACACTGTGGTTTCAATAGATTTTTTTTAATGAAGAATATCCAATGAATGGTTTATCCAAAGATACTTAAAAGTCATAAACTGACTTGTGGAAAACCTTTGGATATGCAAAGAAGCTTTGTCTTTTTGCCTGTTGATACCAAATTAATCCATGGCCAATGTTAATTTATCTCTTTGGGTAGATGGGTTCAACTCTTAAGATAGCAACATTGTATTGAAAACATTATTCTGCTTCTCAACATAAATGATGTTGTCTCATTTTTCTTTCTCTCATAGATGCGCACACTAAGTTCCCGACAATCCGGATGTTAGCTCTTTTGAGTACTGGATGTCCATTCACTGTAAGATGAAATATATAATCACATTAATAAATTTGTAATTAATATGACAAAATGTATGTTTCTGAAATTATAAAATATTACATGTAATTAAATATGGTTGTGCTAGACAAACAAAATATTTGACTTGGGCTCTTTTTCTTCAGTCGTATCGCTCTACATTACATATCATGCCAAGAGTCTCAGCAAGAGTCACTGTTGGACCAAAGACTTGAGAGAGTGGATGGAAGAAGCTGGGTTCCGCCAATAAACAGAGTGCTTGAAATAGGTTAAATACAACATATGTTTACACTAAGAATGACAGTGTTAGCTTTTTGCATTATAATATAATCAGTTCTGATACCGATGTTCAAATCAACATAAAGCACTATTTATAAAACAGATTGCTTGCACTTGATCTATCTTTATGTATAAAATGACTTCCCAAATATGAAAAAATAAGTCAATTTACTGTGGTTACCATTACACACAGTGCTAATTTATGGTTAGGGTAGTATACTTTGGGGACCTATTCTTATAAATCAAAAAACATAACCAACTATCAAAAAACAGTTCAAATTATGAGAAGAACAATTTACGTTACTAAAAGGAAGTGAATGACTTGTGTTGTAAAAAAGAAGCGGGGCAGTGTTGCTGTTTTTATGGTTATATATAGTGTTAACAGACAAAGAGGGGAGGGAAGGGAGAACAGGGAAGGGAAGGGAAACAGAGGGAAGGGGAGGAGAGGGAAGGGGAGGGGAGAGAAGGGGAGGAGAGGGAAGGGGAGGGGAGGGAAGGGGAGGGGAGGGGAGGGGAGGGGAAGGAAGGGGAGGGGAGGGAAGGGGAGGGGAGGGAAGGGGAGGGGAGGGGAAGGAAGGGGAGGGGAGGGGAGGGGAGGGGAAGGAAGGGGAGGGGAGGGAAGGGGAGGGGAGGGAAGGGGAGGGGAGGGAAGGGGAGGGGAGGGGAGGGGAGGGGAGGGGAGGGAAGGGGAGGGGAGGGGAGGGGAGGGAAGGGGAGGGGAGGGAAGGGGAGGAGAAGGAAGGGGAGGGGAGGGAAGGGGAGGGGAGGGAAGGGGAGGGGAGGGAAGGGGAGGGGAGAGAACGCTAAAGAAGGGAACAGCAAGGAAACTTTGCTGTTCCTGTGGGCCTGAGCAGATAGAGCAGAGCCCACAAGCTGGCCCTCAGTTTGGGGTTCCAGTTCATGTCACTCATGTGGCTCAAAACATCTTTAAAAAGTTAGTGTTGGGTCCTAAGAATAAATGTGAAACCTCTTTGGAACAAGGAAACTTTAACAAAGGCTTTTATAATATGTCACAGAAACATATTTTATTATCCCCCTGTATGTTACAATGTGGTATTACATGGAAAAGCAGTATCCATAAAATGACCCAGTTTTTTTTTAAAAAATTATATGCATAGGAAAACACATACAGTGTTAAATACCAAAATATTAACAGGGGGTGAAATTTTAATCTAACTCTAGTTCTTTTAGTTTATCCATTTCTTCAACAAAACATATTATTTATGCAAAAATAACAATATTAGAGATTTTCAAGTTTCTAGATTGAAATATAGGATAGCAAGTCATTTTTTGTAGATAGTGGATAAATAATTAGAAGTTAGGTATCTTTCTTTATACTTTAATAATTGAAAGAAATGATTTCAAATTGGGAAAATATTCAAATAAAATAAATAATATGCGTAATATGTATTTTATAGGTTGTATTTTCAGAAAAGGAAAAATATATTTTTCTCAAAGGTTCAAAGTATGCTTTTGTCCTCTTTTCCTTTAAACCATCTACCAGATTTTCACGTTCACAAATTTATTTTATAACTTTTAATGCAATTTCCATGACCTGTGCAAATTATATATTATTCTACATTACTGACTACTTCCTGTGAATGCTTCGCAATGAATCTTTGTAGAGCAATTTGGGAAAAAAATGAACATGGATTGTTTTAGGAAATAAAATACACATTTAGGTCACTGAGATCCTAATGTATCCTATTTGTTCAGGTTCATGTTACACGCTACAGAGTGATGTAAAGAGCACTAGCTGAGACTGTTCTGGGTCGCCATTTCCTAACCCAAAAGCAAGCGAATAAAAGCAAAAAACTGCAATATTTTGCTACTCAAAGAAATTTAGTTTAAAAAAAAATAAAAGAGAGCACCTTCCTAACAAAGAATCAAAGCTCTGCCTACCAGAAGATGCTTTATAGTCAGTATAAAGCAAAAATATAGTCCTAGATGGCAAACAATTAAGAACATATTTCAGTAATTACACTTAATGCTAGCATATAGCAGGAGTCCAGGTGTGAACGCAAGCCGTATGCACTTTAGTACTTCAAGTTAAGGTAGGTCCAGGACTTGGGCAGAACACTCCCTCCAGGGATCTCTCTGCAAACAAAGACCCAGAAATCACCTTGGAGGAAGACTCTTAAATAGGAGAAGAGTGAGCTGAGTATTTTCATCTTGGTCCAATAAGACAGTGGCAGTTGGTGGGGATGGATGCCTATATATACTTGGAGCTGCCTCTTGCTAAGAAGATGTTGCTTCCATTCTCCAGTTCCCGCTTTCCTGCCCTCCCACCCCCAGGGAGATTCTGACCTTCAACTTCCTGAGAGGAAGGCCCAATGATAAAATGACAGAACTGAAAGGCTGCTTTTCTACCTCATGCCCTTGAGATGCAGAGGGCGCAAGACACCAGCACTCCGAGATGAGGCAACTGTGGTTCAAAAGTCAGAGAGGGCCTTCCCCCTCTAGGAGGCTGGCTTAGTGTGAAATCAGCAACATATAGCCTGGGCAGGTACTGGTGGCAACAGCTTTGGCAAGACATCTTTACTTCCCTGAGCTTCCCAGTGACCACAGCAGACAGTATGAAAAAGAGCAGGGTATATGGAATACTATGCTACAGCCTAGAGGGGTGTATTTATGAGCACATGTGAGATATTCTAGAATTCCTGGAAAAAACTGTAATGATGTGGAAGGCTTTCAAAGAGATCAGAGGTTGCATAAGAATAGGTAGAAAATTCTACATGTCACTATTTTTGTAATTATGCATGTATCTACATACACGCATGTATCTACATACATGCATCTACATACACGCATGTATCTACATACACATATGTGGGAATATATGTAGTTGGGTTTTGTTTTGAAATAATAAAGTTTTGGTTCTCCCTGCTCACTGTTCCAGCTCCTGACTGTGCCATTCAGACAACAGTAGTGGCTTTTTTGAGAGTGACTGAAAATAAATCACCTAATTCCTGGTATTTATCAATTTTGAAACAAAGAAAAATTATAGAAGAGTTCCTCATTACCAAGCCATTATTATATGAAATATTAAAGAGACTTATTTAAGAAAAAGATCAAAACTATGAACACTAAAATGACAACAAACTCACAACTATCAACAACTGAATCTAAAAAATAAGAACAAAATCCAACTTAAAAAATTATAAATAGCTAATAAATATTCTATGCTCAAGTTTTTACATAACAGCTCCTGCGTGTAATCTTTAAAACATGGGGGAAGAAAAGCTATTTAATAAACATAACTACTTAAAATGAGGTGAATAATTTTGTGACAGTCCATGCAGAAAAATCCTAGAACAAAGAAGACAACTGCATTCCAAGAAGGTTTGAAAACACAGAGCAAAAACAACATGTTCTAAAGGAAGTCTTCCACTTGGACGAGTGTGGCTTTCCTCACAATGTATAGCACACTTTGCGGATCCAAGAAACCAGAATCTACAGAACTTAGCACATGGAATGCAGGGGTACGGAACATTGTGTGGTGACACAATGTACAGGGAATCGGAATTGGACTAGCAAACTGGTGACAGAAGGGAAGAGGGGATGCTGATGCGCTCTCAAGAAAGGGCCAAGCATCACGTCCCCTTGCACCTTGCCTTGGGGGATGAGAAAACAGAAACCTTAATAACTGAGAGCTCGTATAGTTGATGGAGAAATCCGGAAGTAAAGAGGTTTTGTTAAAAGGGGCTGTAAACCTCTTGGATAAAGCCACGTGGCCAAGATGGCACTGCAGCAATAGGTATGGACAGTGTCCAGATGAAAGTCCTGCAGCCTGACAGAACAAACTGCAGCCCACAGTGCTGCGAGGAAACCTACTGAGGTTGTGGAGTGTCACACAGGCATGGGGATCCTGAGAACACTGGCTGACTAAGAGAGGCCCACAGCCCATACAGGAGGGAACAGTGAAGAGGCACCTCTGGCGGATACTAAGATTGGACGCCAGTGAATGGCTCCCAAAGTTTAGGTGGCATGATTTCCACCACAAGTGGCCAGCAAGATGAAAAGGTCACATTGAGGATGTCTCTCATGATTTAAAAGAAAATGAGAAAGTAGGCCTGTTATAAATGGGTACCTGACACAGAGTAAGAATAAAGGACAAATTTAGATCACATACATGTACAATCAGAGTGGCATAAAAGCACAAAAGTTGGAAATACAGTTAGAAATATAGAACATTGAGATGAAATAAGTCAGTCCAATTATTCATGGGAAAATATTCTCTATGTGACTTGACTTTTCATACTGTGCACCCAAGAATACAAATTTCATAGTAAGTAATATCAAGTCACTAAAGTGGTGGGGAAAAAGGAGCTGACCTAAGTAATTTAGGGAAACAGTGTTTTGACTAGAAACTGGAGGCTAAAGACAAAATGCAGATGGATACAGAGAGACGGATAGATTCAGAAATAATGATAAACATGTCTACAAACACGGGTTAGTACTCATTATTTTCCACATCTGTCCACTGAGAGAGGCTGGAAGCAGTGATGCCTCAGTATCAATGAGCACATCCAGTGCCCAGATTTTGGTTCCTAAAGACTGTTCTCCAAAAAGAAAAAAAGAAAGAAAGAAAATAAAAGAAAAGAAAAGGAACCAAGACTCCTTAGGGAAATGATTAATTCTAGGGCTAGGGCAGGGTTAATACAAGCTGAGTCTGCAGAATTTTGTAGTGCCAAAGTTAGGAAGCACTTTACCTCTGTGATGATCTTTCAAAAAAATGTATAACCTCAGCATCTTATTACTATACAACAATAACAACAATAACTAACAATAGTTGCCATTTAATGTGCATCTCTTCTGTGCCAGGCACTGCAGTGAGCGCTATATCAGTAACATGTTTCTTTGGGCTGTGGCAACTCTTGACCCACATATGGATTGCAGAAGCTCTCATAACAACTCGCTGGAAACCAGAGCACTATTTACAGCATTCGTTTTCAAAGTAGGTTTATGTTACGTCACATTATTATTTGCCTTTTTATATGTTTGTCCTGTATCTTCAAAATATCAGTAATTCACTTCTTTGTCACACTGCCTTGATCTCTAAGACAGTATCTTTCAGATAAACAAGAGTTCAATAAAAAGTTTTGATAATGCTCATTTCTGCTTTACAACAATGACATCATATTATGCATATTTTTCTTTCTTCACTCAAGAAGATTTCATGAAAATCCTTCCAAGTTAACTAGCATAACTCCAATTCATTATTATAAATGGTACATAGTATTCTGTAGTATAAATAGACCATAATATTTCTCTATTGGTAAATGTCTACTATGTTCCCCCAATCCCCCCTTGACCAGTGATAAAATAGGCATTCTTATTTATAATGATTTTATTTTCATGTGGTACTTTGCTAAGATGGAGTGCAGAATTCCAAGTATGCATGTTTAATTTTAATTGATATTGCCAAGATGCTGTCTAACACACTATGAAGTTCACATACCTGGCAGCAATGTGTAAGTACTTTTTTGTTCATATCCCAAACAGCAGTAGCAGTTATTGTTTTATTTTGTTTTGTTCTAATTTTGGCCAATCTAAAAGCTGCTAATCCAGTGAGTTTCCTCACCTACTAGTGATTATGAGCATCTTTGCATATTTTCAGTAGCTGCTGGATTTTTGTTTTGTGATTTATTTCTCTGGAACTTTGATCTATTTTTATTACACTGCCCCCTTGTTCTCAATTTAAAATAGCTCATTGTAATAAACCTCTGTTTGCTACAATGCAAGTCCACATCAATTTTTAAAATTGATTTGTTTGTGGTGTTTTTCATAGAAAATTTTTAAAATTTTTATAAAACCAAAGTAATTTTTCTTCTCTTTTATATTCTTTATTGAGCATCTGTCCTGCTCCTAACTTGAATATGCAGTTCTTTATATTTTTTTTCAGAATTATAAATCAATTAGTTAATTAATTGACTGTTTAATTTATTTACAGTTTTTAATTTTCTCAGTATCTTCTTTTAATATATTATTATCAAATGATTTTTCTCCTAAAAGTGTTGCTATAATAAATTATGGAAATAGAACTCTTAATTCATGAAAACGGTATATAGTATTACTACAGTGATCTACTAGGAAATGCTCACACCGTGTTTCAATATTTATTTTAGTCTACATTAGGAACAGCACAGTGAAGACACAAACTACAGAATGGCTAAGAGCATGAACTTTGGGATCAGAAAGACCAGAATTCAGATACTGATACTTCTAACTTAGAACCTTTGTGATCTCAGGAAAAATGAGCTTGCATTTCTTCATCTGTAAAATGAAGATAATAACAGTTCCCACTTCAAATGAATAGTACAGGAATTTAATGAGAAAATACTCATAAAGCATTTGTCTTAGAGTTGAATGCATAGTAATTTCTTAATAAATATTAGCTATTATTATTATTATTTCCCTTCTCCTCTTTTTTTTTGTCCCCCTCCACTGCAATGGAGATTAGTTTATCACTATCTGCACATATATGTTCCCCCAGATTGTTTTCTCTAACCATTTTCTACATAAATGTTATGTATCTACCATTCTACATTCTAATGCGAAGACCACAGAAATGTAATTTTTCCTCCATTCTGATTGGTTTTTAACACAAACAATACTGCCTCCCCACCCACATACATACCCTACAAATACTAAGGAATATAAATTCTTGCTTTTCTTCATTCTCTTTAGATAAATCTATTTGGTGTAGCCAAGTGCTCTATTAACACTGGTCCATTCTTCCCTCCCTCTCCCCTCTCTCTTCCTATATGAGCATGGCTCTGGAAATACTGTAAGACTCAGTCTGAAGGGGTGCCTCAGACTTCCTTCTCCCAGACCTTGAAGCTAGGCAATGACAACTTCTAGGTAAGCATGTTTATAAAGGTGAGTGTATAAATCCCTTTTCATACAGAGTCCACATCTGTGCAAAGGCTTAAGAACAGATAGGTTCATAGGGTAAATATGCTCCCAGTCATACTTCACCACTAGATGTCACTCTTTGTCACATCTAAGCAAATGTGGGGGCCCCCTCCTACTACCAAAATTCTCTGCACTCTAGGCACTTGTCCCACGCCTGAGATACATCTCACAGTAACATTGATTTTGCCACTCTGGAAACAAATAATAAAGATTCATCTTAAACATAAGACCAAGGCTGACTCAGAGCATCTTCTGATCAAAATAGGAGAACCTACTTTTCTCCACCAACCAGGATCTCATTTAATAGGTCCCCACGTCCAAACGTCTAAGCCACACCTGCGGTATTCCTGGCTCAGAGAGTATCCACCTTTCCAAGCTTTACCACGCCAGAGGCTGATGGCATCCCTTCCTTTATCCCCTCAGACTGTGTTAGTACCGCTAGCAAGAACTCAGATGGGTCTCTGACTTTGTGACATAGTGACTATATGACTTTGCCATATAAAGTTATGCAATCATGATCCAGTTATTCTCAGTTCCCCCAGATTCATTCCACTATTGCTGATAGACCACATAAATTAATTCTCAGGCTCAAAATCTAGCATTTTTAAATTTAAAAAAATGTTTAAATAGTTCTCCTATAAACAAACCTCACTTTAATAAAGATCAATCTTTAATCATACTCTCAAATGCATCTATTTTTTTTATTTATTCTATTGCCATAGTTCCTTGATTTTGAGAGACAGAATGAGTAATGTTACATCTTAGAGTTTTTTATCACTTGGTATCAACTGTATTGGTAGTGAATGTTTTAAGTACAGGGTGAGCAAAAGTTGGTTTACAGTTGGAGAAGACAAATAATACAATAACTAATAAATAATAATAACAAAGTCACGTGAAACACAGTTTATTCTTGTATTATAACAATAATAAAGCCTGCATGTAACAGCATTTATTCTTATAATAATAATAAAGTCTGCATGCAACAGTTTATTCTTGTATTCTTATTTATTAATTATTGTCTTGTCCAACTGTACACCTATGTTTGCCCACCCCTGTATATTATGCATCACCTCATCTCTAGATGGTACATGAATATTGTGTACCAGTCTAGACAGTTTCATGCCTGAGACAATTTGTAATACAATTTGTGTCTATAAGACATAATAAACAGGACAGGTTTATTCTGCTTCCTCTCAGAAGGATTGCAAACACAAAGGCCTTGTGTTAAATCTTCAGAAAGAAAATGTTGACTAGACTGATATTGTTCAAGCAAATTCAATAACTAAAGGCAAGAGGTTTTTTTTTTTTTTTTAAATCCCTGGGTCTTATTTTGTGTCTGACACTGTTTTAAGCTCTGTCTGTGTATCATTTTATTGACCTCTTATCACAGCCCTGTGTGATACAGACCAAGCAGTGCGGGGGAGACGCCCGACTCCGATACAGCAGCAGCAATAGCAGCAACAGCAGCAATGAGTTTGCCTGACTTTTCTCATTTACTCGTGATCCCAGCCCTGTTAGAAGTCATTCCTATCAGTCTCATTTTCCAAATGAGAAAAAACCATGGTTCCCAGAAGCTGAATAGCTTCTATGAGGTCAAATATTTACTGAATGACAAGAACAGGGTTTAAATCAAGCCAGCCAATAGTCTCCATCCTTTTGCTTTCTGTCTGGATATTGATTACCTCCATATATTTAACTGAGACATATATTTATATTTTATACAAATATTTTATGGACATTATGATGTTATCTCCAGGAATTAAAATATAAAATAGTTATGCAAGCATTTATAAACATTTTCTATTCTTGGATATTGACTCTACAGTGAATATTGTGGCTTGACTTCCTAGTTCTAGAGCAACTGCATTAAAAAAACAACAAAAAAAAACTACTCTTTCTGAGATGCCCTTGAAACTAAGACTAGACTCTGGATGTTAATTACCCTATTTCGATTAGCTACATCCTTATAGGCTCTGGAAGGCAAAAATGATGTGGAGATCTTTTTCTTACCTTCCACCCTCCTTTGTTTTTTCTTTCTTTTTTTTTTTTACTTTTTTAATTTTCTGCTAGCAGATAGATTCAAGGAAAGGTAAGTTTGTTCTGCTACTGTTCCAAAGACTGTTATCTCTAACAGATTCCTGGGTGACTGGAAGTATTTACAGCAGCAGGAGCAGCAACCATCACATCTTGCCAATTTCACATTCTGGTTTCCGGATCCGCTATTGAGGTGTGTTCTTGAATTCGCAGCTCCAATGGCAGCCCCCAAGGCAAGAGCCTCCCTGGTGGGACAGGCCTTCGTGGCTCTGAGAGCCATTCCTGGAAGCTTCAACTAGAAAGCACCCCTTCAGTCCCCAACAATTTTTTAAGTACATAACTTACTGTATTACATTTATTTCTTCTTAACATGCCTAGTGTGCTTTTCATTTCCTGAGCTGAGCCTTGACTGACATGCCTTGTTGGACTTGGATCGCTGCCATCCGGAGCGGAGGCCTCGCTGCGCCTTACACTTTTGCCCCTTCCTGCGTTCTGCCCACCTTCCTCACCCGACCCTCCCTGCCCTAGTCCTCCGGTCCACTCGCTACTTCAAAATCTTTTATGAAAACAATGTTGACAGTCAAGTCCAAAACATTTCCTTTGGTTCCAATTTAGAAATGTCACTATCACTTTGAAATTAAAATTCAAGAAATAGAATGTTCAGATTTTGATTTGTTTGAAGGCAATAGACACAACGATGTTCCGAATGGAAGAGGGTTTTATTTGCTCGTTTTTCTTTTCTGGCGAATTGAAACTGGGAGTTACGACCCGACCCCTGGCCCCACCGTCTGGCACTGTCACCACTGGCGCTACCTACACCTTTGCTGCTGCTCATGTTACTTCTCCACCCTGTCCTGAAAATTCTGCTTCATAAAGGAGTGGACGTACTTTACTTGGTACTTGGCACTTGCCACAGAATAGAAATACCTTTAGGACATGTGTATACAAACTAGAATTCAGGGTCCCTTGCCTCTGCCACAGTTTTGCACAAAATCCTTTGTGCAAAACATAAGTTTTGAAAATTCCATCTTTTTTCTTTTTTTTTCTTTTTTAGGATATTCTTTATTAGCAAAATTGAGCCCAAGAGTAGCCATTAAGGAAGTCCAAAATCCATTTGCTTATAAAGCTCCATAAACTTCTTATCGCATGATATATATTGGTACCAGAGCACCTTGCTGAATTTGTACTCACATGCACACTATAATAAACACCGTACATATTTATATGCAATGGCTGTTGGGAAGACTCTCAGAAGGGTAAACAACATTTGGGAAAACCAACAGCCATTTGTTTCTTTGTACCTGACCAAAAATACACTCAGCTGGTATTTGTGCTACTGCACAGGTGGGCGCCTTCCGCCCATCTGATACGTCTGCTCCCATTGTCTTTTCTTGCAGAAAAGAGAGCAGAGACACAGATCAAAAACTATAACCGTGTCCCAAAATGCCACCGCCAGACCAGGAACTGTCCTAACAAAGGACAAAGCCCAGGTCACCAGGAGCTGGGTTAGCTCCTACTCTGTGGTTCCTGGATGGCAATTGAGAAGGGCTTTGTACAAAAAAAATATGTATATTAAGTAACATACAATTTTCACTCTCAAATAGTCTTCAACGTGACTTTGAAGTAAATCAGTTTACTGCCTTTCTGTGGAAAGAACGGGGAGTTTTTGCACTCTTATTTCTTTCCATATTTTCTATAAAAGTATCATACCCATTACTATTTACTTATTTTATTGTGTTTTTTTTTTAACATATTTTAAGTCCTTGATTCTGCTTCCCAGTTTATGTT
Organism: Furipterus horrens; assembly: GCF_987537825.1. Taxonomy (NCBI): domain Eukaryota; kingdom Metazoa; phylum Chordata; class Mammalia; order Chiroptera; family Furipteridae; genus Furipterus; species Furipterus horrens. The sequence goes on from NW_028327180.1 coordinate 16,724,300, forward strand.
TTGGTAATGTTTCCACTGGAAGTAAGAAATTTCTTTAGCAAATAGTATTTGATACCGTAAGATTATTTAAATTTAATTTTATTATAAATAATCATTTGATGAAATAAATAGATATCTACTCCATCGTCACTGATGGGACCAGCAGGAGAATATCTGAGCATTTTGTTTCCAGTGACTCATTATTAACATTTACAAACATACTATAAGTGTGAAAAAAATTATACAGTGAAAATCACTAACATTCTATAATGAATATTTTACTGGATTTTTTAAATCATATATGTCTCCACCTATTTGTTTTACTTTGGAGATTTTGTAATAAGATAGTAAGAGGAATCAGCTGAAAACCATGAAAAAAAGTATGATTAGTTAGAAATCTCCCCCAGATGTTTTCAACGCTTTGCCTTTGTTTTTGCCTACCTGAAAATTACTGTCAAAATCTGGAGAACATTTAAAGTGAGCACTGGGATTATCACTCATATCTCAATGTTTTCTGCAGGTTTTCCCAGTTTTCAATAAAGTCCGTTTGTTGAGCAGGAGGGGAGAAAGGGTTATCATTGAGTATCAAACTAATATATAAAGCTCCTTACATGCCAGTACCCTGCCCTCAGTTTTTAAATAATGGGATTTTATAAAAAGATTGAATAAAGGACTCAAAAGCGATAAACTAGAGAGCGATACAAGATGCTATTGCCAAAAACAGATAGCACTCAATTAGTTTTTTAAAGGCATTCCTATCACATCTCCTCCTAATATTAGCTTTCACGATAAACAATGGCCCACTGCAATATTGCCAGGATTGCCCAGCTGAGATGACAATGTGCAATGACAGACGATCAAGATCAGCCAAAATTGTTGCTGTTATTCACAAAGGGCACTCACTAGCCCTTTGGTTTTAAGATTATTCTATCTGTGACTGTAACATGAAACCAGATTAATATTTATGTGGTAAAAAGAGATAAGAAATGCATTTTTGCAAAAAAGTAAACAATTAGGAACTAAAAATACTTTTTGGGTCCATTTCAGCCACGAACTTATCTGGGTCTGATGTGTATACATAAAAAGCAACAAACATAAATCTTTCTGCTTTTGAAAAAGATTTTAAATCTTGTCATTTTATTCATATTGTGTTTGCCACAAATGAAGGAAAAGCAGGGAGGGGAAAAAAATCTCTACAACTTAACATCATAATACCTCCATTCACATGAGGTTATGCCAGTCTCCAGTGTTCAAATATATGAATTAGTACATTAATCTACCAGGTCAAATTAAAGTTTAAAATAATATTTTATAATTTGTTCTTTTTCTCCAGAAGACAGAAAATTTCTAGTTTTAAAATCACCCAGAGTCATTATTTTAAATGATCTAACTAAAAAGTATATTTTGGTGTATTGGCTAATTTCCTAGGATTGAGAGTCAGTTGACCTTTGGAAAAGAAAAAAAAATTTTATTTAGATGACAGAACTAAAGTAAGACATGTCAAAATCTTTGTAATGTTATAATAGTTGCATTTCAAGACATAAGGCAATTGCTTGCTTATGATAAACAACAACAAAAATTCTTAACATTATCTGTGAGGCTCTATAAGGTCTGCCCCTTCTTATTTTTCCAATCTCATCTGGAATGATGCTCACAGGGTTTCTAGGCAAGTCAACTCTCCAGTTTTCTCCTGCTTTAATGAGCTGCTGTTCCTCAGTCTTAAGAATTCTTCCTCTTTTTCTCTGACTTGGTATCATATTCTTTGCCTTGAACACTCCACTATCTGGCCCCCACCCTTGGCTGTCCTTATCCAGTCCCATGCCCTTAAATATTATAAATGTATTAATGGCTATCAAATGTATATCTACAGCTTCAGTGGCTCCCTGAACTCCAGATTTGGTGTGAAAGGGGGCCCTAAGATCCACTGCATACCATGGGAGGCAGGCAGGGGCAGGAATTAACACTTCAGTGATGTGCTAGACTGCCAAGGGTCTGTTTCACACACCTCCTCCCAATTCTGCGTTCAGTGACATGTTGGTATCTTGAAGTTGGCCATATTGACAATATTTAGTCCATGAAAATAATCAAACACTGCAAATCCTCACCCCACTCCAGAGCTAGCTTAAGAGTATACTATAGCCTATACTACACTAGAAAGGTCCAAGAAAACCAGGGCCAAAGAGATGCTGAGCAATTAAAACAATTTTTTGTAGGTGTGGGGAAAATTATTATTTTAGTTATTCTTTGAAGATCATTTTCAAAATCTATTGCTTTGGTTTATTTAAAGCATCTCTATATGCAAAAAGTTCCAAATCCTGATCAGCAGCTAGATTTGGTGGCTTTGGGATATTTAACCTCTTCATTCAGATGGAGCAACAAGGCTAGGCAATGTGTGAAGTCAGGGGAAACATATTTCATTACTCTAAGGAAAATTTTACTAAAAATTCTTATGTAGATTAAGATCATATGATACTGTTGTCTCTAACTCCTTCCCCATCCAGATATTTAGATCTGGAAGGAGATACTTAATACAAACCAGTCAATCTCTTTTTTTCTTCTGAAATGCGTAGGTCAGTTACCTGTTGATTACCAAGTTGGAGTCATATTTATATTTCTGTCTGATGTTGCTGCTGTGAAGGGCCATGAGTTATAGAACAGAGGAAATCAAACAGAAATTGGAGAATAAAGTGAATGGCAAAGAGAAACAGTGGTAAGAGATTTTGTGGTCCAGGAAAGAGTGGGAAAGAGGGTGAGCTGACATTCCATAACCTGGGCTTGACTGCCTGCACTTGGTCTCACGTGCTTCTGTGGTGTTCTTCCAATAAGTACCTTTTTCTGTTTCTAAAACTAAACTCCTGAATTTCATCCAAAACTATTTCATTGTCTTCTTCACAGCAGTACATTTCTCCATCCTTTCTTTTTAGGTGTTCAGGCTAAAACCAGTAGACTTTGATTCATTTTCTCTCACATCACTACATCCAATTCCACAGCATGTCCTATTGGCTGTATCTTCTGAATATATTGAGAGTCTGAATACTCCACATCATTCCCATTGTCAGCAAACTCTTCTAAGCCATCATTCCGTCTGCCCAGATTATGGCAATAGCTCTTAATAGTCCCTGCTTTGGTCCCTTTTCATCTCTCCCCAAACTTCCCTCAAGTCCTTTCTACACAGCAGCCAGAGTCAATCAACTCCCTCTTCAGATCAACACTCCATGAAGCTTTCTGTTTCTTTCAGGCTAAAATCCAAAATCCTTGTAATGACCCTCTTCGTTAGCTTTGTAACTGCACCTCCGAATATTTACCTCCTCACTTATTTCCTTCCCACTGCACGGGCTCCCCCGCTGTCCTGAAACACTCCAGGAACCCTCTCCGTAGACACTTCATCTTTGCTGTTGCTGTTACTTCTTATAATTTCTGTTCCTTACCACCTTCAGATGTTTAAATATCTCCTTCTAAATGCAGGGGGGGTTTTCCTGGCTAATTGATTCAAAGCACCACCTACTCCCAGGACACCCTTTCTCCTTCCTAGCTCCTTTCTGCCCTATAATTTTCATGCTGATAACACAGTATAGGTTTGATTTATTTTTCACGCCACTAGAATATAAACTCTTTGTTGGAAGAAATGTTTGACTATTTAAATCTCAGCTGCTTCCTCATGTGCCTAGAACGGTGCCTAGCATATAGTAGATGCTCAGCAAGCTCTTGAATAAATAAACAAGTCAATTCAAATAATAAATTAAAATACTTGTAGGGGTGAAGTTGGAGAAGTGGCTGAATTGCACAAACTGTTTGCCTCCACTGCCCTCATTCAAAGAGTTGAAATACTGCCAACTCTTTGTTTTGTGCTATTTAGATTCTGCATCTGTGTAGGTTTCGTTTCCAAAATTTGGGGATGTATAGTAATTTAGTCAGGAAAAACATTGTTTCTATGGATGCCTAGTAAACCGATTACAATGAAATTGGCACTGGGTCCTAGTTTTAATATGACACCATGGCATATTATCATTCTAATTTCCACTATGAAGTTTTTTTAGTGGCAGAATGGGTACTTTCCCAGGTCTTTTTTTTTTTTTTTAAGAACTTAGATAAAAATCTCATGTTGTGTTTGGCATCTGATCACTCAGAGCAATCTTCTTGGATTAAAACACAAGGTCAGTGAAAAGAAAGATAAAGTTATCCTATAGAATAGAAGGGAATAATCCCTTGCAAAACTGTCTCTAGATGCTAATGAACCAATAATAAAGAATGAAGTCCCCATAATTGGATGGTTTGAGTGATATTGTTCACATTATGTTTCAGTAATGCCAAAGGCAGGATTACCATGAGGCTTGGATATATCAATTAGGACAATAACACATATTTAAGGTCATCAGTTTTAATAATTGTTGGTTCATCTACTTTAGATCAGCATGTGAAAAAAATCCTTTATTTTAGTCTTAGTCTTATTTTGACATTATTGATCATGATCTTGAGCAGAAAAATAAAGGTAAATCATTCTGATGACTCAGTACCCTGAAATATACACAAACATGTATCTTAATGAGACAATAAGCAGTATTAAAATCATGTGGAGTCTCCCGCCCTCCGCAGGGTTTAACAGTAACACATTGTGTCTGTCTTGAATTTCTTGTGTCCACATATAAGATTTGCAAATCTGGTTAGATTGATCATTGCTTCCAGTGCCATATGTAGACACTTTAAATAATGATGTAGGAGATGCGTATTGGAGACAAAATTCATAGTCAATATATTTTGACTTGCTCATAAATCTAGGAAATTTAGATAATCTGTAGTCATTAAGTAATGTTTGAAATCATATCTGGATAATGAATACCTCGATGGTCCTCCGAGGATAATACAGATTCCAAACTAGACACTAGAATTTATACCACATGAATGTGATACTGAGATAATATGGTCAGCATTTTAGCATATTCAGTAAACCACATTTGGCATAATTCTGTTTTTTAATTGTACAATTAAAGTTATGTCACAAACTGAGTAGGTGATTTCAGGAATTCTGAAATATTCAGCCATAAAATTGAGTATTAAATTTGAACAGCTAATCTTTTTTGGCCAACTGTCTACTAAAGGGATGGGCTAAGCTCCTCCAAGATTAATCCTCATATTCTCTATAAAACATTAGAAGTTCTTATGTTACAGTTTCTATGAATATGAAAATCATGTAGGAAAGGTGAGGAAAAGTACATCTTCTAATGAAATTTGAGACCTTAGAAGGACACTAGAGATCGTCATATCTCAATTTTTTCATTTTATAAATAAGAAGTTCAGAATCAGTAAAGCAAATTGATACAGATCCACGTTAGTAGTTATAATTGCATTTAAGCAATTAAAGGGGACCCAAATAGGCTATCCCAAAATACGTCACTTTGGCTAAAGAATTATTTTGAGTTAAAGGCAATGGAGAGGCAGTAGATGCAGGAAAAACTCTGCTCTGCTACTCCCTGCCTGAAAGCAGGGGATACATTTTCCTCTGTGAAGATTTGCTCCTCCTCTCGCCCATAACATGAAGGGGAGAAGGACTTGCTATCTCACTGAAGACTGGAGATGGCACTGACTTGAGTCTGCACAACAAAACTTACTAAACAACCTTTCTATCCCATTAACTGTCCTACTCTTTCTCCTGTTCTTGTCACTTCTCCACAATCCATTGCTCTTTGTTAAAACAGTACTTAAGCCCTAGGGTTTAATTGCCTTTCTAGGGTTTTCACTTCTTTTCTGTGATGCCCGCCCCCCCACAGTTTGCATGTAAATATATGAATATCAATAAATTATATATGCCTTTTCTCCTGTTAGTTTTTCTTTTGTCAGTTAAATTTGCAGGCTTCAGTTGCAACCAAAGAGGGTAGAGGAAAAGTTTTCCCTTCCCTACATAATATACTTGATTATTTGCCACTTGGTTAAATAGCTAACATTATGAGTTTCATTAGAAATACCTATTTCCATAGCGTGTTTATAATCCAGATGTTGGTGATTTAGCTTTATTACTTTAAAAAAAATATTATACATCCTTAAAATTTTCCACACTATCCACTTCAGAACTCCATTTCTCTGCTACATGTGTTGAGTAAGGTGGAGGGATGGGAGATAAAGTGTGAGGTTGCTATTGCCATTCATCCTGAAAGAATGTTTTAGAAAGATACGAGTGGGAGAGGGAGCCTACTGTATTAATGTAGTGGCACTAGCTATATTGTTAACTGGTCTTAATCTGTCTCCTTATTAATACCTTTAACATAATTAACTGACTACTGAGCATCAGACACTAGCTAACAAAGAGTAGGTCATGATGACTATCCATAAAGTCTTACAAGCATATACATATTTTTTCAGCTATATGTATATAGCTGAAAATGAAGTGTACAATGAAGAGACTATAAACACTGAGCCAGAATAGCAGGAGGCCAAAAGCGTGAGTGGAACACTCTAACACTATACGGGTTGACAAAAATTATTAAGAGTTCATAAAAAGTTGTTTGTTAAGAGGAAGGTTTAAAAAAAAAGAAGGTGTTAAGTATGATGTGCTACTTTTATATTAATGAATTGATCACAAATTTATCTCCAAGACCCCTAGAAGCCAAGAAATTTTTTCTCCAAAGATACAGACCCAAATATCCAACTGACTTGACAAATCCGTCAAGTTTCACATGTTAACATACAACTTATGATCTTCCCTTACAAACCTGGTGTTCTTCCCTATAGATTTCCACCCTGTTTCTCAAGTGAGAAATTTGTCCAGCTTGACTCCTTCCATTACCAAATGAATGTGAAGTTTTTTCCTGCTAATTTTACCCCCAAAATATCTTCCAGATGAGTCCAAATCTTTGTTTTTCTCCCTGACTACCATAATTCAAACTATGACCAACCACATTTATTATTGCATTACGTGAGCAATTTGAAGTATGCTTAGTATGTACTAAATGCCTAATAAATATATTTGGATGAATAAGTGATTGACTGAACTAAATTTCTTGCACCCCGTTTGCTTACCCTTTAATTCATTTTCCAAGAGACAGGGTAATTTTTTCAGTTCTCTAATATTATCATGTCATTCTTTGATTTAAAATCCGCATTGGCTTTCCATCACTTTTAAATAAAAAAATTAATAAGCCTTAAAAGGCCCTGCATGAATGAATTCGTTAATGCTCTATCTTGTACAAAACAAGATGAGAAATGTAAGTCCCTGCACTTGTAATTTATTACCACTGCATGGGGTTTGGACTGTGGTGTCAACTCCCACACTGAATAATTAGGAACCCTGAACAAGTCATACTTCAGCAGATTCAAGAGGAGAGACCAGATTGGTGGGAAGGTGGTGAGCTCAGATGGCACACAATTTTGAAAATGAATATTTTTATTATAAATATTTTCAAACGTGAAGTAGAGAGACTATATAACAAATTCTATACACTCATCATGTAGATTTAGAAAGTATCAATATTTTGCATTCTATTTTCTTTTTTTGTAACTGAAGCATTTCACAGGAAATCCTAAGTCTCAGGTATCTTAATTTCAGCATGTTTCAATGGGCATCTTTAACAGGATACATGCTTTCTTGCAAGCTACAATGTCATTATAACACCTAACAAAAACAATAAGAATTCCTTAGATTCAAAGGCCATATTACAAATTTTTTAATTTAAAAAAAGTCATTTCACATATGAATTATTAGAATCAAGTTTTAAACCATTCCATACATCCTATTTAATTATGTCTCCTAAATCACTTAATCTGAAGCAGTCCTCTCCCCCATCTTTTTAAAATCTCCTCCGATGGATAGGTTATTAGTTGTCCTATAGGGTGTTCTATATTCTAGGTGTTTTAGTTTGATTTCTTCATGATCTCGTATAACTTATTTTACCAGGAAATTTTCTGTAAATTGGAAGTTAGCTCAAAGGACTTGAATAAATTTAGGTTTAATGTTCTCCTATATCTCCTTGAACCAAGAACACTTAAGTAATGCTGTGTATTCATATAGCATAACAGAGGAGACACAGAATATGTCTCCTTGGTGACACTAAATGGATGTAGGTTCAGATGGTGATAGACTGAGCCCTCTAATATAGAATTAACAATCAGACTTCTACCCAACAGCTTTATTCTTTGATGAGCTTTGTCTGAACTCGTTTTTTTAAGGATTACACAATGGTGATTTTTCTAACTCTATCAAATTCTTTCATATATATTTGCTGGAATTTCTCTGTAAGAAAAACTTTCCTTTGTCAATCAATGTTCTTTGTTTACACTAACATATAGTTCATATAGTTAAAGCAGAATAATTCTGAATTGTTTTCCTTTAATGAACTATAGGTGCTGGTCTAGGACCTAGTTTATTTATATGTGTGGGTTTTTTACAGCTTCACTGAAATATTTCACATACCATAAATTTATTTACTTAAAGTATACAGTTCAGAGGTTTGGGTATATTTACAGAGTTGTGCAATCCATAATTACAATTGGATTTTATAATATTTCAACACCCTCCAAAAAACTCATGCCCATTATCAGTATTGCCCATTATCCCTACTCCTCAGTTTTAAAAATCATTAATACAATTTCTGTATCTATAGATTTGCCTATTCTGGATATTTCTTATAAATGGAATGATGTAATGTGCCACATTTTGTGACTGGTTTCCTTTACTAAGCATAGCATTCTCAAGCTTTATTGATATTTGGCCATATATCAGCAGTTCATTCTTTTTAAATTGTTGAATAATATTCTATTGTATCAATATACAATATTTGATTTATCCATTTATCAGTTGATGAACATTTAGATTATTTCCATTTGGGTGCTACTATAAATAAAACTGTTATAAACATTTGTATAGGAGCTTTTATATAGACTTACATTTTCATTTCTCTTGGGTAGATACCTAAGAGTGAAAATGCTGGGTCATGTGATAATTCAAATATCTGCAGAGAATTTGCTTGATTAAGCAATTGCACTGCTTTGATGTGCACATCAGTGCCTCCACACAAGCTTATTTTGTTTTTTTTATTGGCCTATAATTTAACTGATACAGAAAACATCTTAGATGGAAAACCCATCCAGTAAAACCTAGCTAAGAGAATAGGAAGGAGATATATATATATATATATATATATATATATATATATATATATATATATCTGCCCCAGTGAAATCTAAGAATTTTAAAAAGGCCAATTCAAATGAGAAAGATGTCACAAAGCAAAACATATAAACATATCTATAGCTAACATTTGTTTTGATCACACATTCCTCTAGGAAACACATGGCAACTAGAAATAAAATTCCATTTTCATTGCCAGCAGTTAAAGGGCTAACCTGCCTTGGAAAGTTATTAGGGGTGTTATATGTGTTTTAAAACTTGGCAAGTGTCATTTTACACAAATGGTAGAGACTCACTTTTGCAGTAATGGTAGCTATTTCTATTACAGAAATATCATTTGCTGGATGTACCTTTCAGACAAAAACCAGTGTGTGAATAAATAGATTTCAGGTCTAATTAAGTGCTGCTCTTTGAAGAATGGTTTATATATGGTTACCTTGGAATTAATGTTTTATTTAAGCATTGTTTGTTTGTGTATAACGAAGGATGGGAAATAGAAAAGCATAAACTGAAAGGGATCCTAAGGGGTTTTATATATTGCTTCTCTTTAACCACTGAAGGTTTGTACCTGTCATGAGGTTGTCTGTTCCTTGCCAAAGAATGAGGGTGAATCTTAAATTATTCTAAGTAGTTCACTTCGATTTCTTAAACCCATTTCTATTAGGAGACACAAAAGTATTTTGAAACAATAAAGTGCTATGCAAATACAAGTTTTTATAATTAGTAGAAAAAAAGACTAGACATTTTGCATCTTATAAAAATCCTTGTTACTCTGAAAACAATAACATATTATTCTTCAGTTTTCTTTATACAAATAAAACTCACATTTTATGTTTTTCCTAATTAGCCTTACTTCTCAGTCTGATTTCATTCTCCTTACTGGACAATTGCCAAACTTACCATTACATGAATTCAAAATAACTAGTAAATTAGCAAAAACTGGGGTAATTATTGTTAAATTTTTGACATTTTTAACAGATAAGGGTCAACATCTAATCCAAAGTCAACCTTCTCTAATATTTACATTTTAATTTTTTATAACTTTTGATTATGAATATTTTAAAATACAAAAGTTAAAAGAATACTACAAGAAATACATGCATCACTAGTTGATCAATTTGATTCAACAATTATTAGCTTTTTCTAATAGGTGATTATCACACACCCACATACTCATATACACAATTTACCAAATTATTTGAAAATTGCAGATGCTACATAATAATACCATTGTCTCAGAAAAAAAATAACAATTTCCTAATCATATACAATGTCCAGTTCATGATCAAATTACTATAGTTTCCCCCCAAATGGTTTACCCATATTCCATAGGTAATTATTTTCATTAGTTTCTGGATTACTCTCCAACATTTTATTGAAAACTGTGTGTGTGCATGTGTGCATTCTTATGTTAAAGGAAGCATGCTCAACATAGTTCTACATCTAATTTTGTTCACGTAAAATGGTATCCTAGTGATCTCTGTATATTGGTGTGTATTGATCATCTTCATTTCTCTTCTTTCATAGGGTTACGATGAGTATGGGTTAATATATAGTGAGTGTTTATTGCAATGCCTATAAAATAGCAAACTCTCCATAAATTCTAATTGTTGTCTTTTACAAATGATTATATGAGAAGCCTGGTATTAATGAAGAAAAACATCTTGTCATTCTAAGGAGCATGCATATTTAAACACACATATATATGTAAATTTACTCCAAGGTATTTAATAATTTAATGAAATTTGATTGCAGACTCTGAATTGGTTATCGAAAAGCAGTCACAATACCTTTGTTGCTCACTGTCTTTAATTTTAGAAGCTGAAAATCTCTACTACTCAACAATGACTTAAAAGGCAGGTATCAAACATTGCATTTTAATGGTTAGATAAGCACTGCTTGCAAAACAAGTAAATAGAGTATAATAATTTTAGTGGTGAAACTATTTATAAATGATTACTTGCACTGCTAATGAAAGTGACAATTTTGCCTTGGCTGGTGTGGCTCAGCGGATTTAGTGCTGGCCTGCAAACCAAAGAGTCACTGGTTTGATTCCCAGGCAGGGCACGTGCCTTGGTTGCGGGCCACATCCCCAGTTGGGGGCATGTGAGAAGCAACCACACATTGATGTTTCTGTCCCTCTCTTACTCCCTCCTTTTCCCTCTCTCTAAAAATAAATAAATAAAATCTCTTAAAAAAAGAAAGTGACAATTTTTCTAATGGTTACATCATGAAAAAGTTACCATGATTTAAATGTTACTTTGACAAGGGTGGACAGTTTCCAGAATATTGAGGGCATTTTATTCATGCAATTTTGACTAAACATTAATTATGTTTTAATGCAAAGCTAAAAATGTTCAATTGGATCATGTGAAAATGGACTCAACAAGACACTGCTATGGAAGGGGGAGGTTGATACATTAATGTAATTTGTTATTTTTAATGCTGACTCTACAGAAAATTTGGGGTTGATGATCATCTTTTTTTTTTTTTTTTTTTTTTTCTGTTATTATTGCTGTGACAGACACATACATCCAGGTGCAGAAAGAATGAGAAGACATCTCTGAAATTTTGCATTCACTTGATGAATGACATTAACATATACACCAGTGTTAGATCCTTGCATTCCTCTTCTCTCAACAGCTTTCATTTTTCTATATTCCCTAGCAGAACATTAGTTCCTGTTGTGGAGTTCTAGGAAAAGTTATTCCTCATGATCTACCCATATCTTTACAGAATTCCAGGCAGAAGAAGCAGAGAGGGAGGTCTAAGGGCACAAAATAAAGAAGGGAACTTATGCTCAAGTGTGTCTGAGAAATTAGGATTTGCAGGTTTATAAATCTTTTTGGTGGGTATCTATCGGTTCTAAATTTGGATATATATATCCAATATTAAACTCTAGGCCATCATCAATTCTTTTGTTCCATGAAGGCAAAGTGAGGAGAGGCTTGGCTTCCAGAGGACTGAAGCAGAGAGAGAAAGGAGAGCACTATGGACTCAATGACATTCAAAAAGCTATGGTCTTTTTTTAATGAAATAACTGTACAAGGACCAATATACCATAAATGAAAATTTGAAGTTGTCTAACAATGCTTTAATTCACATGTACAACTATGAGGTTATAACATATTTATTAACTCTGACTCCAAAAAACCTCCGCTGCCTTGCGGCATACCTCTTCAGGGGAAAGGCTAAGGGAGTAAACCCCGACAGAAAATCCGGAGCCGGAGTCCCTAAGGCGGTTTGACGTTGTAGTCAACACCGGCAACTCCTGCGGCGCACCTGAAGCCAAGCTGTATTGACTCTGTCTTTCCCTTGGACCCTTCAGCGGTGAAGAGAGGGGGGGTCTGCTGCATGGGCAACAGCAGACCCTCCATATCACCCTGCCCAGGCTCTGTAGCTTCAGCTTCACTGGAGAGGACACTCCAGCGTCATCACAAGATGTCGATTCAACACGGGAGGAGACAGATACCGTGTCACTCCCGAGTCGGACTGCACAGCCATTCTCGGCGGTGCAGATAGACTCTTAAGAAGCTACACCATCGTCTCTCGAGACGGACGGCTGCCGAACGATTATGTACTTATTTAAACCTTTCTCTGTTTGGAGTATACCATGTTCTACAATTCTTTTAAATAATCATGCCTCTTTTTGTATGGTGCTTCACAATTTACAAAGCATTTTTAAGAACATGGTTTTATTTAAACCTTTTACCTTCTGAGTAGTTCCCTCTATTTTAGAAATGAAGAAACCTATGTTTTTTAATGATATATACCTACTAAATGGCCAAGCCAAGATGTTAATCAAGGTTTTTCAACCCCATCTCGTTATTTCCATTTCAACATGGTTACTTGCATTTCATGATATATATTAGTTTTTACATTTTTCATTATGATATACTTTCTCATAATCCTTAAATGCCATTCTTATTTGAAAATTCATTAAACAATATATCCAGTATAAGCATTTTTAAGTGAATGGAATCATTCGATTACCTTAAGAATTTTATTTCTTGAGACTGAACTTAGTTGGTGTTCAATTCTCCTTAAGAGAGATATTTATAGATCAAAGCTACCTTTCCAGACTGCTAGTTTCTTTCCAAACAAAATTTCTTTTTACTTTTTTCCCCTGGCACAAGTTTCCGCATGTAACAGCAAGAATACAAATTACGTCCAAAGCACTTGCGTAGTTGGCAGAAGTATTTTCTCTTCTGCTATAAATTTATCAAACATTTTTCAAAACAGTAAATCCCTGAAAACAAGGGCTGAATTCCAAATGGGATCATCATAGTTACGCCATTTACAATGTTTTAGTTAAGAGAACCTTCAATTATCTATTGTAAAGATCTTAAGTTTGAGAGCAATAACAATTTGCTATGGGTCTGAACTGGCAGACTAATTTTCAGCTTCAGCAACTCTATTTTTTTTCTTGAAAGCTTAGGCCAATTTTTCACTATGGGAAATGCATTGCTAATTAATGATCAGTTCTTGCATGGGTCTTTTCACTCAGCCTAGGAATAAGCATGCCAATGCAGACAGTAGCATCATCATCAAACCAGAAGCATAATGGGACAGATGGAGGAGAAAGAAAAAGCTTTCAGAAATCAGAAGACAAAATTGAGTGCATCTGACATCATTTATAATGTCCTTATGTGTGCAAATTCAATTAGAAGTAAAATATTGATTAGGTAGTTGATGTCACAGATAATACATTATGGAAAAGTAATTAAACATTTTCAATTTTTCATTTTTTAAATATTCACACCATTAGAGCAGAATTAAAGATGAGTTAGTTAGGAAGTAAATGATGCTGAGGAAGGAGAGAAATGAGTCAAGTATGGACGAACAACCAAATGAGTATTTTTTAATCATCAAGTGGTCAAGAAGCATTTATTCAGTGCCTGATATTTGTTAGGCATCTGAAAAACAAAATAGAGACAAAATGGACCCAGAGAGTAAGACATAATTCCTTCTCTCAAAGTGTTCTCAGTCCTTGAGAACAGTGAACAGGTACTTGTCCTCTGAAACACCTTGAACCATCGTTCAAATTCATTAAGGAATTTATCTGGTATTATGGAATTATAAGTGAGTATGTTGAGGCAACTCCAATTGCCACATCCCTGATTGACCAATCAAAACAGAATAATTATGACAACAGTAATACTAATGGCCACTATCCAAGCATGGATTTATTAAGACCTTTCTAAACTTTGAATATTTGACCTTTGTCCTTTATTTGGAAGTATCAACTGGATGGAAACACAGAGAAAAGTTTCTGGAATCTTGACTCTTATTCAGATAAAAAGAGAATCTGAGAGCACAAACAGAAATTTGAATAATCATTACTTAAAACACTGAAATACACAGAAAGCAGAGATGTTATGAAAAATTCCAATTTGTGAATAGAGCAGTATGAGAAAATATAAGATGCACATAGAGAGGGCAGTGTTTATGTCCTGGAGAACAAAATGAAGTCTAGCAGCTGGTGAGAGCTCAAGGAAAAAATCAAATTAGATATGGGACAAAAATCATTACAGTTAGCAACCATAGATAAAAAATATTTGGAGTATATAAAAGAAATTTCTAAAATATAGTCTGCAAGGAGAAAGAATGGTACAGAAATATGTACAAAAATACATGGCTTTTCATAGATTTTTTATGGGAAAAGTCGAATTCACCAGTTAACAGCAACAAGTTCTTCTATAGAAAAAGCTGAGAAATATACACAGTTTAGCAGAGAGATACAGACTCAATCTATATTTTATGTAGAAGAATACTTTAAATAATCTAAGAAATTGAAATTCTTTGCTAAAATGTTCCATTATGAAAAAGCAACAATTCAAGAAATATATAGGTATAATTCATCTTGAGAGAGAAATTATGGTTTGAAATACAGAAGCAGGTCATTCATTTAGGTTTCTCTGTCTGGCCAATTTGCATTTTCAGAAGAGAAAGAGCATTAGATCATAAAAGAAAAGGAGTAGGGGTTAGGGTAGAGAAAATGGCTTCTAAGCAGCCAGAAGAGATGGCAAGATTGTACAATATAAAGCCATTACACATTCAACAAAGTTTCTAGTACAATGCTGAGACATCTGTTGATCAGTATACTAGTCAACAAGAAACATCCTGGACCCTCATTCTATAGCCACCTAGCCTATATTGTAACAATCTTCTAGCTTTGTCATCTGTTTTCTTAGTACACAAGAGATTAGAGATTAAAATAAGTAATCAGATAATAATATAAAGGGGAACCCAAAAGAGCCACAGAATTATATTCTCGAGAGCAGACCCTTTGTAGTACAGGCTTCCCCTATTAGTAGGTGAGTGTTCTAGGAACCCATCTGCATCAGCGTACCAGGTGGCATTGTTGTGAGAGGTTGCATGGAGCCTCAGTGAATTTTTTTGAAGACTCTTTCAATGCATTTGCCCATTTCATGATGGATAGTTTACAGTGCACCCACCCACACCCCACTGAGTGTTCAGCAGTCTTTGATCAAAAGCAGCATGACCCTTGTGCCCCTCCCTCCCTATTCAACTGATCACACCCTAAGCGACTTTTGTTTTATTTCCCCAGGTGAAAAAAGTCCTCAAAGGGAAATGTTTTGCCAATGTGGAAGAGCTGAAACAAAAAATGGCAGAAGTAATGAAAGGCATCAAAATAAAACTCGACAAATTCAAAACTGTTCTGAGCTACGGAAAAAACATCTCAATAGGTGCATTGCATCATATGGAGAGTATTTTGAAGGTGACTGAAGTTTAAACATGTAAAAATAAATACACAATTTTTAACAAATAAATTCTGGGTTTTTTTTTTTTTTTTTTTTTTTTTTTTTGGTCCCCCGTCATAAATAATAGCTGACCTTGGATATTGAAAGAAGGGAATAGAAAATAAAATTTGGAAATACCTCAAGAAACTCAAAATCAGTTTCTTAATAAAGGAATATACCCTTGAAACAACTCTGGAGAAAATGGTGTGCAGGAAAAAAATTATTACTTACAGTTATGAACTTTTCTTAGTTATGCATTCTTTCAATAAATACTATTGATGCCCACTTTCATTGTTCTTCAACATTTTTTTTATTCATTTCTTAAGACTTTTTAGATGTTGATTTTTTTCTGATCCCTCCATGAAAATGTAACACTACAGATCTACTATTTACATTTTTGTGTACTATGGCCATTTGGAGGGTCCTAAATCACTGTAATATCTAAGATTTTTCTCATCTCCCAAGAAGCAAACTTCGTTCCCTTGAAAACAATGTCATCTCCATTAAAAATGCATGCTCTACCTTGAACCAGGAACTATACCAGGCACTGAGGTAGTTAGTTACTGGTGAGCAAAACACTCACGGTCTCTGCCTCTGCAGACTTTGCTATCTAGAGAGGGAGATAATTAATATAGGCTCTACCTAGCGGCAAATGCTAAGGCATAGTTTTCAGCCCATGTTCCTGGTCAGGGAGGCAAGAAAAGACTTCTTTGAGAAAGTGACATTTGAATTGAGATCTGAGGGATGGGTAGTATTATCTAGTAAAGAATTAAGAAAAAGCATTCAAGGTTGAAAGATAGCATGTACAAAGGGTTTGTGGCAGGAACAAGCATGGTAACAGCCAGAGACTTAAGACCACTAAGATGGATAAAGCAATGACAACATCAGGAAACACAGTGTACAATGGGTCTGGAGAAGGAGCAAGGGGGTTACAGTCCATATTAAGGATTTTAGTTTCTATTCTAAGAGTCAGGAGGAAAAAAAAGAATGACTTGAAAACAGAAGCAGAATGTCTGTTGCGATCAAATTCACAATACTTGTACACATACAAACTAAATTATGCCCAAAATATTCTGTTTATAACTGTCTGAAATTATGAAAGTTGTAAAAAATTTAATGCTACTTATTAAAATAACTATGTTTTAAAAATTGATGCATCTGTGGTAGAATTCAGTAATCTAGAAAATTAGATGGCATGAAACAGTTAATTTTCAACAGTGGCTGGAAATATTTAAAATTGGACCAACTCATTGTGACATATGGAGTAATAAAGAAAATGAATAATGAATGTATGCAGCAGATGATAATTATGTTTAAAGTGTGACAAGCAGACTGCTTACAAAATAATTGATGAGGGATAAGTGCAGATAAGAGATATAAGATATGCCATCCTAAAAGCTCTAGGAGCCTCTTCTAAATGCATATCCTAAGTCATTTATACTTAAATGAACAACAGAACTGCTTCTTTACCTTGGAATCCATTTGTTTCCTATCATATAAGAAATTCCTATTAGCAGAAAATTTTGACAAGTGATTTTAGTAGTCACTCAATTCCTATTCTGTGATACTTTAACAAGAGAAGGTGAGTCTTAACTTGGAAATGTGTTTGTATTTAAGATCCCATTAAGTCCCAAATACAACTTTGATTATTATCCTTAGCACGAGGAGGGACCCGTGAAACCAGAATTTATTATTAAAAATTGTGTATTCATTCTTACAAAGTTGTCACCTTCAAAGTACTCTCCATTTGATGCAGTAAACCCATCAAGATGTTTTTTCAACTGCTCAAAGCAGATTTTGATCTCGTCGATTTTGATTTTGATGCCTTTTAGTGCTTCTGCCGTTTTTTGCTTCACCTTTTGCACAGTGGCAAAATATTTCCCAATGAGGACTTTTTTACTTCAGGGAAGCAAAAAATAAAAGTTGCTTGGGCAACATTAGGTGAATAGAGCAAGTGGGGCATGGGGGGTCATGCTGTTTTTGGTCAAAAACTGCTGAACACTCAAGAGTGATGTGGGCAGGTGCACTTGTAAATCACCCATCATGAAATGGGAAAACACAATGAAAGAGTCTTCAAGAAATATTCACTGAAGCCGAACATAGCCTCTCACAACAACACAAGCTGGTACACTGATACAGGTGGGTTCCTAGAACCCTCATCTAGAGAGGGAAGCCTGTACTAAAAGGGACCCACCCTCCAGAAGCTAATTCCATTTTTTGGGGGGGTCCCCATCATTTGTTTTTGTTTGTACATGTATATGTGTATATAATAACATTGAATATTATTTTACAAAAAAAATTTTAAGATCTCTGTGGGCTTTTCTATATTTTAATTTTATTTCAGATAATAGCATAGTAGAGAAACACAAGTACTGTTCTACGAGATCAAACTGTGTTCCCAAATGATGCACACAGGTTAACCAGGAAAAATATGAAAGATGGTCAAGGAGGTCTAAAAGTTTGTTTCCATGCCATTCAAGATAAACCTCACCTTGTTCCAACCTCACTTATTTAACACTGGTGCACACAACACAACCTTTGACATTACTTGCTGCAGTTACTTTTACTTTCCAGAGGAGGTGAAATTAGATAAAGCGATCAACAACATTCCACAACCCCCCTCAAGGCCTCTGAAATACCGTCATATGCCCTTCTGGAATACAGGCTGGGTTTCCATGCCAACGGAGGTCCTGAGTCCCTGCCAGGGCACTTGGAAACTATCCAGTGGGTGAGAAGCCAGATCAGAAATTATTTACTGAGAGATTTGCCAGAGGTCGGTCAAGACGGGGCCACTGAGGACAGTACAGATGACCCTAGGATGGGTCCAAGGAGGTGTATGAACTGAAGTATTGAATATCCCGGCAGGGGTCCGCCTATTACCCATACCACCATCCTCAAGCCCAGAAATTCACGTCCACGCCAGAAGGGTCTCCACTGCGATGCTCAGGCACTCCCCACGGCTGCACGCGGAGCGGCTGTGGCAAATAGCCCGGCAATGATCATTCTGGCATTTCACAAAGTCCAAGTCATTTGTTCCATTTTGTGCGGTCAAAGTGAAACGATAGAACAAAAGACAGCTGGAAACTTTTTTGATGTTTCTTCATCAAATTCCTTTTTGGAAGTCGATTAGAAACGTGTGTGGTGGCAGAGTGGAGCTGTGATAAAGAAAAGAAACACGGAGCATGTAAAGGGCTTGTGAGAAGCTCTGAATGTTGATCTAGGATCCTGAACATGTTCCTGTCCTTCCTTGGGGAGTTTCTTTCCCCAGTTTATCAAAACCATCCACCCTTTTTCTGAGAGACGCAACCACAGAGGGTAAGGGGTCACCCCCACCGCCTCTGGCAGCAGAGAAGCGCCAGTACTACAGAGCGAACGGCGCCCAAACGCTTTGGCACCCAAGCGCTCCTTGAAGTCAGAGTAGTATCTAGTACAGTTTACAGGGCTACATTTATATAGTGTATTTATATAGCATAAAAGATGGCCCAATGTTAGGAAAATAAGTCTTTCCTTTTGTACAGAAGTTCTAAAAATACATGCTAGATAGATAGGTAGGATATTTTCAGATAGAATCTTTCTGTACAATACATCATAGTATACACTATATATCATAATATTTAAAAGTAATATATATATATTATTATTATTATTATTTTGCAATGAATAAACAACTGGTTGCTCATGGAAAATTTGCATTTTTATATACTAGAATTCAAGACCAAAGATATTAACAGGAGCATTAACACTGTCATACTATTCTTTTTTTAAGCAGTCAAATTGCTCCTATGTCTTCTACTTAAAAGAGCTATTTTCAATGATACTTAGGCTAAAATTAGAGAAAGTCAGACTTCTGTCTTTAACTAATAAAATCTGATGGAGAGGAAAGTTTTTGGCTTTAATTGACTGCCTTAAAGAAGGTATTTTACCTCTGAACAATAGTTCCTGTAGACTAAAGATCTATTTTCAAGGCTTCAACAGGGTGGGCTTTACTGATTTGTTCACTAGATTTTAATTTTTTCTGTTGGAACTGTGTATAATATCATAGTGAAAGAATGAACAAAACCCTCTTTTATTGTTGTTTTAAATTATGGAAAAAATAAAGAAAACTTAATTATCTTAGTATGTTTTGAAAAGCTAAGAGGTATCCTCCCTGTTGCCATGGATATGGGCATCCTGTTTATAATAACGGTCTTCTCAAAGACATTGAAGCTCATTAAAATCACCATTTGCAAAGTAACATTTCTATTGCAATAGCCAATTATATTTATAAAATTTATGAATCCCGAATATTCCACTTTCAATGGAGTCTTTAGTAGCAGTTTCTTTCCTACAATATGTTTTTCAAATGTCATTTTTAAATAATTAATATTTTCTTGTATTTTTAAAAATACAGATTCTGTTCAGTACAGTTCTGTTGGAGAAAACATAATTGTTTAACAGTTCAAAATATGTTTGTATTTTAACACATATTGTGGTCATGGAAAATAGGTCAAAAATCTGTCAGTAACAAAGTCAATTATAGCTAACTTTTTTTTTTTTTTGAGTGCTCTCTAGGTGCCAAGTCTTTTTTTAGGTGGTTCGTATTTATTAACGCACTTGTATTTGGGGATGTAAATTTATGTGGCAGTTCAGCAGAGGCTGAAAAAAGTAAATCATGTTTTGACTATTCAGAAAAATATAATCTATCGATTAAATATTCCATCCAGAGAAAGAGAAGAAAAAGTAAAGTGAAGCAGTTCCTGAGATTCTTTTCATTAGGTCAGTATGTTTCTAGTCACCTTAAGATCCTTTTTATTAGGTTAAAAAAAAAGTAGTTATGCTTACTAGTTAGTAGAATAATGAAAGTAGCTAAGAATTAGGCATTTTTTATTAGTCTCTCTATGCTATGTCCCTTAAATATCTTACATTATTCAATCCACATAATACCCTTTTCAAAATTTTTATTTTAGAGATAAGTAAAACTGGTCCTGAGGAAAGTAAATAAGTTGTCCCAAGACATACAGTCTATTTCAGTAGTGATGTAGGTGAGATTGAACACAGATTGTTCTATTGTTCTCTACTCCAGATCCCAAGGTCTCAACTATAACCAAATCGTATTTATTATTATTATATATAGTCAAACCATACAGTCTCCTTTTATAATTACTTCAGATATATTTTACAAATCTTCATGTATATCAAATATACCTTAATACATATAAAATGTAGCTCATATGTATAAATATATACACATACACTCGTATAAATTCTTTAGCCCATCACTCTGCAACTAGTCTTGGGAACTAGAACAGAAACACAGTGTAGGCAGCCACAGTAGATACAATAGTCTAAAAATTATGTCTTTTAGTTCTGTGAATAAACAGAAAAGCAAGCCTAGGTCACCCTAGGCCTAAGAAGTTCCTCAAGACTTAAAAATAACAAAGTTAGTGAAGTTTTCTCCTCCTGAGTATTTAAATTATAATACATGTTTATTTTCTGACCATTGAAAGTTCAGCTGTGGATACTTGGGGCCCACCCCAATGGTACCTACCTCTTCTATTGCATTTTAACTTCTCCTTTGAGACAACGTACACTGACTAAATGCAGAGCCATATATTGACTGGCCTCAGTGTTGGTTTTAAGCAGCAGCAGTACCTCTATAATCCAGGCCCGCTGTTCTACTCACTTATTTGAAAATATTTATCAAATACCTTGATATACCAGACAGTGAGCAGGTACTGTGGATGAAAAATTAAGAAATGGCTCCCACATAACATAGCTCAAAGTAGAATATGGGGAGAGATGCATATAGATCTAAGTTATAATGTATTGTGCCAGGTGTTTTTGAAATGTCTTAACGAAGGGCTATGGGAACTCAAGGATGAAGTAATTGAAAAAGTCTTAATATTTCATACCATGTGCCATTGGACTTAGTCAATATACATGAAGGTGGTTTTCAATCAAGAGAGCAGGGCTTTTCTGTAAGAGGGAATCTGTGCTGAAGCAGGTCTAGGAAAAGTTAAAATTTTTAGAGTGCGTAGCAGTTAGGAAAACAGCAGCTGGTGGGGTGGAGAGAGAAGTGTTGCAGCCAGACTATGAAGGAGCTTGAATTTGTTCTGGAAGCTAGTGGTCTCTACAATCTCTAATTGTGTATCTCTACTAGCATGAATCCTCAGTACAGAGAAACATATATGCATGTTATAAAACACACATTAAAAGTACTAATTTCAAAAGTACAACATAAAAGAATAAAATTGAGCTCCTGAGATTCTTCTCCCACCCCAATGGATCATTCATGGTGTACACACCTGACTTGAGAAACTACTCCTTTAGGGAGTGAACACTCAGAGGAGACTTGGAAACAAGGGAACGAAGTAATCAGCTTTGCTTTTTCGAGAGACTAACTCAAGGAGAAGTGAAGAGAACCAATAGAAAAAGGAAACTGTGGGCAGGGAGATCAGGTGGAGAAGGGCTGGTGGGAACCAAAGGCCATGACAGATTAGACCCCCTGTCAGTGCAGAAGGGAAGTGCCAGGACAATGCTGAGCTTCTGTCTATCCACCTACTGGGCTACTCAGAACCATACGCACACATTTCCTCAGGGAGCTCTTTTTCTGCATGCTTTAAATCAAGACCTTGTCAAGGAAAGATCAAGAAATGAAATAGAAAAACAATAAAGAGAAGTATATAAACAGAATTGTAGTAAGTAAGTGAGTGGGTTCATTATATTAGTCTCTGTGTTTCTCTCTGTTTTAAAACTATTTTAAAATAAAAATATAGATTATTTACATGCTAACAGTTTTATATCAACCTCATTAATAGAGAATTTTGACCTATGAATACTAAACATTAAATTCTCCTTACAAATACTAAGCAGTTTTGTTAAATTCAGTGAAATGTTGACAAGTGAGAATTTCATACCTTGAAATGACTAAACATTTCATACATTTGCAGATACGTGCAAAATTGCTATCAACTCCCCACTCTGTTACAAAATTAATGAGTGTTCAGTGAAGCCATAACAAAGAATTTTCCTCCAGGCATGTTATAAAAACATTTCTAGTTCTAGTATGAATGCAAAGTCTTGCCTGCAATCCAATGATTTAAAATATGCACATTTTTGAAGATGATAAGTGCCATACAGGTAATGCTTTTGATTTTTCTCATACTTAAAACCCCTGTCCTACCTTATCAAGTCCTATCTTGTAATGATTGTTTTCCTAGGGGAGGATTTCAGGAGCAATTAATGATTAAATTCAGGGGATTCCCATTTCATCCCACTACTTAAGGATATGGAGCTCCAACAAATACTGAATATCACTCAAGTACTGAACCCATACTACTGTATCTGCTTCACAAAAGATGATTTTGTCCTGAACTGATACCTCAAATTACTTCGGGAGTGAGGGATTTGCGTTCGCCAGAACAGTTTTTCTGTGTTATATACTAATGCTGGGGTCTGACTTCCCATCTCTGATTCACGGTTCCTTCATTCAGTCTCCATCTCAGGGAAGCATAATGCTGTCAAGATGAGACACAGGCCTGTGAAAGTGCAGAGACGGTCAGGGAATCGTGAAATAAATCATCATCGATGCACTCAGTTTGTCGATTATGCTCCTTACAGCCAAGTTTAATACTTTCACTTTATCTTTCCCCTTCCCTTTTAAAAGCCCCAATGGAATTTCCTATATTTTATAGATGCTTCTCGATTGTATAATTAATATTTGCCATTAATCTTTACAAATGAAAACATAACAATCCAAAAATATGAAACAGCCATGGACTTCTCCCTCTGACATCAACAGTGCCATTTAAGAAATTTTCCTCGTTTTCATAGAACAATAATCAGAGGTTTCAATTGTAAAATTTAATAAAAATACATAAAAATGTTAATGGACTCATAGGACAGTAAGTCACAGGAAAAAACTACAAATATCAAATTATTGAAGCAAGGGGGAAAAACTCACTTTTCTGTAGATCCTATAGAAATTATTCATATTAAATCTAATAAAATGTTATTTTATAATATGGACTTATATTTTATAGTGGTATTTGTATCTGGTTGAAAATTAATTCATTTTACATGACTTTTTAAAATGTCAATTATATTAGAAAAAGAAGTGGCTACTTCAATTAGAATGCTATCATGCTACATTTTCATCATATTTAAAAATGCATGCAGAGAAGAATGGCCTTGAACACTTGAAGTTTTGAGGTTGCCTAAAAAAATTATATTGCAGTCATTGGGTTGTAAGGAGAGCTCAATCACCATTTCTTGTTCATCATTCTTTGTCATTGATGACACCACTCTATGAAGGGGAGTCTACCATAAACTAGTATCTTGGGCTAGACATAATTTCCTCACACCTCAGTGTTCTATACTGCAGTATGAAAAAATGTCTATCTATAGTTATCTATCTACCTGTCTGTCAATCAGTCTATTACTTACTTCAGTATTATTGAAATAATCACAGCAGTCAGTGTGTTTTACATAACACACTTTTATGTGTGAATCACATAATAAATGCAAATGATCACAAGGAAAGCAGCAGGAGCCCAAGACCTGTCCTTGCGCGAACACTGAATGGCTGTTATTCTGCTTTGTGGTTTTTGATATTTTAAGGAAGCAAAAGTGCTTTTCCACATCTTCTAACTCAACAGCAATGTTCATCTCATATTTAATCACATATTGCAACCACACGCCCACACCCCCAAAAAAGGTCAGGATGGGGACTAATACTAACTTATTTTGTTCTGAGATGTGTAAGATTATAGACAAAACAGTAATAAATTCTACAATGATAGCTTTTCACAAACTTATCTATCTATTCAATGAGTTGGGCAGTAAGATTACTGGTAAATGTCTGCTAGTAAAGTTAGTTTAGAAGCCTCCTAACCAGATAATTAAGTGGGCATGACCCATACGCAAGTAGTTAACACTAGCACCAGACAGGTTTTTCCTCATTTGGGCATGAAAAACATCGAAGAAAACCACTCTCTCTCTCTCCCCCTCCCTTACCTTCCTCCCTCTCTCCCAATACAAAGTTAAAAATAAATACTACAGAACCAAAATGCTCCTAAAGATTTAGAGTAATTAACATATTTCTGAAAAATTATCTACTGTATTCTAAATAGAATATTTTAGAAAATTTGGCACATGACATCTATAAAGTAGGAGCCAAGCCCTCTTTTATTTGTTGAAATACAGAGTTTACAGAGTTGCTAAATGCCTTCTATGTGCCAGGCATTTTCATAAGGCAGTGTTTCCCAACCCCTAGAATGCATTAGAATCTCTTGGGAGGTCTGGAAAAAATGAATGGTGCCTGGGCCCCTTGACAGATGGTATTCAGGGCCGCCCAGGTGATGCTAATGTACATCCAGGGTTGAGAACTGCTCAGCTAGAGGTTGAGGATCCAGCTGTGAACATATGGACTTGATTCCAACTCTCATGGAGCTGTAGCTCTTGAAATAGGACTTGGGTCATAAACACAGAAATAATTTTAGATGGTGATAATAGCCATGATGATAAAGCAAAGCAGCTTATTGTACTTGGAGAGGGACTAAATGGGATAGGGTGGAGCATTTTTGGTGGGGGACAGGGTGTAGGAAGACTTTCTAAAAATGCTGACATTTGAACAGAGACCAAGATACCAAGGAAAACCAGGCTTGCCAAGATCTGGGAGCAGAGCTTCATATGAGGAGGAACAGGTCGTGCAAAGACTTACGGTGATACCACCGTGATGGAGTTGAAGAAAAGTAAGGAGGCCAGTGAGCATGGGGTGAATGGAGTGATAGAGACGAGAGAGGGAGGCCAACCACAGGTCAGAAAAGTCTGTTTGGCCATGACAAATACCCTACATTTTCAAATTTAATGATAAAGCATGGAGATTTTGGTAAAGCAATGGCATGATCTGATTTACTTAGCTATAGACCATTTTGACTTCGTGGAAAATAGACTGTGATATAGCCAGGGAAGATTATGAAGAGACTTTAAACGATCCAGACTAGAAATAATGTGACTTGAAAAGAATGGAGGAAGTGGAGAGAGAGCAAGGACTGTTCAGAACACAAAAAATGTTGGTAATGGTGACGCTGGGAAATGAGGTTCATTAGGGTATTCTAGTTTTGTGCATGTTGGAAATTTCTGAACTAAAAAGTTATCTAAATACAGGGTGAGGTGGCAGTAGGTTTACAATTGTGACTACATGAAACACAGAATTTGTTCTTATATTATCATTCATTAATTATTGTATTTCCACACAAACAACTGTAAACCTATTTTTGTCCCACCCTGTATATGTAAGATAACTTAGGAATTGCTATAGGCTTTTGAAGGAAAAGATTCTGACCTAAGAATCTCAAATGCTTTCTAGTATTATGAAGGGAACAGAAACTCTTTTCCAGGCATGTGAGAATGCAATAATTTTTGAAATCTACTTCATTATACATCTTAGTGAACACTCTTGATGGATGTGTTGCAGATTGGTACATAAAACGTGTGAGACTCAGTCTCAAGTTGCAAGTGAGTCATCCCCTCTCTGCTCCACAGGAAAGAGATGCACATTACTGTCTCCTCTCCGGTGATCTGCCCTTTAGGTGAGACTGTTTCAAGCTCCTGGGTATGTGTGCGGATGCCAAATGCTGAAAAGGTGTTGTCTATGTCTTTTTTATTTTTATTTTTTATTGAAGGCCTTTGAAGTTTCCAGGAATAGAAATTTGAGGATTGTGGAAGTGTATCAGTAGTAATTTGGGTATGTGGGATGAGGAAGGGTTATTATCTATATACACTGGAGCCTACCAAAAGCAATAAGGGGTTCTGTTACCTTCCAGAACTTAGTTAAATGGTTAAGCTATTCACACAGTTGGATACTCTGCTGGGAGCTTTGCTATTTTTTTTTTTTCTTTTCTTCCTTGAACATAAGAAAAGGAGCAGAGAGAAACGAATTGGTTATTTTCTTTATAGAGAACTGTGATTGATACTCTTCTGCATGTGTTAGATTCATGTTGACTGACTCAAATCACAGTTATTCAATCAAGAAAGATTACTAAACTGTCCTGTAGCTAATATTATCTTTCCATTATTTTTTAAGTTATCATCTTCCATTCAGACATGTAACTATTCGTGGACTAACTATATATGATAAATACCAATATACACAAATGTGCTTAGCTTTATTAGATATATAGTTAGCAAAATGTCTTATAATTCATTATATAATTAATAATATATGTAAAAATTAACAGATTATTTCTAGGAGGTGGATATTCCAAGTATTTTATTATTATTGATTTATTTGCATTTTCTAAATTTTCCACAATGACATGCATTATTTTTATAAACAGAAAAACTGATTTGAAAATCATGTGTGTATGTATAATTTTAGATACCCTACCTTTACTATTATATTCAAAAGCAAAACATGAGAAAATACAGCAAAAAGTAAATGGTAGTTATGTCTTGGTGGCATATTTTATAGGTGATCATAAGGACTCAAATATTTACTGAATAAATGAGTAAATTTTCTTCTTTATATTTTCTCATTTTAAATAGTTTTTGATATTGAGAAAATGTTGCATTCTCCTTAGAAAAACATCAATGAATGTAACATTGGTGTTGGCCCATGAGAACTAATAGTGCCCCCCCCAACATATTTTATTCATTACCACCACTTAAAGTTGCCAATAGAATACTATATCTATATAAAATATAGAAGCATTACTATCCAAATAACTGTGTGTAAGTGTTGACCTGCTTTTTAACTACTGTTTCAATCTTTCACTCTGATCTCCTTTTTGTTTTTTACAGGTTATATGTTTTTTATCTTACATTACTTTAAATATTTTGAAACTACTACCTGAAAAGTCAGAATACCCTGGTTTCATGTCACAACTCCAGCACTTTCTAGCTATATTTCCTCTCTGTGATTCGGTGTTAATATGTGGTAAGTGGCCCATTGGGTTTCTATGAGAATTAAATAAGATTACTTAAATAAATTTAGGTAAACCATTTAGCACCGTTCTTTGCATGCATGAACCATTCAACATATGTGGCATAAAATTATTTTTATCTTTGTTTCCTAATAATATTGTACCAGGAGTGCAGCTTTAGTTCACTAAACAGATGTTGATTTGCTTTGAGTTTAAAAAATTCCAATTAATCTCAAACCTAAAGCCAGAAACTGAAATGACAAATACAAGGTAATTCTTAAATAGTGAGTATAAATTGAAGAGCACACTTGGGTATATTCTAGAATGTAGGAGAACTGTTCTGCCACTAATATACATAGGTTGTGCCTTATAAAAGCAATTTTTGAAAAGATAAAATAGTTCTCTTGGCATCTGCCCATTTCTATGACAATGTGTAGTGATGATTTTGCAAATATTGATAATTAGGCACCGGCATCTACTATGAAATTCCTCTCCAACCCAATTCTTCCATACTTTTTCCTCTCCTGCCTTTAAATTTTACTCTAAAATCTCTAAGAGATGTCCATTAGACAGACTGTCAGATGGAGGTCAATATGTATAATCATGAAAAGCATAAATAATTTATATTGCCAAAACATTATATGCTTTTCATACGTTTTAGTTCGCCTACATATTGGCTAGAAAGAAATCTACTCAGTGTTCAGCTTGCTCTGTGATCTTTTACTCATATGTCTTTACATTGCCACAGGTTTCTAGTACATAGTACCCTAATGTGGACTACATGATATTGACTGAGTGAGTAAAGAGAAAAAGACATGAAGTTTTGAAACTTTCCTTTAAATAAGGTGAGATGGGGTAATTCATTTTGGCACAGAAATCTGTCAAATTTACTCTTAAAAAAAAAAAAAAAAAAGCAGGCCATTCCACCTCCCAAAATGGACAGTATGTAATTGTAATATGAATGTTTAAAAACATATGTGTGGTAGTCATGATCAATGACCCTCTCCCATGCATGAATTAAGGAAGTATGGTTAAAATTGTTGGAGAACATCTATTACTTACAACATGCCACAAAGATCAATTTTTTAAATAAGATTATAACTGTTTTGTACAAGCAGCTCTATATGCATTTACTAAATATCTCCAGTATCCAGGTGTTTGTATACAAATGAAACCTGGGGACTTTACAATTTTTTTAAGTCATCATCCTCTATTTTTTCATTATATACACACAGTTAAAAACTAAATAACTTTACATTTAGTTGATTATAAGTCTAAAATACCTATATGTATATGAAATTATGTTCCAAATTTAATACATTTATTATGAAATTATCTATGTTTCATATTTTAAAAGCTTTAAGGAGAAAAGACAATTCTAGTTTTAGTAATACATGATTTACATACTTGTGTAAACTAATGTTAACTTTAAAGACATTTAAAAAGTTCCATTCCCTCCAGGGTGAGCTTCCTTAACAGGTTAATTTATTCTAACATTATATACTCAAAACAGAATTCAGGCAAACTATATTTGAACTAAGATTAACATAATAACATATCTTTAATAAAAAGTCTTATCAGCTCCCTACAATTATCAAATATTCTAATTTAACTGACAGTCAAACAATATAGAGGACAATTATAAAAATTCCAAAGTATTGTAAAAATATTATACTCCAATCTTGAGAGGAAAAGTCATCATTCTCCCCAAGGGATATTAAATGATTATCATCTTAAACAAAACGTACATATAACAAGAGTCAGGTTTTATAGTGAAGTATAACTTCCTATTATTTAATATGTGTAGTTGGAAAAGAAAAGGGATTGAACTTAGTCCTGAAAAGCAAGCCTTTAGGGAGGGGCCAAAACTGAGTGGTCAGAGCTTGCCGAAGAGGTTGGACCCCACCACGCCCACAGGCAGTGAGAGGTTTAGCCGGACCAGGCTGCCCAGCCCCCAGGCCTTTATTTTACCTCCACTATGTGGGCAGAGCTAGAGAGGGAGGAATTAATAATTCTTTCAGGTTTTCCTTCAGAAAATATTCAAAGGACCAAACTAGAAGTCAATTTTAAAGCTTAAGGAGAAAAACAAAAATAAAGACTAGTACAAAGAAAGGTATAATAGTGCTTACTTTGTCCAGAAAAATGTTTCATTTAAAAAAAAACATCTGGTTCATATGTGCGTGTCTGGGGGACGGGGGCAGAGGCAGGGAAGGATGAACCTCATAAGACTCTGAACTTGAATTATCACCACAGTTATAATTAAGGCTGTGACCCTGAGCAAGCTAAGTGTAGCCTCTGTGCCCTATGACCTTCATTTCAAATTATTGTTTTCTAATACATCCTAACAGGCTCCCTGTAAAAATAAAAAGGGAGTTGAGCAAAATGACATATAATGTTGCTTCCAGGGCTTAGATATTCTAGTCACGAGTAGTTTTACAAAACTAGAAGAAAATATGCCAAGATAATAACTGATTACATTAAAGAAAGTAACCTCAGTAGTATTTTTTTTTACAATTGCACAGATTTTTTGTAATCTACATTTATATTGAGTTTTTACATAAAATATCAACGTGTAGGATATTGCAGATGATTACTACATAATAAAAGTAGGGTTTATTACTTAATAAACAAGTCATTATTTTTCTGTTTATTATATTAGGAGGGCTAGTTATGCATACTGTGAATGTTTTAGTTGAGGGAACTCTTTTCTGGGAGCAGGAAATAATTCTGAGGTGCCCTCACAGTTCCATGAAGACATAGAGCCCGCACCATGCAGGGCTCATGCCCCTCCCTCTACAAAGCCCTCTCTACACTGTCCCTCTCAAGACTGCTTAACAGAGCAACTGAGAACTCAGTATGCACTGTTTTCACATCACTCATCACTTTGTATTCAATTGCAGTTAATTATGCATATGCATCATTCACACAGCCTAGGAATCATAAACACAAGAGAGGGAAGCTGCCTTATTTACTTTTGAATCCTCTTCATGTCTATCATTGAGCATAGGCACCTGATATTAAAGATTTGTAGAGTGACTAAACAATGCTTTTATCTCATCTTGGATTTTTGCTTCCGTTATGGCTAAATTATATTTACTTATTGAATTAAATTTTTAAATATCAAAGAACTGTACCATACTATGGTACGGCCATAACATATTACAGTAATCTTTGGAGGAATCCAGAGAGAATAAACAAAAGTAACATTAGTATATTAAAGATGAGAAAAAGTATTTATTTTTAATATTAAAAAATTGCTTAATTGTTATAGTAATGCTTCATATATTCATTCATGTAATAGTTAATGCATAATGCCTACTATGTGCCAAGAATTTTAATGTGGGAATAAGAATTATTAAATAGAATGTGTTCTCAAAAGCTTAGAGAACTACCAGAGAAACAAATACTAAAAATAAATATTAGTAGGAGATCCAAGATGGCAGAGGAGTAGTAGAAGCTACACTGACCTCCTCCCTGGACCAATGCGGAATTGCATCTTCATTGTGGAGGAACCATCTGGAATAATCAACTGAACACTAACTGGAGAGAAGCCTTGTAAATACGGAGAGACAGAAAAGGCCGCTACATCACAACGTGACCGGTAGGGAGTGCAGAGACGCGGAAGGGCTGGCTGGGCTCCCACGGGTGACAGCTGAAGGAACAGAGAAACAGCTCAGCAGCTGGGGATTCCCCCTGAGAAGGGTGGGGTCTAAACCCCCAGCTGCGTTTCCCCATCCTACAGCAACAGAGCCAGGAGTAAAATAACATCCAGCTATGAAAAGCAAAAAGCCATGGGGCTTTTTGCCACTCAAGTTGGCTAGAGACACAAAGAGATTCTTAAAGGGACCACATATGGAACTACTTTGGAACCCACTTACCCTCGGCAGAGGGAGGGCAGAGTGGATCAGAGACACTTGAGGAGAGTTTGGGGCAGTGGCTTTAAAGAGAGAACTGAGGCCCTAGTGCTGATTCATTCCTAATACTGCAGACAGACCACTCTCCTCCAAGTGGTGTCAGCCTGAAGGGAAGCAATAGCCCCACCCTCAGGAATTAATCTGCCTCCCCATGGTTACTTAAGCCTGAATGCTGATCACAGATTGAATAGATTAACAATTAAAGGAGATAGACAAAAACAGTGGACCCCTGGTGGTCTAAAAAAGGCTGCCTAGGCCCAGACTGGGACATGATCTGATGTCACCAGGGGCAGATCCAGGAAGTAAAGTGCACAGTATACAAGATGTGGTGGGAGGAGAGGCTCTCAGTCAGCTAGCCGGAAGGACTGACCCACCAAAGAGCTACACAACAACAACCAAAGCCCAAGTACAACCAGACAGCCCATATCAATGGCATAATGGGCACCCCAAAAGCATCAAGTTCAGGAGATCAAAGAGACTGCACTACTGAATCCCATAGGTCTTCTACCACAGAAGGGCACACCAGGGAGACAGGAAGTCCAAGAAGACCAATCTAAGAAGCAGAAACAAACAAGAAAAGTCACAAAAATGGGGAGACAAAGAAACAATCTCCCACTGAAAGGGAAGAAAGAATCCCCAGAAATAGTGCTAAATGAAATATCAGACATGAAATTCAAAATAATGATTGTAGAGAAGCTCAATGAGCTCAGTGAGCTCATAGAAAACTACAAAGAACTCGATGGGAATTATGAAGAACTTCAGGGAAGCTACAAGAAACTTACTGAGAATTACACCAGCATTAAAAAGGACATATAAACTATCAATAGGAGCCAGGAGGAAATGAAGAATACAATTTCTGAATTGAAAAACAGAGTAGAAGGAATCAAAAGCAGGCTAGAGGGAGCATAAGATTAGATCAGCGAGCTGGAGGACAACGTAGGAAAAAAACTCCCAGAGACTGCAACAAAACAAAAAATGACTGAAAAAGAATGAAGGGGACATAAGAGAGCTGCAGGATGACATGAAACATAATAATATCTGTATCATAGGGGTACCAGAAGGAGAAGAAGAAAAGCAAGGGATAGAAAACCTGTTTGAAACGTAATAACAGAAAACTTCCCTAACTTGATGAGAGAAAAATTCATGCAAGTCCAGGAAGCACAGAGGGTCCCAATGAAGATGAACCCTAAGAGGGCCACTTCAAGACACATCGTAATTAAAATGGCAACAT
Source organism: Furipterus horrens (assembly GCF_987537825.1). NCBI lineage: Eukaryota > Metazoa > Chordata > Mammalia > Chiroptera > Furipteridae > Furipterus > Furipterus horrens. Next base: position 16,757,209 of record NW_028327180.1, read on the forward strand.
TCAAAGACAAAGAGAGGATCCTAAAAGCAGCAAGAGAGAAACAGCTAATAGCAGACAAAGGAGCTCTGATAAGGCTATCAGCTGATTTCTCAACAGAAACACTACAAGTCAGAAAGGAATGACAAAAAATATTCCAAACAATGAAAAACAAAGGCTTACAACCAAGAATACTCTCTACCCAGCAAGGCTCTCATTCAAAATGGAAGGTGAAATAAGGAGTTTCCCAGACAAACGAAGGCTAAAAGAATACATCTCCACCAAATCAGCATTGCAAGACATGCTAAAGGGTCTGCTTTAAGAAGATGAAGAAACAGAGAGAGACAGAGAGGAACACAGGTACAAAGGGGGGAAATGACAATGAATAAGTACCTATCAACAATAACCTTAAATGTAAATGGATTAAATGCACCAGTCAAAAGAATGGATAAGAAACATGACCCACCTATATGCTGTCAACAAAAGACCCATATCAGAACAAAAGATCTACAGAAACTGAAAGTGAAGGGATGAAAAAATATTTCAAACAAATGGACATGAAAAAAAAAAAGCTAAGATAGTAATACTTATATCAGACAAAACAGATTTCACACAACAGCCATAACAAGAGACAAAAAGGGCATTTCATAATACTTAAGGTAACAATTCATCAGAAAGATATAACCCTTATACACATATATGCACCCAACATAGGAGCACCCAAATATATAAGAAAATCTTGGAGGACTTCAGGAAGGATATAGACAGCAGCACACCCATAGTAGGGGAAATTAACACCCCATTGTCCACAATGAACAGATCTTTCAAGCAAAGAAACAACAAGAATATTAAGGCTTTGAACAACACTCTAGATCAAATGGACTTAACTGATATATACAGAACGTTCACCCCAAAGGAGTAAAACATGCATTCTTTTCAAAGGCACATGGAACATTTTCAAAGATAGACTACATGGCAGGACATAAAGCAAGCCTCAACAAATTCAAGAAAATTGAAATTATATCAAGCATCTTCTCAGATCACAATGTTTGAAACCAGAAACCAACCTCAAGGAAAAAACTCAAAAACATTCAAATTCATGGAGACTGAATAATATGCCATTTAGTAATGAATGGGTTAACAATAGCATCAAGGAAGAAATCAAAAAAAATTTTGGAAACAAATGAAAACAGACACACAACAGCCCAAAATCTATGGAACACAGTGAAGGTGGTCCTAAGGGGGAATTTCATAGCAATACAGGCCTAGCTAAAAAGGATAGAAGAATCTCAAATAAACAACCTAACCCTATACCTACAAGGACTAGAGGAACAACAACAAAGCCCAGAGCAAGTGCAGGGAGAAAATAATCAAGATCAGAGCAAAATTAAGTGATATAGAGATCAAAAGAAGAATTCAAAGGATCAATAAAACCAGGAGCTGGTTCTTTGAAAAGATAAACAAAATCGACAAACCTTTAACCAGACTCATTAAGAAAAAAAGAGAGGACCCAAGTAAATAAAATCAGAAACAAAAGAGGAGAAATCACATCTGATATCACAGAAATACAAAGTATTGTAAGAAATTACTAGGAACAACTATATGGCAAGAAATTTGACAACCTGGGTGAAATGGACACATTTCTGGAAACATATAATCTTCCAAAACTGAATCAAGAAGAAGCAGAAAGCCTGAATAGACTGCTAACAACTAGTGAACTTGAAGCAGTAATAAAAATAAAACTCCTGGAACAAAAAAACTCCAGACCAGATGGTTTCACAGGCGAATTATACAAAACATTTAGGGAAAAACTAACTTCTATCCTTCTCAAACTATTCCAAAAATTCCAATAAGAGGAAAGATTCCCAAACTCTTTCTATGAGGCCAGTATTATCCTAATTCCAAAACCAGGTCAAGACACAACAAAGAAAGAAAACTACAGGCCAATATCGCTGATGAACTTACATGCTAAAACCCTCAACAAAATATTGGCAAACTGGATCCAGCAATACATTAAAAAGATCATATACCACAATCAAGTGGAATTCATCCCAGGGATGCAAGGATGGTATAATATTCACAAATCAATAAATGCAATACACCACATAAACAAAATGAAAGACAAAAATCATATGATCATATCAATAGACACTAAAAAAGCATTTGTAAAGTATAGCACCAATTTATGATAAAAATGCTCAGCGAAATGGGAGTAGAGGGAGCATACCTCAACATAATAAAGGCCATATATGAGAAACCTGAAGCCAGCATCATACTCAACGGGAAAAAACTGAAAGCTTTCCCCCTAAGGTCAGGAATAAGACAAGGATGTGCACTCTCTCCATGTCTATTCAACATACTTTTGGAAGTTTTAGCCACAATGATCAGACAAAAAAAAGAAAAAGAAATAAAAGCAATTCAAATTGTAATGGAGGAAGTAAAACTCATTATTTGCAGATGACATGATAGTATACACAGAAAATCCTATAGACTCCACTAAAACACTACTTGAACTAATAAGTGAATTTGGCAAAATAACAGGGTACAAATTCAATATTCAGAAATCAAAGGCATTTCTGTACACCAACAATGAGATATCAAAAATAGAAACTAGGGAAAAAATCCTGTACTATAGCAACAACAAAAATATAAAATACTTAGGAATAAACTTAACCAAAGAGGTAAAAGATCAGTACTCTACAGAACACTGCAAAGGAAATTAAGGAAGATACAAATAAATGGAAACATATATCATGTTCATGGATGGGAAAATATTAACATCATCAAAATGTTCATACTACCCAAAGCAATTTATAGATTCAACACAATCCCTATTAAAATACCAATGACATAGTTCTCACATCTAGAACAAATATTTCAACAACTTATGTGGAACCAAAAACAACCTCGGATAGCCTCAGGAATCTTGAGAAAAAAGAACAAAGTAGGAGGAATCACAATACCTGATACCAAACAATATTACAATGCCACAGTAATCAAAACAGTCTGGTACTCGCATAAGAATAGACATATTGATCAATGGAACAGAACAGAGAGCCCAGAAATAAACCCTGGTTTACACGGTCAACTAATATTTGACAATGAAAGAAGGACCATAAAATGGAGTAAAATTAGTCTATTCAACAAATAGTGTTGGGAGAACTGGACAGGGGCATGCAAAAAAAAAAAAAAAAAAAAGGAACTAAACCACGAACTTACACTGTACACCAGAATAAAATAAAGATGGATAAAAGACTTAAATGTAAACCATGACATCATAGAAGTCCAAGAGGAAAACATAGGCAGTAAAATCTCAGATATTCCACACAGCAATATTTTTGCCATTATATGTCCTAAAGCAAGGGAAATAAAGGAAAGAATAAACAAATGGTGTTACATCAGACTAAACAGTTTCTGCTCAGCAAAAGAAAACATCAGCAAGGTGAAAAGGGAACCATCAATATGGGAAAAACATGTTTGCCAATGATACCTTGGACAAGGATTTGATCTCCAAAATATATAAAGAACTTATAGGACTCAACACCAAGAAGACAGACAATCTAATTAAAAAATGGACAAAGGAACTGAATAGACACTTCTCCAAGGAGGACATACAGAATGGGTCCATCAGAATATGAAAGAATGCGCAACATCACTAGCCATCAGAGAGATGCAAATTAAAACCACAATGAGATACCACCTCACACCAGTCAGAATGACCATCATTAACAAAGCAACAAAAAACAAGTGTTGGTGAAGATGTGGAGAAAAGGGAACCCTAATGCCCTGTTGGTGGGAATACAGACTGGTGCAGCCACTATGGAAAACAGTATGGAATTTCTTCAAAAAACCAAAAATAGTGCTTCCTTTTGATCCAGTGATTCCACTGCTAAGATTATATCCGAAGAACCCTGAAATACCAATTCAGAAAAACTTTTGCACTACTATGTTTATAGCAGCATTATATACAATAGCCAAATGCTAGAAACAGCCTAAGTGCCCATTAGTGGATCAAAAAACTGTGGTATATTTACACAATGGAATATTACACAGCAGAAAGAATGAAGGAACTCCTACCTTTTGCAACAACATGGGTGTAACTAGAGAGTGTTATGCTAAGTGAAATAAGCCAGGCAGCAAAAGAAAAATACCATATGACCTCACCTAATACAGGAACCTAATGAGCAAAACAAATAAGCAAAATAGAAGCAGAGGCAGGGAAACAAGGAACATGCTGACAGTGACCAGGTGGAGGGAGGAGGGGGAGAAGGAGGGAAAGAAGGGGGAAAGGTCTAGACAAGGAACTAATATAAATGACCCATGGACATGGACAACAGGGTGGGGACTGACTGTGGGAGAGGGGGGAGGTGGGCAGGGCAACTGTAACAATTTTTTTTCATGGAAAATAAATAAATAAATAAATATTATATTTTCACATGTCTCAAATGTCATTTTAAATGTAAAACCATTTTAGATAGTTTTGGAAAGTAAAGTTATAAAATAGCTGCATTCATTTATTCTTTGAAAAGATATATTTTGATGTTACATATTTTTTCATTATAGTTTAACAGCAAAATTAAAATAGACAATATAAAGGTAAACTTATATAAAGAAAAATGTAAAGCTAGACAAGACTATGATTTTTGAGTTAAAGATTGTGGTATACATATGGAATTTCAAAATTACAATTATCACATCCCTTATCTTTTTATTACAATTAAACAAAAAAAAAATATGGTAAAATGTGTAGAATTGTAGAAAATTAGAAAAATCACCCATGCTAAGAAATTTAACAAATTCACACAATGTATAGGTTAAAATTTGTACATACTTAAATTCATTTTATGCAACTAGGTGACTACAGTATACACATGATTCTATTCTGTAACCTTTTTTCATTAGAGATGTATTCTCCATATTTTTCTATAAGTAAATATTCAAAAACATAATTTTTATTGTCATATAGAATTCCATATTATTTATTAATCATAATTAATCAACCATTCTATTGCAGGTAATTTACATTGTTTCAACATTTGCAGTCATTACAATGCTATGATTACTATCATATGTAAATCTATAAGTATTACTTATTTAATATAAATTATTATACACACTTCACTGAATTCTGGAAGAATAAATTTATCATAATTTAGTATTTTCTTAATGATTCCAAATAAATTGCCATATCTGTTCCAGTATGGAATACAATGATAAGTACTTGCTCTAGGTTCAGAGTATCTGAACTGAAATCCTGGTAGCACCACTTCAATAGCTGGGTGATTTCAGGCATGTTATTTAGTCTTTTTCAGAGGTAATAATTCCTTATAAAATAAGTTTAGTAATAACACGTATCATGTAGATTACAAAGATGAAATGAGAAAATTGCTTAAAATGTATAGCCCTTAGTCTTATATTAACTATGCCATTTACTATTATAACAATAACAGTAGATAACAAGAACTATATAATATATAAAACTATACATATATACACAAATTTACAAAATTAGAAATTATACATTTATATAAAATGAGCGATTAGGATAATTCATGTTTTAAATTATTTTATACATATACATTTACTATATTTACGTGTGTGTGTTTATAATGTTGTCATAAATATATAAACAAAATCTGAGAAGAGCAAGTATATAAATTTCCAAAAGATTATTTTATACTTCTTGCCATTGTATACTCTGTCACCAATATATCATGCTTTATAAAACCATTGTCTTATAAGGAGTCCCCCACAAAAGACCCCAAATAGCCAAAGCAATCTTGACAAAGAACAAAGCTGAAGGCCTTACACATCATGATTTCAAACTATATTACAAAGCTATAGTAATAAAAACAGTATGATATTTGGCATAAAAATAGACATATAGATCAATGGAACAGAGTAGAGAAACCAGGAATAAATCCATGAATAGTTGGTCAATTAATTTATAGCAAAAGAGCTAAGAATACGCAATGGGGAAAGGCAATGTCTTCAATGAACTGTGTTGGGAAAACTGGAGACACATGAAAAAGAATAAAACTGGTCCACTCTCTTATACAATACACAAATATTAACTCAAAAATGTATCAAATAATTGAATGTAAGACCTTAATCAATAAAACTCCTAGAGCTGAGTAAAGATTTTTTAGATTTGACAACAAAAGCAAAAATAAACAAATGGGACTATATCAAACTAATAGTTTCTGCACAGCAAGGGAAACCATCAACAAAATGAAAAGGATATCCACCAAATAGGAGAAAATAGTTGCAAATAATGTACCTGATAAGGACTAATATCCTAAATACATAAAGACCCATAGAACTCAATAATAAAATATTAAACAATCAAATTTAAAAATGGGCAGGTGGTATAAACACTTTTTTCCAAAGAAGACATACAGATGGCCAACAGGTCGTCGTCGTCAGCAGCCGTCCGTCTCGAGAGACGATGGTGTAGCTTCTCAAGAGTCTATCTGCACCGCCGAGAATGGCTGTGCAGTCCGACTCGGGAGTGACATCGTATCTGTCTCCTCCCGTGTTGAATCGACATCTTGCGATGACGCTGAAGCTACAGAGCCTGGGCAGGGTGATATGGAGGGTCTGCTGTTGCCCATGCAGCAGACCCCCCCCTCTCTTCGCAGCTGAAGGGTCCAAGGGAAAGACGGAGTCAATACAGCTTGGCTTCAGGTGCGCCGCAGGAGTTGCCGGTGTTGACTACAACGTCAAACCGCCTTAGGGACTCCGGCTCCGGATTTTCTGTCGGGGTTTACTCCCTTAGCCTTTCCCCTGAAGAGGTATGCCGCAAGGCAGCGGAGGTTTTTTGGAGTCAGAGTTTTCCTTCTCTGATGTGCCCTGACTGGAAGATCGAACCAGCGACACTTAGCTCGCAGGCCGACGCTCAATCCACTGAGCTAAACCAGCCAGGGCCAACAGGTAGATGTTCAAAAAATCACTAATCATCAGAGAAATTAAATCAAAACCACAATCACCTCATAGCAGTCAAAATGGCTACTATCACAAAAACAAAAAACAAGTGTTGGGGAGGATGGTGAAAAAAGTAAAGCCTTATGCACTGTTGGCGGAAACGTAAATCGGTGCCACTACTATGGAAAACAGTATGCAGTTTCCTCGAGAACTTTAAAATAGAACTACCATATAATCTAACAATTCCACTTCTGGGTGTTTATTCAAAGAAAATGAAAACGCTAACTTGAAAACATATATGCACCCCCGTATTCATTGCAGCATTATGTACAATAGACATGGAAGCAAGTAAAGTGTTCATCAGAGAATACTGGAAAATACAATATGGTATATTAGAATATTATTCAGCTATAAAAAAGAAGAAAATATTGCCATTGTGAAAACATCGATGGACCTTGAGTGCATTGAGTGTAGTAAATTAGAGAAAGACAAATACCATAAAAAAACCCCACAAACAAAAAGCTAAACTCATAGATATAGAGAACAAATTGGTGACACCCGAAGCAGGGAATGAGGGATGGGTGAAGTGGGTGAAGTGGGTGAAGGTGGTCAAAAGGCCTGAACTTCTGGCTATAAAATAAGACATGGGAATGTAGTGTATAACGCGGTGACTATGGGATATTTGAAACTTGGCAATATATACAAATATCAAATGATTATGTCGTACACCTGAAACTAATATAATGTTATCTGTCAGTTATATATTAATAAAAACCATTCTAGGTTGTGCAGGAGAACTTTAAAAATTTCTTAACGTTAGTTCCTACATCTGGAAATTCTCATGCTCTTCCTTTTGCCTACAACACTGTCTTCTATTCTCTACTTAGTATAATACCTCTTACCTATTCTGCAAGAACATATTCATATATCATTATCTTTATGAAATCATTGCTAATACTGCTAGATGTAATCTTTCTCTCTTCCTAAAATCACAGTTATATTTAATTTCTTTTATTATATCAATTAGCATACAATCTCTATTTTTTGTCTGAGACTATTTATTGAGAATAACATTATCCCCACATCATTGAGAGAAGCCAGCAGTTCTGCAGCTATGGTAACAAGTTAATACGAGAGCTTGTTTTTAACCCTCTTTAACTACTCCATTATAATTCTATAGCCATGGCAACAACAACAAAAAAATCTCAAGAACAAGTATTAAAGTTGTTTTATCAACTGGTGACAGTGACACATCACCTCAATACACACAGTTCTGAAAGCCAACCAATCACTTAAGAGATCCTACTTTTTGAAAGTTAAGCAATGAATCAAGCCTTACTCCAGGAACAGAATTTTTGAAAGCAGGCCAATCAGCAACTCAGTCCTTCCTGAGAAACTACTCTGAATCCTGTGTCATTTCACTCACTGCTAAAAGCCACTAATCACTGACCTGCATGCTGCATAACAAATGACCCCCAAACTAGAAGCCTAAACAAACAAACACTTGTCTCATACAGTTTCTGAGAGTTAGGAATCTGGACTATATTTTCTGGTGGGTCAGGCCAGGGTGTCTCATGGAGCTGCAGTCACGCAGTCACTGGAGTTACAGACATCTGAAGGACTCACAGATGGAGGCTCCACGTCCATGTTTCATTGCTCGCATAGACTTCAGTTCCTCACGGGCTATAGGCAGATGCCCTAAGTTCATCACACATAGAACTCTCAGTATGGCTGGCTGCCCAGGTATCTTCATAACATGACAGCTAGTTTCCTGAATAACTTATCCAAGAGAAAGTAAGGCAGGAGCCACAAAATGTTCATGCCTACCCTCAGAAGTAACACCAATAATTACTACTACTGTACTTAGTTGGTAACAGATACCAACCCTGATGCAATTTGTATGATTTCTACCCAAGAATGAATACCAAGATGCACAGTTCACTGGGGCCATATTGTAGGCAGCTATGACTCTTCCCAACAACCCCATATAATATCAACAGTTGATATTTGCTCAGAGAGACTGTTTAACCTGCATAACTCTTCCTAAAATCACCTTTGAGTTTTAATTTCAGATATTGAGTGCTGCTGTCATCCTTTGTCATTTAGAGATGCTTTTCTAGCATTCTTTTTTTTTTTTTTTAAGATTCTCATTTGGTAGCATTCTATGTGACCCATGACCAAAAGGAGGGTTCACTGGAACTTAACTGAGCCAAAACTCTCCCAGTGTTTTGGATCTGATAGAATATGAACACTTCTGAGGCAGGGAGTAAGCTTTAATTAGTTCTCAATCTTTTTGACAAGCATGTAGTAGACAATACTTGTAGAATTAATAGATGCAGAAGTCAAATAATAAAACATTATTCTTATAATTTTACCAAGTTCAGTGGTAAAATATTGAGTGGTAGCTTGCTTGTTGTAATTGTGCAACTCACATTTCCTATAACTTATAGATCTGATGCCACACCCTCTTCCTTAAAGCTTCCAACCTGCTCGGTGAAAATGGGGCTGGTGGAAGGGAGACATACTTTGAGTTTACCATGGAAGTCCAAGAAAGCACAGACCTCACAAAGAACACATTCACTCCATTAAATGTGGAAGACCTCAATTATTAGAGTTTTGAATAACGTGGCCATAGTTGAAAAATTTTAACCAGATACACTATATCATTCAATTTTACCTTTCTGTTGAGTGATTCATATGAGTATACTGAATATCAAAAGTTTTAAACAACTGAACCAACTAAAAACAAAATGACATTTTCCCACCAGCAATTACACTTACAAAAATGCATTCACATCATTTGCCCTTAACAAAGAAAATCAAAGAGGCATTAAAGAATTTAACAGTGGATGCTGCTGCCAGTTTATAGTTGGTAAAAAACAAAAAAAAGGGGGAAGGATTATAGGTATATACCCAAACAACTTTTCAAGTCCAGTTGAATTTATAATATAGTTTTTAGTGACTACATTATTCTCCTCAAGCAAGCAGATACTTTATAGGCAGAGCAAGGCATAATACATTTCAACTTATCCAAATTATAATAGACAATAAATAAATATAAAAAATATATGGAGCTTCTTTCAGATTAGGATAATCCTCAAAGAACAAGTTCAAGATGATTTAGTTACAACTTATTTTTGCCAAGAGTAATAAATGTCTATATTCTAAGGAAAATCAGGACAAGTCAGAACTGAAAAATTTAAAAAGGCAAAATAAATTACACGTATATAGAATAGTTACAGTAAAATATGGCAAAAAAGAAGATAAAAAGATTAATAGAAATCTAAGTAACTGCTGAGATATATATTTTTAAAGTTTTTAAAAGTGCAAAATATAAGCAGAACATGTAGCCGCTAGGATTACATCCACAATAAATCAGACATATTTGATTATCATATATTATTTTGGGTTTCATTACTTAAAGAAAATGAGAAAATTTGAAAAATCCTGAGAGACATTCCAAAGTCATTAAGGATTAGAAAGAGGGCTTCTGAGGGAAAATATATTAAATGGCCAACTTTAGAGAAAAGAAAGTCTTACTAATCTATGCTTAGCCTTTATTTTATGGAAAGTGAAAAAGTTACACTTGCAATGAAGGGTGTATAAGAAAAGAAAGTCTTATGTTGCAAAGTAGAAAATCCTAAGAGAGGAGATCATCAAATATCAGACTTGACTGTCAAGGACAACTGTGCAATTGCCTGAGTCCTTAAAGATGGGATTATCATTTGGCTAATGTCATCAGGTCTTGCTGAAGGCAGTAGAATAAAGTGAATGGCACAAAAAGACACCTTGTACTTTGATAATGGGCAACAAAACAGTGATTAGACCAGAAAATCAGGTTCCAGTGTTAATTGTATAACTTAAATAACCATATGTTAGGAGGTAAGTAAAATTTTACTATGTTAAGGGATGGAAATGACATGTAAAAAAGCAGTACTAGAAAATTAGAGGTCTATACTCATTACTCAGGATCTGAACAAATTAGAAACCTTGCATTAATACAATAATATGCTTTCAGTTAAGAATGGACCATTAGTTTGAGAAAGTAATTTAATCATTCATTTGTATTCCCTAAATGATTTCATTAAAAGGTAATGGCCAGCCTACCCCTTTCAGGGTATTCCCATTAGAATTTCAGGAGTCCCTTAATCTAACCTACAGCTTCCAGGTTAAAAATCCACCTAAGTCACAAAAATTTAATGAAGGAGAGAAACAGGTACAGTGTCTTTGGGACAAGTCAGAAAGTTGGGAGCTCCGGGAAAGACAACTCATAAGGAAAGATAACCAAAGACATGTTAAAAGACTAGGTTTCCAAAACAACCTTTCCAAAAATAGGTCTGAGAAGACCTATGTTCCAAAAAAAAAAAATTTAAAGACCTTTTTTTATACTGTTGATTTTAATATTATAAAATTATGATTCAGAAGAAAAACTGTGTGCATATTAAGCAATTTGAAATTATGACTTACGAAGCATTACAGTTATATTCAAGTCATTCTACTAGGAATTATGGAATATAGAAGTATGGATATACTGAATATTTTTAGAGTATGCCTGATCCTAAAACTATATGATTTGTTAGTAACCCAAACCATTTATATAGCATTCAGTAACTGTATTAACTACTCCTCAGTTCTTGCTGATGATACATCTCTAAATCTGCAGAGTGAAATCAATAAACAGAAATACCTACATTGTGGAGTATTAATGTTGGAACATATAATAAATTCCCAGAGCTATCTTCCCTAAAATGTTTAGTCAAGGAGTTACTGAGTTTCAAAAAGCACTTTCTGTAATAGACTGTTCTTTTTCAAGGCAAATGCTGCAAACTCCCTTGTCAATCAATTTAATAACCGTAATTCAAAAAGAGGCAAAGCCTTGGTCACTTGCTAAAAAAGAAAAAGATAAGCCTAAAGTCTCTGAAGATGGGGTTCTCAACTTAAAACATAACCCCACTTGTATGTATATTCTTTCTATTTATTTTATTTGAACCAAATGTTCACAAATAGGCTCTAAAATTGAACATAATTTTTTAAAAAATGATATGGGTCATGTTCTGGTAATTTTTCAGGTGGAAAATTGCAAAGAGAAAATAAATTGTAACCAGAGTCTTGATTCATTTTACAGAACCTAAAAAGTTCAACAGTCTTTTTCAGAATTTTCTTGCTTTCTTTCCCTCCTCTTCTTCCTCTAGGCTATCTATCAGAACTGAGCACTTAAATATAATTTCATTTTCACGGGCCCAATAAGATTGCATTAAATTTATGACTCTGTAGATAAATCCTAAAATGCTAGTTTTAAAACTTAAAGAGAAATCATCTTGCAAAAATATTACCAAAATACAGATTTGACTATTTTGGGTTTTTTTATGTTTTTGACTATTTTTATAGCTCTATTACATTAAAGTATAAATGAAAAACTGCACATATTTAAAGTGGACAATTTAATAAGTTTTGACATTTGTGCACATCTGTGAAACCATCACCATTATCAAGATAATAAATGTTTTTGTTGCCCTCACATTCTGTAATCCATCACATCTCACTTCTGCTCCCCACCCTACCCCCATTCCCAGACAACCACAGATGTGTGTCTGTTATGTGGTTTAGTTTGTTTTTGTTTTCTAGACTTGATATAAATGGAATCAAACACTTGCATTCCTTTTGTTTAAATTTGGCATCTTTCACTCAGCATAATTCTTTTGAGGTTCAGCCATGTTATATATGTATCAATACTGTCAATATTTTTTTCTTTTATATTTCTGATATATCCACACTAGTTCTGTGTGGATATATCACAACTTGTTTATCCCTTCATCTGTATGTTAGCTTTTGAGTTACTTCTAGTTTGGGTCATTTACCACAAATGTATCTATGAATACTGACATACAAGTCTTTGTATGGACACAGACTTTCTTTTCTCTTGGGCAAACTTCTAGGAGTGCTGTGGCTGGGTCATGCAATAGGTGCATCTTTAACTTCTTAAGGAAGTGTCGAACTATTTTGCAAAATTTTTTTTTTTACCATTTTGCATTTGCAATGGCCAATATTAGTGTTCCAGTTGCTGCGCATCCCTGCCAACACTCTGTGTGCTGTTGTCTTTTTAATTAATCATTATGGTAGGTGTATGATGGTGTCTCATTGTGGTTTAATTTACATTTCCCTAATGACTAATAACAGGGCATATCTTTTTTGGACTTGTTTGCCACTCAAATGAATTTTTTCTCTTTTTTATTTTGTTTTTTTTTTAAACTTTATTTATGGTAAAAGGAACTTTTTTAGTATATAGTTTGTTTTGATTGATTTTTAGAATCATGTAACATTACCATGATCAAGATACAGAATAGGCCCACTTACCGAAGAACTCCCTCATGCTTCCTCTATACCCAAGCCCTCCCACCAGCCTTAAGCCATGGTAATTACAGGGCTAATCTCTATTCTTATAGTTTTGCTTTTTTTCCAAATTGTCACTTAACTGGAATCAATATGTAGCTTTTGAGCTAGGCTTCTTTCTCTTCTTTCATGATGTATTTAAAATTCACCAACGGCTGAGTACTGTTTTATTGTATAGAACAAACAAATTTTGATTATCCATTCACTAGTTGAAGAATATTTTTGCTCTCTCTAGCTTTTGGCAATTATGATCAAAGCACTTTCAACACTTAATAATAAAAATAGGCAAAATAATTGAACAGTCACTTCACTAAAGAAGATATACAAATGCCAAATATATGAAAAAATGCTTTATATCCACTAGAGAAATTAAAATAAAATCACAGTGGAAGACCAATACTTAGCTATTACAATGACTGAAATTAGAAAGCCTCATTACACCAAGTATTGATAGAGTTGTGCACCAAATGCAACTCTCGTATTTCTGCTGATGAGAAATATGAAATGGTATAACCACTTGGAAAACAGTTTAGTCAAGAGAGAAGCCAACATATTTCTATGCACAGTCCTGTATATGAATGTCCAGAGCAGCTTTCCTTGTGCAATCATTTTTTTTAAAGCAAAACAACCAAAATGTCCATCATAAGGTGAATAGATGAAGACAGCGTGATTCCACTATTCAGTGGAGGCACAAAAGTATAAAATAGCCGCTTTTTAAAATGCAGGCATAATACTTCAGAACTAAAGAGAGTATTCTAGAGGACCTACGTATTACCCCACATTATCCACTTGACAAGTTAGAGTCGTATAAAGTCGTTTCTTCCTAACTATAGAAGGAAACAATAGGTTCAGCATCTTACCTATATATTTGTATCCTTCTTCCCCATTTACTATGGGTCTCAGCCAAGTTGACCTCAGTCGCCTATTATTCTGCACATGGGCACCTTGAGGAGGATAGAGTGTAAATAACATCTCAATTGCATTCGATTTCTTGATGAGTTCAGAATATTTTTCACGGTCTTCTGTTAAAAAAAATGAATATTACATTTTTTTAAATTTTAGACATTTTTATAAAATGTCTAATGTGTTTCTTTTAAGGGGTGCAAATTAAAACTCTAATAATTTGAATGTTAATGATTATGTTGACAACATAGATTTTCTGTAGCCAAAGGTACTTCACCAAAAAACTTACTGTTCAGATCATTCCTAGCAAAAGTTAAGTAAGGGCTTTACTAATAGCATCTTCAAACACTCTAAAGCACAGTTGTTAGTAGCTATAGAAAAAAAGTAAGATACCAATGAACAGCATTTACATTCTGCATCCTATAGCATAACCATATATATTTAGAAACTGCCATTAATAAATGAAATCAGATTAATCAGGCCAAAACATGTTGAGTAAATGTAGATTCATAAACTGAAATTGCTGAAAGAATTAATATTCCTAGGATATGCTTTAGTAATAAATATACAAACATTTATATAGCACTTACTATATGCAAGATATTTTTCCAAGTGCTTTAAAACATTAACACATTTAATTTTCAAAGCATATCTCTAAGGTAGATCTTATTACTATTTCTATTTCACATCAAGAATTTGAGACCCAGAGAAATTAAATAACTTGCCTAACCCTTTCAGTCTATAAATGATGCCATTAGAATTTGGATTATCTAAGGAAGCTCTTATTTGAAAACAGATGCTTGTCCACCAAATATGACCTGCATTAACAAGTAGATAAGAAAACTGGTCCTGGCTAGTGTGGTTCAGTGGATTGAGTGCTGGTGGGGGAACCAAAAGGTTGCCAGTTCGATTCCCAGTGAACGCACATGCCTGGGTTACGGGCCAGGTCCCCAGCTGGGGGCATGTCACCCACCCCCACCATCAGCAACAGATGGCTGTTTCTCTCTCACACATAGATGATTCTCTCCCACTCTTCCTTCCTCCCTTCCCCTCTTTTTAAAAATAAATAAATAAAATCTAAAAAATAATAATGATGATTTGAATTGTAGACTAAAAAAATTTGGTTACTCTTTTTATTTGCCAACTCTAATCCCATATGCATGGCTTTTATTCTCCCACATTCCCCAAGGAACCAAATAAGACAGAAGTAGTTAATAGGACATTTTGTGGCAGATCATTCTCAGATATGTAAAATATTTTCTATTAAAAATAATAGACTGAGTACCTACTTCGAAAAAATTAAAAAAAATTTAATAATTAGGAAATAGACAAAGTTGTCAGCTTTACATTCTAAGATGATAAAAAGAAATCTTATCTATTATTACACTTGTTCTTTTCTAAAATTATTTAAAAAAGATATTTAACACAAAAATTGCACAAGCAACACAATCTCAGATGAAAGGACAATACTTCACATTGAATGATGAAAACCTTGAGTTTAGAGGATTGTTGAAAGTATCAGTTTCTTTCTAAGAAGTCTTTCCTCAACACAAATTGTAGCACAGACACATTTCCAAAGGCATGTGTGTAAATTGTTAAGTTCAGGACAACTCCAAAGCATTGGGTTGGCCAAAAAGTTCATTTGTTTTTTTTCCATAAGATGGCCCTAGTAGCACTTAATTGTCTTTAATTTCATTCAAAACAATATTGTTAGATTGTATTGCAACAGCTGTCACATCGGCATGCATAAAAAAACAAACAAACATCAAAATTGGTGACTTTTTGTATAGCCATTTTAATATTGAAGAAGGAAAAAAATACGAATCATTTTCAGCATATTATCCTTTATTATTTCAAGAAAGGTAAAAATGCAGCTGAAATGAAAAAAAAAAAAAAGGTGTGTGCAGTGTATGGATAAGATACTGTGACTAATTGATATGTTAACAGTGGTTTGCAAAGTTTCCTGCTGGAGATTTCTCACTGGACAATGCTCCATGGTCAGGTAGACCAGTTGAAGGTGATAGCAATCAAATTGAGACATTAATTGATAACAATCAATGTTCTACCATGCAGGAGATAGCTGACATACTCAAAAATATCCAAATCAATAAAGTTATTGGTGAAAATGAAAACTGTCTTATTTTACAAAAAAAAAAAAAAAAAGAAAAACAATCAAACAAACAAACAAACAAAAAAACTCCACATGGACTTTTTTGCCAACTCAGTATATTAGCAAGGGTTAGGTGGCTAACAAAGCTTCACTAGTGACCCTGGGTTATTAAAGGTTATTAAATCAGAATGGCAGGCCTTGTTATTAATGTCAATTATTAACAAGTATTTTTATAAGTATGGGCAGAAATACCCTAATCCTCTACCTTAGCCCAATAACTTACTACACTATTATGTAACTAAATTTATCACCAAGGTAAAAATATGTTTATTGTCTTCATACAAAGTTTACAGGCTGAAAACATTGGGGACAGATAATAGAGGTTTTCTTCTATTTTGAATATTACACATTCACTTAAATGCTAATTTATCTCTCATGGACCACTGACTAGTCACATGAAGATTTCAGTATGCAGTGATATTGAACTGGTGGTTTATAATCTAGAACCTATTATAAATAACCAATTTCTAAATATTGTACTTTTAATATCTTTCTACTGTTTAGTTAGAGCGTTTAATGGTATATTTATTTTCTTTGACTTGAAATAACTGGATGTCACACTTTTTTGTCATGCCATTTTATCAGCTTTTTTATTTATTAGTAAATTTAAAAGGATACCAATTTATCAGTATGAAAAAGTTTCTTTGTCTTGAACAAAGAAAAGTGAATCTATAGCATCCCCATATCAACATTAATGAAATTTTCTTTTTTAAAGATAATTGAAGAAGGAAGGAAACATTGAAATTCAAAGCAAAAGGGTAAAATGATTAAGAAGGCAGTAAATATGCCAGTGGATGATATAACCAGTAAAAATAAATGCAAGGACCACTGATCTCTTATATTACAATTAAATACTGACAGTATTTAATTTAAAGAGCAAAAATGTCCATTAACATTTGACTGAGTAAACAAATACACAATAAGGATGTGAATTAATTAAAAATTTGTTAGGTACAGCAAATATTTCTATTTTTAATCCCCTCAGTTCATGTTAATTTTGTTAGTTCTTTACTACATAATTCAAAAGTTAAGTGTGTAAAAATTGTCCTTCACACATACCCATATAAAGCCAATCAAAATTCTATTGTAAAATAGAAAATTAGAGAATTGCAGGCATGGGATTGTTCAATGATCTCAGTACAATTATTTCAAAATATTCACTTCTTAAGTAGAATAAATATGGAGACTTAATAAGGTAACTATTGTTTAATTGTATTCCCATGTTGATATTTTTTGCTTTTCAGCTTATTAGCAAATAAATATATTTTCAAGTGTTTGATAATAAGAGATGAAAGACTTTTTTTCCTGTCTTTAAGTAATTTAGATAAAAACAGATTACATTACTATGCATAAATCATATAGCTACGTAAAACACTAAAATGATCTTGATTAATATTCAAACACAATTATAAGAATTCTTTATAAGGATCATTTTTTTTAAGCCTATGCATGTTTGTGTGTGAGTGTACCTGTGTACTGGAAGTAATGCAAACATTGTCTCATAAACAATTGGAGTATTATGATTAATATTAAGTATTTTATTATAAAAAGATGCCCTTCATTTTTCTCTGAGGGTCTGAGTCTCAGGATGGCCAGATTAAATCCATTAACATGATTTTATTCTGAGAGACTTAAGATAAATGTTCCTCTCACCCTAGTGGGAAATACAATAGCATAGAAAATTCATAAAACTTAAGAGCGCAGTGGCAGTGTTTATTGAACTCACCATACATAATTTAGAATATATTTCTTTTCATTTCGACTTTTTATTTTTCACTTTTTAAGAAAATAAATTTACCTCTTACATTGGATTATTCAATTAAATTTGAATTACCTAACCCTATTGGGTTTTTTACTTTTATTTTCTTTTAATGCTACAGATTGCCATTCTTTTGGCCTTTTTCACATATACAAGGTCTGTCCAGACAATATCCAGCTATGCAACATGAGAAATAGAGACATTTATTGAAGAAGACACAAGATACAAGAAATGTTGTACGTAAGAGAATGACATCTTGGTTCCCTTCAAACTTGGCACCTTGGGACCTCACACAGTTCTTCCAATTGTCATCAGCTGCCCTGACGTATTTTCCTTTAACTCACACATGGTCCAAAATCTTCCCTTTCTTTTTTCTTTTAAAGTATATTTTATTGATTATGTTGTTACAATAGTTCCAATTTTTTCCCCTTTGCTCCCCTCTTCCCAGTACCCCCTTCTCCCAGCAATCTCACCCCCCTTAGTTCATGTCCATGGGTTATGCATACAAGTTCTTTCTCTTCACCCTTCCCTATATTATTCTTTCCTTTAATTAATTAATTAACTTATTAATTAATTAATTTTTATAACAATAAAAAATAACAATTTTCCCCCTCTCAGACTTAAGACCCTTTATAATCTTATAAAGGACAATGGGAGAAAGTCTCAAGCTCCTCTAGCTGCTTCAAGCTGAACATGGTCATCGTCCTACCTACCCGTGGGTCCAGAAATCCCTAATAAGAGTGGGGGTTTGGCAGGGAGGGTGGCCTCCCCACATGGGGAAGGATCGTGCAGACCCCAGGTCAGTTGGCTGTTCCCGGATAATGGCATGCTTGGTTTAACAGGCTGGCATCCTTGTTGTATTCTCTGGTTCACTTTTGCTCATTTGTGTGTGTTGTTCATTAGTCTCCTATAAAGCCATCCAGTCCAGGGCTTTTGTGTGCGGGGAGTTTTTGGATTACTGCTTCAATTTCACTAGTTGTTATTGGTCTGTTCAGGATTTCTGTTTCTTCTTGATTCAGTTTTGTAAGATTATATGTTTCCAGAAATTTTTCCATTTCATCTAGGTTGTCAAATTTCTTGTGATACAGTTATTCATAATAATTTTTTTTCAATCCTTTGTATTTCTGTGGTATTGGTTGTGATTTCTTTTCTTTAATTTCTAATTTTATTTATTTGGGTCTCCTCTCTCTTTATTTTATTTTATTTTATTTATTTATTTTATTTTTTGATGAGCCTGGCTAAAGGCTTGTCAATTTTGTTTATCTTTTCAAAGAACCAGCTCCTAGTTTTATCAATCTTTGGAATTGTTTGTTTTGTCTCTATGACATTTAATTCTGATCTTGATGATTTTCTTCCTTCTATTTGCTCTGGGCTTTGTTTGTTATTGTTGTTCTAGTTCTTGTGGCTATAGGGTTAGATTTTTTATTAGAGATTCTACAGTCCTTTTTAGGTAGGCCTGTATTTCCTCTCAGGACTGCTTTCACTGTATCCCACAGGTTTTCGGCTGTTGTGTGTTCATTATTATTTGTTTCTAGAAACTTTTTGATTTCTTCCTTGATGTCATTGTTAACCCATTCATTATTTAATAACATGTCACTCATTTTCCATGAGCTTGAATGTTTTCGAATTTTTTCCTTGAGGTTGGTTTCCAGTTTCAAGCCATTGTGATCTGAGAAGATGCTTGATATATTTCCAATTTTCTTGAATTTCTTGAGGCTTTTTTTCTGTCTTACCATATGGTCTACCCTTGAAAATGTTCCATGTGCACCTGAAAAGAATGTATATTTTGCTTCTTTGGGATGAAAAGTTCTATATATATCAACTAAGTCCATTTGATCTAGAGTGTTGTTCAATGCCTCTATATCCTTGGTGTTTCTTTGTTTCAAAGATCTGTCCATTGTTGACAATGGGATGTTAATTTCCCCTACTATGAATGTGTTGCTGTCTATATCTTTCCTGAAGTCTTTCAAAAATTTCCTTACATATTTGGGTGCTCCTATGTTAGGTGCTTATATGTTCACAAGGGTTATATCTTCTTGGTAAATTTCTTCCCTTAAGTATTATAAAATGACCTCTTTGTCTCTTTTTATGGCCTTTTCTGTGAAATCTGTTTTGTCTGATATAAATATTGCTGCCCCAGCTTTTTTTTTCATGTCCATTTGCTCGAAATATTTTTTTTATATCCCTTCACTTTCAGCCTGTGTAGATCTTTTGTTCTGAGATGGGTCACTTGTAGACAGCATATATGTAGGCTATGCTTTCTAATCCATTCAGCTACCCTATGTCTTTTTATTGGTGCATTTAATCCATTTACATTAAAAGGTTATTGTTGATAGGTACTTATTCATTGTCCTTTTCCCCCTTTGTACTTGTGTTCTTCTCTGTCTCTCTCTGTTTCTTCATCTTCTTAAAGCAGACCCTTTAGCATCTCTTGCAATGCTGGTTTGGTGGGGATGTATTCTTTTAGCCTTCTTTTGTCTGGGAAACTCCTTATTTCACCTTCCATTTTGAATGAGAGCCTTGCTGGGTAGAGAGTATTCTTGGTTGTAAGCCTTTGTTTTTCATTGCTTGGAATATTTTTTGTCATTCCTTTCTGACTTGTAGTGTTTCTGTTGAGAAATCAGCTGATAGCCTCATCAGAGCTCCCTTGTCTGTTATTAGCTGTTTCTCTCTTGCTGCTTTTAGGATCCTCTCTTTGTCTTTGAATGTTGCCATTTTAATTATGATGTGTCTTGAAGTGGCCCTCTTGGGGTTCATCTTCATTGGGACCCTCTGTGCTTCCTGGACTTGCATGAATTTTTCTCTCATCAAGTTAGGGAAGTTTTCTGCTATTAGTTTTTCAAACAGATTTTCTATCCCTTGCTATTCTTCTTCTCCTTCAGGTATTCTTATGATATAGATATTATATTTTGTGTTGTTCTGTGGCTCTCTCAAAACCTCTTCATTCTTTTTCAGTCTTCTTTCATTTTGTTGCACTGTCTGGGAATTATTTTCTATGTTGTCCTCCAGCTCGTTGATCTGATCTTCTGCTTCCTCTAGCCTGCTTTTAATTCCTTCTACTGTGTTCTTCAATTTAGAAATTGTATTCTTCATTTCCTCCTGGCTCTTATTGATAGCTTCTATGTCCTTTTCCATGCTGGTGTAATTATCAGTATGTTCCTTGTAGTTTCCCTAGAGTTCATTGTAGTTTCCCTGGAGTTCTTTGTAATTTTCTTTGAGCTCACTGAGCTCATTGAACTTCCCTATAATCCGTGTTTTGAATTGCATGTCTGATAATTTGCTTTTCTCTATTTCATTTAGCACTCTTTCTGGGGATTCCTCTTTTCCTTTTGATGGGGGGTTGTTTCTCTGTCTCCCCATTTCTGTGACTCTTCTTTTTGTTGTTGTTGCTTTTTAGATTGATGTGCACTTTCTGGATCTGCCACTGGTGGTGTCAGACCATGTACCAGTCTGGGCCTAGGCAGCCTGTTGGAGACTTCCAGGGATCTACTGCCTTTGTTTGTCTCCTTTAGTTGTTAATATATTCAATCTGTGATCAGCAGTCAGTCTTGCTTAAGCACCGAGGGTGGGGCAGATTAATTTCTGTAGGCTGGTCACATTGTAATGAAGCAGCTTTTTCTGTCTCTCTGTGGTTATAAGACTTCTCTCCAGCTAGTGTTCAGTTGGTTATTCCAGATGATTTCTCCATAATTAAGTTGTAAGTCCAGATTGCTCCTGGGTGGAGTTTATTGTAGCTTCCACTTACTCCTCTGCCACCTTGGATCTGAAATCTTCCCTTTCAATAGTGATTTTAGTTTGGGGAGAAGCCAGAAGTCACAGGGCCCTAAATGTGAGCTGTAGTGGGGATGAGTCACCTGGGTGATTTGATGTTTCAATAAAAATCTTTACACATACATGATGCATGAGTAGGCACATTTTCATGATGAAGTTGCCCATCACCAGTTGCCCATAGCTTCAACCTTCTAAATCATCTGAATAGTTTATGTGGAGGAATGTTCAAGCTTAACTCAAAATTGGATGCAAATTCATTTCTCTACTCACTCAGTTACTTTGCATGAGACTGCCACATAGTATACATGCTCACTTAATGGCATCTACCACTCCCACTGACTAATACAGTGAAGTTGTCATTGTTCACATTGTTCATGAATGTGCACTCCAGTCCATTCTCCTTGGCTGCCAGCTTACATGGATGCTGTGAAAACCATTCTCATTATATTAAAAATATCTGGAATTTTTCCAGATAGATTAATATATATATATCCTTAGGGACAGAGAAAATCAAACCAATCTTTAGGCTATTTATTAGTAATATTAGTTTTAAAAGGTATAATGGGGAGAAAGTTGGAGTTACATACTTCATTATTTTCAGTACTATTGCCCCTTATCTCAATCCCTTAGCAAATGATGATGATGATAATAATAATTGCCAGTTTATTATAACAAGCTTAGCTACATGGCTCTACTCTACAATTATGTCAGCCTGCCATGCAAAATATCATTATGAAAAAAACCCAAAGATCTATCTTTCCTTTTCTATGCTTAGTACTGTCTCTAGATTCAGTAGGCAAAAATAATATCATGGTATTTTATACAATAAAAAATGAACTCAAAATAAGGAAGAATCTTTCCTTATGGATTTTCCAAGTGAATACCAAATAAATATTTAAAAAATTACTTTACGTATTAATTTTTTAAACAATAAAGGTTGTCTTTTAGAACTGAAGAATTCTACAGCTTTCTGGAGATCATTTGTCAGGCTAAGGTAAATTTCTCAATAACAGTAAAGAGGTCTATAATTTGAGGCCTGTATACGGATTATAGAAAAGCTAAGATTAATTTAAATCCTTTCTGAAACAAAGTTGGGTACAAGCTAATTAATAGAAGAATTTACTTATTTAACAAATGTCCAATTTTATGGTTTTATTTATTTATAAATATCAACAGGTACTAATATCTCTGGTTAAAGATGGTATAGTAAAAGCAAGTTTTTTCTTCTTCTCCTCTCCCATGACATCTCCCCCAAAATCATGTTTCCATCTAACAACAAAATAAATATATTTACATCTTAGTGAAACACAAAAATTCCCACAAAAGTCAATAACCCTGAAGAATATTTGATAGAAACAATAACATTCAAACCTAATTTTAAAAGTATGCTTAGAACTGACCCAAACTTCCTCAGATCCCAAACAAGATGCAGATACATCTAAAAAAGAAAAATCACAGTTCTGAAGGACCCCTTCAGGGACCTTTTGGAAGAATAACAAGACCCATGTGTGTGATAGAATATAGGAGAAAAAAAAATGTCTGTGAGAAACTTAGACCATACCACACCTCAGAATAACAGTTAAGGTGGAGCCAAAGGAAGAAAAATATTTGTACATGTCTGTCTCACAGTCAAAATACATTCACCCCATCATAGTGTCTCCTACATTAGGGCAGCATGGATTTGTAGCTGAGAAGTTTAACCTGTATGTTTCTGGCCCATACATTTATATCTAGTAATTTTCCTTCATTTCATACTGTCTTTGACCATGTTGGTCCAAGCTGGAAGTGTTCTTCTGGTATAAACGTCTCGATAATCTTGTGGTTCTCCGATGCATGCTATGGGCATTTACTCCATTAGACAGGAGGCTTCTCCACACATCGTTCTTGGAAAATTCCATCCCCATTCTTGACTTCCGCTTAGATGACTGGGTGGTTCTAGGGGTCACATATTTTTTCTCCATACAAATCCTTTGTGTGACTGAATTTTTTTAACCTGTCAGATGTTGTTAGCGAATGGTTGTCCAGCCACACCCTCAGCTTTATTTTACTGTATATTTTTCTAATAGTGGACCTCTTGATTTAAGCATTTTTCACAATCTGAATTTCCCAAAACACCTAATTCTGAATGAGTTGAGAATTTTCCAAAACATCTGATTCCTTTTTGTTTAACAGTTGTCTCTGTTTATCCTCATGCATTTTACTATAGGCAGCAAAAGTAACTAGGCTTCACATTCAAATTTTTGCTTGGCAATCTCTTCCGCTAAATGTTCAAGGTTATAGCTTACAACTTGTACTTTACACATAACTATGAAACACATTTCTTCTGAGCTTTTGTCCACTATATAATAAGGGTCTCCCTTCCCGTAGTGTCTAATAAAATGTCCTTCACTTTGAGCCCTCAGTAGCAGTACCTTTAACTTCCATGATTCTACCAACAGTTTCTTTGCGATATAGAAATTCTCTAAGGTGATTCAAGTTTTCTCTATCGTGCTCCTTACTTCCTTTTAAGACCTTATTAGCAGAATCATTAATGTCCATAATTCTACTAAGAGTCTGTTCAAAGCAGTCCAGGCTTTTGTTTTTTTAAATCAGGGTCTTCAATCACCTACTGCCCAGTTACACATTTTTAGATAAGCTTTATCAGTCAGTGTTCAACTAGAGAGGCAGAATCAATAAGAGATTTATATTAAGAGCTTTATTGCCACAAATCAGTTTATACAATTGTAAAGATAAGTTAGGCAATCCCAAAATATATACAGCAAGCCACCAGGAAGGACAGGCTGGAATTTGGGTACACAAGAATTTCTTCTTCAGGAAAGCCTCAACTCTGTTTTAAAGGTCTTCAACTAATGGTACAGGCCTATCCAGATTATCTAGGATAATTTCCTTTACTTACATCAACTGATTAATTAAGCACTTTAGTCACATTTACAAAAGACCTTTATGGCAACATGTAGATTAGTGTTTGAATAACTGGGAACTCAAGCCTAGTCAAGCTTACACATCAAAAAGACCATGACAAGCTAACTAGACTTAAGGATATAGAATGTATCCTTTGGGACCGCAAATCACTTCCATCAGGTGGTAACAGCTGGCTTCAGTTTTTCTAAAACAACATTCAACAAAAGAAAAAAAAACCTATAAAATTTTGAAAAAAGGTGTAATCCCAGAGTTCTAAATTAAGCCATTTATAAAGATAGCCAAAAAACATTCTCAGGAAATAAAGCACCCACAGTCTCTTCCTGAAATACAAAAATAAATAAATAAAATAAAATACTATATTTTGTTAAAATAGATCTAACAAAATTGAATCAAAATAAAAAACTAAAGAGTGGAGAATCCATGATAAACATGAAGGAAATTAGGGAGGAAGGGAGGGAGGGAGGAAGGAAGGAAAGAAGAAAGAAAGGGAAGAAGAGAGGAAGGAAGGAAGCTGGTAAATATATAGAACCACAAAGCCAACCAACTGAAGAACTTATAGAAAAAGTACATATGTTAGAAACCTTGGTAGTATATTTAAAAATCATCATATATAATTTTTTAAACTGAGATATTTGGGAGAACATGTAATAGGAAGTTTAAATGTGATAATTTTATACCTTTATTGGTAGGTTGTCAATAAAGGATTTTGGTAAATTAGGAATTACTTTAAGTATTTAAATTACTTACAGTATTCTTTTAAAAAATGTAGAATGATTCTTAATTGAGTTAAACTTTCAGTGTGTAACATACATATTATTTTAGCAAGACACAATACTGCCTCTAACAATTAAGAAATTTGGTTACCAAAGGGCAACTCTCATGTAAAACTTTTTCTATAAATATATAAACAGCATAATTTTCTATAAAATATAAGTATATCATGTTATACTGTTTTTTATATTTAAGCAAACATTCATCAATCAGGTTATCTAATAACTGTATTGAAGAGAAAAGTGATGTTTAGGTGGTTAGATGATGTATTCCTGACATTTCTAAGATACAATAAACAGCAAAATTCCAGTTTTTTGTGCATGTTGTTTCTTGAAATATAATAAAATTTGAAATATTCTACAGGCTTTTTTCCAAAAGATAAAGATTAATTGCTTGACTAAAGATAGGCTTTCAGAATTTACAGATGTGTATGGGGATCTTTTGTAGGATAATGAGCTTAAAGGATAAGTAAGTTAAGAGATCTGCTACCTTTCTGTTTTAAATGGGCTTTAAAGAAAATTTTGTAAAAAAATATATATATAAATTGAAAAACCAAAATAAAAAAAAATCTAAAAAAAATTATATATATATATGTACATATATATATATATATATGTGTGTGTGTGTGTGTGTGTGTGTGTGTGAAAACTAAAAAAATAAAACAGATTAGCAAGCACTAACATCAAATGGATTAGCAGAAATAATAAGCAGATTATTTTTAGTAGGTCCCTGGTAAATTGACAGAAGATATTAGTTAAATTGATAACAAATATGAGCCTAACATGTTGTACTGTCTTGAGAAAAAAAGGGGAAAAGTTAATATAATGTAGTTCAGAAAATGCATTGAGGCAATATTCAGAAATAGTACAAAGTAAAGAAGAAAAGATAGATGAATTTGACTAGAGTACATTAAAATGAAGACTTACTGCTTATCAAAAGACCACCTTTCCCCTTAATTTCCATTCTCTTTTGGGTTGGAAATACTCTTTACAAGCATTACATGCTAATATGATATCTAATACACTGTGACTTGAGCATAGCCACAATGTTCATTTTTTACCTTTAACCCTGAAGCAGTCAAGAGACTTATGTTGACAACCAGCTCCCAGCTCCTCTTGGTGAACAATGGAACCTGCAGACAGGCCTGCAGGAGCACCTTTTTTCTGACCTCTAATCCAATCTTCTTCATGGCTCAAAATAGAATTAATTAAGTATAAATGACTGAGAGAATGCTGGCTAAATGGCCAACATGACTGTCAAGGTAGGAAAAATCCATATTTCTGCAAAAGCCCTGTGTTTAGATATGTGTATTTATGTAAATGAGCTTCAAACTATTTAATAAAAGACACAGAATATGTATATAGTTATTTCTAATGGACATTATTACTTTTTTATTTGTACACATTTGGTACTTCAGGCTTCTTGTTTCAAAATTAGGATTGAAATCAATATATCAAACCAGACACCTAGTGGTTATAAAATACAATTCTAAGAAAGCAAATGATAAGATAAAATATATAGCCTCACTTTGGGGTAAAAAATGGTAACTCATAAGGACCTAATTTAATAGCTCTGCTAAATGTTGTCTGTGCTTAGATTAATTGTTATCATTGGGTAATAACACAACAAGTTTCATGAGTTCAGCATTTTCATGTGTATTGTTACCCTCTGCATCCCTTTCCTAACAAGGTAACAGCTATTTCTTTGATGATTTACTCTAAAATCTCAGATCTCAATTCAGATTGTTAAAGGAAGGTTTATGTTTCAAACAACAACACATTTTACTTGGAATAGCATTAGGAATAGAAAGAAAACACATTTTTTTTCCAGAATAGAAATAAAGTTGACCATCATTTAGGTTGTTATATGATCTGCTACTGATCTGATTGAAAA
Organism: Furipterus horrens; assembly: GCF_987537825.1. NCBI lineage: Eukaryota > Metazoa > Chordata > Mammalia > Chiroptera > Furipteridae > Furipterus > Furipterus horrens. The sequence continues at coordinate 16,784,688 of NW_028327180.1, forward strand.
TGTTTTTCCCCATACTCCCAGGAAATTTATGTCCTTGTTAGAAATTAAGTAACATTTTCTGTTTATTCCTCAATAGTGTTGGCTATAAGCATTTTCCAAAAAGAGTACTTTTGACATTTTATCTAACTTTCTGAGAAATCATGAGACTTAAAATGTGAAACTTATTCTTACATGTAATATTCTGAGTAAAATTATCATGTTGCTGACAATACTAAAATGTAGTTTAAAGTTTTTTCTCTTATTAAAGTTGTTATGAAAAATTTGGAATCAGCCATTCTTGCTCTTCTATTTGATGACTCTTATGACACTAAGATGTGTATATAAGAAAACCCTTTTTAAAAAGGAATTTATTCTTGTGCAATGAAACAGAATGGATGCTTTGTGTCGAGCTAACTGGCCCATGAAATAAATGAATCCATAATTCTAGGTCTTTCTAATATGCCCCACTCAAAAAAGATAGCTAGCTCAAATATGAACAATATTTACACTTTTGAATAATAATAGAAATCTATGTCAATGATACAATCCTTTTTTAAAAATTAAGACACAAAGTACCATTTTACTGGACAGCAAATTGCACCAGCCTGGAGGAAAACTTGAAGAATTGTTAAAGCAAACTCAAATGTAGAATTTTTTGCATGGCACCAAGACCTTAATTTTAATCACCTTTGGAAGTGGTTGAAGGAAATAATTGTTCTTACATTTAGTGTTATCAGCCTAGGGTAGAAAGTGCCAAAGAAAAGAAACATGAATAAAACATATCAACTTTGGTTTTATTTTCAATTTTGAAATTAAGGAGAAAAAGGAAGGAAGATTCTAGTGTGGCAACTTTCTTGTCAATGGCAGCATGAAGCCAACAGCACTGAAGAAATAACTTATGACCATCCGGAGGCTCTACCTGGCATTGAGAATCCCTTTCAAAAGCAGAACTTTCCATTGGAAAAGTCTGAATTTTTATCAAATCTTGGATTAGTCCCAATAGAAATATCTTGTCTTGCATCATTTTATGAGGTTGCTTATTACACTGTCAAGGAAAAGAAGTGATGAATGACTAAAGATTAAAAAGAGATTTTGGAGAAACCATATGCCCCAAATATAAATGGTCAAACGGCTGTGGAACGAATAAAAGATAAATGTGAATTCCCTCGGAACTACTTAAAGAAACCCAAACCTAAGCTAGAAGGAAGGGACAGAAGCCTGAGAACTGTTAAGAAGCTAAATTCTATTCCTCAGGAGACTTCTTTTTAAATAAAGTATTAGCAAATGAGAAAATAAAGATCTTATACTATAAAAAGTTACTTTAACAGACTTTATCTATTCCATATAAATTACACACCTCTCAAGATGAATTGTACCTAAAAGGACTCATATATAATATAATGTCTATTAAGTTGTCAATGAATTAATTCTTTGGAGATCTTGTTAAGATTGACGCTCTATATCTGTGCTGCCCACGCACATCATGATTTGGTAGTTCTTAGGTGGAGCCTGATATTCTGAGTTTCGGACATAAGCCAAGTGACATCAATGTTGCTAATATCAATGAACCATGAGCGGAAAGGTTCTCACAGGCTGACTAGCTCAAACAGAGGAAGGTCCTTGCCAGGGATAGACCAAAATCAGTATGACACTTCAGAAAGAAAATGACTCAGCCAAAACCATGACAGGTAACAGCACTGAATGGCAGGAAAGCCCTGTTGCTCATGGTCCATGTGTTTCCTTGACCATTCTAAAGACATGAGAGGGAGAAGAAGCCATGTTAAAGAGACACGTATAAATGTAAACTACTCATCTTTTTCCATTGCTGAAAGATCCCCTACAGTCTACTTACAGTACAGTGCATTAATTTTCAATAAAGCAACAAAACTATTGGGTTGTCCAAAAAGACACATTTTCCATTTTCACCAATAACTTTATTGATTTGGATATTTTGAGTATATCAGCTAACTCCTGTGTGGTACAATGTTGATCGTTCTTAATTAATGTCTCAATTTGATCACTATCAACTTCAACTGGTCTATCAGACTGTGGAGCATCATCCAGAGAGAAATCTCCAGCATGAAACTTCACAAACCACTTTTGACAGATTCGATCAGTCACAGCACCATCTTCAAACACTACAAATCTTATTTTGCATTTCAGTTGCATTTTTACCTTTATTTAAATAATAAAGCATAACATTCTGAAAATGATATACATATTCTCTTCTTTCTTCAGTATTAAAATTCACAAATTTTGAGTTTTTAATGCATGCTGATATGACAGCTGTCATAATACAATGTCACAAAATTGTTTCAAATTAAGTTAAAGACAACTAATCCCTACTAGAGCTTACAGAAAAAAGAAAAGAAAAAAAAAAAAACCTTTTGGCCAACCCAATATTTCCTACAGTTCAAAATATGTCTTTCTTGTCTATCTACCATGTGTCTTTTTCTCCATTTCCACTCAGAGCCTGTTAGTTATCATGTAAGCAATGACCGGTGTGCATGAGAAATAAAAACTGAGGCGAAGTGCCAAAATTACATTCAATCCTCAGAGCTGTGTTTACACCACAGTTGGACACAGCAAAATTAAATCAGAAATTAACTGCCGAATTATTCTGGATTCAACTCTAGAAGGTAGGCTGCTAGTCTCTGCAGGAGAACATACAAATTGAAGCTGCAAAGAATGAGTAGGCAATGAGCAACACACTGGGAGAAAATGGATTTGTAGAAGGAAGGAATAAATAAAGTTCCCCATCTCTTTTCTACACATTTCAAAAGACCCCTTGTTGTGAGGTGTTGGGATTATTGCATTATAAAAACTGCTAGTAAGAACTTAGCAAAATAGCATAATTTTCACCATTTAGGAAACATGCTCTGGTTAGAAAATATTTTAAAGACATTCCCGTTATTTAAGATTTCCGTTTACAAATATTCAGTCAAGATGAAGACTACCAAGCTGGAGGTTTCCAATGAAAATCTGACCCTGATTTGTTAAAGTCATGAAGACAAATGATGATCAAACAGAGCCCTTTAAAATGAACTGCCATGAACAACAGGAGTACAGTTTACTGCTGCTATTAGCCTGAATTGGTTTTTGGAAGGAAATAGAAGCTGAATACAATACAGGTAATTAAAGAACAAGCTTTTGTTAGCACTGGCAATCAAGAAGTTGTGATTTTACAGACTTGGAGCCTATTATGGTGCCTTGAAAGTAGTCTATTTTTAAACAGATAGTCTATTCCTCTTTCTTACAACACTAAAGAGTAATTATGGCTAACATGTCATTTTCTATTCAAGCTTTTTACTATCCATTTAGGGCAAAGATGAGCATTTTTAGAATCCATAATTACCATGGAAACCATATATTTAATCCCCAAGGGCTGGGAAACAATTGATTATGAAACTGTGATGGCTGAATTGCAAGTCGCTCAACAGTGCATTTTTATCACTGCTATCTCAATACTATGCATAAAAACCCCGTATGCATATGTGTTTTTATTTTGTTTTCTTTTAAAATGAACTCATTGTTTTTTTTTATAAGATGCCTATAACATTTTGATTATGTAACTTAAATCAAACATGGTATTTCAAAATACGATGGCTGAGAATCAAAATTAAAGTCATAATGAATATAAACAACACTTACAATTGTCATACCAGATGTTCAGTATTTCTTGAGAATAACATAGACTTAGCGTTTTGAAAAGCTCAAACGTAAAACATGAAAATAATACCAGTAGTCCTGATAAATAGGAATGTTCTTGGAAATTCCTAATCATGCTACTTGGAAGGAAAATGTGAACCTCAAGTAAGTAACTCTTCAGGTAAGAAATGAATGTAAACCGCATATTTCATTCTGGATACAAAGGTTGAATTATAAAGCTTTGCGGTATTCAGCTTTTTCTGCTTTTATTGTTTATGTAATATTGCTACTCAGCAAATATAATGAACTATTGATCTCAGACTGTCCATACCTACATTCCCACAGAAAGGACACTTAACCCTACTGTATTACTGGATTGGGAAGGTGTTGTCCATCACAAGTACATCTCTCCAGGCCAAACAATTAATAAGGAGGCCTACCTCAGTGTTCTTCATCGGTTGAGAGATGCAATAAGACAAACAGTCGCAGCTGTGGGCAGCTGGTGATTGGCAGTTTTGTCACGACAATGTGCCTACCCATGTATCACATCTCATGCAGATGTTTTGGTGAAACATCAAATCACCAGGTGACTCAGCCCCACTATAGCCCAGATTTGGTGCCTGTGTCTCCTGGCTTTTCTCAAAACTAAAGTCACCTTGTAAGGGAAGAGATTTCAGACCATCAATGAGAGTCAGGAAAATATGTCAGGGTAGCCAATGGTGATTAGGAGAACTGTGTGAGGTCCCAAGATGCCTCCTTTGAAGGAAACTGAGGTGTCATTGTCCTATGTACAATGGCTCTTGTATCTTGTATCTTTTTCAACAAATGTCTCTATTTTTCATATTATCATACATGGCTGGATACTTTATGGACAGACCTTTTTTTTATGTATACATCTGTTATTTTTTAAAATGCTATATAATCTCCTAGAGTATGAGGATGATATGCCTTAAATGCCTTATAAAATATTCATTTAATAAATATTAGTTGATAATGATAAAGGTGAGCCTCAGTTTCAATAGAATCAAATGAAGCAAGAATTCCAGATTTTAGAAGTGAAGAATCATTCAGTTTCACCCTGTCTCAAAATACGGACAAGTGTTGCTAAAGAGCAAATATCCCAGCAGGAACAGAGAAGTCTTTAGAGTATAACAGAAATAATTCCTATCTGAATCACTTAATGCCAATGATTGGCCCTATTACCCTTAAGTACGAAGTAGAAATTCAACACAAAATGAACTGTGCATTTTTCAAAGGTTTTCATGCCAAATGGCATGGTGTAAACCAGGAAAAACATTGCTCTAGGGGTAGGTGTCATAGGTTCTGATATGCCTCATGGCTTAAGGTACATTTTGGCATGCCACTTTAACTTTTAAAGTAATGATGATCATAACCATAAACCTCTGACATTGGAGGTATTTACTATATGCCATGCACTATTCCATGGGCTGGACACCTATTCACTCTGTTGATCTTCCTAGCAACTCTAAGAGATAGGCACTTATTATTTCATGTAAGAAAGAGGACCCTGGGAAACAGGTAAAGTGATATTCACAAGTCAAACCAATTTTCAGTGGTAGAGTCAAGTTAAGAAATCAGGGAGTCCCCTTTTCTTTTTCTTTGTTTCCGTTCTGGAACAAGGCAGTCCTGACACCATTAGGTGAGACTATGCATGACAGACATGTATACCAGTCAGGGTATCCACAGTGCCCTGGCCTGGCGCGGGGTGATACAGTGAAGAGTCTGGCTGGAACAAGGAGATGTCCCTGCACAAGGGCAGCCTGGCACTGTGCATTGAATCTCAAGTGGAATAAGGAAGGCAACCAAGTACCGAGAATCTAAGATGAGGCCCAAGAGATTGTACCAAAGCTTTATAGCTAAGAATGTGGTGCATGCTTAGACCTTTTGGGAAAACAATTGCCACAGAGGGAACAAGATGATACCCAGAAGAATAAAGTATGCAGAAACATTAGAGAAAGTACAAACACCAACAGAACTGCAATTAAAGGTCATTGTCAGATATTAAAGAATGGCCTTTATATGTCTACTGGCATGTAAAAGTCTTCAGTACAGACATCATAAGCCTTGTTAATATGCCACCAATAGATCCACCCTTAATCACTCTGATTTTATGATAGTGCTTTTAAAAGATACTTAGATAGATATAAAGATATTTTTTAAGTTTTTTCCTTGATATTTGACTTTTTTAACATATAAAACACTTTGTACGGTTTTTTTGGTATTGCTATACTGTTAAGTATTTCAATGCCTACAGTGGCATAAGAAAAATATATGGTTACCATTCAATATTTACCTACTACAAAGAAAGGCATTCATAAATAAACATATTGATCTGCTTGACAAATATTTACCAATAATCCAGTACCATAGAAGTATCCTGACTGTAAAACAGGCCTGAAAAGTTGTGCTAAGATGAGCAAACTAATTTTAATATGATAAAAATGCTCTCTATGAAAATACTGTTTCAGTTTTTAAAAAATACACACACACACACACACACACACACACACACACATGACAGACTAGAAGTTGGAAACAACCAAATTTTTAACTTTTAAACTCATTTTTATATAAATTTTGTCTCTGGTCAAGAACACAAGTACATTGTAAAAAGTTGTCAATAAAATCTTTCCAGAGATATTGTTGCCATAATAGCAAACGTCACACTGCTGGTTTTGCGGTTCTCTCGTAATATATAGACTGAAGACTGCATTAAAAAGTATAAAGAGAAAGGTGACACCTTAGATACTGAGAAGAGGCAAATATGACCCAAAGAACTCGGTTCTATGCTTTAATTTGCAGTGTTTTATGATCTAAGTTAGTTCTAGAAAAAACCTGGAGGCAGAATAGGTAGATGTAGGTAGTTCCTAAGAAGAGAAAAGGCAACAACAGCCACTTTTTCTCAAAAGGTGATACCAGTTGTTAACAAAGGTGGAAACTTGACAATGTGGTGGTCTTTTCCTATAGATGGACCTTTGCATGGCATGAATGGTTATGTAAAATCAGAGCATTAATGGAAAATATCCTTACTAAAACTATAGATCAAACAAATTCTAGTGATTTATAATTGGTTCAAAATTCCATCCAGCTAAAAGACTGATGATCTGGCCCTCTCCAAATAATTGGATGTTCTATTTAGAGTCTATGCTACTGAAATAAGCTTTTTATTAACATCAAATGGGCATAGTAACATAATTCAACAAGGAAACAAGTAATGGAATGGAATTAAACAAAGGAAAACATACACCCACAAAGGTGAATTTAGCATTGGAGGGCTTCAACTGTTTTTTAAAAATTTCTGAATTAAATACAAAATGTCCAGCATAGTCTTCCCAGCAAGTACATTATTTGTTAGAAGCCAGAATGCTGTTCCAGTGCATTCTGATTCCTTATTTTGTTACATAATAATATGCTTAAAAAGCAACACATTGTGAGCTTGGGAGCTGTTAAGGCATTTATTTACCATGGTGGGTTAATCTCATTCAGTGAGGTATAGAAACTCAATAATGAGTGCTACAGTATATAAGCTAATTGCTAGGATAAAACCAAATGAATAATTACTTAACTCCAGAATGAGGCCTGCGGGAATTTTTCTTTAATAAAGGTTTAATTCACCAGTGATAATGAATGCAATCTCACATACTACTGAATAACACCATTAACATAATGGCTGTGATACAAAAACTATAATTAGAACTAAACAGAAACGTTAATTACAACCACCAAGGTACTGAATGAAATGCTGTTGTTTAAGAAATTGACCTGCTTTGTTGTCGTGTGTTATGGGCTCAAGAATATCTCTGTAATTAAGTATATATATATAATGGGGTTTATATCATTCTTCTGGAATCCTCTGAAATGTCATAAATATGTATATTAATAAAAATTATCTTATTAATTTGAAAGATAAGCTGAACATAAAAATGATTAAACTTTTTTTTATCTTGGTTAAATGCAAACATCAATATTTGTGTTAAAAAATTTCAATATTAGAGAGAGTAGGTGTCTTCAATTATGCATTTTGTTGGTGTTAGTTCTATGAGCACTAGAAAAGCAGTTACTAAAACTGAACAAATTAATAAAGTTTGAAATATTATAATAATTTGAAATTTATAAGTTGCGTAATCAATGAAAAAATTCAAAGTACTAAATTGATGGTTCTAAAAATACAGCTGTGATTCTTAAAATATTTTGAATCTCAATTATCCAATATATAAATATGTATGTTTTTGACAGTATACATAGTAGAAAATGTATGTATCTAGATAGATATATGTTGAGAAACATTTTGGAACCAAGTATAACACTCTATTAAGCATCAAAAACAATAACAATAAGAATCTTCTATTATTATACAGATACTTTCAATGCTTAAATATGCTTAGAAATATTACCAAAAAGATAAATCCGTTTACCTCCCATCTGTTTTATTGCCAACTGTATTGGTATTGAGCTTTTATACTAAAGGAATTTTCATTTTTTATTAAATTTATTGGGGTGACATTGGTTAATAAAATTATATAGGTTACAAGTGTACAATTCTATATACATCATCTGTATATTGCATTGTGTTACCACCTGAAGTCAAATCTCCTTCCATCACCACATATTTGGCCCCCTTTACATTTTATCTTTATTTTAAAGACAGAACTTCAATAGAACTAACACCAGCAAAAATGCAGGGTGGAAAGGAAGAAGAGACTACTATCCAGAGAATCAGATGGGTCCAATGAACTCTGGCACCAAAGGGGTGAGCCATCACCCTCATAACTTAGATGCTTATTTAATTCCTGTTTGGTACTTAGCTTCAAACCAGTTAATGATGATGCTAGCAGCTCAGCCCCCCAAGCAGGAAGTCCAGAAGATTTTCTCTACATTTTTATATTCAGTTAGATAGTAACCTTTAAATACTTTTAAAATTCTAATTATTTTTTTATCATCCTAAATAATCCTCTCATTTTTTTCTTATTGAGGAGAGGCTATAAAAGAGAAAATAATTCTTCTACCACAAAAACTTGAATAAGCTTTAATATACCTTGAGTTTAAAGAATGATTTTTATATCCATTAAAAGCTGATACTAGGATTTAAAAATAATGCTTTAACCCGGACAGCATAATGTTAAGCATTGTTGGAAAATGTGTCACTAATTGACCCTCATAAATGTGGATTAAATACTCTTAGTCCACTCAAGCAGGTATAGAAATGCTTGTTGTCATATATAAACTCCCCATAACATATGATGAAATTAACCCTAACCATATGATTAGACAGAGATCTCACATTTCTCACATTAAGCAACCCTGTGACTTGCCTGACTTTGAAAGAGGAAGGAGGGAGACCCTAAAGGCTTTAAGCAATGAGTACTTTTGCCCTTGGGTAGCCTCTAGTTAGAGAATGCGAGCGTAGTCAGAGATAGATTCACCTTGCTGTGGACCTTGAACCATTCTGCAAACACGCAGAAAAATAAATTAAGTTAATTCAAGTGCTGTTGCTGCCTCTAACACTGTCCTTCACTTAGGAGGAAAAAAATAGGTGGGTGCAAGCAGTGGTGGGGACTATAGAGACAAAATTTGGAAACCGCACAAAAATTTACATTCTGCCTACAGCTTACTGGCATATAAATATCTAAAGAGGAGAATCATAATCAAACCATCTCTTTTGTTGTATAAAAATTAGCAACCATGGTTAAAGCCATGTGGCTCTATTCAGATTCAATGCTTTTCTTCTTTTTTATTTTTTGCAGTTTCCACTTCATAATATATCAAAACTCCTGTCCAAACAGAGCTTGATACTACACCCACACTAAAATTCAGCCTCCTCTGTATTTTTAATTAACGCGGTCCCAGCAGTGGTTTTTAACAGCTAACATTCTGTGTGAGTTACAGTACGCACACTGCTGAGACATAAATGCAAAGTAATCACCTTAATAAGTAGATATAAACATTTACAACAAATGCAACAAGTCTTTGCAACAAATAAAAGAATATAAAGAAAAATAACCAGCTGCAAGCCAGGAAATAAGTCTCAATACAACTGCATGAGTATGAATGTCACTCAGAACTCTGATCTTTTGTTGTCTTTAGTAATTTTAATGCCCGGAGTCACTAATGAGCTTGTACTTCCAATGCCAAAAAATGAGAACCCTGATTAAAAAACAAAAACAAAAGCCAGGACTTTAATTTGCATGTTTGTGCCAAAGACACCAGCAGAGAACTCTAAGCACTTGGGTGACTGTATCATTTCCATAACAGAAAGAAATTATAATACCTCCGTTCAGAACCAAACAGGGCAAGCCTTCCGCATCCTACCCACAACAAACAATAGGCCCTAAGGTGGGAAGAAGCTGGACAGACGTGAAGAGCAGAGAGAAGAATGGAGCTGGAGCTGAGGGAGGCAGACCAGAGCGGGACAAGATGAAGTGGAGAAGCTGGCAGTGACCAGGGCATGAAAAGCTTGGTAGATCAAGATAAGGGGAATGGAAGTTATTCTAACAAGGATAACATGAGAGAGCTTTAAGCATGATAGTCCTATGATCTAATATGTCTTGAAGGTTACTTTGGCCACAGGTTAGAGTGAAACCAAGAAAAGCACCTGTGGGCTATTGTGGGTGGTTTGGTGTTCAGGGATGAATCTATATATATCAGAGTAGATAGAGGCAGAAAAAATAGGCCAAGGGCAGGAATTAGAGGAAAGAGTAAGGAAAAAGACAGAGAGAATGAGTCCCAGATTGAGATGTGGGCCTGAGAACTGGCTGCTCTCTTTCCCAGCAGACCCCCAGCCACAGCCCATGCTTAGCAGACCTTCCAAACCCTCTCTAGGGAAAAGCAGTTTAAACGAACAATCAGTTAATAAGCTCCTTTTTTTTTTTTTTGGTCCAAATACGATTTGGTTAAGAAATTTTGTTTCAATGGCCTGTCTTTCATCATTTCAAAGGTGAAGAATCCAAGTTAACTCTAAAGAATGATGAGATGAGAAAGGTCTCATCTATCAAGAAAAAGAGATATTCCTGCAGAGTGAACACGCCACATGGTGCCCTTGTAGCCGTCTGCATGATTATTTATGACTTAAGCCAGCAAAGTGGCAAATGACTTGCAGGCTTAAGTTAGTGTCTTATATATAATATAAACTCTCTCTCTGTGTTCATCTGGGAAGGAGTGAAAACAACCTTCTGTTATATGTAGTGAACTGAACCGTCAAATAACTGAGAAGCAATCAAAAGAATAGTTAAGTGTTTGAAGAGTTCAGGTATTTAGACCCAGATGACTGAGTCAGAGATGGCTGAAAGAACATTCAGATACAAACACACACTATCTTGAATTAATTTGTAGAAGCCATCTAAACTTGAAACAGTAACGAAAGACTACGATAAGCAAAATGGATCTTGTCCCTTTTGTTTTAAGGATGGGTTACAGAAACCTAAAGATGTTGACATTAATCTCAAGAGAAAAGTACAGGGCAGGTTTTTAGGCAGATAGTCTGTATATAATTAAGGGGGACAAGGGTCAAAATCAAAGGACTCCAACTAGGTTCAGTAAGAAAAGTCAAATCAAATTAATATTAGTTCCTTCTTTTGATACTTTTCCATATTATAGAAGAGTAGAAGAACATCATAGATACACATGACCCTGATTTCACTAAGACATTCGACAAAATTACATGATATTATGGAACATAATGTAGAAAGGTACAACTAATAACATAACACCAACCAGGAGTGATATGTTGTTCTATATGACTGGATTCTTTTCTTTGACAATACAGTAGTCATTCGCTATATTGCAGTTCACTTATTGCGGCCTCAATGTATCGTGGGATTTTAAAAAATATATTTAATTATTTATCGCGGATTTTTCACTATATCGCAGGATTTTGAGGTACTGTATACATATGTTGTTAAAGTTATATAGGTTTAAGAGTGTAGAATAAATGTAAAGTTCCTACTTCACAGGGGGGTGGGGTCTGGAACGTAATACCTGTGATAAGTGAGGGGATACTGTACTGTTTTTCGGTGATTTCAAAGAAGATATGGAAGTAATGGTTATCTACTTCTGAAAGACAAAAATCTATTTAGATTCATTTAGCAGAACATATGTAAGTTTTTAAACTTTCATACTTCAGCCTTCTGTACATGCTGTAACTTCTGTCTGCAGTGACTTCACCCTGCTCTCTCTGTTTGGCCAACACTAACGCTCCTACATTTCCATCAGATCTGTTTGACTTGCAATTATATCCTCTAGAAGGACTTCTCCAAAGAGCTGCAGAAATATTCTTCCCATATCTGAGTGATTGAGCTAATCACATTGCGTTTTAAACCACATATGTGTTTTCAGCCACCTCTACTGTGACTCTCTTTTTCAAAAAAAAGATATTTTTCTTTAAATTTATCTTGATAGTCTGAGTGTCTGCAACATAATAGATAGTGAGTGTTTGATGAATAAAACCAACCTTGCATGATTCCAGAAGAAGTTAATCAGGTGGTGAGAAACACATCAGAAATTGCAGACGAAACTACATTTAGCTAAATGATAGAAAAATTCCTGGCAACATGAAAAGTGTTCACTTGTTCATTGCTCCATATTCCTACTGAAATGATCCAGAAAATGTAAAAAGATAAAAATAAAAATAGGGAGAAATATGATCAACAATGAGAGGGGACCACCCATATGATAACCTTTTTTAAATAAGTTATGTTACAAAATAATAATACAAATGGGATCATATTAAAGACTGAAAATAGGAGCTGATTCCCAAATTCTTTTGCTGGGAAATCTCAGAATCAGCAAGCAATAAGAAAATCTACACAGAAACCCGTTAACCCCACTTAAATTTGAAGAACAGCACTGGATTTGCAGGTAGTGCATGGCTGCTCTGGAGCACCAGTTTAGACCCCTGTCTGCCACAAGGAGATCAATGGCCCTGGGAGGCTGCCCTTGAGCTGCAATCAGCAGCAGGTGAGTGGTGCAGCTGTGCCAGGAAGGGGTCCCAGGTGTAAGGCTGACAGCCAAAGAAGGACACAGTCGTTCCCGGCATGGCAGTTTCATTAGTAAAGAAGACATTTCTCCATAAGGAAATTTCCTCTATCATTATAGGGTAAATTCCTTAGAATAAAGTGATAGGACTTCCTATAACTTTAGCTTCCTCCCAGTTCACCTCAGGCTGCTAGAGCACTGGTTTTGTAAATTCAGTCCACCAGTCAAAAACATCAAGATATGATCAAGGAATTTTATGGCAGGTTAGGCAATGGGCACTCATCAAACCACTCAGGGGCAATTACTAGACTTCTGTTCATTGCATAATTTCTAAATATTTAAATATGTAAATAATAAAAAGAGATGCTTTTCTCAAAATAACTTACTATTGAAAACAAAAGTAAAATTTATAAACAACTTTGTAGTCACAACAAAATTCAAAGAACATAATATATTCTGACAACTGAGGTGAAAAATAAAATAGTAAAGCAACAGGCTGAGAAGGAGAATTAAAAAAGAGTACAATGAGGTCAGGGAAACGGAAGAAACGCAATTGCAGAACTGACACATGCACCCAGAGCAATGAATAGTAAGGGAAATTGGATCTATAGAACATTTGAATTCATTATGTAGGGGATGAAAAGGAGAAAATATCCAAGCAAGCAGAAAGGATACAAAATCGGCATCCAACAGAGATCTATGAGTATGTGATCCTAAAGAAGATACCAGAAAATATTGGACTAAAAATAAAAATAGATACTGGAAAAACTTCAACAACACTAAAAATAAATAAATTAAATATAACTTTCCTGATCTAAGACATGTTTGAATCTGTATATATCTAAAGGGTTTACTAAAAATCAAGAAAATTAGTGCAGAAAAAAATACACAGCTATATGGCAATAGAATTTTTAAATTTCAAAGGCAAATAAATATTCTCCTAACCATCCAGGTTGAAGGAGATTAAGGAGAGAGGAGAATCAAGATGGCTTCAGAATTTTTCCATCAAATATTAAATGTGAAAATGAAATATCTACAGAGTTTTTAGAAAAAATAACTGTAACCCAAGGTTTTGATGTACAACCAAATTATAGGTCATATGTAAATGCAAAAGAAAGATTTTCTAAATGTTAGAACTCAGTCTAGAATTTAGGGTTTATACACACACACACACACACACACACACACACACACATTATTTGAAGGTGTATACTAGCCAACAAAGAGGTCAACCACAGGAAACAGTACATTTTTTAAAAAAGGAAATGATCAACAAAATACAAAAATATAAAAAAGAATCTATACCAGGCAGAAACATCGAAAAGATTCACTCCTACTAGCAATCAGGTAAGAAAATTTAACACAATACTGTGAAGTCATTTTTCATCTATCATATTAGAAATAACGATACTCCCCCCAAATGGGCAAGGTAAAAAGAAATGGATATTCTCATACATAACTTGTGATAATATATAAATTATTAGAATCTTTCTGGGCAGACATTTAACAATATGAATCAAAAGCCTAAAAATGACTTACTCTGACTCAACAATTCCACCTTAAAATTACTGAACAAAATATATGCATAACATAATGGAAGAATAATATACAAAAATCACCCATTTATTAATTCAACCAGCATTTGTTGATTACCTATTATATTTCAGGTACTCTTCCAAGTGAGTAGTTATGGTAATACATGACAGCTAATTCCCTAATCTCGTGGAGTTTACATTGTAATGGGGAAAATGGGAACTGTAGGTACATCATTGAAAATTCTGAATACATTACTTAAAAAGCACATAGGAAAGAAAGCAGACATTTCTGATGTCATAGACCACCAATGACCTAGATAAGATTTTAAAATAATCTTTTTTTTTAACACATCTATTGAGGAAGCATTTCTTAAAGATGTGCCATAATAAAAAGGAGAGGGGGATTCTATAGTCACATTATGTTGGCAAATACTTTTGAAGATTCCCAATATATGTTACAAACCGAAGACTCTGAGATGTTATGAAAGATATCTGTTTCATTTTCTTTAAGTTTTCCAAAACTTGTTTTTTAAAATGTAGCTCTATAGTTTTTACCAGAAAGAGCAGTTTAAAGAAGCAAACATAAATAATTTGAAATCATACCATCCTGAGATAACTAACACAAACATTTTGCTGCTGACCTTTCTTTCTTGCCTCTCTCCATGTCTGTATGAACACAGTCAAAATGTGTCCTTAGAGGTTCTTCTATAATACCATAACTATTGTAGATGTACTTGCTTCCTCTTTCTTTTTTTTTTCTCTCACCTCTTCATCCTACTTCCTGAAAATCAGTATTAAGGATCTTGTCTAGGTATATGTGAATTTGTATATCATGTGCAATTTCTCACGTAAAGGATGTAAAATGTGATTGTCCCCATACTCAGAGTGAACTGAAACCTTAACCAGAATATATTTAAACCAATGATAAGTGCCAAACATTCTAAAGACCTTAAAGAGAGGTCCTGAGCACATTGTACTAAGTAAGAGAGGAACAAAACTGGGCCTGAGAATCTTAGTCACCTTCCAACTTGAGCCTACATGTAAATATTTATTTATATGAAGAGGTATTGTCAATAAGCCAGCATTTCCTTTTCCTAATAGAGAAAAGGATGCTATCTTCTCACTTACCAAGCCAAGCAAGAGTGCGGAGTGAGGAGGGCAGCAATAAAAATTCTTAGAAAGGTGAAAGGAGGCTTGCATAGAAGATTCTGCCATGTTATTTTCTGATTGGATGCGTGTTCACCCAAGGAAACTCATCAGCCCAATCAATACTACATCTACTTCTTTTATAAAAGAATTATTGGAGAATGTGATATAAACCTACATAAAAACAGAGGCTTCTAGGATTCCCCAACATCAGAATAAAGAGAGAAGACTGCAATTGGAGTAAAGTATGTTTCCGTGGATGTGGGGCCAGAAGGCTGGTTTTCTGTAGATCAAGTGATATCATGAATGTCAGTAGGCTAAAGCTGCTTTGAAAGGACCCCCTTACAGGGTGCTTGGCCGAAGAGGACCCACGATCTATATCTTTTGGAAAGGAGCTGAGAGAGGAGGATAAAAGGATAGACCAAAAGTGCATCACTTGATTTAGGAAAAGGCGGAAGGTAAAAGGCCACAGCACCAGAGTGCTGGCGTTAGGTTTCCCGGAAGAATACAAATGCAGTCCCAGTAAAAGGAGCTAGCAGCGGTTAGACATCTGTCATAACAGCATACAGCAGCCATGATGGAACAAACGGCAGCAGTCCTTGCCTGGCCACCTCTCTTCTCTCCTCCCAGCTCGGACATTGGAGGAAGGAGGAGCAGCGAGAGTGAGGAGGGAAGGAGAAAGAGCAGGAGACACCAGCGAAGGAACAGATGACGCGGCATCACCACTCGCCCCTCCTTCCGGTCTTCCTTGCTGCTGCTCTGCAGCAGCAGAGACCGAGCATGAGCCAGAGGTGAAGAAGGTTTGAACTGGTTGAGACATTGAAGTTTTGATATTAGATTAGACTGGATTTTTTATTACCTGAAAAAAAAAATGACTGGAACAGCCAAGAGATCTGAAATCTAGACATAATCCAGCGACAAGAAAGGGATATCTGAGAATCTGTTTGATTATAACTGGAGAAAAGTAAAAGTTACTTCCTTCTTGCATTCCCTGAGACCATTAGATTTAATAAACGAGAGATAGATATACACATATATACATATATGTATATACCTTGTGTGTATATATATCTTCATATACATATATCCTGTGTGTAATTATTAAATTTACAAAATGCAATCATATTTTATAAATGTCTTCATATCTTCTTATTATTATCGTGGGAAGCCTCACAAACTTATTTCTAATTTATTCATAATGGTTGCTTTTCAGTTCTTGATATTGATCTACCCTAGCTTTTTCATCATTCCAAGATTATAGACTTTCATTACATTTCCATTTTTTTTGCTGCTAAAAATAATCCTAAAATATGCATTCTTAATTTATACTGACTTCTATTTTTATGAGATTATTTTTCAGGAATCTGTTTGCTAGGAAAATGTATGCATAGTACATTCTAATATATTGCGAAAATGAATTTTGCAAAATTTCTACCAGCAATATATAAGCATGCTGCTATGTTCTTGGAATCCCCACTAGCACCAGATATTACTAGTCTTTTTAATTTTTAACAACCTAATAGGAGAAGAGATATCTCATTGTCATTTTAATTTGAAATTCCCTAACTACCAGTGAGGTTAAGCAAGTTTATTGGTCATGTGAATTTGCTCTTCTGGGAAATTTCTTATAATGTAATTTGCTTATTTTTCTACTCAGTGCTCTGTGTTTTCTTATCAATTTAAAGGACTTAGTATAGTATAGAATTTAAATATTCATGTCCCTAATATCACAAGTGTTACTCAAAAATCAATCATATATTAGCTGTAAGTTATTTTTTAGTCTTTTAAAATAAAGATTTTTTTGATTTTGGAATAATTTTAGTTTTATATAAAAAATTACAAAGAAAGTACAGAGTTTCTGAATGCCTCTCACCTAGCTTCAGTTTCTTTTGATGTTATAATTTTCTGTCATCAGAGTACATTTTTCAAATCTAAGAAACCAATATTGGTACATTACCAATAACTAAGTTTTAGACCTCATTCTAATTTCACCAGTTTTTCCATTAATGTCATCTTTATGTTCCAGGATAGCACACTGCATTTATTTATTCTGTCTCTGGTTCACATCCTCTGGTTTGTGAAATTTTCTCATTCTTTTCTTACTTTTAAAGACCTTGAGAGTTTGAGGGCTACTGGTCAAGTACTTCATAGAATGTTCCTCATTTGGGGTCTGTCTGATGCTTTTCTCATAGTTCAACTGGGTGAAAGGTTTTTGGAAATGTTACCATTGAGGTGCTCTTCCCATCATATAGTGTCTGGCAGTACCTGGTCACCATCGCTGATGATGGTAACCTTCATCACCACAGCATCTGCCAGGTTTTCTCCATTAAGTTACCATTTTTCCCTTCCCATATTCTGTTCTTTGCAAGCAAGTCCTTGAAGCCATACATTTTTATAGCAAATACATAATTTCATTTCAGCTTCTGGGTTTCCTACCTAGAACGTTTCCTTGTGGCTCATGGAATCAAGCCCAGCCTCCTCAACAGGAACCACAAATCCATGGAGAATTTGACCCTCACTATCCTCCTTAGCCTCGTTCAGAGACTCTGTTCTAGTCTTCATTTCTTCTCCTTGCCTCTGTTTTCACAGAGTTAAATTCTATCCTTTTTTCAGTTATCAACTTACATATCATTTTTTTTCACAAATGTATTTCATAAGCTCTCCAGTTTGGATCTAGCGACGTATCTTTGTGCTCCCATGGCACATTGTCCTCTCCTGTCACAGACCTTATGATTGTGTTGCTGTATCCTCTGTATCCTGCACGGGATACACATTACATCAAGGCAGTGATGGTGTCTTTTTTCTTTCTTTTGTGTCTCCAGGGGTTAGTGCCCATTGCATACGTCTACTCACTAAATATCTGATGAACAATAAATAAATGCTGTTTCAGAATACCACATGGTTTTTACTATAAAAGCTCTCAAGGATATTTGTCTATTGCTCTTAATTTTCCTTTATTCCTCCATGCCTTCATTCAATCAATGTTTATTACACCACTCTGTGCCAGATACACGCTAGGTGCTAGACACCTAGTGAGTAAGACAGACACGGCCTCCACTCATATTACTTTATAAACATGATGCATGAAATCATAAACTTTTTTACAAGTTAAGGCCATTACCAAAAGTCACTTGTTCATGTTGTGGTTGTCAACACTGACTGATCAACCCCTTATTTTCCAGGGAACATGAGCTCTACTTAACAAAAAATGTAAATCAAGTCTTCCTATGCCAATTGATCAACTTCCCCTAGAAAGTACAAATAAGTAGTTTATAGAGGTTGGGTAGGTGGGCAAGGGACTAGGGAGTAGAAATGTGGATCAAAGGAGGGAATAGGTTTAAAAATTGGATATGTATGCAGTGTTTTGCAGCCATACCATGAAAAAGACAGACCTGCAAATTTTATTTCATAATCCTAAACTAAGAAATGTAGCGATAGAAATGTCAATGGAATTTTTAAACCCTTTATTATAGATATTTATTTAGCTTAACTTGAGAAAATTCTCCAGTATAAATTTTAATGGAGAGCTTTTGACCTTTCCTATTAGATTTAATTTATTTTTCTTTTAAATTATTTTAATATTTTCATTTGATTCTGTGTTGTCAGTTGAATTATTGTACTAAGTCAGAGGTAAAGCTTACAATTATGAAATCCAAGCATACTTGTGACTTATGACCCAACCACCTCATATTATTGCTGACTGGATGAACCCAGACCTCTTAAAATATTAATTGTGTAATTTCCACCGAGGCCCTTGCTCTTTCTCATAAATATATGTTTAAAAAAAATGAAGTCACTACAGTCATCCAGTTTTCTGAGTAATTTTTATCTCATAAAGCTGAACTGAAGTGTTTTAAATAAAAACAGCCTGAGTTTCCTACAATATGATTGCTTGGATTGCTATGTTAACATAACCAAAAGGGGTTTAATCTAAGTTTAAAATACCTTGTTTAGGTTTTTATTTCCTAAACTGTAAAATATCTCCAACCGTGTCCTGGATGCCAGGTTCAACTACAAAGATAACGCAAACTAATGCCCCACCAGCTTCCCAAACCCATCCTAGCTAACCAGTGCATCGTAAGTCTACACATAGTAGAGAAAGTATATCTGGTCGCTTTATTCCACGGGGAATCTCTGAAAGATTTACAATTTCCCATCTTATACCTCATTTCTAAGAGCATAGAATAATTTAAAACTTGGACAAGGTACTCAGTGAGGAGAGAGAGTGTCATATTTCTTCGCACAAGGAGCCAGTTCCTGAAGGTGAGTGAGACTTCTGCAGTTGGTGCGCTCATCTTATCTGCAGTGCTCAAGTCACCCAGTGTTCTTGTCAATGCAGTTTGAAGAGCTATTATTCATGCTCTTAAAATGTAAATATACAAAAACAAATATTCTTTCCTAAAGAGCAAGTGTGAAATAAAAAGAAAGAAAAGAAGGGCCACATTTATCCATTTAGTTGTAACAAATAATACCAGCTTTCTAAATGGAAGTACTGGAATAATTAAACTAATATTCCAAAATTATTCTAGCATATTCAATTATGGATTTTAATTATTTTAGAGAAGTAACTCACAGTGTTAATGAAAGAAACAGTAGTAAAAATCATGGTGGAGTTAGGTTACATGTTTCTGCATTCTATAAGCTCTATTAGACAATGTTAATCAAATATTTGATGAATACTAAGAGCCTTTTGGGAAAGTAAAATGAATATTACCATCATGACTCTGAGAACTAGGTTGAAGTATAATCACAGTCAGTTAAGGTAAATGGATTTCACTGCCAACGGGAACATTGATTGTTGAAAAGAGGCCTCTGGAGAACTCTTGGGTATTAAATAGAAATAATACTAAAATAAAAATTAAAGCATACTGAATTTGTAATGTAAACTACAGAGAACCAAAATTAATGTTCTTCAATCTTGAGCTCATAATGAATAAAAATATTCAGCAGAGTAAAAGCATATTTTAGAATAGATCTCTTATCATTTCATTTTGTGCATTATATTTGTTTTATATGTCATCCAAATATAGCATATACTTTTCTCTCTATGGAATCTTTATAAAAAGAGAAAAAAGAATGAGAGAAAACAAAATAAATGTTTCTTGGACTACTTGCATCACAATCACCTGGAAGTGATAATTAAAAATACATATTCCTGGTAGTCACCCCAAATTGAATGAATTAATTGCTTGAGTTAGAGGCAGGGAGTTGTCCTTTAAAAAATCTGTCCAATTGAATCTTCATCACATTGAACTTTAAGATCCACTGAATTAGACTGTTGAGAGAAAGAACATGCTGACCATCTGACTAATAAGATTCCCCTCTTTTCTTCAACATTATCAGTAAGACAAAGAGAGATAACTTAAAATGAGCAAAAATTATACATAGGAATATCATAGAAGAGCACACAAATATGAAGAGCAGTTAAATGTCACATATAGAGAAATGTAAATTAAAGTAAGTTTCAATCATTTCTCATTCTTCAAATTGGCAAGTACACCTGCCATTGAGAATTCAGAAAAAAAGAATATACAGACTTGGCTGGTGAATATCTGAATGGTTACACACCTTCTTGAAAACTATTCTGGAAATGTTAACATAAACTTAAAGTCTTTATATCTTTTGATCCAACAAGCTCACACTTGGGAACCTACCCCATAAGTTTTTTTGTTTTGTTTTTTGTTTTTTTAATGTTTGTAATGTTTGTAATGTTTGTAATGGCTCCAAACTATAAACAAAGGAAATTCTTAGCAACAGAATTAGTGAGTAAACAGGAGTCTATAAACATCAGGGAACATCATGAAGACACTAAAAAGAGTTAGAGGGTTCTCATGATGCATTGCTCTGTGAAAAAGAATTTCAAAAATGCATACACAATGATTCTGGTTTGTAAAATAAACTATAGCCTTAAACATGTACTTTCACGTGCATACATAAGCAAGAAGAGCATAGAAGATTTTTTTAAAGTTTTATAACAATATAGTACTTTTACTATAAAAGGTATTTTTTTCACTGTGAAATGTTTAAAGAGGTATACAAATGTGAAAAATGCTTTATAGTCTGCTTACATTACACAAATGAAAATAGACTCCATGCAAGTGAAAGCTATGATTCTCTGTGAAATTAGAACAGACTAATCCATGTTTAATTTATAAATAATTAAATAATATAATGACAAAATGGTCTAAGTAGAACTTTAACAATTTAATATTGTTTTTGATGATTAAACATATTGGTAAACACCCTGGCTGCTGTGGCTCAGTGGATTGAGCGTCAGCCTGAGAGCCAAGTATTGCTGGTTCGATTCCCAGTCAGGGCACATGACTAGGTGGCATGTCAGGTCCCCAGGTGGGGGCGCGAGTGAGAGACAACCACACAGTGATGTTTCTCTCCCTCTCTTTCTTTTTTCCCCTCTCTCTAAAAATAAATAATAAACAAATAAATATTTTTTTAAAAAGAAAATATATTGGTAAACACTGGAAGTAGGAAACTTTATTTAAAAGTATTTTTATGAAACTGTTTTAAAATAGAAGCTGTGAACATGAAGAATTAATATACATAATAAAAAATAATTTTCCTTTAGTACTTTTTATTTCATTCATTTTTGTAATTTACTATACATTTTGCTTATTGCTGAATGTTGTATTCCATTATAAGGAAATCATGTACTAAAATTTGCAAGAAATCAATTCTATTGTTTATTTTTATAATCTCTCAGAAATATAATTACTAGTAGGCTAGGTTGTAGGACATTTACAGATCAGCATAGCAAGGAGAATTCTAGCATATGCTGAAGTACTTTCCTGTCTGACTCCTGGAATTTGAAGTCAGCAAGAACTGTATTATAATAAGGACACCAAACTGCGAAGGGAGTCACCAGGATGACTTACCATAAAGAGATCATGATCCTCACTGCCATCAAATGGGAAGCACTAAACTAAGCACGGCTTGGCCAGACCAACCAAAGCAGACTTAATGGTTGACTTATTCCTCCACAATAGGAAGAAAGGACGTTAAATAACTAACACTTATAAGTGTTTCGATGTGTTGTTTTATATATAATATGTATTTTCCTATTACTGTGGGCTAAATGTATGACCCCGAAATCCATATGTTGAAACTCTAAACCTCAGTGTTACAAAGTTAGGAAGTGGGACCCCTGGCAGGTAACTAGGTTTAGATAAGGTCATGAGATGGAACCACCATGACTAAATGAGTGCTCTAATAAGAAGAGAAAGAGACACCAGAGATTCCTCTCACCACCCTGTGATGATACAGTGATAAGGTGACCAACTTTAAGCCAAAAAAACCCGCCCTCACTAAGAACTGAATCTGCCAGCACTTTGATCTTGAACTTGCCAGCCCTTAGATTTGTGAGAAGATATGCCTATTGTTTAAGCCACTCAGCATAAGGTATTTTGTTACGGTATCCAAAGCTCAATAAAACGCTAGATGCATTGGTGAAACAAATCTGCATTTTTAATTTCAATATGTTTGTCTTCAGAAACTGTTACAAATGATAAATTCTTGGATGTGAGCTGACAGCTACCTGTTTTTAAAATTCATTATATGCAGCACTAACAGAACTAGACCCCACAACGGAGACAGCATACTCTAGTTATTGTTTTATTTTTATTTCAGCAATAACAATAATGCCCCCTTTTAAATAGTTAAACATTTGCTCTGATTAAACAGTCCATTTATGCTGACTCATAGCAGACACTGACCTGGTACTGTTTATTAACTTTCCTATGAACATATTGTTTATAGCAGGTGTCTGATTAACAACTGGTCGCCAAAGACTCATTGTCGGCCACATAAGAGAGTAGTGTTGCTTGGCAGAAGTTCCAGCTTCTTTAGAACCTCATGTCTTTGTATCCTAATCAGGGTGAATCCCCTCCTAACTTTCCCTTTTGCTGGGTGACTCATACTTGGCTGGCTATTCAAGTGTGTCCTATGATCACCAGATCACTGCAGTCAAGTATTTTAATGTTTGAATAGATATGGCCTCAGAATACATTAGAGCTCTTTTCACCTTAAAAGCCTTAAAAACAACACGTGCACTAAATAAATACAAGAGCCACAAGATGTTTTTCTTGCAGCATGGTAAATAACAGCGATGCTGGTATGAGCCTAGGGCCTGGCCATCCTCAATACCTATAAAGTCACACGTTTGCAATAGATCCACAAGAGGAGTCCCATGCTTGAAATCACATCCCCCAACAAACTGAAGAGAATACCCATGAATAAGAAATTCCTACCTGGGCAATACTAGAGGGTTTCCACAGGCTTGCGTCAAGCAGAGTTTTGGAAACTTTTGAGAGGAGCAGACACTTCCTGAAGGGTAGTTTTCTTGGCCCCAAGACAAGAGATAAAGCAGCTGAATAATCTGCTTTTTATCACTTCTAGAATGACTGTATGGGCATATGCTACCTTTTTCATTTTTTTCCTACTACCTTAATTTTAGAGGAAAGTAGGAAAGATTTTTCTTTCATCTCCTTTACCTTAGTACTGGCAAGTATCACTGGCATGTGGCCGGTGACACAGCTCTCCTTGGCCTTATGCAAGATTCTACTCTGTGACCTGGATCTTAGCAGTAAACCAGAGAGATAAGACCCCTTCCCGATTAGAATCAGAGGAGAAGGGGGTCAGGGCTGGGTGGAAAAAGTGAAGATATTAAACAAAAAACGAACAAAAACAAAATGAAAAAACCTAAATAGACACAGACAACAGTATGGTGATTACCAGAGGGAAAGGGTGGGTACGGGGAGGTAGAAAAGGGGATAGTGGGGATAAATGGTGAAGAAAGGAGACTTGACTTGAAGTGGTGAACATACAATAAAGAGTACAGATGAAGTATTACAGAATTGTACACTGAAACCTATATATTTTTATTAACCAATGTCACCCCAATAAATTCTATTTTAATTAATTAAATAATTAAAGACTTTGGTGGCTTAACAGTATTTATGAATAGTGTAGATCTCATGTTAACTGCTCTAACTATATAACATAAAATAAAATAAAAAGGAAATAAGTCTAACAAAAATTTATAAGATCTTTAGAAAGAAATATTAAGAAAACTGAAAAATATAAAAGACGTAAACACAAGACACATAATATAAAACCTTAACCCATTGATAAGCAGTGAGACTAAACATGAAAAAGAAGTTAATTCTCTACAAATTATTTTTATATCAACTGCATTTTTAATGGAACTAAAAAGACTAATACAGCACTGATATTTAATAGAAATGAAAGTCCAAGAAGGTTCAAGGAAAAAAAATAAAATAGTGGAACTTTTCCTGCCAGGTATAATTCACTGCAAAGCTCTGTAAAAATTAGGGATTGGTGAAGGGATATAATAAGAAATTTTTTTTAAATAGAAAATAAAATTCAGAAGCTGACCCAAATTTAGAGGGAAATTTTATATTGTAAGAACAGCATTGAAAATTTTGCATTTACAGGTATCCCCCATATACCACAGCACTTTTATAACACAGTTTCGCTCTAACACAGTTAGAGAACTGGGGAAAACACCTGTATAACATGAAATCAGGGAAATCCCCATATAATACTGAATGTGATAGAAGCTTTTAAGAGCAAAAGATAACTCATTTAAAATTTTTCATTTGAGCACATATGTCATATCAGATTTACCTGTAGAATTTTAAAATTAATCAGAATTTGAAACCCATTTTGTTCATGGAGTATTAATTACACTTTAAAACGTTTTAATTGTGTTTTTCTTTTTGCCACATTACACATATATATATTAAAATTTTTCCGGTGAGTAATATCCAACCTTTTTTAAAGAAATGGTAATTATGTTTTTATTGTTGTGAATTAATTTGTAGCACTGAACTATGCCTGGCAGAAATTTAAAAAAAAAAAAAAAAAAAAAAAAAACCTCTTAAAAGATATTTCATCTCACTGGAACAAAAATTACAGATTTTTAATTGGCTCAAAAAGGGTGAAAAATTATCATATGTCACAAAAACCTTGGATTTAAATGAAGCAACAATCCAGACTATTACTTAATTCATATTAATATGTAATACTTTCAATGAAAATTGCTTTAATAAAGATATTTCTCTTAATTAAAAAATATAATGTTTTTAAATTTTTGGAACCTAACCCCCCTTAGTGTACTAGTTCTTTGTTTTGTATAACACGGATTCACATAACACCACATTCGTAGGGACCTAACCACTGTGTTATACAAGGGTTACCTGTACTATCTATCATCCCCTATCTTTTTCTTTACTTCTTCCACTCTAAACCTAAAAGCCTATACGGAGCTCAGATTCAGCTGTGATGGAGAGGTCTTCCTGTACACAAAAATCTCATTGTTTCCAGGAGCTTCCAGAAGTTTCACCTGGGCTAAACTCAGCAGCATCTCTGACTATTAGAATGTTAAGAATCTAGAAAGGTTTGGTTTTGCGCTTGGTTTTTAGTAATGCTAGATTCTCGCCCTGTACCAATCTTAGCCTCTTTCCTCTGAAACTAACTAGGGTTCCCTAACATACATAAACACCTAATATAGCTCTTTCTTCCTTGGTGGAGTGAAAAAGAGGTAATCAACATTCTGAGTTGGCTGTTTTCCTTTACCATTCATGCCTTTATACTTTTACAGAATATATATGTACTCTTAAAAAATATAAAATATCAGGATGAACACCTAAAATTTTTACAGAAATTATGTGTCCTTTCCAATTTTTTATTTTAATCATTATTTTATATTTTTTGTTTTTAAGTATATTTTATTGATTATGCTATTACAGTTGTCCCAATTTTCCCCTTTTGCCCCCCTCCACACAGTATCCCCCTTCTCTCCAGCAATCCCCTCCTTAGTTCATGTCCATGGGTCATGCATATAGATTCTTTGGCTTCTCTGTTTCCTATACTATTTTTAACATCCCCCTGTCTACTTTGTAGCTACCAATTACACTTCTTAATCCTTGTACCTTTTCCTCCATTCTCCCCCTTCTCCCTCCCCACTGATAATCCTCCAAATGATCTCCATATCTATGATTCTGTTCCTGTTCTAGCTGTTTGCTTAGTTTGTTTTTGTTTTTAGGTTCATTTGTTGATAGTTGTGAGTCTATTTTCATTTTAATGTTCATAGTTTTGATCTTTTTTTTTTCTTAAATAAGTACCTTTAACATTTCATGTAACAATGGCTTGGTGGTAATGAACTCCTTTAGCTCCACCTTGTCTAGGAAACCCTTTATATGCCCTTCGATTCTAAATGACAGCTTTGCTGGATATAGTAATCTTGGTTGCAGATCACTTTGAATACTTTTTGCCAGTTCCTTTTAGCAAAAAAAAAGGTCATGGAACTTCTCCTGCCAGGTATTATTCACTGCAAAGCTTTACACAAATTAGGGTATTTGGAGAAGGGATATAATAAGAGATTTTTTTAATAGAAAATTCAGAAGTTGACCCAAATTTAAATGGAAATTTTATATTGTAAGCACAGCATTGCAATTTTTGTTTTTACTATATATTATACCCTATCTTTTTCCTTTACTTCTTCCACTCTAAACAATTGGGTCTCATGGATCTTAGTCGATTGGCCATAAACACTATCATTTGGGAGCTTATTTGTTACTTAATTTTTAAAATATTTTCTATGCAATTTAGTTTTTTGATTCTGGTTGATTTTAATCACTTTGAATAGTTCTTGCCAGTGCCTTCCAGCCTGTAATGTTTCTTTGAGAAATCAGCTGGTAATCTTATGGAACTCCTCTGTAGCTAACTCTCTTCTTTTCTCTTGCTGCTTTTAAGATTCTCTCTTTATCTTTAATATTTGGCATTTTAATTGTGATGTGTCTTGGTGTGGACCTCTTTGGGTTCAACTTGTTTAGGATTCACTGTGCTTCCTAGACTTATATGCCTATTTCCTTCACTATGGTAGGGAAGTTTTCTTTCATTATTTTTTCCAATAAGTTTTCAATTTCTTGCTCTTTCTCTTCTCCTTCTGGTATCCTTATGAGTTGGATGTTGGCATTTTTGGAGATGTCCAGAGTCTTCTTATTCTCTCCTCATTTTTGTTTGTTTGTTTTTTGGTTTTTTGTTTGTTTGTTTTTAATTCTTGTTTCTTCATTATGTTCTGGTCTGGTAGAATGTTTATTTTTTCCTTATGTTCCAAAATGTTGGTTTGAACCCTGGCTTCCTTCCCTTCATTGTTGGTTCCCTGTAGATTTTTTTTTTTATTTCACTTAGTGTAGCCTTCATTTTTTCCCCTTACACTTTCGCCATACTCAACGAGTTCTAAGAGCATCCTTACCACCAGTGTTTTGAACTCTGCATCTGAGAGGTTGGCTACCTCCATTTTGTTTCTTTTTTTTTTTTTCTGGGGTTTTGTTCTGTTCTTTCATTTGGGCCATATTTCTTTGTCCCCTCAATTTGACAGCCTCTCTGTAATTTTTTCTGAATATTAGGTAGAGCTGCTTTGATTCCCTGTCTTAGTGCACCTGTTAAGTTGTACAGGGCCAAGCTTTAGGTATTCCCCGCTTCACTGCTTTGTGGTTCTGTATGTGGGGAAGGGGTTGGAGATGGGACAATGCCTCTGCCTGGCTGCTAGAGGCTTGCTTGGCACTCATCCCATTTCTGGTCACCTCACCCCTTCCTAAATGTGACTGGCACCCTTCTAGTTGTTGCCCTGGTTGTGGTTCCTGAGTGGGTGCGTTTGCATATATTCTAGGTGCTTTAAATGGACTCTCCTGAGAGACTGGCAGTTTCTTCCGCTGCCACAGTCTCCACTGGTTTTTATAGGCAGAAGTTATGAGGCTTTATTTTCTCAGTGCTGGAACCCTGAGCTGCCCAGTCTGGCCTGGGGTTGGGTTCACTCCCTCCCACAGTATCCCTCCCAATTTTTATTTACCACATGTGAATGCGGGATCACCCAATCTGCCAGCCAATGCTGCTGTCTCACCACCACTGCCTCACTGCTGCCATACCAGGTCCTCTCTGCCCCAGCTCCCTGTCCCCACCCCTCCTACCTGTCTGGATGAATGTGGATTCTTTAAATCCTCAGTTGTTGGACTTTATACAGTTTGAGTGTATGGAAATTCTGGGTGTTTTTTCCTTTTGAGGGTAGCTGTGATCCTTCCTATGGTTATGCAAGGAAGTGAAGCATGTCTACCTATGCCTCCATCTTGAATAGAAGATTTTTACTTGTTATTGTAAAAATAATATTTATCCATATTGATACATGTAGCATTTGCTCACAACCTGAGTAGCATGTACTATATAATTAATTGATATATTTATAGGTCTAAAGTAATTTATAATATGTCTTTTAAAAAGATAAAAGTATGGGAGGTAAGGAAGTAGACTTGGCAAATAAACAACATTTTGAGGAGTTGCTTATAAAATAAAGGAAAGAGATGGAATGGTAACTAAAGAATAAAAGTCAAAAGATTATGTGGCATCCTATGAGAGTGTCTGTAAAAAAAAAGAAAAATTTACAGTATACTTATATGCTCTTGAGAAACAGCCCAGGGGAGAAGAAATACATAAAAAGGAGAGACAGGAAATAATCAGGAGTAAAGTAAATATTGGAATAAAATCATTGATTAGGCTAGAGAGAATAGGGCACTCTGTTGACGAAGGGGATGATAGGGAAGGTTCATCCATAGCAAGAGAAAGAAAAGCAAGTTGTGAGGGTGTAGCTGTAGGAGACTGATAGATTGAGAGGTAGGAAGATAAGGTAGTTTTCTCTGATTGTATCTGCTATATCAATTTCATAGAGACATGGTCATTAGAAAGAAGAGAAAGTAGGAGGTGTTTAACATTTGAGGAAGGCCAAGATCATGTAGAATATTAATGTGAGAGAGGAAGAGATTGAAAAAAATGGAATAAAGTTGCCTGGCAGTTCTTGAGGGTCCACCTGATATTTGTGAGCGAAAAATCAAAGTGAAATAAATCAGCATAATGTGTTTTTCTCCATCCATGACATGTTCATGAACTTGAACTAGGCACAAACAAAGGAACTAAATAGAACAAAGAGCAGAATAGCAGTCAATGGGGGGGGGAGAAAGGGGATAAGTAAGGGAAGGGTTTAGTCAAAGAACCCGTATAAATGACTCATGGACATGGACAACGGGGAGGGATATGATTGCGGGAGAGGGGGTGGGTTGGATGGGGGAGACAAATGGGGGAAAATGGAACAACTGTAATTGAAAAACCAAAAAATAAATAAATAAATAAATAAATAAAAATTTCAAAAAAATAAAAGAATTATTGGCAGGAATACGTCCATGAAAATAGAAACCCAGTATCTTCATGGTAGGAATATGAGATATTTACATTAAAGTGCCTGAAAAACTATGTTACAAAGGAAGATAACTCTTTAAACTTCTCTTTGCATAATAGAGCAATATGACTGATAAAAAATATTTTAAAAAAGCACATCTACACAACAGCATTACGATGCTGATTTCAGGGTGGAAACAGTTACAGAGTTTTAAATTTTAGAAACTGAAATACCAAAATGAAACTCTCATGGGCTTCTAGGTCTAGAGGTAAACTTTAAGAAAACAAGCCTTTAGCATTAATAATTGGCTCTGTGTTGCCAAATTAGCAGCACCCGACAAGAGGCTGGGTTTTACCAACCTGAATCATGAGCTTTCATTTCAGTGCCACTCGTGATTTACATATCGTGTGACAGACTTCACAGCATGGGAGTGTGGTGCCTTATTGAGCAGAGCCTACTTGTTCTTTAAGTTTGATCCACAAATGCTAGAAAATGTTCATTTCTAAAGATGACTTTAGAAGCAGATCGAGTAAAAACTGCAAAACTTAATTTGACTTTAAAAGGCATGAAAACTACTTTAAGTCCTTTGGAAGTTTTCACTTCTCTGTGGGAGTTAACAGGACTCTGGATGAAGTGAAATGTCAGAAAAAAGCAAAGCTTTTTAATGCTATGTTTATGAGGTTGGAATAAATATACTATAACATAAAATTTTGAATTTTATAATATAAGAATGTCTGATGAAATATATTTTGTTTCTTTCATTTATCAGAGACTCACATAGCACAGTTGTTCTCACAAGGGAGTTTATATTCCTGATATTATAGTAATTTAATCATATAAAACAAAGACTTGCTAGTGGGTCTCTGCATGTGCAGAAGACTGGGTGTGTAATCTCAATAAACGGTGATCTGACAAAGGAAGCCTAAAGCCTTGCTCTCTAACAGACTTATGAAAGTAATTATACCTTTATTGAAGTTACACCATTCTCAAAGCCCTACTGTTCCTGCTGTTTCTTAAAGATGGTTATTTTCTACTTAAAGAAAACAGACAAGCTTTAGAAGGATAACTAGTATTAAGCAATATTACAAGATTTAATCAGATCCTCTGTGCAGCTTATATAACAATGGTACAAATATTTCAATGCAAATAATAAAAGACTCAAAGGTTTAAAAAAATCCAGAATGTCTAATTAGAGTAAGTCACTAATTGGAATAACAACTCACAAGCCCGTAGGAGCACAGGGCATAGCACAGCGTTAGCATAGGCTTTCCCGGACTTTGCACAGCCAGAGCTAGGGTGAAGGATGGCATTAACAGAGTTGCATAATCGAGGACGAGATAAAATGTCAAGAACCATCTTTTAAAAAGCGTTGGGGGAGAAAGGAGACAGAACTGTAGGAGCAGCGCTTGGATTAAGTAGCTGAAGCAAGGTGATGATAGACAGACCTTTCAGGATTGCTCTTTGCCCCTAGGGTTTGATCTCTAGTTTATTCAGGGGTATTAAAGCTCTAGGGAAAAGTGTTTAAATAGCTCCTACTGACACAAAACTGATTTATATCCAAAATCTAATTTGCATTGTGCATTTGGAAACATCCATTTCCAATAGACAGATGACAGGTGAATAAGGGACTCAAAACACGCGGAGTTCCATTGGGAAAAGCAACCACGGATCTCAATGAACAATCTGGCTTCTTTTAGTCAGCAGTTTTAGTAACACCTTGCCCTCTCCAGTCACCCACCAGCAGACACAGATTTTCCACTATTTGATGTTACCAGCTGCCCTGAAAACCCTAATTTTCTTTGCCCACAATCTGTGTTAAACCCATGTCTTTCTTTTATTATCTAGTTAACTCACCATACAATGATTAACTCAAGTCTTAAACATTCTCTATAACCTTTTCAGATGTCCAAACTTAAGACATAATAATAAGTGTATCATCTTAGCACTTGATTTGTGTGTTAATGTATAAGCATTTATAGCACTATATTTTTCTAGTTAGATATGTGCATGTCCCTCCAGTTATGACGAGGACTCTGAGACCTTTGAACCATGTTATATATCACAGCACATATTACGAGCTCCAAAGATGTTTGTTGAATACATTTGCAACAACAATTTTATGAAATAAGATTGTGGATTGCCACAAACAAGGAAAGCATTCATTTAGTATGACTAATGCATTTCCTTTTGCTGTTTGGCTTATTTCTGAAATTATCAATTGGAGAAAAGAATATGCTTCTAAATCTCACAGGGCTGAAAGCATTAGAGAATATATACTAAAATAACTGGGGGAAAAATGGCTTTCTGCTACACAACAGCTATAGACTCCACTGACAAAATCTTTATGTATTTGCAATACATGGACTCACTTCTAAAATGATCTAGTGTTACATAACACAAATACGTCAAACCCTGCCAAAGAACTTTATGGCAGTACAGCTCAGGGACTGATTTCCCTGGTGAGGTAGAGGTGACAATAGGGAAAAATCCTACACCATTGGGATTGGCAGTATTCATAACATAATTGATAAAAAATAAATGGAGACCAAAGGGAAGCGGGGCGAGGAGGGGAAGGGTTTAGTCAAGGAACTAGTATGCATGACCCATGGACATGGACAACGGGGTGGGGGTTGACTGTGGGAGAGGGGAGGAGGGCAGGGCAGGGAAGAGCAATGGGGGTTAGAATGGGACAACTGCAATAGAACAATTGAAAGGAATTTTTCTAAAGGAATAAATGGAGAGAAGCTATAGTTCCATTAGCTGGATGTTCTGCCTGAATTGGGGTAATGACAAGCCAGTCAGAATTAAATAGGCAGATTCTGGAAATGAGAAGGTCGTAGAAGAACTTGATAACCTCTGCACACATCCCAAGCTCACTGGGAAACAATGGGGATGAACAGAAAAGATCCAAGCATGCCAGTGGAAAGTAAAATATGGGGCAGATAGGAAACTGAACACTGCATGTGCTCCCAGTCCACATAGATACATTTGCAGAAGGTGGAAACAATATGGATCAATGTGTTTGAGTAAATACTCTGTTCAATCATAGGATGACAACTAAGTTATGCAGATTAGAGATGATCTTTCGAGAAGCCATTATGAAAATATAAAAATTAAAACAATAACTGAGCAGAAAAGTGAACTACCAAACACTCTAGTGGGCAGACAGATCAGATTCTGCATATTAAGTCTAGGCAAGTTACTAAATTAACAAATAAACCTTTGGAGTGTGGGAGGTCAGAATCCATATTTGCAACAATGTATTATCTAAAATGTCCAGTATTAAACTATTAAAAAATGAATCATTCAAGTAAACAGGGAAATGTGACCCATACTCAGGGGAAAATAGCAGTCAATAAAAACTGACTTGCTAGATTTAGCAGACAAAGACCTCAGAGATGCTGTTTTACATATGCTCAAATAATTGAAATAAATTGTATGTATTTTAAAACTTAAAGAAAACATGAAAATTACTAAAAAATGAGGATTATCAAGAGAAATATAATCTATAAGAAGTAACTAAATAGATTCTAGCATTGAAAAATATAACAACAGGATGAAAAATTTACAACATGGACTCAGCAACAGATTTGAGAAGGCAGAAGGAAGAAACAGTCAAACTTGAAGACAGAGCAATAGCTATCCACTTTTAAGAGGAGAACAAATATTTTTTTAGATAAAGAAATAAACAGCCTCAGAGATTTCTAGAATAACAATTATATATTGATATAGGTTTAACAGGAGTCCTAGGAGGAAAAAAGTGAAAAAATAATGTGCAAAAACGATAGGCTAAAGAATTGTCAAATTTGATGAAAAACATTAATCTACAGATCCAAAATCTTCAATGACCCCAATGTATGATAAGCACAAAGTGATCCATGATCCACACTCACTTATGTTGTTTAGCCACAGTCTGTGGTATTTGTAATGGCTGTCCAAGCAAACATATACTACAAAACACCTATGTTAACAGATGATACTGCAGATCAAGTGGGCATTCCACATGCTATGTCATGACATAAATGCCCTCCATCTTGGTTTAGCCACAATCACAGAAAAAAGAATGGAAGCCAAATGGACTGAAATTAAATTTTGGTAGATAGAAGATGGAAATAGAAAAGAAAAACAGTGAGTCCATGGGTTGAGATTTGTGCCAGCAACATAAATATAGAGGGTGATCACATTTCTAATATATAAAAAAGGAAAACAGATTGCCAAAGACTTTCTCCAAATGTTAGTGGTGGAACTAAGAGATCCTATAAGACTGACTATCTGTTCTAATTGACCCCTAGTCAGTAACCTCATGCCATTCTGGAACATTAGTGTGTATTTTTAAAAGTTTCATATAAAGTGAGATGGTGGTTAAATTTTCACTAGAGGTAACAGGTTACCTCTAATTCTTCATTCTTTACCATCAGCATTTGCCACTGTCTCACATTTCCTCTAATATCATTTTAAACCCTGTGCTTCAAGGAACAGGAGGTCCAGATATAGTAAGTTTGCAATTAACCAGTCAGGAAGTCTGAAATAAATCACATTTTATCACAGGCCATAGTTTCATCTGTCAGGATAAGGAACATATAAGTAGCTCCTATGCTTTTTATTTTAAGTTTTATTTTTATTTTAAGTTTTGGTTTTTTTTTTTTTGTCTAGGGCTCAATAATGAAAATAGTTTTCATGGTTGTTTTCCGTACACTTTTCAGAAAATAAACTACAAGTTCTATTTACATGTGGCAAAAATACTGGAAAATCTTCAAAGTTTAAATCTCTAAAAATTAGGCAGGTGTGAGAATAGATAATATCGAACCGCAATGTATTATTTTCCTTACTTTCAGATATGTTACTCTACTATTAGTTTCATTCAGTGTGATTTAAATGATTATCAAGTAAGGTTCTCATGTTTGCATAGCCTTCAGCTTTTAAGATCAGGCTGTACATGCAGCCTAAAGTTGCTTCAGTCTCCCAAAGGAAGATTTTCAGATAAAAATCATGTCCTCAGTCACAATTTTTTTGTTACCATAGTGATAAGAATGAAGAATTTTAAGAAGCTAAAAATACCTGAACACATACAGACAGTTTTAGGAATTTGACCTACTTGGTGTCAAACACTAAAGAAGTTAATCAACTGAATTTACTACATATGCATTAGGTGAAATATTCTACTGAATGAAAAATGCGTAGGTTGCACATCTGGAACTATTATCCACAATCAAAGAAGTCAGTATGAATGAAGATGACTGACAAACTAAAATGCATAAAATCAGATTCTTTTAAAAATTGAATATATTCTAGAAACAAGTAGAAAACCATTAAGTTAGCTCTATTTTCCATATTTTTCTCTTTCCATTATTTAAAATATCACCATTTCAAATAGAAATTTCATATGCACCAAAGAATTTTTCTAACTAGATGGAGCAAAATAACTGGACATATAGGTAAAATTATGTTAAGGTGGCTCCTTTCTATAATGTAAAACTTCCCCATTTTAGGCATTATAATAGAACAGTGTTTTTAACCTAAGTTTTTTTTTTTTTTTTTTTTTTTTTTTTTTTTTAGTTTTTATGAGAAATTTAATAGACTCAGTCATTTACAGAAAACCTGCTATATTGCCAGGCATTAAGTTAGTCTATGAAATATCAATAAAAGGCAGTACTTTCTGTCAAAAATGTTATAATCATTCATTTTTCATTACATTGACTTTTAAAGTGTCTCCCATTTTAATATGGGAAGAGCACTGAACTTCACTTGAAGAGACCAGAATAAAGTTCCAGCTCTATTAATGAGCTTAGAAAAGTCTCTTTCTAAGTCTCAGGTCTCTCCTTTCTAAAATGAGCATAAATGAGCATATCACCTCCTCTAGAACACAGGTCATTATGATAATCAAAATAGATGATATGGGTGGAAACCAATGGATGACACTCAATAAATAACCTCTATAAAAATGAGTCATTATATAATTAGGTTCAATGTTTAAACATTTTCAACATAATTATCAAAATTTATTTTTATAATTAAGCATACTTAAAAATCATTTGAGAATAATAATAGCAAACATTTATCGAGTACTTATAATGGAAAACACATTTTATATGAATTATTTCATTTAAGCTTCACAACAGTCCAGTGACTTAAATAGTATTATCTTTTTTTAATAGTTGAGAAAAATGAGGCATATCAGAGATTAATTATCCAAAGACATACAACTATTAAGTGATGGAGCCAGGAATTAAACCCAGGCAAGCTAATTCCAGAGCCATGTTCCAAATCTAAGCCTTTACAATATTCTCCAAAATAATCAGTAGAGAAAATATCTCTGTGAAACTTAATTTGAAAATAAAAACATATTTTAAATTAGCAACGACAATCTACAAATTTCTGAAATTCTTGATTAATTCTATTTTACTATATTTTCATTTTATTATTATTACAAAGAAAAGAAGAAATAATTTAAATGTGCAACAGTAAATATATTACAGATTGTTACTTGATCATAAATACTATTATAAAAGGTATTTATGTCTTGGAAACTCATGAGTATTATTAAGCAAAAGGAGCAGATTTTCAACTGTGAAGAAAGTAATCTCAAGTTTTATAAAAATAATGTCTTATGCACAGAAAACAACCTGGATAGATTTCAAGTGATAATAATTGCTATCTCTTAGTAATTTTATGTATTTCCATATTCCCACTTTTTCTATAAAGTTTTTGTCATCAGGGCAAAAGTTGCTTAAACCAACAAACAACATAATCATGATACTAAAGCACAAAGTGATTTGGATGCTTCTGCTTTCTGTGGACACACATTTATTCAGAGTGTAGAAAAGCATTCTAGCTACTAGGGCTACAGCAGTGTTAAGGCAAAGCCAATAGGCAAAGAATTAGGTAAATTTCCACTAAAAACCAACAAAAGAAGAGAACTTCAACCCTTTAATGACTCCTCAACCTTGTCACTCTGACCACAAGCATACTTTTCTACAAGCATGTGAACCCTATTCCTCCATTTAAAATGGTCCTGATATGTTTGTTTACCTTTCTTTCTCAGTTAAATTGTGAATACAGCCATGCCATACTCTGTAAACATGGCAGCAAGCCATAACAGTAGTATGAACATAGGAAGAAATGTTGAGAATAATTTCAAAAAGTTAAGGAAAATTCATTGAAACTGTTCACATCTCAGTGACAATTTCCACTTCTTTGCAAGTGCTTAGAGAAGGAGGACTGTCACTTCATTTAAATATTTTCCATACAACACTATCCTTTCATTTATTTACTGTTCAGAAAACAAATGGCTTTCTAACTGTAAAGTTCTGTTATACTGAAATAGCTCACAATGTTTAAACATTTATGTCCATTAGTACCAAATCTAACTACCTAAAAGAAAGCTTATACCATCAGTATTTAAAATATGGTGGTTTAAAATATGCTATTAAATGTAACTTAAAGCAAAAAAATATATTAAAAGTTTAAAAAGCTAAAATCATCTCCTTCATCCACATGAAAAAACTCACTGTATGAACTTTTAACCTTTAAATCTGTTTCTTCATATATATTAAAATCAGATAAAATAAATTTGAGGAAAAGGACTTATAAGGCAAGTTAAGTAAAAGTAAGAGACAGAAGGAAGGAAAATAGGAAGGAAAAAAAGAAGGGGAATAATGAAAAAAACATTGAGAAACTACTTGCTTCTGTGGACCAGGTTCCAAACCTGATCAATTTGCTGCTGAGTCGGGAAATGGCCACAGTCATTGAAGTACTTAAGGAGCTCACTTCTGTCTAACCCTTGCCAATCTTCCCTCTTAGCAAACATTGTTTCATAAACTAAAAGAAAAAAACAGATGAAAGAAAATAGTTTCTTTATTATAGATAATATCCCAGGTACAAACCACCTAAAAGGTTTCATCTAGATTTGAAGAAACTTTAACCCCAGTTTTAATTTTTTGTCTAATGATAAGTCTCCATTTTTAGAGTGGCACTGGGTCAACCTAGAGAGGGTCAAAAGGAAGTGAAATCTGGACTTGCTTCCCCAAGGAGAACACGGGTGATCCTACACTGTGGTTTACATGGCAGTCATCTGCAGACCTTACATACAGGACTGCTCAAACTGCATCATAAGACATAGCTTTTGTGTTAAGATTTCTGGGAGGCCTGGCTCCTGCTTATCCGTTTTAGTATTCATTGTTTATTAATTCTCCCAAATTTTTACCCCTTTTGGATTTCTACCCACATTCTAACTACTTGAATTGCTGATTCCTCTTTGAACTCATTTTTCTACTTTTGCTTTGGCTGCTAAATGGAGTGATGTCTAACTTTTTCACTGACATCCTGTAGTCTTGATTCCTAGTTTAAGGTACTTGGCTATTGCTAGTTCAAGGCTACCACAGAAAACCACGCAGTTGGGCCATCCCTCACCTATTTCCCATACTTGGCATTAGACAGGGGTCAGGTAACGGGCAAGAGAATTGACAAATTGACACATACATTTTGCAAGTGTAGTTCTCCTTAAATATTTTATTTTTTCTTTTCAAATGGTGATATTCTTAAGTATATGGATTAGCCCCATGAAGCTGATTGTTAATTAGCATTTACAGAATGACAGGTTTTACTCAGTGCAGAAATATGAGCTCTAGGTGACAAAGGGC
This sequence comes from Furipterus horrens, assembly GCF_987537825.1. NCBI lineage: Eukaryota > Metazoa > Chordata > Mammalia > Chiroptera > Furipteridae > Furipterus > Furipterus horrens. The sequence goes on from NW_028327180.1 coordinate 16,822,889, forward strand.
ACCAAGAGAGGTTTCTAACAAAATTAATGCATCACCTTGGCACTCAACCATATGGACTTCAACTTTCTGTCCATTCATTCATTCATTCATTCATTCCACTGAGGTGGGTAGTCATGAGACATTGACAAATTCAAGCAGTATTTAGTGATTGCCTAAATATGAGTAACTATACCAGATGTTGAAGAACAGCAGCAAAATAAACATAAGTTCATATTTAGTTTATCTATGACTTTTTTCTCTCATTTCAAAGAAGCAAACTGGAGCATTTGCTGTTGGTTCCTCTAGCCATACCATCTTGTCCCTTACATTTCTGTACATGCTGGCCTGACTTTTCATTGTTTAAGCTCCCTCCAGCTGCTGGACTCCACTCTGCCCATCGGAGCAGCAAGCCAGAAGTTCCAGGAAATTAAGACCCCACTAGAGCATCCCTCAACCACAGACTGGCGGGGAGTTGGTGGATAAGGACCCAGCACTTGAGGCAAGTTGGCTGCAGTGTTCTCTAGAAAAATTAAGCTCTGGTTGCCCACATTGTAAACTGCTTGATAATACACCTTTTTTTTTTTTTTTACTCCCATCCCTTCTCTCTCTCATTTTCCCATTCTATTAACAGTATTTCCTGGGATCAACACAAAAATAAATTAGTTGTACTTGAATTCTTGTCTCAGGATCTGATTCTAGAGAAATCCAAACTAACACAAAGAACATCACTTTTTACTTATGGTAAAGTAAATATATTTTCCCTTGAGTTAGCATGCATTCCTTTATTAGTTTTTCCTTGAATTGATCTATTTTAAATGACTGTCTCTAGTTCCCACTGATGCTCATATTAATGTTATGGATTTATAACTACATTGTAGATAACAATGCCTTCAATCTGTATATTATGCCCTAAAAGCAAACATCTGGCAACACACTAGCAGAATTAATATCCTAGGCAGGTGTAATTAGGGTCAATATAAAACATAAATCACGGAAAGTAATAAAATGTTCTGGTCATTGAAAGATACTTAAAAAGGTGTATAGATATCAGGCAGCTAACAAATATCATCCAGTTAGCAATCAAAATATGTAAAGGATGAAAAATTTTCTAAAACACATGAAGATCAATAACAACTTGCAAACTCTATGGATTCTAGGTTTACTTTAGACCTCAGTACAAACGATGCCTTACTTGGTAATTCTTTAAATCATTCATTTACTAATTCTCTTGTATTGTTCAGATTCTGTGGTGGACAGAGTACCCTTGGTCACAACTGGACTTCTTTACATCCTTGCCTCCTATCAGCCTATTCTCAAAAAACCTCCAGGGTGATGTGTTCAGATATAAATTGCACCATAGTCCTGGTTCACAATGCTCCTCAGACTTCCTGACTCTGTCAAGGTGACACCCAGCAGTCTATGAAGCCTGATGCAGACAGGATCCCCACTCCCTGCGACCTCTCCCATCTCACCGTGCTCTGCTCTGGCTCATAAACCCCATCCAGTGCATTAATCTCCTGGCTTCCTCCCACAGCAACGGTCCCCACTTTCCCAATGTAGTGCTTGCTTCTCCCTCTGCCTGGAGCATGCTTCCTCCCTCGCTTTCTTTAAGACTGTTACTCAGATTCTCAGCTGGAAACCACCAGAGCCCAGACTGGAAAACATAACCACATTAGTTTTTGTTTTTGCTTCTTTCAAACTGGGAAGGTTATTTTTATAACCCAAAATACTGTAATCTACAGTTATATATCAATGAGGATAAATCATGGAAAGAAAGGACAACTAAGAAAAATAAGCAAGATTCTGTAAGATTAAAAAATGAATGTAGTGACAGAGTTTGGGGGATAAAGATAAGACTGAATAAAAATAGTGGGGGCATTTAGTGATTTGGGAGTCAGTAGCTAAAAATAATGTGAGTGGAAAAGAAATGGTGGTCAGTGTAATAACTGGAAGGTCTTAGTACGTATTTTAATAAGTATTACTATATCTGTACATTCATACTAGATTATGAAATATAAAGTTACTATCCCCAAAAGAGTATTATTCAGAAAAGACTTCACTTACATTTTTTTCTATCCATCCATTCCTCTAACTCTATAAAGTTTATAATTTGTCTTGTCCTCCAAAGACCAAGTCGATATTTCACGTGATGGATTTGTCTGCAATACATGTTTATAACTGCTCTCAAATTTGGCCCATGGTACAAAGCCTATAAAATAGGAACAAAGACAGTAAAGCTCCTTATTAATATCTGCTGTTTATATTGAATTTGATTTTGTTCCTTTCATTTCATCTATTCCAACCAGTTTCTTGGCTTACAGATGTATTTAGTGCTCCCTGCCTAGGGAGCAGGCATTATACAGTAAGATAATCTCCCTGAAGTTCAAAGAATTTCAGTGAGTTCATCATCAGATGCTCATACTTCCCATAGAATAGAGCTGTCAGTGACAGATACTTTCATAGGAGCCTTCTAGGGTGATATCCAGATTTCTATAATATGTAGCCTACCCAGCCAGAAAAAGAAAAAAAAAAGTCGAGTTTTATTAAAGCATTATTTTATAATGCACGATTTTTGCCTAAAGCAATACATTCTGGGTCCTAAAATCTGTGTATTTTCTTCCTTTTGAAAACTATATGTTTATGTCTCTTATCTAGTTTTCACTGGACTTTTTCAGGTTATTCTTGTTGATTTCTAAAAACTTTGACTATTAAAAACTAACTCTTTTAAGTTGTTTTATCAGTTTACCTTTCCTCTGTAACTATATATTCCTGTCTATGAATTTTCTACACACTAATAGACTTTTAAAAATTAAAGTATTTGTCTATTTTAGGATATTTATTTTTGTTTTCTAAATAGCCAGTTCTGTTTTATTTATCAATTTAGTTATTTTTACATTTTACATCTTCTAGTTCATTTTCTACATATCTTCATTAATTCATTTTTTAGCCTGTTTTCCTTTTTCTCAACTTCTTGGATTAAAGACTTAATTCACTATTTTAATTATTTTTAAGAATGTATTTAAAGGTCATGAATTTTCCTGAATCAGCTTTCCTCCAATGTGCTTTGCATACCATTTTACAAGTGAGAAAACGGAAGCATAAAACCTTTAAATAACTTTCCTAAGGCCCAATAGCTGTAAATTGCAGAATTGGTATTGAAATCAAACAGGAACACTCCAGCGCCCACACTTTTATTTATTTATCGACTATATTCCTCTTAATTTGCTTGAATTCGGTAGTTTCACCCCCCTGTGAATTTTTCTTTCGGTTTTTCTCCTAAAAGATTTCCTTTTACAACACTTAAGATTTTTCTTGCTTTTGTCATTTATTTTGTCTTGTGTGACTCTTTTTTTTTAATAAAGTAATTTATTTTATTTACTCTAAAGTGGAGAAGATTAAGGTACTTAATAAATTCAATTAGAAGAAAGACAGAGATTATCCTTTATCTAGTCCTATATGAAAAAGTTTCCCAACTCATGAATTGTAGATCTACCAGCACATCCTGAAATTTTATTTGGTCCATGTCCAAACCATTTGCCAATTGCATGATTTTTTAAAGGTTATTTTTATCATTGTTTTACCTTTGCTTAATTTTGTGATATTCTCTGAAATTTTTAAATGCTATGCTTAAGTCTATATTTCTTAATTTAGCAAATTATCAATAAAATATTGCTTGATTTGCCTGAGTGAAAAATTAATTAGCATAATGCCACTATTTTCCTCTCCTCTTCTCCTTTTTCCTTCCATCCGAATGCCATCAGAGTTCAGGCAAATTCTGAATGCTTGCTACTGTCTTTCAACATTTAATAACATTTTCCAATGTTTACTTTTAATCTGCATTTTGTTCAATAGGCCCTTGTCATTTAAAAAAAATAAATAATAAATTGTCACACGTTTGGAATGTTCCCACCATGTGAATCTTAGCGGGAGGTAAACTCACCTCCTGCAGTTGGGAGATACAAAGCGGAGGTGCGTGCGTGACCCAGGCCTCCTCTGTTGCTAGGAAGCAGACAGTAATCAAGTTCACGCATTATCTACACTAGCCCCAGGTTTTGAATCAAAACTAATATTACTTTTAAAAGCAAAATAGTGGGAAATCTGTTTGTGTGGTAGGGCAACCGTGGCAGCAGGATCCACCTTCAAGGGCAGTATTCGTGGAGGCCGGAACACCCAGGACTCAGCATCTGCATCAGGCTCTTTCTGGGCAGGATTTGGCCGGAGCCCTAAGAACTATGTTCATCATCCCCTCTTTTATGTATTTATTTATTTATTTATTGTTAATTTATTTAATTTTTAATAAGGTTACTTTATTTTGTTTTTATTTATCTGTTTTTAGAGAGAGGGGAAAGGAGAAAGAGGGGGAGAGAAACACCAATGTGAGGTTGCCTCTCACGTGCCCCCAACTGGGGACCTGGCATGCAACCTAAGTCATTTGCCTTGGCTGGGAATCAAACCAGCGACACTTGGTTCTCAGGTCGACTCTCAATCCACTGAGCTGCAGCAGCCAGGGCTTATCCCCTATTCTTTATGAGCTTGATTCTGAGACCTCTGCCCAATATTCTACTCAGTATTTTTCCATTTAAATATGTCAATAGGTTTCTTCTTTATTATAATTAAGAATCAACCAATGTTTTAATTATATCCTAAAAACATGAGCCAAAATGTCCATGCTTGGCGTGTGCTGCTTAGATAGACGATGGCATCTGCTAAGAGGGCAGGAGCTTTGTTTGGGCAGCCACCCAAGCCTAGTGGAGTGTCTTTCCCTCTGAATTTAACACATGTTCTTTGGGGGACACAGAGTATGGGAGCGGCCTCAGATCTGAGGCATTCGGAGGGTCACCCAGGAGGTCTTCAAGGCTGTCATGGTTCTTACTGCAGCATAGCTCTCGCCAGTCTTCTGCAGGGAAATGTGCCCCAGCTATGATGCCATGTACACCTCAGTATGTAATTCTACCTTTCTAAATATTTCTCAAGATAAAATTTATCAGAAAAATGTACAAATTGATATTTACAACCGCAATATTAAAATATAAGAGACTCATTGCAAATTACTGATTATAATTTTCTAATCCCTGTTGACTTAAAGGGTCAATGTATTATACTCACCATACCTCAACACTTTAAAAAATATTTATTATGCATTTTTAGTCTGCCTTTTACTTAATATGATTACGTCTTTTAAAAATATGTAATGAAGTAATTGTTTGTTTGGAGAATTCCACTACTATATAACATTTAGTGGGATTTGATTTTCTAGCAAGAGTAGCCTCTGTTCACATCCTACCATGGAATATTAGCTCCTGTCTTCTACTTATTTTTCTATTATTATTATTATTATTATTATTATTATTATTATTATTATTATTATTATGTTTCTATCCTCACTCCCAAAGGCCCGCTCAAGAGTCTGAATGCGTCTTCGTGGTGAGTTGGAGGAATTGCCTTTTTAAAAGGGGAACATGATTGACATTAAATTGAAATTTTGATACTGAAATTTGGGACTATAGATAATACTTAATATACAGAATAATATGTTTTAGTATAATAGTGGCAGGTTTTGTCTTCCCATAAGTGTACAATATAGAATATATTATGGAATTTAATCAGTTCAAACTATTAGGCTAAGTGATCACCAAAGTATAAGTGACTTATACGGCGCAAGAACACGTAAGGACGCTGTGAGGGGACGTGCAGAACTCAGGTCGTGTCTTTGCAACTTTGATTCCCTTTTCTCAGCCTACAGTTATTTCAAAGTTAAAAGTGTTTTATGTAGTATGTAAACGTGCAGCTGAATAGGGTGGTCCTGGTTGCAGGTTATATCTTTGTTTGCTGGACTTCCATGCACTTTGATTTTCTGGAACTTATGGTTGTTTCTAGTTTTGAGGTAATTGTATTCCTTCTTAGTTGTGGAGGGAGATGCCGCATGTCTGTCTATGCCTCCATCTTGGCCAGAAGTCCTCCTAGTGAATATTTTAATTGAATTATTATATTCTTCAATTCCTGAAGTTCTGTTTTTTAAGATATTTTCATTTTGTTCATGCATCATTTTCCTGATTTTCCTTAGTTGTCTGTTTTCTCTCGAAGTTCATTGAACTTATTTAAGATGGTCATTTTTATTTTTGTCTCATAATTATTAGGTCTTCATTTCTTTAAGGTTGTTTCTGTGCTGGCTTAGGGGAGGGGCTCTCATGGGTGAAATAATTTTTTTAACCATTTTAATGTAGCTGGTTTTGGCTTTGCACTTTCCTGGGATATTATGACTTTTTAACTGGTTTCTGGAGTTCTCTTAAAGCGTTTTTAGACAGTATATTGTTAAGTTCGTGTCTCTGTGGAAGAACAAAGTGTGGGGCTTCCTATTTTTCTAAAGGATTGGGCTGGCCTGGCAGAGGGTCTCTGGTTTATTCTTTGGGTGTTCTAGAGGGAACAGGCTATGAGGCAGAAGCCTGTCATTCTTCCAAAGTTGTGTAGTTTTTGTATTTTATGCTGTTTTAGTTTGTAACTAGCCCTATAGAAATAAGGTGATTAAAACAGGGGGAAATGATAGCAGGGCCCAGGTGTTAGAGTTTAGCCTTAATTGATAGGCTTAAGTAATTGAAGCTGTGACTGGATAGACTTTCTTTATCACCAAACCTTTGCTTCTGGAATTTTGCCTAGAGGGTGGCGGCAGGCAGCAGGACCCCAAATTGCTTTTCGGTAGCATAACTACTATTGAATCAAGATTAAAGCATTTCCATCTCCCTAAAAATTATCCTGTGTCTTGTTGTATCATCCTTTCCTCTAGCCCCATAGCCCAAGGCAACCAGTGATCTACTTTCTGTCTCTATAATTTTGCATTTTCTAGAACTTCATGTAGACTTTTATGCTTTGCTTCTTTCACTTAGCATAATGCTTTTTGAGATTCATTTGTGTTGTTTTGTGTATCAGTATTTTGATCTTTTTTATTGCTGTGGATGTCTGTGACGCGATATTCTAGCGTCCGCATCGTTTAGAGCTGCGACTCAGAACATGGCGCATTCCTAGAAGCCGCTTTCGGCATCAGTGGGCGGCGGCGCGTGGACTTGCAAGCGTGGGGCGCGGGACCAACCGACGCCACTTCGTGTTGGACAGTGGAAGCTGGAGAGCCGGGCTATTCGGACTGAGCCAATTGGTTTCCATGGATCTCAATAGTGCCAGCACTGTTGTTCTTCAAGTCTTAACTCAGGCCACCAGTCAGGATACTGCTGTGTTAAAGCCAGCTGAGGAGCAGTTGAAACAGTGGGAAACACAGCCAGGTTTTTATTCAGTGTTGCTGGTAAGTTGCTTAAAAATAGTTATTATTTTTAATAAAATGAGACACTATTCTATTGTTTTAAAAACCTACTTGTGTTGGTGGTTTACTTAGTGAAACTGATCCAAATGTTTGGCTGCCATTGCACTGCCATTTACTAATTCGAGGCATGGCACTTGGAGGACATTTAAGAGATGTTTATTGTTGGGTGAGTATACCCAAGCAGGGTATTGGTAGTATCTGCTTAGAAGGTTACACTGCCAGTTTTCTATTTTAGCCTGTAAATGCTGCCCTCAAGACTGTAAAGGAGGAAAGAGGAAGGACATCTGTAAAATCAGAGAAGGAAAACTCTGACTCCAAAAAACCTCCGCTGCCTTGCGGCATACCTCTTCAGGGGAAAGGCTAAGGGAGTAAACCCCGACAGAAAATCCGGAGCCGGAGTCCCTAAGGCGGTTTGACATTGTAGTCAACACCGGCAACTCCTGCGGCACACCTGAAGCCAAGCTGTATTGACTTTGTCTTTCCCTTGGACCCTTCAGCTGCGAAGAGAGGGGGGGTCTGCTGCATGGGCAACAGCAGACCCTCCATATCACCCTGCCCAGGCTCTGTAGCTTCAGTTTCACTTGAGAGGACACTCCAGCCTCATCGCAAGATGTCGACTCAACACGGGAGGAGACAGATACCGGTTATCAGCTCATCCGATTGGCGAAGGAAACGAGCGCCAGGGGTCTCCTCTGATGGTGGGAGAGGTCATCGCACCTCACTGGACAGCTACCGTCTCGCCATGGCTCGCCTGCCCCACTGGGTGCGTGGGGATCAGAGAGGCGCCTCTCGAAAAGTGGGCCACAAAACACCCGCACCAGTTAATTCCAAGCAAACAACAAGAAAGAAGCCTCCAGCTCTTCGCCTCGCTAGCTGGAACATCAGGACCATGTGCCCCGGACTTACTGCAGACCTTCTGTGGATCAAGGGTGCCAGGAAAACCGCTGTCATCGATAGGGAACTGGCACGACTAAACATCGACATTGCGGCTCTACAGGAGACCCGGTTGGCCGACAACGGAACTATCAGAGAAACCAACTACACCTTCTACTGGCAAGGGAAGTCTCCGGACCAACCAAGACAGCACGGTGTTGGGTTCGCTGTGAAGAACACGCTTGTTAACTCCATAGAGCCACCCACAGGAGGCACAGAGAGATTACTTACCCTCCGATTGTCAACAACTTTCGGCCCAGTCAGCATTCTTAGCGCGTATGCCCCAACCCTCTGCGCCACCACCGAAGAGAAAGAACAGTTCTACCATGCACTGGACGAAGCGTTATCCAAGATTCCCAGAAGTAACGCTCTCTATCTCCTTGGAGACTTCAACGCAAGAGTAGGAGCCGACCACATGGCCTGGCCCACCTGCCTTGGAAACTTTGGGAGAGGAAAGATCAATGAGAATGGTCAGCGACTGCTTGAGCTTTTGTGTCACCACGGCCTGTGCGTGACAAACACATTCTTCAAGTGCAAAGAGATCCACCAGGTGTCATGGAGGCACCCCCGCTCCCGCCACTGGCACCAGCTTGACCTCGTCATCACCAGAAGAACGGATATTGGCAGCACCCTCCTCACCCGCAGCTACCACAGTGCAGACTGCGACACGGACCATGCCCTCGTGGTAAGCAAGGTGCACATAACGCCGAAGAGGTTGCACCACTCCAAGATGAAGGGTCGCCCACGCATCAACACCAGTTGTGCCAGCAACCCAGTTAAGACCCAGCAATTCATCAACAAGATGGAAGATGCACTCGGCGAGGGAGTGGCGGCAGATGACATTATCGAATCCAATTGGCCACGTCTCCGCGACGCCATATACAACTCCGCCATTATTGCTTACGGGAAGAAAGAGCGGAAGAACGCTGACTGGTACGAGGCTCACTGGGAAGAAATGGAACCCGTGATCGAGGCTAAGAGGAAGGCCCTACTGGCTTACAAGGTCACGCCCACTCCCAGTACACTTCAAGCTCTACGGGCTGCCAGGAACAAAGTCCAGAAGACCGCCCGCCACTGTGCCAACACCTATTGGCTAAACCTGTGCAGAAGCATCCAGGAAGCCGCCGATATAGGCAACGCACGAGGAATGTATGAGGGTATCAAGAAGGCAACAGGCCCAATCCCCTCCAAGATCGCCCCCCTTAAGTCCAAGACAGGTGAGGTCATCACTGACCAGGAACAGCAAATGCGGCGGTGGACCGAGCACTACCTCGAGCTGTACGCAACGAGGAACACCGTAACAGACACTGCTCTTAACGCCATCCCAGACCTACCAGTCATGGAGGAGCTAGACACCCACCTACTGCGGCAGAGCTCGGCAAAGCCATCGACCGCCTCGCTTGCGGGAAAGCACCAGGAAGCGACGGAATCCCTCCAGAAATCCTAAAGAGCGGGAAACCAGTCCTGCTACAGCCGCTCCACCATCTACTCTGTCTCTGCTGGAAGGAGGGTTACATCCCCCAGGATATGAGAGACGCCAACATTATCACCATGTACAAGAACAAAGGAGACCGCAGCGACTGCAACAACTACCAGGGCATCTCTCTCCTCAGCGTCGTCGGCAAAGTATTCGCCCGGGTCGCTCTTGCCCGCCTGCAGACCCTTGCTTCCCACGTCTACCCAGAGTCCCAGTGTGGCTTCAGAGCTGGCCGTTCAACAGTGGACATGATCTTCTCCCTACGCCAGCTGCAGGAGAAGTGTCACGAGCAGCATAAACCACTCTACCTCGCCTTTATTGACCTCACGAAGGCGTTTGATCTGGTCAGTCGAAGCGGACTCTTCAGCTTGCTACGGAAGATTGGCTGTCCACCACATCTGCTTGCTGTGGTCATGTCCTTTCACGACAACATGCACAGCACGGTGTCCTACAACGGCGCAACCTCTGAGGCCTTCCCAGTCAGCAGCGGAGTAAAGCAGGGCTGCGTCCTCGCGCCTACGCTGTTCGGAATCTTCTTCTCCATGCTCCTCCAATACGCCTTTAAGGACTGCAGCGAGGGTGTCTTCATTCACACCAGATCCGATGGCAAGCTCTACAACCTGGCCCGTCTACGAGCCAAGACCAAAGTCAAAGAGGTGCTCATCCGTGAGATGCTCTTCGCCGACGACGCAGCTTTGACATCACACTCCGAAGAGGGACTCCAGCAGCTAGTCACTTGCCTTTCCCACGCATGCAAGGAGTTCGGACTAGCCATCAGCCTGACGAAGACGAATGTTATGGCTCAAGGCACGGGGACTCCCCCATGCATCACCATCGACGGGTACACCCTGGAGGTTGTCAACGACTTCACTTACCTCGGGTCCACCATCTCGAGCTCTCTGTCAGTCGACTTGGAGGTCAACCGGAGAATCGCCAGGGCAGCCACAGTTATGGCCAGACTGAACCGGCGAGCGTGGAACAATTCCAGCCTCACTGAGAAAACCAGACTGCGCATCTACCAAGCCTGCGTACTCAGCACTCTCCTCTATGGCAGCGAGACATGGACCACCTACGCAAGGCACGAAAGGAAACTCAACAGCTTCCACATGAGGTGCCTGCGACGCGTCCTGCATGTCGCCTGGCAGGATAAGGTCCCCAACACCGAGGTGCTGAAACGAGCCAATATGAGCAGTTTGCATGCAGTTCTTAGCGAGAGACGCCTCAGGTGGCTCGGCCATGTCAAAAGAATGGATGCAGGCCGTATCCCCAAAGACCTCCTCTACGGCGAGCTAGCAGAAGGCAAGAGGATGACAGGGCGCCCAAAACTGCGGTTCAAAGACATCTGCAAAAAGGACATGACACAATGCTCCATCAATCTCAACACATGGGAAGTTCAAGCAGACGACCGCCTAGCCTGGAGGCTCGCGGTCAGGCAAGGTACGTCACGCGCGGAGGCTGCGCGCAACGAGGAGGCGGCCCAGAAAAGATCGAGGCGGAAGCAGCGTCAACAGCAGCAACAACAGCCATCTGCCTTCACCTGTACCAAGTGCGGCAGGGATTGTCACTCCCGAGTCGGACTGCACAGCCATTCTCGGCGGTGCAGATAGACTCTCGAGAAGCTACGCCATCGTCTCTCGAGACGGACGGCTGCCGACGACGACGACGATCCGTTTATGAGATAGGTGTTTACATGTTGACATTTTTAACCCTTGTGCAATATTTCAGCAAGTTTTTTTTTACAGTTTAACTTTCAAAAAAAATGTTTTAGACCTATAAGTAGATATATTGACCACATTCATTGATTGAAGTCTAAACTTGTCTAAATACTTATGTAGGGCAATATCCCAAAGGATCTTTATTGAAAACCTTATAAAAACAAAAAGAAAATATTTTTAAATGACCAAGTCTATATAAATATGAGATAACAATTGAATAGTTATCTTAAGTGCACACACATAAACACACATTTAACAAACATACAAGCCACGAATAACACTAAGTATGTTTCTGTATTTGTTTCCCCACCCACTAAAGAATTAGTGAAGCCCTTAGCCACACACGTGTAGCTATAGGACACATCTCTCTCCTGGGTTTGGTTTTTCTCTTTTTCAGGCCTCTTCTCTGTGTTCCCTGACCTAGGTCAGAATGATGATTTTTATTACTATCTGAAGCATGTGCTCAATCATTTTATATCTACTTGCTTAGTATGAAGATGAAGTACACATTCTTGGATTTTCTTCCAGTATACTTTGTAAAACCTTACCAGCCATGCCTAATTGCCAAAGAATTGGTGCCTCCTTATATGAAGGCAACTATGGGTCTCCATATCATCTCCCTGACATGAGCACACCCGAAATGGAGTGACAGGATCAGAAGGGAGTTTAACTTAGCCTCAGATTTTGACAGGATGTTCCAATGTCCATGGTGAGACTAACTTGAGAAAAAAAATTCACAAATCTGCAATGATTATTGGATACTATTGTCACCAGGATGCGCTAATGTTTTAAAGTTTCTGGTGCCAGAGAGACTTAGATTTGATCCTCAAAATTTGAATATGTCATTGGCTAGATGTATAACTTTAGACAAGTTATATTACCTCTCTGTGCCTTATTTTTTGTAACTACTAAATGTAAGTATACAACCAGGAGGAATGGTACCACTCCAATTCTTGATCAGCAACCTCATCTGGATTCTTCAAGTAGCCTGGAAATTCACCTGTATTTTATTAATCATCTCTCTGTCACTTTCCATAGAAACTTAATCTCCACAAACACTCACCCTCACCACCTAAATGCACACAGAGAATAAACAGAAAACAAAGGAGAACAAAATTACTGCAAGCATAGGTGGTCCTGGCCTCGGAGTAAAAGTAGTCCCAGAACATTTCTACGTTCAGTTAAGGATAAGCCAGGCCTTCTGTTCCTAATCTCCAGCTTGACACTCTCATCAAAGTAGATTATTCTCCACACTTTTTAAATCCAAACAAGATAGACAGAACTTCATTTAGAAAAACGGTAGACTGACCAGGTCATTATTCAAAATATTGCTTAATTGAATCTACATTAGATACTGTATTGTAAATACTTTATATTATAATATTCAACATATGGTTTATTTACCTTGACCATTATTCTTTGTAATCTTTTGCGTTCAAGCCACCCTCTGATATACGCCTGCATGGTGGTGATCATTCTAATTAATTTTTTGGTAATTATAAATTTGTTCCTTTCCCGGAATACTTGGAAAATGTCTAGGTGTGGTCCAATTCTTTTAAGTTTATTGTCAAATTTATCACTTTTATACAGAATAGGTCGTACTCTAAAAATAAAATACAAAACTTTTTATTATAGTTAATAAGAAAAATAAACACTTTTGCAAAGTTGTACATTAATTTCTATGATGAATGTACTCAAATAGGAAATATATTGTAATTTGTACACAGACTTCATATACATTCCCTGAACATGTCAATAGGGTTTTCCAAAGAAGTCTGAACATACCAGAATGGAAATAACATGTATAAAATGAACCTTCTGGAAAAAAAGAGAAAAACCAAAATAAAGTGAGCTTGTCAAAGCTTATTCACAACTATTTAAAAGAAAGAAATAGTATCTAAAGAACAAAATATTGTCATACAAGAGGGCAAGTTAGTCAAAACAATTCTCCTGTCCCAGGAGCTATTAAACTAAAGACTACTTCAACTTATTTGGCGCTGGTAGTCTGCTTACCAATGTTACCAATTGAGAGGCAGAATAGTCTGTTGGTAAGGTCATGGACTCCAGGACTATAGAAGTGAGGGATCATACTGGAGACCATGACAAGCCCTTTGATAGTGATATAGATGGTCCTTACACTGATGACATACATGTGAGAAAACTGCAGGTTTTCTACCATGAACAGACTCTGTAACCTTGGTCATCCGGCACCTGCTTTTTTCTTTTATGTATCTGATGTATTTTAAATAAGGCAGTCAGTTTTTTCAATGTCTTCTGAAGTCCGAAGTCTAGTTTCCTTGTAGTATTAACATACAAAAAGCCTTTTTATTCTTTTCAATTGCTTTTGTTTTTGCCACTGTCATAAGAGAAGCTCCAAAGAGATGCCCAGGTGAACTCACACACCAGAGCTGAGTCTTGCCCTGCAAGGACTCTATAGAGACGTCTGTCCCAGGTCCACCTTTCTTGATTCCTAGAGGGGATGGCACTGATTCTGTTTCTGCTTTTTTTTCTCTGCATCTGTTTTTACTTTCTAATTGTTGTTCTGTTTTTATGTCTGCATTAAGCTGGTTCTTAATGCGTCTTGTTCTGTTTTCCACACAGCCATTACTTTTCTTCCCTGAGTGACTGAAATGTGGAGAGTCTGATTTTTATTATTTGACTCATCTAGTCCCTTTTTGGTAGTAGAAGGTATATGACTGGGAATCTCACATCAATCTTTTCCATTGTCTTTTCTGTTAGTTTGTCTTGAAGTTTGTGGAATCTTATGAAATACCCTATATTATATGTTGTTTGAATACTAGTTTAGCTAAAACCATTCAAGAGAAAATTTTGGGCCTGCTAGAATGAACATCAGCTCCAGATCAGGAGATGTTCATAACATGTATTCCTTGGAGGTCCTTTTTGACTCCTTGACCTTCCTACCCTCAAGGAGCCACAACTGACTAGTGAGATTGCTCAGGCACAGGAAAATGTACTCCATATTTACATTTGACATATAGCTACAGATGGAGAATTGAAGTTGTCAACTCTCTTTCTGCTTGTGTGTATAAATGAAAAATGTCCTTGCTCTCCTTGTAAAACAATGGAAGTTAGCCTTCTATGATTTCTAGTAATTGTAGTTCCTTAGTATTTGTGGCTTCTTCTTTCTCCCATTCTCTCTCTTGAGAAAACTTCTGTGGATTAATGAGTCAAAAATATATCATTTTGTTCTCTGCGGACATATCTGATTTAAATAGACAAAGCTACCAGAAAAAAGCAAAAAAAAAAAAAAAAAGAAGAAAAGTTTTCTATTTGTTTGTTATATTAAGAGTGATATTGAATAGATTAGAAAAAAGGAAGCTCTGACTTCTTAGGGGATTTTTGCTTGGTTAATATAACAGTTTTTATGAGTGGGCCTCGATGTTTGAAATGAATGGAATGGAGATGAAGTGGAAGTGATTATTTCTGGCTTGTCCAGAGTTTCAAGATCTACTATAAAATCTAAAGGATCCAGAGTTCATGACTTTTTCTTCTTTCTCAGATAATAAATAGGAGAAGTGTGACAGAAATCCCCATATAAGCTAAGTTAATACCCACAGTTCCATTATCTCACAGCAAGGTGTAAAAAATCGTAAAGTGATAGTGGGCTTGAGTGCAAGGCGACGTGTGCTGTGTATTGTTGAATTTTTAGTGGTAGTCGCAAGAGTTCCCTTCTCCTAAGTGGCCTTGAATGGGACATATTTCTTAGTCACTGTAATCTAAGCATGTCTGCTTAATCCAAGATCCAAGCAAAACAATAATTAACTAGAATTAAATAAACAGATTAAATTATGATTAATATTAATTTTTAATTAAAAATATGAGAAAACTCCATTTTTGTGAGGAACTGTTATAAATTTTAACTTTTTTGACTTTACATGTATGAACTAGAATGAAACATCCTTTGAATGGTATGGAAATGGTTCTGACTAACTCTTCAGAACTCTAGGGAAGAAATTTTAATGAAAATTTTAATATAAATAACAATGTCATCAAATTTATTTCATAAAAATTAAAAACATTAATTTATTTTATCTGCAAAGCAATATTGCATAATAGTAAAATATATACAAAATGCCTCTATTGAATCTATTATATGTGTTTATTTACAAAGTTGTAATAAAAATCAATACTTTTTCTACTATTATATAATTGAAAAATCTAGCCTGTATCCACATTCTATACTACAGATATTGAATTTAAAGGCAACTCATTTTACTAGATAAGGTGGTTCCTATTAGGGAACATGGACTCACTTATGTGAAAATGATGGCCACTGAGTCCCAGATAACCAGCCTGCTTTCTCCTCTATTGCTTAAGAAATTCTCACCTGATAGAATGTAACTTCCTGACAAATAAACAATATTGGGAAAATTGGGGATATTAAAAAGGGACAGGGAATGCTTATACTATTATATATAATGTAGGTAAAACCTGGAAGAGGGAACTAGAATAATTCCTAACTCCTAAACTTACTAGAAGAACTCACAAGGGCAATAAAAATCTCTGCAACATAAAATAATTTTACAAGAATATAACACCACGGAATTTATCAATCTTCTAGACAGAAGTTACTACTCCCTTAATCCCTTTGTATAATATGATTCTAATTTCTAAAGAATATGGGCATCTTTATGTTTTAATCAAGACCTCTTATTCCATTTATGTTAATAGAACTGGCCTAATAAAACACCAAGTTAATGATATTGAATCAAAAGTTGCTGAATCAATTTATTTAGTCAAAATTGTGCCTGAGAGTGCAACCTAACTGCAAGGTAAGGCTCATAAAGCAAACTTACAACCTATCTTTCCTCCCTCATGAGTAAGTGTACCCATAATATCTCAGAGTCAGGGGAAGAAAGGCATCTTATTCTGTGATGAGCAAACACAGATAATTGTTTCTACTACTAATTTTCAAAAGAATTAAACTTTCATAAAAATGATATGAAGATATTCTTTATAATTTCAGTTATGATGGGAGAAATTCAGAAATAAATATTTAAGTAGTGTCGTATTCAATGAATAAATTATGTGGTCATAAAAATGATACTTACAAAGATTATGTGATAACTTGAGAAAATGCTTATGATTTCAAAATGATATTGAGAATGAAGATATTAAATTATACTCATCATATGACTTCAGCATTACTTTTAATGATGTAATGATATAAACAAGACCAGAAAGAAACAGAGTATTAGTCACTGTATTAATGCAGTGCTTCTGAATGAAGGATGGAATCAAAACCAACTGAAAACTATTTCCATGGAACTCTTGTTTAGGACCTGCCCTCACCATATTCAAACTCATTAAGTTCTCCAATAAAATACATGCCCTAGATTGTAAAGAAAGCTTGAGGTGTAAAGGAAAATGATTATTTGTTTCTTGTTTTTTATTTTGTTCAGATTTTCTGAAATAGACCAATATGCATTATGTAAAATAAAAGAAAAACAAAACAACTACATTCATGAGTAGCAGTAGTTGCAGCAATCTTTTATTAAGCCCTTACTTCTGACACACTTTCTTCTTTAATTCTCAAAATAATTTTTTGGAGAAATGTTACTATTCTGACTTTATAAACTGATGTTGCAAGAAATTAGGTGACTTTCCAAGACCATAAAGGTAGAATTAGTGCCATAAGAATTCAAAGCCCTCCTTGTTATGTGTGTGATAAAATAAAACGGGGACATAATTACGCCTGACTTCAGGAACGCTGGTATTGGAAGTCCCCAGTCCTCAGGGATTTGGGTGACTGGTTTTACGTTTTCATCCTTTTGTTGGTTTAAGTGGTACTGAAAAGATACAGCCAGACCTTATATACTGACTACTACAGAAATTCTCAGCTTCATGCATGCTAACAAGAATGAGTTGTAAGTAGATCAGATTTAGGAAATATATTGTGACTGGAGACCACGTAACCTCCTCTGACTTAAAAATGAGTAGGCACTATCCTTCATTTACTTTACCACACGTAATTTTTCAATTTATCTTTCTTCACAATGTCACAACACAATTCTGATATGAAAATATTACTTTTACAAATTCATAGTCACTGAACAGTTGCAATAAAATTGTTTTAGAAAATCTTTATGAAGATAAAACTGTGATTCATTAGAGGGTAGATATAAAACCACCTGTCACCATAAAAGAGACCACCTCTTTTGTCCTCAATCCACCTCCTACAAAAGTCACTTTTAGAAAGACTGAAAGATCAGTGCTGAATAGCTGAACTTGAGTTTTTCTTTTGGAGTTTGTCAAACCTATGATCAAGGTATCAAAACAAATAGTTTTTAGTGAGAAGAGAAATCATTTAAAAAGATGACATGTGAGAAAAGATGCAATAAGTTAATTAGTAAGTTAATCATGTCTGAACATTAGACACTGAGCTTGGCAAACATTTGAACAGGGAATTTCCTTTTAACTGCTAATGCTTATATGAAAATATATATTAAACACTAAATCCATTTTAGAGTTTGCTGCAGATATTTCTACTAATTAGTTTTGGCTGATACTGAAGTATTTTGTATGCTCCATTTATAAGAGCACAGTTTGCCCATCTGTTCATAGGTTGAAAGTGATTAAAGGATACTTATTTTGGCTGTTGTGAAAGCCAAATAGTTTTTAAGCTGCAAATATGCGACAAAACCAGTTTAGGTTGCCAAGTTCAGAAATATATTAAAGAGATTTGTGATGCCGCCCTCCCCTCCGGCCTCTCCCAACCTGCATTATCTAACGCTTTCCTGATTAGAATAGCATGCCTGCTTTGTCCAAATGTTTTGCAATTTAGTTATAATTTATACCACTGACTCTGATTTGGATCCTCTGCTACCAAGCTGTGTTGAGGGCTTGTGCTTCCTAGATGTGCAGCCTTGAAGTGGAACCATGTGATGTCCCCCTGCTTTGAAGGCAGGATTTGAAAGCAACTTGGGTGCTGAGTGAAACAAGTTTGTGTCCTACTTAATCACCTCTGTGAGGTCGGTTCAGTTTGAAAACAATGGATTAAATTCAGCATGGGTGCTATAGATTTTTAAGAAGAGGAATGTAACCCATTTCCCTCACTAATATTGTCTCAATATTATTCAGTACTCCGTTTCCAAGTCGTCCTAAGCAAGGGTTTAAATGTAGAACTTCCTGGGACTTTTAAAAACAAAATGCAATCCCCCTGAGTGGGAGATAACACCACTTTAATTCAGGCAAATTTTTTAAGTAGTTTAAATATCTGAATAAGGAGTGTTCTCTTCTGTGCTTCCTACACTCGTTTTGTGTCCTGATCATTCCTCACAAAGCTAGCCTGCAGCAGCCCCACCCCCGCCACCAAAAACAAACTAACAACAAAACAAGAGCTGTCCTATTTTTACCTGCTCCCAGTTTCCCAGTTGCAGGGCAATCTCTTTATAGATCATATTAAAGGGTGGTGGCTGCTATTCTATTTAAAGCCTCTAAGAGGCTTTGTCTTAAACAGTATACTACCTGAAGTGCTCCAACTAGAACTCATCCAGATGCAAATAAAATAAGGGGCTGGGAGGAATTGTTTTGAAATTTGTACTTAGTTTGGCTCTTGACACCTTTATTGTTTTTCTCTAATTGTTTACATACCATCCAATAAATAACAGACTCTGATATTAAACTTACTGGCCCATTCTTTGCAATTTTTATACTCTTTCCTTTTTTAAAATGAAGGCATTTGCCATTATCCAGTATCCTCACATCACATACATGATTTTTCTGAGTTTCAGAAAGGCAATTTTCAAGGTTCTCATAAAATTGTTGTAAAAATAGTAGAGAAATATAGACTGATAGAGTGATTTGAGGGACTGGGGAGATAGTATTATTACTAGCTGAGACAGGAAATATAAGAAAGACTTAGGGAGGGAAATACATATATATTTAAATTTTGAGAAGTGGCTATGGGATATTCCAGTGACAATACCCAGGAAGTGGTACAGAGTTTGCGATGGGAGCTATAAATGTCTGAAAAGGGAAGAAAATTCATTAGAAGGCAAAAAAAAAAAAAAAACTGAAAACTTAATTCAGCATTGAAAAAATACTTACTCATTTATTTACTCATTAATTCATTCAGTATAAGATGCTTTACATTCACTGGTAAACAAAACAAAATTCTCCGTCTTCATTGAACTTATGTTCCAGAAGGAGAGGCAGACAATGCTCACAGGAAACAACTTAATTACAGAATATGTTAGACCACATCCAAGCACCACCACCTTGCCCCTGCACAGCTTATTCTCCACAGGGCGTGGAAGTTGGTGGTAAGTGATCACAGCCAATACTTGCAATTGACTGGCCTGGGTAAATCCCTCCCATTAACCTGCCAACAACAACCAAGTTTCAACTACAAAAGGAGGGTATACTCAGCCCACACAAAAGGCACACCTCAAGTACCCAGCTTGGGGTTAGGGAAGGCCGTGACACTGGACCCTTAAGGACACCTACTATATTAGGCCATACTACCAAGACACAAAATCAAAGCAGCTCTACCCAATACACAGGAACAAACACAGGGAGGCTGCCAAATTGAGAAGGCAAAGAAATATGGCTCAAATGAAAGAAAAGAACAAAACCCCAGAAAAAATAACTAAATAAAATAGAGATAGCCAACATATCAGATGCAGAATTCAAAACACTGGTGATCAAGATGCTCAGAAATAACTAAGTATAATCATAAAATAAAGGAAGAAGTGACGGTTATATAAAGTGAGAGAAAAATATACAGGGAACCAACAGTGAAGGGAAGGAAGCAGGAATTCAAATCAATAATTTAGAATGAAAGGAAGAAATAAGCAGTCACCCAGAACAGAGAGAAGAAACAAGAATTGAAAAAAATGAGGAGAGGATTAGGAACCTCTAGGACAACTTTAAATGTACCAACATCTGAATCATAGGGTTACCAGAAGGAAAAGAGGAAAAGCAAGAAATTGAAAACTTATTTGAAAAAATAATGAAAGAAAACTTCCCTAATTTGGTGAAGGAAATAGACATAGAAGTTCAGGAAGCACAGAGTCCCAAACAAGTTGGTCCAAAGAGGACTACATCAAAACACATAATAATTAAAATGCCAAAGGTGAAAGGTAAAGAGAGAATCTTAAAAGCAGCAAGAGAAAGGCAGAGAGTTACCTACAAAGAAGTTCCCATAAGACTATCAGTTGATTTCTCAAAAGAAACTTTGCAGGCAAGAAGGAGTTGGCAAGAAGTATTCAAAGTGATGAAAAGCAAGGACCTACCACCAAGATTACTCTATCTGGCAAAGCTACCATTTATAATGGAAGAGCAGATAAAATGCTTCCTAGACAAGTCGGAGCTAAAGGAGTTCAACATCACCAAACCATAATTATATAAAATGTAAAAGGGACTTACTTAAGAAAAAGAAAAAGATCAAAACTATGGATATTAAATAACAACAAACTCACAGTTACCAACAATTCAATCTAAAAATTAAAAACATAAACAAAAAACAAATTAAGCAAATAACCAGCACAGAAACAGAATCATAGGTATGGGAATCATTTGGAGGGTTATCACTGAGAGGGGGAAGAGGAAGAAAGGAGAAAAAGGTGCAGGGATCAAGAAGCATAATTCACAGAAACAAAATAGACAGAGGGATGTTAACAATGGTATAGGAAAGGGTGAAGCCAAAGAAATTACATGCACAACCCATGGACATGAAGTAAGGATGGGGGGTTGTTGGGGGGGTACTGGGTAGGTGGTGGCAAAGGGGAAAAATGTGGGACAACTATAACAGCATAATTAATAAAATATACTTAAAAAACAAAATGGTAAATGAAATAATGTAATCAGAATAATAGGAGTAGGTACTTAGAACATGTAGAACATAAAAAAGTATACAAACATCTGTATTTTGAAAATGCAGAGACAGAGAAATCATGTATTGGGTTCTTTTTCTAGAAAGTTAAAAAGAAAAAAAAGTGTGGCCATGCCCAATGTGTTGATCTAGAGCCTGTGCTGAAACTACACAGAGAAGATTTGGGGTTAAGGATTGCCACTTTCCTTAATGTGATTCCAAACCTTCTTGTAATGAGATGCTTTCAAATTTTAAATACTATAGTGTATAAACTGTCATCCCTAGGTAGGTTCATCTTATGACCTGCCCTCAAAAAAAAAAAAAAAAAAAAAAAAGATGAATGAAAGGAGATCACGTCCTGAAGACATGACTTGAGTCTGAAGAATCAGTGGAGCTGGGATGTTAAACAGACATAAAGCACAGACATGCACCACTCTCTACACCCTTGGAATCCTCATTTATGTGAGCAAAGGGGTTAAAGTACCATTTTGCTTAAGCTAACCGGAATTATCACTCTAATGAAGATGTTGGAAACCATTATATACAAAAGTAGTTGAAATGAATTGAAGGACTTAATTGAAAGAATTAAAATTGGTAACAAGGGTGGCTTCAGGAAGCCCAAATCAAGACTAATGGGTACCAGCTTAAGGGAGGTAATTGTTGAGCTTCACATGGAGAATTATCTGAAAAGCAGAGCAGTTCTTAGAATTAAACGGGATGGAACTTGAAGAGATGAATTACAAATCCATAGAATTTTTAAGTAGATGCTATGTGGGCACCATGTTAAGGAGGAGATTTACCCTTTGGATAGACAGTTTCAATGAAAAAAGTTGTAAGTTTCTTAAAACTCTGAGAGTCTCTAATTCTCCCAAGACAGACCACACAAGTGGAAATACAATTGAAGAACTATTATCCACTGTAAATTTATTTTCAAAAAATGCTTATGCTAGGTACTGACCCAGAAAAAAAAAAAAACAAAAACTGTTCATAGATATCTAACAATAAACAAGCTAATGTACCATTAAAAAGTAACAAAATTGCAGAAGAAACCAAAGGAAAGCTATTAGGTGGTGAATTATAAAATTGTTTTTAGATTAAATAAGAGGTCTCAACCCTTTTCAGAAAAAAAAAAAAAAACGGTAATAAACAAATACAGGAATTTTAGAGATAGAAAGGAAATCTTCAAGTACCTACCTACATCTCCAGACTAAAATGTAAGATTCATAATTAAATGTGCCAGCAAAGGTACTATATTCCATTATATCAAAAAAGAGAAAATTTAGAATTGATAGTGCAATTTTGCCTTCCAGTAACATGTTAGTGAGTCATATACTGTAACTACTACTATCTTTTTAGTTCCTGTATACTACAAAATAGAAAGAGGAAAGTATATAATTATTATACATACCTACACAAACATCTGGATCCTTAGCATATTTAAGAATTTGTTTTAATAAAAATAAGAAATTTGGGGGTTGCAAAAAGGCACATTTTACTTCACAGAAGGTATATTTAAGTGACAACATCTCTATCATCCAGAATTTAAAAAAAAATAAATATTTAAAAGGTTAAATGTTGATGATCAGCCTCTGAGTATATTACCACTAGAAATTTAATATTATGAAGAGCAATAGAATGTTTTCCATCTATAAATTAAAGACCCTTCAATTGTTGTATTCTATACTTGGAAATCAGTCAGTCATTAAAAAAAAAAAAGATGTGCTTTAGAAGTTCAACAAAAGAAAAATGTATCACTAAAGTCATTATCTGTAAGGGATTAACAGCTAACTGCAGAAAGAGATAAAAAAAAATAAGTGTTTTACTAAAGGAATGAAGTAGGTTATCTGAAAGAAAATAAGAGATATTTGCAATATAGTTAGAGTTACCACACAAATTCCAGTGGACCTCAAGGAAGACTTCATATAAGACGAAAATCTTTCTAAAAGGAAATAAAAGTGAATGTCATCATAATAGTATGGTGGGTCACAATAAATATAGCTCAAAGGTGCTACAGCTCTACCTAAGACACAGAGGCAAACAAACACAGGAGCCTGTCAAGATGAGGAGACAGAGAGATATGGCCCAAAAGGAGGAACTGATCAAGGTTCCAGTGGCAGAAATAGGTGATGATGAGATAGCCAAGCAAACAGATGAGGAGATAGTGAACCTAACAGATATAGAGTTCAAAACACTGCTGATAAAGATGCTCATAGGCTTGACAGA
This sequence comes from Furipterus horrens, assembly GCF_987537825.1. Classification (NCBI taxonomy): domain Eukaryota; kingdom Metazoa; phylum Chordata; class Mammalia; order Chiroptera; family Furipteridae; genus Furipterus; species Furipterus horrens. Next base: position 16,846,360 of record NW_028327180.1, read on the forward strand.
TATACTTAAGTATGACAAATGCATAAGGAAAAAAGTGAAGGATATGCTAAATGAAATGAAGGAAAATCCACATAAAGTCAATGGTGAAGGGAAGGAAACCGGGGCTCAAATCAATGATTTGAAACAAAAGAAGAAAAAAACAGTCAACCAGTACAGAACGAGCAAACGAGAATTGATAAAAGTGAGGAGAGACTTAGGAAACTCTGGCACAACTTTACACATACCAACATCCAAATCATAGGGATGCCAGAAGGAGAAGAGGAAGAGCAAGAAATTGAAAGCTTATGTGAAAAAATAATGAAGAAAAACTTCCCAAATTTGGCAAAGGAAATAGACATACAAGTCCAGGAAGCACGGAGTGTCCCAAACAAACTAGACCCAAGGAGGACCACACCAAGACACATCATAATTAAAATGCCAAAGGTTCAAAATAAAGAGAATCTTAAAAGCAGCAAAAGAAAAGCAGAAAGTTACCTACAAAGGGGTGCATATAAGACTATTAGCTGATTTCTCAAAGGAAACCTTGCAGGCAAGAAGTGACTGGTAAGCAGTATTCAATGTGATGAAAAGCAAGGAGCTACAACCAAGATTACTCTATCCAGCAAAGCTATCATTTAGAATTGAAGGGCAGATGAAGTGCTTCCCAGACAAGGTAAAGCTAAAGGAGTTCATCATCACCAAGCCATTATTATATGAAATGTCATAGGGACTTAAGAAAAAGAAGATCAAAATTATGAATATTAAAATGACAACCAACTCACAACTATCAACAACTGAATCTAAAAAATAAAAACAAAATCCAACTAAGCAAACCAGAATAGGAACAGAATCATAGGTATGGGGATCATTTGGAGGGTTATCAGCTGAAAGGGGTAAGAAGGAGAAATGGGGAAATGATGCAGGGATTAAGAAGCATAATTTGTTCATACAAAACAGACAGGGAGATGTTAAGAATAATATAGGAAAGGGTGAAGCCAAAGAACTTATATGCATGACCCATGGACATGAACTAATGGGGAGGTGGGATTGCTGGAGGGAAAGGGGATACTGGGTTGAGGGGAGCAAAGGGAAAAAAATTGGGACTACTGTACAACATAATCAATAAAGCATACTAAAAAATGAATATAGCTCACAGCTCACAATTTTCATTTAGATACTGAGAGTGAACTCACGTGTGCACTAATGCTTTACTTCCCTTTACCTAATGCTATAAACTGCTTCTGATTCTTTATATTAAATATATCAAATCTAAATAAGAGAATAATGGGTAGGTCATAAAGAAGTTAATGGAAAGTTTAAAAATTGATGCTAGGAAGAGACAATAACCTACTTCACTGCAAAATCTCATTGTCTTTACCTTTATGTAAAAAAAAAAATAATAATAATAATAATAATAACATGTAGTATAATTCATGTACACACATTACATTTTTTTAAACTAAAAATTAGCCCTGACTGGTGTGGCTCAGTTGGTTGAGTGTTTTCCTGCAAAGCACAAAGTCACTGGATTGAATCCCGGTCAGGGTACATGCCTGGATTGCAGGTTTGTTCCCAGGTTGGGGCATATATGAGAGGCAACCAATCAATGTTTCTCTCTTGCATCCATGTTTCTCTTTTTCCTTCCATTCCTCTCTCTCTAAAATTAAATAAATAAAATCTCTTAACAAACTAAAAATTAACAGTTATATTGTTTTGCTTTAAATCTTTCTTACTTAGAAATTTTACATTAGGCATTTTGTTTTAAAATACATAAAACTCAGAAAAATATTCCTTTGACAATTCTAATTGAACTGAAATTGCTTGGCTTTCAATGAAATATTAACACAACCTTCTTTTCCCTTACAAAAGGTTTTAAGTTTTCTCAATCATATTTTAATTCTATGTATTTCTGACAATCTTCTGAAACTCATGGAGTTCTGATAATTTCAAATTTTATTATTTAAATTGAAATATTGAGGATACAGGAAACATCATTCAGATCAGAAATCAAATAATTTTGTTGTGTAAGTGCTCATCTATGAAAATTATATTCTATAAATGTTTAGCAAGGGTATGTATGAAATATTTATAGCAGAAATAGAAAATCAAGGCATAAAAACACATAAATATACATACAGGAATCCCAAAATAAAATCAAGTAGCCATTGTGTGGAACTTAGAAACTAGTAACTTCATTGTAATTGTGCTGGATTGAGCATTTTAATTCTTTAAACATGCTGCTAATGAAAAGTTTCATGTACATCTGTACACATTTGTGCAATCAAATGTATCTATGTAATATTCTGTGTTTCTTCTCCTTCTAAATTTTGAGATCTTTATGGTTGAAAAAAACAGGAAGATGAACTAAAAAAAATAGAAATGTGAAAACTTACCTTTTAGGCTTATGATCATTAAAGATTAGGACAGAGATCATTATGACTGCTTTAGCAACCACTATTTATCCATCTAAGGCAACAGGTTCCGTTCCCTACCAAGAGTAGAACTGGGGGCACAAAGTTGCAGTAATTCCAAATCAAGTGCAGCAGCAGCATTTTTTAGTTGGCTAACTTAGCATTCCCACCTTAAAAAGTACTGCTGAGTGGGCGCATAAAACAGTCCTTGTGGGTATGTATAAGTGCATTCCATCACTTTTTTTTTTTTTCAGTAACTAAGAACAGAGGGGGGGGAAATAAACTCTCTTGTGTTACTGTACCCTGGCAATGGTAAACTATGTGAGACATATTTTTATCCTTAAAATGCAAAAGTACTTTAAAATTGGCCAGAACCTTATTGAAGCTGATTGACAACTGAGGGAAGGTTATAAAATACTCTGCCTCATGCAGACTCTAAGGAAACTCTAGCAAAAAATATTTGGAAAATTCTTCTCTAACAACAAAGTCCTGTAGGCCAAGCTTTAAAGAGTCCCAACATTTGGATTCTAAAGTATCATGGAATTTCTATGGTAGAAATGGTACAGGATTTCAAATAAACAAGAAAAATCTTAATATTATTTTATTTAAATATTTTCAAAGAAATGTGTCTATACAAAAACTATAAATCTATATAGTTTTAGATTGCTTACTATATTTTGCTTTATTTTCATTGTTTTACTTTTTTTTCACTTTCTTTCTCCAAGATTTCATTCTAGTTAACACTTTTACTAGAGCCATTGTTAGATATGCTAATTAAGTTTCAATGTACTTCTATTACCTAATCATCAGAACGGCTCTTAAAATTTGTATATAAACAGAATAAAAGCAGCATGACGAAGAATAGGGTGCAGTGAAGATTGGATTCTCCTAAACTGTTTTTTTTTTTGTGTGTGTGTGTGTCCTTGAAGAAGTCACCAATCTTTTTGAATCTCTGTTTACTCAAGTGGAATTTAAAAGGATTGAATCAAGTGATCTCTAAACTCCCTTCAGCCATCATTCCCTAAAATATTTAATATCTCCCTGCAAAAATTAGCTAGATATCTCTGTAAAACTTTGCCACTGCTCTTCATGCCTGCAACAGATGGTAGACTGTACACAAAAATGTTTAGCATTCAGACTAGCTGGCTGGCTCCAGGAAAATAACTATAATAAACACTCATCTTTCAGACGATACAATTTTTTATCATTGAAAGGGCTGCACTAAATTTTAACTTAGTAATGCCTACAAGGAAAAAAAATACTTCCCAATCAGCCTTACCAGGTAAATAACATTTACAAAAAAGACCCAGAGATAAGCTACTTTTAACATAATCGAATACTTTGGAAAGTAATTTACAAGTGACAGTTACTATTTTTTTCTTCAAAGACAGTCTTTTTGTGGGAAGGTTTTTGATAACAAATTCAATTTCTTTAATAGACACGGGCTATTCAGATTTTCTATTAATTCCTGTATCAGTTTTGGTACATTGTCTGTTTTCCAAAGAATTTGTCCATTTCACCTTAGTTGTTGAATGTAGTTGGCTTAAAGTTATTCATATGTTCTCTTATTTTTTTAATATCTATAAGATATAGAAAACCGGCACCACTTTTCTTGTCAATATTGGTAATTTGTGTTTTATCTCTTCTTTTTCTTATTCAGTTTTCTTAGGAGCTTACAAATTTTATTAGTCTTTTCAAAGAATCAATTTTTGGCTTTGTTAATTTGCCTTTTTGTTTCATTTGTATTTCACTCTTTTCAGTTCTTATCATTATAATGAATGCCATAGGCACATTTCAAAAAACATTCTACAGTTGTTGGATGCAGTCTTCTATAAAGGTCAATTAGGTCAAATTAGTTGATGGTTTGTTCAAATCTGCTATATCGATTTTTATTTTTTTACTAATTTTTTTATCAAGTACTAAAAAAGGCATGTAAAAATTTCCAGCAACAAGTATGGAATTGTTCGTCGGCGGCGGCAGCCGTCCGTCTCGAGAGACGATGGTGTAGCTTCTTAAGAGTCTATCTGCACCGCCGAGAATGGCTGTGCAGTCCGACTCGGGAGTGACACGGTATCTGTCTCCTCCCGTGTTGAATCGACATCTTGCGATGACGCTGGAGTGTCCTCTCCAGTGAAGCTGAAGCTACAGAGCCTGGGCAGGGTGATATGGAGGGTCTGCTGTTGTCCATGCAGCAGACCCATGGAATTGTTCATTTTATTCTTTATTCCTGTCGTTCTTTGTTTTATATATTTTGAAGCTTTATTACTAGAGCATATTCTGTATATTTACTATAAATGTTGATGCAGTTAAGTTTTAGACTACCATTTTCATATTAGTTTTTATTCACTCCTTGTGGTCCTCTTTTCATGTCCTCGAGTTAACCAAATAGTTAGTTCTTGTTACCTTTTTATTTTAGTGATTGCTCTTGGAATGACAATATGCATTCTTAACTTATCACATACTACTTTGAATTAATACCACTACACATAAAATGAAAGAAACTTGGAAGAGTTAACTTGTTTTTTTTTTCTATTATTGTCAAACATATTTGCATCTCCCTAACTTATAAGAAGCATAATAACATTACGATGTCACCTAAAATGGTTGATTTTAAAGAAATTTTTAAAATATATTTTATTTTATATTGATCAAAATATATTTTTAATTCAATATTACTTCTGTAGATTCAAATTTCCATCAATGTCCTTTCCTTTAAGCATGAAGAGCTTCCTTTAACATTTGTTAGGATCAGCTGTCAATAAATTCTCATTCTTTTAATTTATCTGAAAATATCTATTTTCAACCGTAATATTATGTGTTAGTTTCATTAGCTATAAAATTATCAGTTAATATTTTTTCTTTCAGCATTTTGCATACATAATTTCATTGCCTTCTGGTTTCATCATTTCTGATGAGATGACATCCATCATTCCTAGAAATGTAACCCTCAGTAAAATGTTTATTTTTCCTCTCTAGCTATTCCCAACTCCCCCCACCCCACCTCTTAATTTACAACTCTTAGACTATGATGTGCCTGCCTGTGGATTCTTTTGTCTGTTTGTTTTATCATGTTTAGAATGTGATAATCTTGCATATGTAAAGATGTTTTTCAGTAAATTTGAAGAAAATTCAGCCATTATTTCTTCAGCTACTTCTGCCTCATTCTGTTTTTCTACTTTTGAGACTCCAATTCACACACAGTAGGCCACTTGATTTTAATTTCCAGTTCACTCAGGCTCTGTTCTATTTTTCTCAATTGTTTTTATTTTTCTCTTGATTAGACCTTACTGATCTATAAGTTTACTTATTTTTCTACTGTCTTCTCTGATATTTTGTTGTTCAAAACATCCAGTGAAATTTTCATATTAGACATTATAGCTCTCAGTTCTAGCATTTCCATTTGACTTTTTAAAATAGCTTCTATTTCTGCACTGGGATACTTTGTTATTATTAATATCTTTTTCTTTAAATTCTTGAACATGTGTAATAGCTGCTTTAAAGCACTTGTCTGCTAATTCCAATAGCTGGTATATCCTTTTTGATGTAAGATTTCCCTGTTTCTTAACATGTCTAGCATTTTATCTATTACATACTTCATTCACATTGTATACAGTGGAGATTCTGGATTCTTTTATAGTCCATGAAGAATTGTTAACTTTAAAAAAAAAAAATTCTAGGTGGTGGCTAAATTACTAGTTTATTATCTTAAAATTGTTGAAATTTGGTTTTATACTTTGGTTAGGGTGAATCAGTTTGTTTTATTTTTAGTACTAAGTTAAATCCCTTAGTCCCGGGATATAGTCTCCATTCCTTAGGTGCTGGCTTTCTAAGATTTCCATGGAAAAGACTGACATGTTTACTATGCCTCTGTCACTAAAATAGGATATTTGTTTCTTGGATATTCAAATAACTGTATTACATTGTTTCATCATCATATTTGACCTAGATTTACCATGGAGTGCAATTCCATAATACTAACCTTGCAGTTGAATGGATTTTGATATTCATTTTTTTCAAATATTAGGAAATTAATATAGCATGTATATGATATATTATATGACACTCAAGTAGGGTCTGGGACAGTGTTCTCTTATCAAACACATTAACATTAATTAGCTAATATAATTAATATATATCTGTATGTAAAACATGAATATTCATATGAAGGGAGAAAAGTAAAAATTTTGAGTGATCTTAATTACTTGTCACTTCAGGTCAGATTTTGACACTAAGAGTTTTGGCACAACCTTAGTTGACATCAACTTTTAGTTTCTGGGGCTTTCTGGATTTTGGAATTGTGGATGAGGGAGCATGGGCCTTATACAGTATTCCCTGACTTATCGCGGGTATTACGTTCTAGACCCCCCCCCCCCCCATGATAGGTGAAAATCCGCGAAGTAGGAACCTTACATTTCTTTTAGTATTTATATATATTTTAAGGCTTTATAAACCCTTCCCACACACTTATAAACTGTTCCCAGTCCCTTATTAACCTTTACCACTCCATTATTAACCTTTTCCACACTTTTATAAACACTACTTATGTTCTTAAACATATTCTACACTCTTAAACCTACGTGACTTTAACAACATACATATACAGTACCGCAAAATCCCGCGATAGAGCAAAAAATCCACGATAAATAATTAAATATAATATTTTTAAAAATCCCATGATACAGTGAGGCCATGATAAGTGAACCACAATATAGAGAGGGACTACTGCATAGCCACACATTTTGAGTAATTGAGAGGAGGAATAAAAAAGGATACCAGGTCAGAAAATGTAACCTAAATAACATATTTAAACAAACCTGTATTTACTGAGGAGTTAGATCTTTAAACTGGTTGCTTTTGAAAAACTTCTGTATTCAAGATTTACTCTTTTTCTGTTTTCATTTATATGGCCTGGCACAGTGCTTTGCACCTCGTCAGTACTAAAATATTATTTGATGAATTAATGAATTAATATATTACCAGTGAATAAGAAAACACAAGTGTGAAGCCTGTCCTTTTTAGAAGCTTCACTGATAAATTCCTACAATCCCTTCTTTCCATCTCACAAAATCGTATCTCACAGTCATTATTTTTCCACAAAAGTTACTTGACAGATTTGCTACATAAAGTAGCAAAGCAATTTTAACCCCTCATATAGTCATTGAAAGGTGTTCTACCATAGTGAATTGTAGTACCCAGTTTCTGATAAACAAAACGTCATGAGGTATTGTTCACACTGCTTTTTCCTGGCTACCACATAGTAAACTTCAGGCCCCATTTATTGCATGATCATTAATACACTTGGACAAAAAAGTTTTTTTCTCCTTGGCTTAGTCAAGTTAATTGAGAACACTGAAAAATATATGTTAAAAACCTATACTTCTTTAATCTCAGAGACTTAAGATAAAACCAAAAGGATGCACATTAATTTATACTTTTCTGCTGTCACATAAAAAATATACCTGGGTTGTGGCTTTGGTTCTGGCTTGAAAGATCGTTGCTCCTTTTTCATAAAGGTTTTCTAGAAAAAGGGAAAGGAGAGTTGACATCAGTAGGAAACAATGTCATCATCTACAAAAGTTTAATTTTATTGATGTTCTATTATCAAAGGGAGAAGGAATCATTCCACTATAATATATATTACAAGCCTAAACAATAATATAAATTTATAAATATACTCAGAGAACAATGATTGCTGAACTGCCTGCAGCTCCTTCTGACACCCAAGATTACAATTCCTACTGATCACTTCAGGAAATATACATACAAACCTAATTCAGATGAGAATTTATTTCTTTACGTACTTATTTGTTTTCTGTCTTATAAGAAAGACTTAACGCAGCTTTCACAATATATAGTACATAAGAAAAAGAAAATCAAGTTAAGGGGAAAATATGTATTGAACAATAATGTCAAATATTTTCTGGTATTTCTTGAAGTGTCACACAGATCGGGCTCTCAAATTTTTAGCTATCAAAGTGTTATAGACTGAACTGTGTTCCTCCAAAATTCACACGCTGAAGCCCTAATCAGTTCTGTGACTATGTTTGGGGAGAAGGCCTTTCAGGAGGTAATTAAGGTTAAATGAGGTCATAACGGTGAGGTCCTGTTAAATAATATTGGTGGCCTCATAAGAAGAAGACATGATGCCAGGGGCACAGAGGCACAGACAAAAGGTGAAGTAGAGACATAGGAAGAAGCAGGTGCCTCTCTAAGCCAAGGAGAGAGGCCTCAGGAGAAACCAACTTTGTGGCAGGCATCTTGATCTTGGACTTCCAACCTCCCAAACTGTGAGCAAACTCATTTCTGTTGTGTATGCCATATAATCTGTGGTATTTCATGATGGCAGGCCTGGCAAATTAGTACGTAAGCAATGAAGAAAACATGGTCATTCTAATATTTACAATGTCTGTAACCAAAGCAAAAATGAGTTCTTCAAAAGAAGCTGGGTGTGATGTAATGGTCAGCTTCAAGAGCATCTCTTCAATAATCACACCAGAGTGTTTAATGTGGGATTTTTATACAATCTTTCAATATCAGTCAAGAGTAGAAGAAAAACTCAGGAATATAATTCTATAAGAACTCAGAATAACTGAGCCATTGCATTTCTGGTTATTTGGCATAATGCAAAAGTTAAACTGATATCTAGAAGTGTTGAAGAACTGCATATACACTTTGTAATCTGTAATGACAATTATTTTGCACAGAAGAGCTTTTGAAAAAATGGTCTCAAATAAGAGGAATTTGATGTAGTCTTGATAAAACAGCAAAAGGTTAATGCATTTTGGGTTTTTGATGCTGTCTTTTTCCTTAGAATCTATAATTCAGTAACAGAAGGTATCTTGGCTATTGAAATATGATATACTCGTGTACCACAAAGAAAATGCTAACTTTAGTTTTGCTTTTTAAGTTTCAAAGATGCTTTTAACTACTATTTGACAATTTAAGTCAAAGAATTCTTTTATATAAGATCCTAGGATATATAAGGGATTTATATAATGATGAAATGTGGAAGAAAATCGTGTTTGTGTTGTATTGTAAAAATATTTAGTATTGAGACACACAGTGGTTTTTGAACAAACTGTAAATCGTTCATTCTCTCTTATACTACTTTCTCAGATGTGATCTAACTTAATTATGTTAATTTGTATTTCATTCCATTTATTTTTTTAAGACCAAAGAGTAACTTTTCTTCTGCAGGTATGTTATAATGCAACAATAACCTTGAGATTTAGTTAACATCATCTCTCAAACATTGCTTACTTTTAAAATTCCCTGATTGTGTTTTCTTTTTTTATAAGTAAACGATCATCCTAAAGAATAAAATTATACGTTTTAATGTTTATGTACAACATGCAGGTGATAATAAAACATGGAGCAGGACCTATATTTTAAATGTGCTCTCAAGATGTTCCATGACATATATTCATGGCTACAAAAATACCAATGCTACAAAATTAATTTGTAGCCTATATATTCCATACATTTGCACACAGCAATATGCTTGGCCTGGCACACACTGCCCTTTTGTGATACTACTATTTACACCTGCCCGCTTACATTATTTTTTAAAGGCTTCCTTCTTGGCCAGACTAGCAGCATTAGCATGCTGTCCATGATGAAGGGTGTCAAATGTGGAGGCTGCTAACTAAAACAGACTCCGACAAACATTCTTGAGGATCTTTCTTACCAAAACGTTCTCTGGTTTTTTTTCCAGTGACTCTCTTGCAGTTTCATTGCCTTTACAGCCTCCATTGTGTTTCTTTCTCCCTACCTGATTTAGAAACCTTTTTCTCTCCTTTTTGCAAAGTCAGTAGAAATCCTTTATTTAGGGCTTTTCTCATACTTAGCTTCCTACATAATTATATATTCAAATCTTAGATCCATTCTGCCTTAATGCTTCAACTCCACTCTCCATCAAAAACCTTTCCTCTCAACTGCAACCTGCTTCTCTTTAAAAAAAAAAATTTGTATTGATTTTAGAGAGGGAACAAGAGAAAGAGAAAGAGAGAGGGGGAGAGAAGTTTGTTTTCCTCTTATTTATGCATTTATTGGTTGATTCTTGTATGTGCCCTGGCTGGGGATCAAAACTGCAGCTTCAGCATATAAGAACAATGCTCCAACCAACTGAGCTACCCAGCCAGGGCCTGCCACCTGCTTCTTTAAACTTCTTCAAGATCCTAGCCTCTCCATGACAATGCATTTGAAGTGACACATTCTAAATACCTGGCTGAAGATACAAGTCATTTATCAAACCCTCATGCCAAGATTTTCAAACTTTTAACAACTTGCGTGGATTTATTCTAAACCACCTTTCAGACTTCTTTCCTCAACAACTTTTCTCAGATTTCACAAGTTAACACGTACCAGGCTTACTCTGGACAATTTACACATTATTACACTTCAAGTTTTGCTTTAGAGGTAGCTGTCTGATCCATGAATTCTCCTCTTCTTTCCAAATTTCATAAAATTTATTTTTTCCTTTGGATAATGTTGCTAATTTCTTGCTTTGATTAACTGTAGGTGAACCATGCAAGAAAACCTTGAAATTTCTTCTTAACACTAGGCATTTTCCATATTGCTACTAGTAGTGTGAAATTCTGGGATATGTTTGTTATAAAAAAGGTAATCTATAGTTGGCATATTACATCCCTAGTACTTAAAATGAAAATCACTTAAAGGGTATTTTCTAAGTAGCAAAGAATTTTCATAGTTTTTGACAATTTTGTGACCCTACCAGAAACATATATAAACATACCAAGTAAAATGAAAGGCTTTAAAAAAAAAAAAAAAAGTTCTTTGTGAAGAGAAAATTACTAACATGCACATATAAAACAATACATTACACAATAAAACATGGGAAATAAACCAAAATGCTTTTCCTGCCAGGCCGAAGTGAGTCGGTCACTAGCACCTTCTGTGAAACAGCAGTGGGCCGCATTCCTCACACTGTCCCTGCTTCTTACAGAAGAAACGGTTTAAACAGGAAAATGTGGATGAGGCGCACACATACAACACCAGGAGGCCCAAACATACCACTGTGGGACTTTTCACAAGTCAATATCTTTGCATTATTGAATGATGGGGCTTCCGAAAGCACAACCAAACCACAGGAGGATTTTCAAGACATACAGCCACTTCTAGGATGTTGCAATAGGATCAGAATACCCAGAATTTCCCAAATCTTCTCATGGCGTCAGAGAAGCCTCAATTTTAGAAGGTGTGCTCTAGTGTGGTGTTTCCTGGACATTTCCTAAGAGAAGTGGGGGGATCCCCAAGCTACTGCTGGTCACCCTGTAATGGCCATGCCCTCAAAACACCAGTCGACATTCAGATTAGGAGAGACTGCACAAGGTGCCATCGAATCATACACTGTTCATGTACCAGTCACAAGACCAAGTTTCTTGAACCTCCCAGGGAAATCAAAACTCAGCCTTTACTCTTTGATATGTAGGAAATGGAGCAGAACATGGGAGACAACACAAAGAGTGATGAGCAGAAGGGAGCTGAATAGGGAAATTTACATCCCAGTGTGAGTTCCTCTGAGGGTTGAAACCCATTTGTAAAACATATAACAAGGTTCCTGTTTCTAGGAATATGCTCATAGTAACAAATCACAGCATAATACTATAATAAATGCTAAAAACAAAAATGAAAGATATTTTAAATGCATGGCTGAGCTGAAGGGAAAGTGAGAGAATTCCTCTCAGGGTAAAACAAGAAATTTTGAATTTACTACTGCATAGTTGTGGAGACTGTCCTTGCCTTGGGGATTTCATGGTAATTCCAGACAACCTAAAGTCTGAGTTTTAATGAATTTTATGCCTCGAAGTTGGGAGACAAACACTGGCACCCAGAATATGAAGGAATGTCAGAGTTGAGAGCACCTCAATATAACCCATGTGCTGGAAATACAATATCCTTAGCATATAAGCCAGAATTTTAAATTTTCCCTGAAAATAGAAAAAAAGGAATTAGGAAAAAGAGAGATACCATGAAACCATGTCTATCATGACCTTTTGTCATGACAGACAGCCCCAGTAATTTTTGGTGATAAGATTTCATGCACATGCATTTGAGGACTCAATTCATATTACCTGGAATGCTCCACAACCTTCTCCCCAAAAGAAAGGCAAAAAATTTAAATATAGTGTTTCTCGGTTAATAGTGCCATGGAGTACCCAGTAAAGCAATTACCAATCAATTTTAGGGGAATGCAGTTTAAACCCAAAGAATCCACAATAAAATACCAAGAAAAATAAGATCACAATAAGAAACGTCATTAAACATAAGAAAATGAGCAGTCAAGGAGTCAAAAGAAATAAGCTAAACATTCAGAATCTCAAAGATGCAATACTGTAATTAAGATATGCAGAATATAAAATAAGACTGAACTTTCATTGCTGTATGTTTAGAGAAATATATGAAAGGAACCAAAGTTATCAAAGTTGACTAAGGTGCTTTTGAAAAAGTAACAATCAGACATTCTAAAATAAAATATATATAAGATTGGAAATACAATGAATAGCAAAAGAAAAATAGACATACAAATAAAAATAGAAACATAATCTAAATGGTAAATCAGGGGGGAAAAATGACCCAGCATGCATCAATAAGAGACAAAGAGATGACAAACCTAAAAATAGAAAGAAAGAAAAAAGGAATGACAAATGAATGGAAGACTTACATATATTTAAGTAGTGTTTTATAAAATTTTTAAATTAGAGTTTATATAGAAAAAAGAAGGATAGTATTTCCAGAGATTTTTTTCAGAATGCTGAAAGACACTGATTTTTATATTTAAGAAAACCAAGAAAAACAAAGCAGAATAAATAAGACAAAACTATACTATACATCTCAAAATAAAACAGCAGAACAACAATGAAAATAAGTCCTTAGAAGTAGACAGAGAACAGGAACAAATTACTTACAGTATAAAAACAAGTGAACTAACATCTGATTTTTCAACAGTAACAGTGGCAGCCAGAAAACAGGAAGTAAGTTCAAATGCTGAGAATGTGTGGTTAAAATGGAGGAAAAATGCACTATGAGTTGAAGTTTTCTCCTAGCTGAGCCTTACTTCTACAGGATGTATATAGCTTCAGAGGAAAATCATCCTATAGGTCCATGATGCTAGATATAAAAGCAGATAAAAAAAAATGGCACACATATAGTAAACCTAAACAAACAATGAAGTATAAAACAAAATAATTTTGTCTAATTTGTGAGATTAAAAAAAAAATAAGAGAGAAATAAACTCTAGCAGTTAAGATGATCTAAGATTTCTGTATGAGGTAGAAAGAGGCTAAACATATTTAAGTTAACTATATATATAAAAATCTATGGGTTAACCACTTATAAAAAGTAAAGACAAGAATATAAATGCCAAACTAGTATATAAAAACAAAAAAACTGGTACAATGCCAAACTAGTACCAGAAAAAATGGAACAAGAGGGGAAAATATGTCAATCGATTTCCAATAAAGACAACAAATGAGCAGAAAAAAGGGGGTGGAGGGGATAGACAAAATAGAAAGAACAAATTAGAGCACAAAATAAAAGAGGCAGAAATACATCTAAATACATTTTTTAAATACAAATGCATGATGTTCACAAAGAAGAAATAATGATGGCCTAGTAATATGTGAAACAACATGTCTTTTTATTAGGAAAATGTGAATTAAAATCATAAAGAAAACTTTTATATCTGCCACATTGGCAAAGGTTAAAATTTTGATGAATTAAGTGTTGCCAAGCGTATGAAGCAATTGGGACTCCCATAGCTGCTGCAGGGCATGGAAAACTGTTGGCTATTGTCTGATAAAACTGAACACATGCCCATTGGCTAGCACATCCATTTTGCTCTGGGCAGCTTGTGGCTAGAGGCAATCAATTATTCACATAGTCAAGTTATTGAACTCCTATTGCCCCAGGCCTTACCCGCCTGCCGCTAGGACTAAAGGGGTCAATATACTGGGATCTATATAACCCAAGTCAGAGAAGGAAAACTCTGACTCCAAAAAACCTCCGCTGCCTTGCAGCATACCTCTTCAGGGGAAAGGCTAAGGGAGTAAACCCTGACAGAAAATCCGGAGCCGGAGTCCCTAAGGCGGTTTGACGTTGTAGTCAACACCGGCAACTCCTGCGGCGCACCTGAAGCCAAGCTGTATCGACTCCGTCTTTCCCTTGGACCCTTCAGCTGCGAAGAGAGGGGGGGTCTGCTGCATGGGCAACAGCAGACCCTCCATATCACCCTGCCCAGGCTCTGTAGCTTCAGCGTCATCACAAGATGTCGATTCAACACGGGAGGAGACAGATACCATGTCACTCCCGAGTCGGACTGCACAACCATTTTCGGCGGTGCAGATAGACTCTTAAGAAGCTACACCATCGTCTCTCGAGACGGACGGCTGCCGACAACGACGACGACGATATAACCCAAGGAACAAGATGCAGGCTCATACTGAAGCTGGGAAGTCTTGCCCTCGAGAAACCCTTGCACCTATATTTCAGGAGATATGTAAAAGAATGTAGCAGAATTGTTCATAAATGTAAATAACTAAAAAAGAAAAGCCAAATATCTCTCAGCAAATAGCTTATTAAATTGTAGTATAATCATTTAATGGAATGTTGTGCATCGATGAAAATAATGAACAACGGGGCACACATTAACAGGTAGGAAAATTGATGGATCTCAAAAGTACTTTGCGGAGCAAAAAGAGAGAGAAGACATTATGATTCCATATACATGAAGTTAAACACAAGTCGTCGTCGGCAGCCGTCCGTCTCGAGAGACGATGGTGTAGCTTCTTAAGAGTCTATCTGCACTGCCGAGAATGGTTGTGCAGTCTGACTCGGGAGTGACACGGTATCTGTCTCCTCCCGTGTTGAATCGACATCTTGCGATGACGCTGGAGTGTCCTCTCCAGTGAAGCTGAAGCTACAGAGCCTGGGCAGGGTGATATGGAGGGTCTGCTGTTGCCCATGCAGCAGACCCCCCTCTCTTCGCAGCTGAAGAGTCCAAGGGAAAGACAGAGTCAATACAGCTTGGCCTCAGGTGCGCCGCAGGAGTTGCCGGTGTTGACTACAACGTCAAACCGCCTTAGGGACTCCGGCTCTGGATTTTCTGTCGGGGTTTACTCCCTTAGCCTTTCCCCTGAAGAGGTATGCCGCAAGGCAGCGGAGGTTTTTTGGAATCAGAGTTTTCCTTCTCTGAAACACAAGTAAAAGTAAACAAAGTACTAATTAGGCATATTGGTATGTGTCCTAAAACTATAAAGAAAAGTAAAGAAATCAAATAAGGAAGATTGGTTTCCTCAGATATGGAAGGAAGGAATAGATACAATAGAATTCCATTCCTTAAACTTTGTCATTCATTATTACTCTTTAAGATATAGGTTTGTAGATGAATGTGCATATGTCTAATATACTGTCTTGTGTAATCACCATATCAAAATAGAAATGTAAATGCTAATATGGTAGAAAAATTTCTTGAGCTAGATGAGTGTCTCCTCTCAGGAAAGAGAAGAATGACAATATCTTGGGAACCTATGGATTTTCCAGGTATATCACACCTTCCTAGGAGGCTACATGGCTCCAAATCTCCTGTGGTTTTTGTGTGTTCTTGTAAACTCTAAAATTCAATGCCAAGCAATTGAACAGATGCTTCAGATATGAAGTTTTAAGATGTAAAAATTTGTCAATACATGTGGCTGATATTTTTTTCAATCAGTTAGAATTAGAAGTTTAAATTGAGGAGTTTTTGTTTTACAATTTAGGGGCATTTTAATATGCAGTGTTCATACTGATGAAGTTGATGCTTAACCATACATAATGTGCTTCTTTGATTTTAAATATGTTTCCCCCTTTGAATTTAAGGTAACCTCCCAAGTAGTAAATTTATTACTAAAACAATTCATTAATAAATTCAACAGTATTTTAAATTTTGAATTCAACCCCTTACATGTTTGGGATCTCTTTGGATGTGAAAACATTATAAAAGTGGGTTTGGTTATCATCACGAGATTTGTTATAACTAATAATTATAACCTAATTTGTGCTTTATGTACATTTTCTTGTATCTTCACCCAGACTCTGCAAAATAGAGATTTTAATTACCACTTTTCCTAAGGAAGTTGAGAAGCTGGGTATCTTTACTTTGATTATATAAGCAGGAGCTGCTGGGATTCATAGTCGATCTGTTTGATATAGAAGGTGAAATTGATGATAGAGACAGAAGATTTTGAATTTATGAAAATAGTCAGAAGACAGTGGCCAGAACAGTATTGGAGTCTATGTTAGATATTTAATTGATTAGGACCCAGCAATTTCGTTTCTTTAGTAAAGATCCAATGATTTTGGAGAGAATCAGTAGACTTAATCATAATTGGATTTAGAACTGCCAATCAATGCATTGGGGTCAAAGGGGTCAAAGGGTGCCCCAGTCCCTTAACTTGCCTATCACTCCTTGTTTGGAGGACTTTTATAAGGAACTAGATGACACAGTGGTTCTCAAACTTCAATGTGCTTATAAATAATTAAGATATGGTTTCTAGAGGCTCAAGATAAGCTTGGTTGGATATACCAGCTTATTGAAATTGTCCAGATTAATCCATTTGGGTGGGAGATTTATTATCAAAATATATGGCATATTATTCCAAGCCAATTTTGACATTCATTACTTGAGACTCTTTCTGATATCTTTGATTGGTTATTATGTCACTACTCAACCTCCCAGAGAAGGAAAACTCTGACTCCAAAAAACCTCCGCTGCCTTGCGGCATACCTCTTCAGGGGAAAGGCTAAGGAGAAGGGAAACTCTGACTCCAAACCTCCGCTGCCTTGCGGCATACCTCTTCAGGGGAAAGGCTAAGGGAGTAAACCCCGACAGAAAATCCGGAGCCGGAGTCCGTAAGGCGGTTTGACGTTGTAGTCAACACCGGCAACTCCTGCGGCGCACCTGAAGCCAAGCTGTATTGACTCCATCTTTCCCTTGGATCCTTCAGCTGCGAAGAGAGGGGGGGTCTGCTGCATGGGCAACAGCAGACCCTCCATATCACCCTGCCCAGGCTCTGTAGCTTCAGCTTCACTGGAGAGGACACTCCAGCGTCATCACAAGATGTCGATTCAACACGGGAGGAGACAGATACCGTGTCACTCCCGAGTCGGACTGCACAGCCATTCTCGGCGGTGCAGATAGACTCTTAAGAAGCTACACCATCGTCTCTCAAGACGGACGGCTGCCGACGACTCAACTTCCACAGGAAAATGTATTCTTATCTCACCACATGACTCTAAATTCAATGAGAAGTATCTGTACTTCAGGTATTTGTCAAAGTGATTACCTTGTATACATTGTCACTTGATCAGAAGTTCACTTAAAAGGCAAAATATGATGAGGAATTATCTAAAATAGTGTTCTTCAAACTTTAATATGCTTATAAATCACTATTGATCTTGTTCAAATACAGATTCTGATTCAATCGATTTGGGGTGGGCCCTGAGATTCTACATTTATGACAAGTTCCCAGATGATAACAATGCTGTTGACTGATGGAGTGGGAAGGCCCAGAAGAATATTCCCTTTCCTCAAGATGTCCTAAAATCTATCTCTGATTTAAACTAAACCCACAGAGAACTCAATAATAGGACCATATTATTTCCACATTACCTCCCATACTTCTGGAGTCTTCCAACTCCTGCTTTCACCAAATTTTGCTTTGGGCTTATGATTGAAATGAGTGTCAATACATACAGTTGACCCTTTAACGACACAGGTTTGAACTGCGTGGGTCCACTTATGCACAGACCTTTTTCAATAAAAACTATGTGTATTTTCTCTTCCTTATGAATGTCTTAATAACATTTTCTTTTTCCTAGCTTACTTTATTGTAAGAATACATTATACGAGGTCTGTCTAGAAAACATCCAGCCAGGTACTATGAAAAATAGAGACATTTATTGAAGAAGATACATGATACAAGAAATATCATACATAGGAAAATGATGCCTCAGTCCCCTTCAAAGTAGGCACCTTGGGACCTCACACAGTTCTCCCAATCACCACAGCTGCCCTGTTGTATTTTCCTGAATCTCATCAATGGTATGAAATCTCTTCCCTTTCAATGGTGATTTTAGTTTTGGGAAAAACCAGAAGTTGCAGGGCATTAAGTCTGGGCTGTGGGGGATCTGAGTCACCTGGGTGATTTGAAGTTTCACTAAAAAATTCTGCACAAGATGTGATGCATGAGCGGGTGCTGATGAAGCTGGCAATCATCAGTTGCCCATAGCTGCGGCCTTCTGAATCACTGGAATAGTTTCCATGGAGGAACATTCAAGCTTAACACAAAATTTGATACAGATGTGTTGTTCTACTTGCTCAGTCATTTTGAATGCAATGGCCACACAGTACACATGCTTACTCATTTGGAGTCTACCATCCCCACTGACTAGTACAGTGAAGTCGTCATTGTTCATGCATGTGCATTCCAGTTCACTCTCCTTAGCTGCCGGGTTATACTGATGTCACACAAACCGTTCTCATTATATTAACAATGAGGTATGTATATAAATGCCAAAGTGAATATATATGTCATTTTATCACAAAAATTCAATACTTTAATATTTCATAGTAAAAGAAATACACATCAAAATTAAAATGTGAAGGTTGAAATATGTACATTAGGCATCGCTATGCTTTATAGTAGAATCAAAACAAGTAAATTAAAAAATAGGTAAGCATAAACTACTAGAATGCTGTTCAAAATGTCAAAGCAAATCAGTCACAACTATTAACTCAGGGCCTAAAATAATTCCCAACTTACTATAAGATTTTTAAAAAGTAATTTCATATCTACCCAAAATGACAAAAGATATATAGGAAATTATTTGAATAAATAGAAATTTAAATTTAGTACTTGTATTAATTTGTGGTAATTCTTAGAAATATTTTTTAAAAATCAAATCAGGTGACTTTTTATAAATGCAGCCCGCCAAAGGAGACAATTGTAAGTATAAAAATAATTATGATTCTTTCTCAAATATTTTTAAAGAGAGAAGGAAAAGAGCATAAGAAGATATTGTGATGTGGAAGAAAGAAATGAGCAAAGATGTTTTACATATTAAACGTTAATTTACTATTTTTTGTTATGTAACAAAATCTTTCAGTGGATGCCCACAGTCTTCTGAACTTATAATTCAGTAAAGAATTACAAAAAGTATATGTAAATTTCCAAGTTAAAAGAACAACATATCCTTGGATTCTTACATGGTCTTTTACCCAAATAAACGACTCAAATCCTCCAAAGAAAACTGATAAGAAATTCTGTGTTAAAATTTAGTCAAGGCATTTTATGGTCAAAATTAAGCTGATGTGACTAATACATTTGTGAATTTTCATTTCTCAAAATTATGTTCCTACAAAACAAATGAAAATTTTTGTTTTTGTTTATGAGATGAAGCTATAAGAATGTTTTTAAAAACATGACCATTGACTCTTGTTTTCTTCTCTTTTACATAGAACCTGCTCCTCTTGCGGGGAGGGGAAGGAAGGAAGCCAAATGCCCACAGGACTCACAGTGTGTTTTTAAAACACAAAACAATTTCTAATGCAACCAATTATTAAACCAATTTGCTTGTCATCCCTTACTTGCTAGTGTCAAGACCAGGCAAATTCTTTTCAACCAGGGTTGAGAAGATGAAGCGATCAAAAGTAACCCCACAAGGCACTCCGTGATGAGGGAACCTTACTTACACCTTGTCGCCTTCCCCGCTGCATTCTGCACTCTCGTCACACTGGACTTCTCCCCGTTCCTGAAGCGCACTCTGCTCCCCTAACCTGGACAGCCGCAGCTGTTCTCTCCCCTCCACCCCACAGTCCGAGCCCTGGGATGCCCGCACCACGCCTGCTCACACGCCTGCTCGGGTGTCGCCTTGCTCGTCATCTCTTCCCCATTCCAGGGAATCACCAAATGGCAGAGCTGCTCAGGGAGACCTTCCTGATCCCCAGAACCACTGAGAGTTTCGCCTTATTGACAACTAATGAAGAAAAGTTATTTCGCTCTCTCCAGTGCTTCCAAATATTAGCTAGAAATTAACTACTTATCCAAACGTTCTGCCAATATCTGTTTTTAACCTATTTTTAAAAGCATATTTTAATTCATTGATAAATGCATTAATTTTTACATCATGGGTTTTAATAAATACCGAAGTTTTCTTTTCCACAACTACAGTCCTCCATGTCATGGGTTACAAGATTGCTTCATAAATTATCATAAAGGTAGCAAACCTTTATAAGGAAGAGTTATGAGATGAAATTGTGATAAAAAGTTGGAGATGGGGGCCTTTCCTATATTATGGCAATGTAATATTACATTTTTATGTTACATGAAAGACTATACTCACAGGTGCTCACTTCTCTTGCTTAAATATTACCTTTCAAGATAATGAAGGCTATAAATATCTCCACTTCAGAAACCATAAAGAGCAGCATTAGTAAGTTGCTCTTCGGGATGTTATTTCTTTAACTTCACATAAAGAAGTTTTAGAGGGCTCTATGCCATTGCTTAAAATAACTGGAAATTTTATTTCCAGTATTTTAATACAGTAAGACTGCCATTGCAGAAATGAAATATTAAAACTAAAGACATATAACGTTAATTATTATCTAATTAAAACAAAAAAACATATACGCATACAAAATGCGTTAAAAAGAAAACAAAAACTTCAGGTTTAAAAGGGAAAGTGTACAAGCCAACTGACCTGGAGTCTGCACGATCCTTCCCCATGTGGGGAGGCCACCATCCCCTCCACACCCCCACTCTTATTAGGGAATACTGGACCCAAGGGTAGGTAGGATGACAACCATGTCCAGCTTGAAGCAGCTAGAGGAGCTCAAGACCTTTGCTCATTGTCCTTTATAAGATTATAAAGGGTCTTAAGTCTGAGAGGGGAGATTGTTATTTTTTATTGTTAAATTAATTAATTAATTATTTTTAAAAAAGAAGAATACATGAAAAAAAATTATCATTGCTAAAAAAGGGGGGGTGTCTTTTTAGCCTACAGAAAGCATATCCACAGTAACTTTCCTATTTGAGCAAAATTAAAATGTTGACAAGAGCAGCTAAACTATAGAGAATGTTTTGAAAGCAGAATATGTTATATTTTTTATCCTCCTGTAATCAATGGCAGGGTTTTCTGTTCACTGTCCCTACTCCTCTTTTAACAATGCAGGCTTCAACATTCTCAGTTTTCCAAGTTAGTTTTTGTCTTCTGGACTGATTGAACAAACTCATATGAAGAGTACTACTTACTACTTCCCATCCATTAGGATGAGTATTATCAAGAAACAGAAAATGCAGTAAGTGTTGATGGGGATGTGGAGAGACTGGAACACTTGTGTACTGCTAGTGGGAATGTAAAATGGTGTAGCCACTGTAGAAAATCATATGGTGATTCTTCAAAATATTAAACATAGAAATGCATTATGGTTCCTGTTTTTCCCTTCTGGGTATATACTCAAAAGTGAAAGCAGAGACTCAAACAACACTTGTACACCCATGTTTCTAGTGACATTATTCACGATACCTAAAAGGTGGAAGCAATTCAGGTGTCCATAGACAGGTGAGTAGATAAAATATGGAATATGCATACAACAGAATAGCATCCAGCCTTTTAAAAGGAAGGACATTCTGACACATGCTACAACATGGGTGACCCTTGAAGACATTATGTTAAGTGAGATAAGCCAGTCTCAAAAGGACAAATAAAAATGATAGAGACACAGAGTATAATATTTGTTGCCAGGAGATGGGAGAAGGGAAGAACAGGGAGTTAGTGTTTCACAGGGACAGAGTTTCAGTCTGTAAAGTTGAAAAAGTTCTGGAGGTGCGTGGAGGTGGAGGTGACCGCTATACAACAGTGTGGGTTCACTTAACGCCACCAAACTATGCATTTTAAAATGATTAAAAAGATCAATTTTACATTATGTATATTCTACCACAAAAAAATATATATATATATATATATATATATATAAGAAAGGGTTTACTTTGAACTTGGTGTTTAATTACTTCTGGGACTGTTATTATTTTAAAGGATAAACACAAGGAGAATCCTTAGAAAAGAAGCCAGTAGACACCCAATGATGAAAAATTAAAATGCAGTGAGCTGCAGGAAAAAAAATTTAAAGGCTGGAAATGGGCTCCTTCTCGCCATCACTGTATAGCGTGTTTGCAAGGATAAGCTACAAGCCTCTAACTGGACTGATGCAGAGGCCTATTAAAGCTCACCCAGTCTCCATTGCTGTCCACTCCAAAATCTGTAGACAGGTGCACACACCCACAGCAGCATCTATTATGTCAGAGTCATATTTAGTAGCCTTTTGTACTCCTACGTTCCCACACAGCAATGACTGAAGTCCCTAATCTTGCATCCGGAGCTCCACAATCAAGTCTCTTCTTGCCAGATGCATTCCCCGGAGAAATATGTTTAATGTACTTATTTGCACAGCTAAGAGCAGTCTCTAAATTATTTGTTAGCATAAAGCAGGGCAGAGCTGGAAGGCTTAGAAGAAGTAATTCATTTTTTTCACCTTTACTGGAAGATAAGAAAACAACCTTCTATGTGTATTACTTTGGTTAAGGACATACATGCATTTGAAATATATATCCTGTTAACTGGAGGTAACTGTCTATGCTGTGATTAACTAATATGTTCTAAAAATAGAATACAAAGACTTAGAATTTCAGGAAACATAATATTCATATAACTTCCTTGTTAAAGTTTTTATAATATTTCTTAATAATATTCATATAATGCCCTTGCCTAAAACAGGGTTGCAGTCATTTAGCTTTAGTAAATTTACTTACAAAGGAACTAGCAATATAAGTTAGATGACATACCGTATTTTTTGCTCCATAAGACGCACTTTTTTCCCAAAAAGGTGGGGGGGGAATGTCTGTCAGTCTTATGGAGCAAATATTGAGTCATAGACTGTGATGTGTATTACCTGATCTGTCAGCAGAAGGGGAAGCGGTGAGCCCACGTGAAACCCCTGGGGACGCTTAAATGTCCACTTTACTGCTGAATCTCAGGGCATCTGGTCAGTTGCCATCCACCTCTGCCCATCACCCAGGATTTGGGAGAGTGCAGAGAGCCACCTGACACTCCCAGCTACAACCACTGACCTGTAGAATCAGCTGAGGCTAATAACAGGTATGAGGCACAGTGCCAATTGCCAATTTCCTTTGACACTGGGTGGGGTCTGTGTCAGTAGAACCACCTCTAATCACCAATCACTATGTCTTAAGCTCTGCCAATCATGAGAGGCAGATGGGTGGAGCTGAAGTAACATGCTCTCTGCTGGCTACTGCCTCCATTAGATGCTACAGCTGTCTCGTCTACCTCCATACTGTTTCCAGTGCACACCAGATTTCTGTGTGAAGAGTCCAGCAGTAACTGGGTGAGCAGCCATAAATGCTGAAGTCTGTAGTATATAAAGGAGTTACGGTGGCATCACTATTCTAGTAGGAACACAGGCACTGAGAGGATTAAGGGGTATCACTAGCCATAACAGGCACTGGAGGTAGTCCTCCAGAACCTGTAACTAGGATAGTGATCTCTCAGTGACTGTTCCAACTAGTGATACCTCTTAACTCCCTCAATGCCTGTTATTAAAGGCCCCCATAAATTCTGACTCGAGCAATGATGAGTTCTTGGCATTCCCAGAAAACTAGAATAGTACTTGAACCTTAAAGTCTCTCATTTGTTAATGACAGTGGTGATGGTTTTTAATACCGCTGTTGACTGCTGTTCACTTTACATGGTTGAAATATTATTCTGTTATATTTTATTAAATATTTTAGTATACCATTTGATTCAGAATTTTTTTTCCTGTTTTCCTCCTCTAAACCTAGGTGCATCTTATGGTCAGGTGCATCTTACAGTGGAAAAATATGGTAATTCAAAATGTTTACAGAAAAAATATAAAACAATTATTTGTTTAAATGACAGATATAGAACTAGTCAATAAATAGAAAAATAACCATCAAATATATTTCAATGATCTAATGGTGTTATGGACTTAATTTTTCTCCCCAATGTGACAATATTTAGAGATAGAATTTAAAGAGGTAATTGGATTAAGCAAGGTCATAATGATAGGGCCCCAATGCAACATGACTAGTGCCCTTATAAATAGTTGGAGAGATACCAGAAGCACACAGCAGAAAACCCATGTGAGGGCACAGCAAGAAGGCAGCTGTTGCAAACGGGGGAGAGAGAGGCCCCAGAGAAACCAGCCCTGCTGGCACCTTGACCTTGGACTTACAGACTCCAGAACTTTGATACATAAATTTCTGTTGTTTAAACCACCCTGTCTCTGGTATTTTTTAAGGCAGCCCATGCCTCCCAATGCAAATGACAAGTCAAGAAGAAAAAACAATATAGCGATATGAAAAGAAAGAGAAAGGATGAGATGGACACATTCATAGCCAAAACAGGACACAGAAGGAGATGAAATAAACCCAGACATAGATACAAACACTGTGTCACAATCTTACAAAACAGTATCTTGCAATCTTCTAAGAAATTATTGCTAAAGATGTCAGACTCTCAAGTTTTCTCTACTATTTACATAGAGACATGTTAGAACTTGCCCTGATGAACAGATAAATTTAAGGTGAAGCCCTGATTCCATTTTCAAGTCACAGATTCCCATGTGCCCATTTAGAAAGCTCTAATTCAGAAAATCATCAGTATGTGGTCATGAAATTGCCCTTGGATGTTTTAGTCCTCTAATTGTCACTCTCTTAACAAATGTCTTCATTTGCCATTGGCCTCCATAGTATTTTCTTGATAATCTAAATATGATTACAAAAATAGTTGCTACCACATTTGGAGAAAACTATTGAGATGATTACTTTGGCTATTAGCGCTCTTCAAGTAAAAATTAATGCACATGTTTAGCAGTTAAGATGATCAACAGGACTTATATAAGATATGATACCAGAACTAAAGTGGTGCTTCACGAAAAAAAAAAAAGAATTTTAATAAAGAATCATTTTATGAATGAAATAACTCCATAGTGAAATCTCACATGTTATATCAAAATTAACACAATAATTTTCCAGGAAAATGATAATTCAACTCTGCATCCAGCTTTACAGATACTTACAGTACTATATCCCAGAAATGATGATCCAGAGAAACTAGGTAAACTGGAGTCACGAGCCCAACAGGAAGACTTTATTGACACAGTTCCTCTCCAATCATAGAATGCTTTGTCTGTTAGAAATATCATTGTAGGTTAACACACTATTTATCCAGGAAAAGTACACACTGATCATACTGCTTAATGTTACAAAGAGGAAAGTATATCATCTTTATGGCCCCATTATTCTGTATTAAAATCACATCTTGTCATCTAATCAGAAAGAAATGAGGTGATAGCGCTGCAGAGAGAGAGACTTCAATTAATTGACTTCCTCATATAGGAAAGCCCTCTTGTTTTTATTGCAGACAGTGTACCCATCAGGAAATTAATAGGCTCCTCCTAACTCCCTACTCTTCAAGAGCAAAGGAGGCTTAGAGCAAAGTCATATCTGTGAATAGCACTTAAAAATAAAAGGAAAATTCTTTCCCTAGTAATGTAAGTACTTTAAAAGAAAATACAAAATTATTATGAAGGCACACATTTTAAAATTGCAAATTAAATGGAATTATTAAAAGTATTTAAGATAAATACATTGAAGAGCAAAAGGTCAGCCAGCATATACCCACATATTTCTTCTGTCTTATGGCGGTTGTTACATGGGATTTCTGCAGACACTTTTTTTTAATGAGGAGATGTTCATTTCTCAGATATATGAATCATTTTAAAAAGGAAAAAATCAGCTCAAGTTTTCTATCCAAATGAATCAAACCACTTTCACTTTTCTTCTAATACTTATTCATACACATGTATTCTTTTCTGAAATTATCAGTTTACTACAGTCATCCATGTATTGGTTAATTTTAAACAAATTTAGATAAAATTCAAAAGTAAAAAATTCTTTCGCTTCTTTGTTTTATTTACAGATCATAAGTTAAGTGTCTCACAGGGAGGCAGAGTAGTAATATATAACATGAAATGCTACCTTAGCGACATCCTAATCAAATCACACACATACACACACACACACACACACACACACACACACACACATCCTAGCCCATGTTAATTTTATAGGTATTTCTTTCATTTCCGTCAAAAAGTATTTTTGCCCTCTACCAAAAAAGCAAAATATTTAGAAGAAGCTATGTAATAAGTTGTATACTTCAATCACAACTTAATATAAACAAATGCATTTTTTAATGGAAGTATATTTATGTCAATAATGGGGATAGTATAGATAACCTGAAACTATTAGTATCGGAGAATAGGATAGCAAAAGAAAGGCCACACATGTTATTCTTTGAAGATTCATAAAATCTGGGGTATAGAAAATGGACAAAGCATAAGTTCTTAGAAATGTGCTACTCTTCACCTTCTTTATGAAGCTTTTTGGACTAATATGAATCACTATGATTCACTAACACTATCCCTGGCCCACCCAGTTCCCTTAATAAACTTCTACAATAAATGTTCTCACATAATTTAGATAATTAGGCTCTCTTTCCAATTGCCCTCTTAAATGTATAAACTCTTCCAGGGCAAGGACAATATCTTACTTAGAATGTCTCTGTGCTTCTAGTTCATTAGCAATGTGATTAAGGTACCCATCTAAACACTGGTGAACAAGAAGAATTAGCCTCGGAAGGTTAAATCTCACAAGCAAAAGAAATCTTCCTGATCGCTGCAGAGCCCAACCCAAAATGACATTAAATATTATACAACTTATTTTGCCAAGAGAGACCAGACCATTTCAAATATTTTATCTTGTTTACCCACAAAACAGACTATGTAGTTGAGAAGGCCATGCATTATTTTTTTCAGTGTATAGGTATCAGCCTAGAAAATATAGCTATAACTTTTCCATGCAGGAAGCAGTAAAGCCTCCACTAAAATCCCCAAGGTAATCATTCACACACTGATGGTATGCTAATGACGCCTCCTCAGAAACCAGGCGCAGAAGGCGACATGCCACAAATTCTGGTTTATTCCTCAAAGTCAGTCGAAAGTTAGAAGCTGATAGTTTGAAGAATACCAGAGTCATGCATCAAACTAAATCTTCATAAACCTTTCATGGAGCCAACATTCTTACAGATAATGCCACAGAGAAATACAGACTCTCAATTCTAGGAGTGTGTGTGTGTGTGTGTGTGTTTGTGTGATGTGGGGGAGAGAGAGAGAGAGAGAGAACCAGCAGTAAGAATAAAATACTCTGAGATTTAACAAACCTGGGAACATGCAATATCAAAATTTGGAAAGAAATCAAAATGGTTCCATCAGGTTAAGAAGGAGGCATTAGCTAAATAGTTGCTAGTTTTGAATGTAAAAAAACAAAATTGTTAACTAACTACCCATATGTTTTTCATTTCCTCAATACTTACTTAGAGTCTTTTTGAAAAATATTGTTATTCTGCTAGTTCATGTTATTTTGTTGTCTTCTGTATATCCTATTTCCCTACCTAGACTTAAAAGTCTTTCATTTGCTTTGTAGTTCGCAAAAAAACTGAATGTAACGCTGTGCCCCACGCATATGTTCAGTGTATGTCCCTAGGCCAATCTGACATTGATTGAAATGTCAATCATCAAAACTGTTGAGTGAAAGGTCCCATACAATGCAACTGACATAAATATCTGAAGAAATGGAAAAGCCTTAAAAAATGTTAAGTTTTTTAGTTTTACTTTTTATCAGGGACCAAATATTATTTTTCACCAGCTCATCTTTCCTCCCTTTCTAGCATCATCTTAATGTTTATAATGGTAATAGTTTTTAAACACATTTCAGTTCAGAACAGCTTTTTATTTTATTTCCAATTTTTACTCAAATTTATGTAGTTAGCAATGAGTCAATTATTTACACAGGTGAGAGATATCTCTAAAAGCTAATAAGCATCATTATTTAAGAAACTTGAATTACTCAGATGCGTGATTGAAAACTGATAAGACTGTGTACACAATGATATTGCCAGGAAAATGAGGAAAGAAATAGGAAATGAGGAAAGGAAGGAAGAAAGGAAGGAAGGAAGGAAGGAAGGGAGGGAGGGAGGGAGGGAGGAAGGAAGGAAGGAAGGGAGGAAGGAAGGAAGAAAGGAAGGGATTTCTAGCTAATTAAAATATTCTCCACTTTTGTATACTTTGTACTGACAAGCATTTCCTCCTTATTGCAAACGGATAGATTGGTCCAAGTCACTTTAGTATCAACTGAAGATCAAAAAACAATAGAAGTCAAACTTTTCAAATTTCAGAAACCAAATGTTCATAAGAAATAGCGTATGCAACTGCCTCCCACAAAGCTGAAAAGGTCCAAATGAAAGTGTGATGTGTCTTTACAAGGACATGATAGAGCCCAAGACACTGCTGGCTTCAGGGGTCTGCTGTCCCTAGAGCCTCTTTTATGCCAAGCTTGTTGTTTCCCTTTTATCAATTCCCTTGTAATAATTAATTCTTTAAGTTAATTGCACATGCAGCTTTAATCTGTAGGTAATTACAAACAATTAATAGTTAGGAGACAGAATTAGCAGTTCTCGGCCTGATTATCTATATAATTAAAAGGGGTGGTAAACTAGAGTTGACAAATAGCATCTTAATCACTTGAATAATCAAACCCCAGAAGCCTGCTCGGGCAGCTGAATTCCATCTGTTATATGAGTCCAAATTTTAGAATCAATGACTAAAATGTCCATTTAAATCAAATGGTATTGTTACTTTATAGTCAAAAGTGAACAATATGTACTTTAAAATGACAAACTACCTACTATCCTTCATTTGTTTATAATGAGTTGTTTCCGAAAGGATTAAGTAAAAATGTTCAACAGGCTAACTATGTATATCTACTGAATACCAGTTAATATTCATGGCTCCCAAGTATTATGTTATTTTTAAAAATCTAAGAAATGTGGATAACTCCTTTTGAAATATGTCTACTTAATATTTTAAAATGTGTGCTAAGTGATGGCAAGTAAGACATACCTTTAAACGTTTTCCTGGCTATCTGTTGAGATCAGTTGTTTGTAGATACAGAGCAAATACTGTTGCATTGGCCAAAATTATGTTTGGTTTTTTCCGTAAAATAAAGACACCTTTTTCATTTTCACCAATAACTTTGATGACTTGGATATTTTGAGTATGTCGGCTGTCTCCCACTATTGGCTTCTAGTGGGTAGAGGCCAGGGGTGCTGCTAAACATCTTCCAATGCATAAGACGGCCTCACAGCAAAGTAATATCCGGCCAAAATGTCAATAGTACCAAGAACTTTCGCAAACGACTTTTGACACATTCAATCAGTCACAGCACCTTCTGTATACACTGCACAAATCTTTTTTATTTTTGCACTTAATTTGCATTCTTACCTTTCTTGAAATAATAAAGCATAATATTACAAAAATATTGCATATTTTCTTCTATTTTCAATATTAAAATGGCTGCAAAAAATTCACCAATTTTGATGTGTGTTTTTTTAATGTACACTGATATGACAGCTGTCACAGTACAATCTAACAAAATTGTTTTGAATGAAATGAAAGACAACCAAGCACTACTAGAGCCATCATATGGAAAAAACTAAACAAACATTTGGGCCAGTCCAATAAAAGCAGGATAAGTGTAATGTGAATTTAATTTAAAAAAAAAACACATGATAACTTTATTCTGATTAGGATATAATACAGAACAGTGGCATCACTGTTGCATAATATCTTTTGGAATTGCCAAATATTTGAACAAGTTTGGCAGGTGCTTCCAAGCTAATAGTGAATAAAAAACATTCAAAGAAAATCATGATTTCTGGCTCAGTGTGGCTTGTTACTTTCAGCTGTAAGGCAGCATCCCTGACACACCCACTAAAATACCACAACTCTAAGGGGAAAAATGGAACTCTCAAGGTCACAAAAAATCAAGTCTAACCATCCACCAATTTGCAAATGAGGAAAAAATGTTCTTTAATTACGATGCTGAGTTGAGGAAAGCAAACAATGATCTCTGCATAATAATAAAACCCCCATCCCACCTGAAAGATGTTGGAGTCTTAGTACCTCCCAAGAAAAGAGGAAAAGAAAACAGAACAGAAATCATTTCCCCATAATGTGGGTGCTACACTTGAAGATTCGCTTCCTTCTCTATACTCTTGCCTATCGCAATCCACTTGCACAGAACAACTCCGAAAAGCAGCCAGGAAAAGACAGAATCCTGATTGCAGCGCCAGAATTTAACACAGTTCCATTGTAAGGAAAGAGCTCTGTTTCAAGGGTGGGACTGGCAAGTCTTGATACCAATGCATAATGGGTGTTGTAATTTTTATGTGCTGAATAGCTAAATATATAAAGAACGAAGGAGTGGAATTGGAAAGCCCCTACCTCAGCAGAGGCAGACTGTCCCAGAGGGATGTTTGCAGGTTATTGGGAATTAAGTGGAGACGTGGGCATTGACACTTGCTCATCCAATACAAAACTAGAAAAGGTAATAGATGCACCCAGGTGAGCATAGAGCAGAGTTGAGAAAAATCCTCATGTTCTATTTGTAATCACTTGTTTTGCATACATCGCTCTCTCCTTATTCGGAGAAGAGTAAACACACCACAGGGGCCTACTTAATCCTGGAGGTGCTAGCTAACATGTATTGAGGACCTGGACTGTAATGATGTACTTTACACACATCATTCTGCACAATAACCCCATAAGGTGGATAATGAGTTTATCTCCAGTTTAACAGAGGAGAAAACAAAATTAAGCCTAAGTTTGGATAGCTGGGAAGTGGTCACGTGAGCCCAGGTCACTGAATTTGAAGCCTGTGTGAAGGTGACACAAGGAGGAAGGTTCCTGTGGCAGACTGAACGAACAGTGGCCCCAAAGATACTCATATCCTAATCCCTGAGACCTGTTAATATTAGCTTTAATGGCAAGAGGAACTTTGCAGATACGATTAAATTAAGAATTGTCAATTATCCAGGTCGGCCCTCCATGTACTCACAAAGATCCTTACAAGAGACTTCATTAAGAAAGAGGAGAAGGAAATCTAATTACAGAAATAACAGACTGGAGTGATTTGAGGAAGAGGTCAGAAGCAAAGATGCAAGCAGTATTTGGAAGCTAGAAAAGGCAAAAACAAACAAATAGATAAACCCAGATTCTTCCCTGGTCTCAAGAAGGAATCAGTCTTGCAGTGAAGTTATCTTGGCTTAGTCCAGTGAAATTGATTTTGAATCTTTGGCCTCTAGAACTGTAAGAGAATAGATCGGTGTTGTTTTAAGCTACCAAGTTTGTGGTGAATTGTTAGAGAGTAGCCCTGGAAACTAGTATAGTTTTCAATTCTGAAAATCTAGTAAAAGACTTTTAAGTCTGAAAATATTCTACTAGACCCAGAAAAAAATTTAGAAAAGTATTGGCATTCTCACTATAACAAATCAATTCTTTATAATAGAGGCCAAAAGCAATAAGCAGAAAATAAACTAAAACTTTAAAAAATGATATTTATAATGTAAATAAAAGTTGAAATGAGAGTTTTTTAAGTGGCAGAAATATAAGAAAACCAAAGACTTAGAGGCAGGATTAAAATGTACTTCAGAATTAGTAAGGATATTAAAGACAGTACAGAATATCAAATGATTGGATTTGGCAAGCACTGCTAAAAATGCAGAAGAAAAGTATCTAAAGATGAAAATTATAAGAGAGAAGATTATAGATTAAAGAGGAGAAAAGAATAAAGACCCATCAAAGAAGTCATATGCATTACTGAGGATGAAAACAAAACAATCAGGAATAAAGAAAACATAAACTATTGAATAATAATTTCCTGAGCTGAAAAAAAGATGTGTGTCTCTCACTATTGGGGTTCATTGTTTTTTAGGAAAAATTCATTAAAAGAGATTTGTATGCAAGTATATTCTGCAAAATTACAAGAATAAGAAAATGTAAATTATAGGACTACAAAAATATACACATTTAGAAAGAAAACATTTCAAAAGTGTAAAACTATGTTTATTCCCAAATTTCTTCTGAGTAACAGTCAAAGAAGCAATAAATAGTAGAACACTACCAAGAATATTTCCAGGAAAAAGAAAACTTGTGAAATAAAAATTTTATAACCAAACAGTCTTCAATAGAAAAAGGCCAGAAAAAAATCATTCTCAAATATACCAACACCTTGAAAAGCTCAGAAAAATCTTTCTTTTCTTTTCTTTTTTAGAAAAACAAACACTTATCTGAAGAGCAAGACCTGGATTAAAATTAAGGATGAAAGAATTTAGAAATCATGGTATAAGAGTGCGAGCCAGCCCCCCGGTAACCAGTGTCCACAGTTCTAGCAGGGTCACCTATAGTCATACGAATTCTGTAGTCAGGACCTAAAACTTAGTACTGCCAGGCTTTACCTCATAGTTTATTTTTTTGCTTATTCTCCTTTCCTAGGAACCAAACAAGTAGTTTCCTAGGGTATAAACTTGAACTCAACAGTTTAAATGAAATGACCTTTCAAATGGAATCTTGGTCTATGAATAATCCAAAATATTAACCAATAACTAATGTCTGTCATGCACTTACAATGGCTAAATGTTTGGAACATGTACCCAGAGACCCAGTAAACAAGACAAGAATAACAAAGAACTATAATGGCTATTTTATTTTCACAGAACCTAACTAATGTCTTTTCTCCTTTTTAAAAATTCACATTGAATCACTTGAATCATGACGTGCTTTACATCATAGGAACAACTTCTGAGTGTTGCTATGGCACTCTGTTGTTTAACTAACAAATATATATATATATATATGCCTGGAAAATAGATTGTAGAAAATACACCAGAATTTATCAGCGAGTGTCTGTGGGTGTGGAATATTAAAGGATTGTCTTTTGTGTATGTGTGTGATCATATTCTGTATTTTCCAAGTTTTCTGCAATTAATTATAACTAACTACATTCTAGATAAAATATACTAAAAATAGGCTATATAATTTTAGGTAAAAATAGACAAAATTATGTTGAAAACTACGAACAAAAGCAAACTCCGGAGAAAGCATCACAGAACTTTAGGGTCATTAACTGCTAGAGGCTCATGCCATTGAGACTAAATTGTACTTTTTTTTCTAATAAGGACATTTCATATTTATGAGAAGAAAATGCTATTTAAACTCCTTTTAACATACATACAAAAGTAAATGTTTTCTTTAAATTTGCCCTCAATAACCGCACTGTTTTGGGGGGTAGGTGGGAAACCACAACATCTTTCAAGAGTCAAAACTTATATTCACCTCCCAGGAAGTCTGAGACAGTCTTCTGTGCCATAGTAGCTTTAGAAAACTTTGGTTCTCAGGCACAGGAAGTCAAGATTCTTGACTAACTGGAGCAGTAGTCCAGGTACCAGAACTGTCACAGATTCACTTCGGCAATCCAGAGGCGGCTCGGTGAAGACATGACCTGAAAATGCCTCTTGGTAGCAGCTCACCTGCCATCTTAGCCAAGAAGGACCCTGACACATGCAGCTCTTGCTGGCAGCGGACTGCAGACTCCAGGCGGGACAGGGTTGTGGCTGATGCACTGTTATATCCTCTGCACAACCACCATGCCCAGTACAGAATATGTGCTAATCATTTGGAACAACTGAATTTTAAAATGACCTGGATTGTGCATGTTTTACAGATGAAAATGATGCCGTATGTTTATAGGGGGGGAAAAAATACAGAGGTCTAGGAGAAAAGTGGATATTGGGTGATAATTCAGTGGAAATGTGATCCTCTCCACCCATACCTCCCCACAGAAGGTAGCAACTACTCTTGTTTGTCTCATATTATTCTAATTTTTTAAATTAATTCTTTCAGGTTTATTACATATTGATGTTTGGACCACATGGATCTCGTCTATTTTAGTCAACATTTTGGTGCCCACACTCATCCATGCTTGATGAAAATGAAAATTTGGGAAGTAACGTTGTCAGTAAGAAAAGTCTTCGAATATTCATACTTTTATGTAACATCAATTTCTTTGGGAAGTATTCTGAAATATGCCAAGAGATTCTTTAACAAAAATGTGTATTATAGAATTATTTGTAATAATAATGCAGAAGTGAGTTAATGTCGCCAGGTTGTGACTGGTGTTCTTAGAAAGACAGCCTTGACCCTTAACTGGCATCTGGAAACTTGTCAGGAAAATAGTTCCCTTCACTGATGTAAAACTTTCCCTAAAAGATAAGGGTGCATCACTATGCCCAGACTGTGCAAACAACATGGTTTATGCACAAGAATATTGGAACGTGCTAAGCAGAGGACATCTGTGTCACCACCATTCCGTAGTCAAAGCCTTGGCTGCAAAGTCTCTAATGAGTTTCTCCAGTACACAACACTTCACACACGTCACAGCTCGTTGCTGGAGGAATTTAGTGCATCAGTGTGACTCATTGGAAAGGGACTCTTGGAAGCTTGCTCCTGGTTTGCTCTGAACTTCACTGTATGTTCCTTTTCCCTTTCTTGATGTTGCTTTGTATCCTTTCACTATAATAAACCTTAACTATGAGTACAACTATATACTGAGTCCCATGAGTCCTCCTAGCAAATCACTGAACCTAGAGGTGGTCTATGGAACCCACAACACAATAATAACTTTGGAAATAACATAAATACCCAGCAATAGAAGATTGCTTAAATAAATTACAGTACACACAAGCATTAAGTTATTTTATAAAAACAAAATGTATGCTTATGAATATTTTACAAGATAATTATAATATAGAAAATTGAAAATATTATATATCTTACACTTTTAATTATGAACAAAAAAAATCCATAAACAAAATGACTAAACAAAAATATACCAATATACTGAAAGTGATAGTTTCTGGTGTGATCAAAATGTGTCCTGTATTCGATTCTTTGTGTTTGTTCTGACTTAGCTAAATGTGGGGTTCATAAACCCTAATTACCTGACCCATATATGGCCATCTTTAGGGGAAAGCTATCTTAATTTTTTTTTATATCAGTTGCTGAAGGACTTAACCTATGGTTTATCTGTGAAACCAGACTTGCTGCCTGAGCTTTAAAGTAATGGATTGGGAAGCAGTTCATGAGCCTGAGACAAAAACATCTGAATTGAACATGAGAGGGTAACCACACTGAACACCTTTGGCTCCAACTCTGCCCAGTCTGGTCTCTACACCAAATGGAAACATTGTGACACAATCAAATCTTACATTTTAACTTTTTAAATGCTAAGTAAATGAATAGAAGGAAGGTCAGCAACTTCACTTCTCTTCAAAGCAAATTAAAAATCCCAGTGTTGAGAAATCTGGATCACAGTGATTGTGGGGAAGGGGAGAGCGTTCCACGTCACCTTCACACACGTGCTCCATCACTAAAGGAAATAGCACATGCTACCTCTTTTCGGTTATAAGGAGCCTGATGTGAGCATTTGGCTTTCCAGAAGAGCTATAATGGAGATACATTTGCTATTAATATAAAAGGATGATTAAGCTGTAGTAAACAAAACCTATCTACAAAATGTTTTGTCACAAATCTTTGGTATTTTATTTATTCACAGGTTATGCATGAGCTAGAATTATTGTGTAAATTCTGAAATCAGCTGGCCTTTTCAGAAAATAAAAACAAGCATCTAATTCCCTAAGGAAGATTGTTAATTTTTAGTTATTTCCATCTGTCTTTGATGATGGCTTGCCTGAAGATTGAAGTTCATTAATGTATCATTATCTTTACTAACAGCTCATTAAAGCAATACATTCAAGGAAGGAACTAAGATTTTGGTGACAAAAACGAAAAGATAATTACAGAAGAGCATTTTTGCTCTGCTTTTGTCTGTGTGTTTATTCCAAATGTTTACTCCACTCTGTTCTATTCTCCCAGTCATAGCTTGGATAGAGCTAGCTTGTCACTTATAAGGTATAGGCCATATATGGGTGCTGGCAACTTAACAAAATTACAGGTAGATTACTGTAGAGAATTAAATTAAAGATTCACAAAGACCAAATCTATAAAGCTACAGCAAATATCATATATAAATATAACAAGCAAGATTAGTGAAATGAGGTAACAAGAACTTTCCATTATGATGATTAACAGTTAACAATTATTGGGTTTAAGGATTAGCCAGTTTCTATCTGTTCTTTTCAGTCCTATCAATCATCATCAGAAAAGAAGCAAAAACAAAGTATAAATGCTTCTCCCTGTTAAAAATGTAAGTAAAAATCTAAGTTCTGAGTGAATGATAAAAAAATATGAATATTAATGTGTTAAATGTTATCTATGAAGCTCAGTAGCCATGTGGACCCTGTCTCCATTATTACTAATATATGAAAATTGACTGTACTAATAAAATATTTCACAGATGCTCTGTCTTCTTACTCCTACACATCAACAGATCAAATTCAACAAAATTTTATTCTTTTCAGAAACATAGTATCTATTACTTAGCAGAAACTTTTAGAATAAACTTTTAGAACAAAATTAAGTTTATTAATTTATCTTACTGGTTTTTCTAACTACTATGTTCAAATATGAATCTTTCCTCTAGTAAAAGCCCTCCAGTTGCCTTAACCTAAAAGAGTATGGAAGACCATCCCAGTCATTTGCCTATGCCACTTTATGTGTCAACTGGCCTAGGACACAATGTCCAGATAGATAGTTGTCAAACATATCTGAATGTTGCTGGAAAGGTATTTTTAGATGAGGTTAACCTTTAAATCTCCTCCGAGTAACCTTTTAATCTCATTATGGATTGCCCTTCACAATGTGGGTGGGCTTTATCCAATCTGTTAAAGGCCTCACAAAAAGAGACTGACCTTCCTTAAATAGAGAGAATTCTGCCAGCGGACTGCCTTCAGTCTCCAGCTGCAACACCAGCTCTTCCCTGGGCTCGAGCCTGA